>NC_080069.1:0-1200000 GCF_949987535.1 Balaenoptera acutorostrata
GTAATAACATACATGGTAACAGGATCCGAAGATGAACACACATATGTATGAACCATTGACCAGATTCTGTACAGCCAGATAATCACAACACTCTAATCAAATTTCCTCCGATAATAAATATAAATTAAATTTTAAAAACGAACATAAGTAAGGAGACATAAACTTCTGGGGGCTTGTCCCAGCACATTCCACTCTAATTTACAACCTCGGAACACTACCTCCAGGAAGACTCTGTTGCCCTAGTAACAAGAGTTGAGAACGTACTAATGCTGCCGCCTTGTGGCTGTTTCCGACAACAGCAGCTTTAAACCCAGTGCTAATGGTCGCTTAATAGTCACAAGGACTGCAGGGCTGTAAATGACACCTGCCCTCAGAAAATGCCCTGGGGTAGGGAATAGGCAAGAAAATTCAACACATGACAAAGTTTTCAAGAAGTCAGTATGAACAGGGAAGTTGTACTCACTCTTTTAAAAAAAAAGGAAAAGAAAAAAAAAGGACACGCCTAAAGCTCAGTATAAGGAATTACTAGCCGCATGCAAATCCAATGTCCACAAAGGTTTCAGCTCACACCAGTCAAATGACCATCAGCAAAAAGTCTACAGACTATAAATGCTGAAGAGGTTTTAGGGAACTGTGTACCTTCTAGCTGCTGGTGGGATGTAAAGTGGTAACAGCACTAATGAAAACTGAGTGGAGCTGCTTTAAAAGGTAAAAATTGAGCTACCATATGATGCGGCAGGGCACCTTCGGGGCCTATAACCTAAGACCACCAGAATCGGAAAGACAGAGGCAGGCAAATGTGCACTGCAGCCGTATTGAAACAGCCAAGACATGGAAGCTAAAAAAAGGTCCATAAACAGATGAATGGACAAAGAAGAAGTGGTGTATGTACAGAATGGAATATTAGCCACGAAGAAAGATAAAAGAATGGCATATGCAGCACCACAGATGAGCCTAGAGATAATCACACAACGTGAAGTAAGTCAGAATGCGAAAGACAAATGTCCTATGATATCACTTATGTTATCTGAAAATTCATAAAAATGAACATATTTCCATAGAGAAAGACAATCTCAGATTGAGAAGACAAACTTATGGTTAAGCCAAAGAAAAGGTGTGAGGAATGGATAAATTAGGATATTGGGTTTAACAAACATATACTAATACATATAAAATATATCATCCCCAAAGACCTATGGAATACCAAGAGTGGTCTACTCAACACTCTGTAATAACCTACATGGAAAAGGACACAAAGATCAAATAGATATATGTATATGTGTACATGAACAAGATTCTGTACGCCTAGAACAAAAGACATTTTAAAATCCAATTTGCTCTGATAAAAATTAAAACTTAAAGACACAAACAAGAATTAAGGAGGCTAAAACTTATGGGGGTTTGTCCTGGCACATTCCACTCTAACCTGCAACCTAAAAGCACAACTTGCAGCAAGGTTCTGTTTCCCTAGCAAGCAGAGTTGGCAACGTAGAAATGCTGCCACCCTAAGGCCGTTTCCTCAAACAGCAGCTTTAAATCCACTGCTAATGGTCACTAATATTCACAAGGACTGCAGGGCTGTAAATGACTCATGCCCTCAAAAACTGTCCTGGGGTAGGGAATGGCCAAAAAAATCCAATCGCGGCAAATTTTTCAAGAAGGCAATTTGAAGTTGTAAGTTTAGCTGAATGTTAAAAAAAAATGAAAAGGACATTGATAAACGCAAAACATCAGGAATTATTAGACGCATGCAAATCCAAGCTACACAAAGGTATCCCCTCACACCAGTCAGAATGACCATCAGCAAAAAGTCAACAAACGACAGATGTTGAAGAACTTGTGGAGAATAGCGTAACCTCTCGGTCTAAGTGGGATGTAAACTGGTAACAGCCAATAATAGGAACAGAATGGCAGTGCGTTTAAAGGTAAAAACTGAGTCACCATATGATCCGGAAGGCCCACTATTGGGCCTGTCCCCTGTGAAAGCCAGAATCAAAAAGACACAGGATGGAAAATCGTGCACTGCAGCAGTATTTACAATAGCCAAGACATGGAAGCGACAAAAATGTCCATCATCAGATGAATGGACGAAAAAGTGGTCCGTGTACACAATGCAATATTAGACACAGAAAAGAATGAAACAATGCCGTTTGCAGCACCATAGATGAGGCTACAGATAATCACACAACTTGAAGTAAGTCAGAAAGCGAGAGACACATATCCTATGATATCACGTATAGGTGTTATCTAAAAATTGATAGGAATGAACCTATTTCCACAGAGAAGGACACTCACGTGTTCAGAAAACAAGCTTGTGGTTAACCAAATGGAAAGGTGTGAGGAATGTATAACGGAGGATATTGGGTTTAACAGACATATGCTAATACTTATAAAATATATAATCATCAGACATACCGAATACCAAGAGAGGTCTACACAACATTCTGTAATAACCTATATGGAACAGGATCCAAACAAGAAAAGATATATGTATCAACGAAAGAGATTCTGTACACCTAGAACAAACACAACATTGCAATCAAATTTGCTCTGAGAAAAATGAAAATTAAACCAAGAATACCAACAACAAATAAGTACACATAGTTTTGGGGGATTTGTCCTGGCACATTCCACTCTACTTTACAAGCGACAAACAGGACTTCCAGGAAGGCTCTGTTGCCCTAGTAACCAGAGTTGGGAATGTAGAAATGCTGCCCCCTTGTGGCCGTTTCCTGCAACAGCAGCTTTAAACACAGACCTAATGGTCATGTGATATTCACAATTACTACAGGGCTGTAAACGACACCTGCCCTCAAAAAATATCCCGGTGAAGGTAATGGCCACAGGAATTCAGAACATGGCAAATTTTTCAAGGAAACACTTTGAAGAGGTAACTTTCTCTGTTTTACTTTAAAAAAAAAAAAAAAAAGAAAACGGACGGAGATAAAAGCTCAATATCGGGAATTATCAGACGCATGCAAATCCAAACTACGAAAAGGTATCACCATCCAACACTCAAAATGCCATCAGTAAAAAGTCTACAAACAATAAATGCTGAAGGGGTTTTAGAGATCTGTGTACCCTCTAGTTGCTGGTGGGATGTAAACTGGTAACAGCCAGTACTGAGAACAGAATGGAGGTGCGTTGAAAGGTAAAAATTGAACTACCATATCATCTAGTAGGCCCACTGCTGGGCCTAACCCCTGAGAAGACCAGAATCCAAAAGACACAGGCTGGCAATCCTGCACTGCATCAATATTTAGCATAGCCAAGACTTGGAAGTAACCAAAATGTCCACCAACAGATGAATGCACAAAGAAGAAGTGGTCCGTGTACACAATGGAACATTCGCCATGGCAAAGGATGAAACACTGCTCTTTGCAGCACCATAGATGAGCCTAGAGATAATCACAGAACATGAGGTAAGTCGGAAAGCAGACGACAAATACCCTGTGATATCACTCCTAGCTGTTACCTAACAACTCACACATATGAACATATTTCCACAGAGAAAGACTCTCACAGACTTAGAAAACAAACTATGGTTATCTAAAAGGAAAGGTGGGAGGAATGGATACATTAAGATTAGGGTTACCATACGTACACAAATACATATTAAACACATGTATCAAAAAGACCGACCATATACCAAGGGAGGTCTACTGAACGCTCTGTACTAATTTACACGGGGGCTTGCCTGGTGGCACCGTGGTTAAGAATCCGCCTGCCAATGCAGGGGACACAGGTTCGATCCCTGGTTCGGGAAGATCCCACATGCTGCAGAGCAACTAAGCCAGTGCACCACAACTAGTGAGCCTACGCTCTGGAGCCCATGAGCCATAACTACTGAGCCCATGCACCACAACTACTGAAGCCCGCACGCCTAGAGCCCGTGCTCCGCAACAAGAGAAGCCACCGCAGTGAGAAGCCCGTGCACCGCAACGGAGAGTAGCCCCCACTCACCGCAACTGGAGAAAGCCCACATGCAGCAACGAAGATCCAACTCAGCCAGAAATAAATAAATAAATAAAATAAATTTATAAACCAAATAATAGTAATTTACATGGGAAGAGGATCTGTACATGAATAGATATATATAATGTTCAATTGAACCTGATTTTGTACACCCAGAACAAACACTATTCTACTCATTACCCCAGTTTAAAAAATTAAAACCACGAACAACAATTAATGAGACATGAAGTTACTGGGGTTTTCCCTGGCACATCCCATTCTAATTTACAACCTAGGAACACAACTTTCAGGAAGGCTCTGCTGCCCTAGTAACCAGATTTGGGAATGGAGAAATGCTGCCGACTTGTGGCCGTTTCCCACAACAGCAGCTTTAAACACAGGGCTAACGGTCACTTGAGAGTCACAGTAATTGTAGGGCTGTAAATGACACGTGTCCTCAAAAAATGTCCTGGGGTAGGTAATGGCCAAAAAAGTTCACAACACGGAAAATTTTTCAAGAAAACAATTTGAAGAGGTAAGTGTTACTCACTCTGTTATTAAAAAAAAAAAAGAAGAACATGGATAAAAGCTCAATATCAGGAATTAGTGGTTGGATGCAAATCCAAACTACAAAAGGATTTCTCCACCCAATATTCAAAATGCCATCCGTAAAAAGTCTACAAACAAGGAATGCTGACGGGTTGGTGGAGAAATGCATACCCACTATGCTGTTGGTTGGATGTAAACTGGTAACAGCTAATCATGAGAACAGAATGGAGCTGCGTTTAAACGGTAAAAATTGAGCTACCACATGATGCGGCCGATCCCCTAATGGGCCTATACCCTAAGAAGACCAGAATCGGAAAGGCACAGACAGGCAAACATGCACTGCAGCAATATTTACAATACCCAAGCCATGCAAGCAAACAAAATGTCCATCAACAGATAAATGGACAAAGAAGAAGTGGTATACGTACCGAATGCAATAGTAGCCTCGGAAAAAAAATGAACAATGCCGTTTTCAGGACTACACATGAGCCTGGAAATAATCATACTACGTTAAGTAAGTCAAAAGGGAATGACAAATATCCTATGATATCATTTATACATGTTATCCTAAGATTGCTACCAGTGAACATATTTCCACAGAAAAAGACACAGACTTACAAAACAAACTAATGGTTCACCAAAATGAAAGGTGGGAGGATGGATAAATTAGGATTATGGGGGTAGCATACATATACTAATGTATGTTAAATGTATATAAACATATAACACATAAACTACATGAATTATATAATCACCAATACATATAAAATATGTAATGACAAAACACCTACCAAATACCAAGGGAGGTCTACTCAACATTCTGTAATAACATACATGGTAACAGGATCCGAAGATGAACACACATATGTATGAACCATTGACCAGATTCTGTACAGCCAGATAATCACAACACTCTAATCAAATTTCCTCCGATAATAAATATAAATTAAATTTTAAAAACGAACATAAGTAAGGAGACATAAACTTCTGGGGGCTTGTCCCAGCACATTCCACTCTAATTTACAACCTCGGAACACTACCTCCAGGAAGACTCTGTTGCCCTAGTAACAAGAGTTGAGAACGTACTAATGCTGCCGCCTTGTGGCTGTTTCCGACAACAGCAGCTTTAAACCCAGTGCTAATGGTCGCTTAATAGTCACAAGGACTGCAGGGCTGTAAATGACACCTGCCCTCAGAAAATGCCCTGGGGTAGGGAATAGGCAAGAAAATTCAACACATGACAAAGTTTTCAAGAAGTCAGTATGAACAGGGAAGTTGTACTCACTCTTTTAAAAAAAAAGGAAAAGAAAAAAAAAAGGACACGCCTAAAGCTCAGTATAAGGAATTACTAGCCGCATGCAAATCCAATGTCCACAAAGGTTTCAGCTCACACCAGTCAAATGACCATCAGCAAAAAGTCTACAGACTATAAATGCTGAAGAGGTTTTACGGAACTGTGTACCTTCTAGCTGCTGGTGGGATGTAAAGTGGTAACAGCACTAACGAAAACTGAATGGAGCTGCTTTAAAAGGTAAAAATTGAGCTACCATATGATGCGGCAGGGCACCTTCGGGGCCTATAACCTAAGACCACCAGAATCGGAAAGACAGAGGCAGGCAAATGTGCACTGCAGCCATATTGAAATAGCCAAGACATGGAAGCTAAAAAAAGGTCCATAAACAGATGAATGGACAAAGAAGAAGTGGTGTATGTACAGAATGGAATATTAGCCACGAAGAAAGATAAAAGAATGGCATATGCAGCACCACAGATGAGCCTAGAGATAATCACACAACGTGAAGTAAGTCAGAATGCAAAAGACAAATGTCCTATGATATCACTTATGTTATCTGAAAATTCATAAAAATGAACATATTTCCATAGAGAAAGACAATCTCAGATTGAGAAGACAAACTTATGGTTAAGCCAAAGAAAAGGTGTGAGGAATGGATAAATTAGGATATTGGGGTTAACAAACATATACTAATACATATAAAATATATCATCCCCAAAGACCTATGGAATACCAAGAGTGGTCTACTCAACACTCTGTAATAACCTACATGGAAAAGGACACAAAGATCAAATAGATATATGTATATGCGTACATGAACAAGATTCTGTACGCCTAGAACAAAAGACATTTTAAAATCCAATTTGCTCTGATAAAAATTAAAACTTAAAGACACAAACAAGAATTAAGGAGGCTAAAACTTATGGGGGTTTGTCCTGGCACATTCCACTCTAACCTGCAACCTAAAAGCACAACTTGCAGCAAGGTTCTGTTTCCCTAGCAAGCAGAGTTGGCAACGTAGAAATGCTGCCACCCTAAGGCCGTTTCCTCAAACAGCAGCTTTAAATCCACTGCTAATGGTCACTAATATTCACAAGGACTGCAGGGCTGTAAATGACTCATGCCCTCAAAAACTGTCCTGGGGTAGGGAATGGCCAAAAAAATCCAATCGCGGCAAATTTTTCAAGAAGGCAATTTGAAGTTGTAAGTTTAGCTGAATGTTAAAAAAAAATGAAAAGGACATTGATAAACGCAAAACATCAGGAATTATTAGACGCATGCAAATCCAAGCTACACAAAGGTATCCCCTCACACCAGTCAGAATGACCATCAGCAAAAAGTCAACAAACGACAGATGTTGAAGAACTTGTGGAGAATAGCGTAACCTCTCGGTCTAAGTGGGATGTAAACTGGTAACAGCCAATAATAGGAACAGAATGGCAGTGCGTTTAAAGGTAAAAACTGAGTCACCATATGATCCGGAAGGCCCACTATTGGGCCTGTCCCCTGTGAAAGCCAGAATCAAAAAGACACAGGATGGAAAATGGTGCACTGCAGCAGTATTTACAATAGCCAAGACATGGAAGCGACAAAAATGTCCATCATCAGATGAATGGACGAAAAAGTGGTCCGTGTACACAATGCAATATTAGACACAGAAAAGAATGAAACAATGCCGTTTGCAGCACCATAGATGAGGCTACAGATAATCACACAACTTGAAGTAAGTCAGAAAGCGAGAGACACATATCCTATGATATCACGTATAGGTGTTATCTAAAAATTGATAGGAATGAACCTATTTCCACAGAGAAGGACACTCACGTGTTCAGAAAACAAGCTTGTGGTTAACCAAATGGAAAGGTGTGAGGAATGTATAACGGAGGATATTGGGTTTAACAGACATATGCTAATACTTATAAAATATATAATCATCAGACATACCGAATACCAAGAGAGGTCTACACAACATTCTGTAATAACCTATATGGAACAGGATCCAAACAAGAAAAGATATATGTATCAACGAAAGAGATTCTGTACACCTAGAACAAACACAACATTGCAATCAAATTTGCTCTGAGAAAAATGAAAATTAAACCAAGAATACCAACAACAAATAAGTACACATAGTTTTGGGGGATTTGTCCTGGCACATTCCACTCTACTTTACAAGCGACAAACAGGACTTCCAGGAAGGCTCTGTTGCCCTAGTAACCAGAGTTGGGAATGTAGAAATGCTGCCCCCTTGTGGCCGTTTCCTGCAACAGCAGCTTTAAACACAGACCTAATGGTCATGTGATATTCACAATTACTACAGGGCTGTAAACGACACCTGCCCTCAAAAAATATCCCGGTGAAGGTAATGGCCACAGGAATTCAGAACATGGCAAATTTTTCAAGGAAACACTTTGAAGAGGTAACTTTCTCTGTTTTACTTTAAAAAAAAAAAAAAAAAGAAAACGGACGGAGATAAAAGCTCAATATCGGGAATTATCAGACGCATGCAAATCCAAACTACAAAAAGGTATCACCATCCAACACTCAAAATGCCATCAGTAAAAAGTCTACAAACAATAAATGCTGAAGGGGTTTTAGAGATCTGTGTACCCTCTAGTTGCTGGTGGGATGTAAACTGGTAACAGCCAGTACTGAGAACAGAATGGAGGTGCGTTGAAAGGTAAAAATTGAACTACCATATCATCTAGTAGGCCCACTGCTGGGCCTAACCCCTGAGAAGACCAGAATCCAAAAGACACAGGCTGGCAATCCTGCACTGCATCAATATTTAGCATAGCCAAGACTTGGAAGTAACCAAAATGTCCACCAACAGATGAATGCACAAAGAAGAAGTGGTCCGTGTACACAATGGAACATTCGCCATGGCAAAGGATGAAACACTGCTCTTTGCAGCACCATAGATGAGCCTAGAGATAATCACAGAACATGAGGTAAGTCGGAAAGCAGACGACAAATACCCTGTGATATCACTCCTAGCTGTTACCTAACAACTCACACATATGAACATATTTCCACAGAGAAAGACTCTCACAGACTTAGAAAACAAACTATGGTTATCTAAAAGGAAAGGTGGGAGGAATGGATACATTAAGATTAGGGTTACCATACGTACACAAATACATATTAAACACATGTATCAAAAAGACCGACCATATACCAAGGGAGGTCTACTGAACGCTCTGTACTAATTTACACGGGGGCTTGCCTGGTGGCACCGTGGTTAAGAATCCGCCTGCCAATGCAGGGGACACAGGTTCGATCCCTGGTTCGGGAAGATCCCACATGCTGCAGAGCAACTAAGCCAGTGCACCACAACTAGTGAGCCTACGCTCTGGAGCCCATGAGCCATAACTACTGAGCCCATGCACCACAACTACTGAAGCCCGCACGCCTAGAGCCCGTGCTCCGCAACAAGAGAAGCCACCGCAGTGAGAAGCCCGTGCACCGCAACGGAGAGTAGCCCCCACTCACCGCAACTGGAGAAAGCCCACATGCAGCAACGAAGATCCAACTCAGCCAGAAATAAATAAATAAATAAAATAAATTTATAAACCAAATAATAGTAATTTACATGGGAAGAGGATCTGTACATGAATAGATATATATAATGTTCAATTGAACCTGATTTTGTACACCCAGAACAAACACTATTCTACTCATTACCCCAGTTTAAAAAATTAAAACCACGAACAACAATTAATGAGACATGAAGTTACTGGGGTTTTCCCTGGCACATCCCATTCTAATTTACAACCTAGGAACACAACTTTCAGGAAGGCTCTGCTGCCCTAGTAACCAGATTTGGGAATGGAGAAATGCTGCCGACTTGTGGCCGTTTCCCACAACAGCAGCTTTAAACACAGGGCTAACGGTCACTTGAGAGTCACAGTAATTGTAGGGCTGTAAATGACACGTGTCCTCAAAAAATGTCCTGGGGTAGGTAATGGCCAAAAAAGTTCACAACACGGAAAATTTTTCAAGAAAACAATTTGAAGAGGTAAGTGTTACTCACTCTGTTATTAAAAAAAAAAAAGAAGAACATGGATAAAAGCTCAATATCAGGAATTAGTGGTTGGATGCAAATCCAAACTACAAAAGGATTTCTCCACCCAATATTCAAAATGCCATCCGTAAAAAGTCTACAAACAAGGAATGCTGACGGGTTGGTGGAGAAATGCATACCCACTATGCTGTTGGTTGGATGTAAACTGGTAACAGCTAATCATGAGAACAGAATGGAGCTGCGTTTAAACGGTAAAAATTGAGCTACCACATGATGTGGCCGATCCCCTAATGGGCCTATACCCTAAGAAGACCAGAATCGGAAAGGCACAGACAGGCAAACATGCACTGCAGCAATATTTACAATACCCAAGCCATGCAAGCAAACAAAATGTCCATCAACAGATAAATGGACAAAGAAGAAGTGGTATACGTACCGAATGCAATAGTAGCCTCGGAAAAAAAATGAACAATGCCGTTTTCAGGACTACACATGAGCCTGGAAATAATCATACTACGTTAAGTAAGTCAAAAGGGAATGACAAATATCCTATGATATCATTTATACATGTTATCCTAAGATTGCTACCAGTGAACATATTTCCACAGAAAAAGACACAGACTTACAAAACAAACTAATGGTTCACCAAAATGAAAGGTGGGAGGATGGATAAATTAGGATTATGGGGGTAGCATACATATACTAATGTATGTTAAATGTATATAAACATATAACACATAAACTACATGAATTATATAATCACCAATACATATAAAATATGTAATGACAAAACACCTACCAAATACCAAGGGAGGTCTACTCAACATTCTGTAATAACATACATGGTAACAGGATCCGAAGATGAACACACATATGTATGAACCATTGACCAGATTCTGTACAGCCAGATAATCACAACACTCTAATCAAATTTCCTCCGATAATAAATATAAATTAAATTTTAAAAACGAACATAAGTAAGGAGACATAAACTTCTGGGGGCTTGTCCCAGCACATTCCACTCTAATTTACAACCTCGGAACACTACCTCCAGGAAGACTCTGTTGCCCTAGTAACAAGAGTTGAGAACGTACTAATGCTGCCGCCTTGTGGCTGTTTCCGACAACAGCAGCTTTAAACCCAGTGCTAATGGTCGCTTAATAGTCACAAGGACTGCAGGGCTGTAAATGACACCTGCCCTCAGAAAATGCCCTGGGGTAGGGAATAGGCAAGAAAATTCAACACATGACAAAGTTTTCAAGAAGTCAGTATGAACAGGGAAGTTGTACTCACTCTTTTAAAAAAAAAGGAAAAGAAAAAAAAAGGACACGCCTAAAGCTCAGTATAAGGAATTACTAGCCGCATGCAAATCCAATGTCCACAAAGGTTTCAGCTCACACCAGTCAAATGACCATCAGCAAAAAGTCTACAGACTATAAATGCTGAAGAGGTTTTAGGGAACTGTGTACCTTCTAGCTGCTGGTGGGATGTAAAGTGGTAACAGCACTAATGAAAACTGAGTGGAGCTGCTTTAAAAGGTAAAAATTGAGCTACCATATGATGCGGCAGGGCACCTTCGGGGCCTATAACCTAAGACCACCAGAATCGGAAAGACAGAGGCAGGCAAATGTGCACTGCAGCCGTATTGAAACAGCCAAGACATGGAAGCTAAAAAAAGGTCCATAAACAGATGAATGGACAAAGAAGAAGTGGTGTATGTACAGAATGGAATATTAGCCACGAAGAAAGATAAAAGAATGGCATATGCAGCACCACAGATGAGCCTAGAGATAATCACACAACGTGAAGTAAGTCAGAATGCGAAAGACAAATGTCCTATGATATCACTTATGTTATCTGAAAATTCATAAAAATGAACATATTTCCATAGAGAAAGACAATCTCAGATTGAGAAGACAAACTTATGGTTAAGCCAAAGAAAAGGTGTGAGGAATGGATAAATTAGGATATTGGGTTTAACAAACATATACTAATACATATAAAATATATCATCCCCAAAGACCTATGGAATACCAAGAGTGGTCTACTCAACACTCTGTAATAACCTACATGGAAAAGGACACAAAGATCAAATAGATATATGTATATGTGTACATGAACAAGATTCTGTACGCCTAGAACAAAAGACATTTTAAAATCCAATTTGCTCTGATAAAAATTAAAACTTAAAGACACAAACAAGAATTAAGGAGGCTAAAACTTATGGGGGTTTGTCCTGGCACATTCCACTCTAACCTGCAACCTAAAAGCACAACTTGCAGCAAGGTTCTGTTTCCCTAGCAAGCAGAGTTGGCAACGTAGAAATGCTGCCACCCTAAGGCCGTTTCCTCAAACAGCAGCTTTAAATCCACTGCTAATGGTCACTAATATTCACAAGGACTGCAGGGCTGTAAATGACTCATGCCCTCAAAAACTGTCCTGGGGTAGGGAATGGCCAAAAAAATCCAATCGCGGCAAATTTTTCAAGAAGGCAATTTGAAGTTGTAAGTTTAGCTGAATGTTAAAAAAAAATGAAAAGGACATTGATAAACGCAAAACATCAGGAATTATTAGACGCATGCAAATCCAAGCTACACAAAGGTATCCCCTCACACCAGTCAGAATGACCATCAGCAAAAAGTCAACAAACGACAGATGTTGAAGAACTTGTGGAGAATAGCGTAACCTCTCGGTCTAAGTGGGATGTAAACTGGTAACAGCCAATAATAGGAACAGAATGGCAGTGCGTTTAAAGGTAAAAACTGAGTCACCATATGATCCGGAAGGCCCACTATTGGGCCTGTCCCCTGTGAAAGCCAGAATCAAAAAGACACAGGATGGAAAATCGTGCACTGCAGCAGTATTTACAATAGCCAAGACATGGAAGCGACAAAAATGTCCATCATCAGATGAATGGACGAAAAAGTGGTCCGTGTACACAATGCAATATTAGACACAGAAAAGAATGAAACAATGCCGTTTGCAGCACCATAGATGAGGCTACAGATAATCACACAACTTGAAGTAAGTCAGAAAGCGAGAGACACATATCCTATGATATCACGTATAGGTGTTATCTAAAAATTGATAGGAATGAACCTATTTCCACAGAGAAGGACACTCACGTGTTCAGAAAACAAGCTTGTGGTTAACCAAATGGAAAGGTGTGAGGAATGTATAACGGAGGATATTGGGTTTAACAGACATATGCTAATACTTATAAAATATATAATCATCAGACATACCGAATACCAAGAGAGGTCTACACAACATTCTGTAATAACCTATATGGAACAGGATCCAAACATGAAAAGATATATGTATCAACGAAAGAGATTCTGTACACCTAGAACAAACACAACATTGCAATCAAATTTGCTCTGAGAAAAATGAAAATTAAACCAAGAATACCAACAACAAATAAGTACACATAGTTTTGGGGGATTTGTCCTGGCACATTCCACTCTACTTTACAAGCGACAAACAGGACTTCCAGGAAGGCTCTGTTGCCCTAGTAACCAGAGTTGGGAATATAGAAATGCTGCCCCCTTGTGGCCGTTTCCTGCAACAGCAGCTTTAAACACAGACCTAATGGTCATGTGATATTCACAATTACTACAGGGCTGTAAACGACACCTGCCCTCAAAAAATACCCCGGTGAAGGTAATGGCCACAGGAATTCAGAACATGGCAAAGTTTTCAAGGAAACAATTTGAAGAGGTAACTTTCTCTGTTTTACTTTAAAAAAAAAAAAAAAAGAAAACGGACGGAGATAAAAGCTCAATATCGGGAATTATCAGACGCATGCAAATCCAAACTACGAAAAGGTATCACCATCCAACACTCAAAATGCCATCAGTAAAAAGTCTACAAACAATAAATGCTGAAGGGGTTTTAGAGATCTGTGTACCCTCTAGTTGCTGGTGGGATGTAAACTGGTAACAGCCAGTACTGAGAACAGAATGGAGGTGCGTTGAAAGGTAAAAATTGAACTACCATATCATCTAGTAGGCCCACTGCTGGGCCTAACCCCTGAGAAGACCAGAATCCAAAAGACACAGGCTGGCAATCCTGCACTGCATCAATATTTAGCATAGCCAAGACTTGGAAGTAACCAAAATGTCCACCAACAGATGAATGCACAAAGAAGAAGTGGTCCGTGTACACAATGGAACATTCGCCATGGCAAAGGATGAAACACTGCTCTTTGCAGCACCATAGATGAGCCTAGAGATAATCACAGAACATGAGGTAAGTCGGAAAGCAGACGACAAATACCCTGTGATATCACTCCTAGCTGTTACCTAACAACTCACACATATGAACATATTTCCACAGAGAAAGACTCTCACAGACTTAGAAAACAAACTATGGTTATCTAAAAGGAAAGGTGGGAGGAATGGATACATTAAGATTAGGGTTACCATACGTACACAAATACATATTAAACACATGTATCAAAAAGACCGACCATATACCAAGGGAGGTCTACTGAACGCTCTGTACTAATTTACACGGGGGCTTGCCTGGTGGCACCGTGGTTAAGAATCCGCCTGCCAATGCAGGGGACACAGGTTCGATCCCTGGTTCGGGAAGATCCCACATGCTGCAGAGCAACTAAGCCAGTGCACCACAACTAGTGAGCCTACGCTCTGGAGCCCATGAGCCATAACTACTGAGCCCATGCACCACAACTACTGAAGCCCGCACGCCTAGAGCCCGTGCTCCGCAACAAGAGAAGCCACCGCAGTGAGAAGCCCGTGCACCGCAACGGAGAGTAGCCCCCACTCACCGCAACTGGAGAAAGCCCACATGCAGCAACGAAGATCCAACTCAGCCAGAAATAAATAAATAAATAAAATAAATTTATAAACCAAATAATAGTAATTTACATGGGAAGAGGATCTGTACATGAATAGATATATATAATGTTCAATTGAACCTGATTTTGTACACCCAGAACAAACACTATTCTACTCATTACCCCAGTTTAAAAAATTAAAACCACGAACAACAATTAATGAGACATGAAGTTACTGGGGTTTTCCCTGGCACATCCCATTCTAATTTACAACCTAGGAACACAACTTTCAGGAAGGCTCTGCTGCCCTAGTAACCAGATTTGGGAATGGAGAAATGCTGCCGACTTGTGGCCGTTTCCCACAACAGCAGCTTTAAACACAGGGCTAACGGTCACTTGAGAGTCACAGTAATTGTAGGGCTGTAAATGACACGTGTCCTCAAAAAATGTCCTGGGGTAGGTAATGGCCAAAAAAGTTCACAACACGGAAAATTTTTCAAGAAAACAATTTGAAGAGGTAAGTGTTACTCACTCTGTTATTAAAAAAAAAAAAGAAGAACATGGATAAAAGCTCAATATCAGGAATTAGTGGTTGGATGCAAATCCAAACTACAAAAGGATTTCTCCACCCAATATTCAAAATGCCATCCGTAAAAAGTCTACAAACAAGGAATGCTGACGGGTTGGTGGAGAAATGCATACCCACTATGCTGTTGGTTGGATGTAAACTGGTAACAGCTAATCATGAGAACAGAATGGAGCTGCGTTTAAACGGTAAAAATTGAGCTACCACATGATGTGGCCGATCCCCTAATGGGCCTATACCCTAAGAAGACCAGAATCGGAAAGGCACAGACAGGCAAACATGCACTGCAGCAATATTTACAATACCCAAGCCATGCAAGCAAACAAAATGTCCATCAACAGATAAATGGACAAAGAAGAAGTGGTATACGTACCGAATGCAATAGTAGCCTCGGAAAAAAAATGAACAATGCCGTTTTCAGGACTACACATGAGCCTGGAAATAATCATACTACGTTAAGTAAGTCAAAAGGGAATGACAAATATCCTATGATATCATTTATACATGTTATCCTAAGATTGCTACCAGTGAACATATTTCCACAGAAAAAGACACAGACTTACAAAACAAACTAATGGTTCACCAAAATGAAAGGTGGGAGGATGGATAAATTAGGATTATGGGGGTAGCATACATATACTAATGTATGTTAAATGTATATAAACATATAACACATAAACTACATGAATTATATAATCACCAATACATATAAAATATGTAATGACAAAACACCTACCAAATACCAAGGGAGGTCTACTCAACATTCTGTAATAACATACATGGTAACAGGATCCGAAGATGAACACACATATGTATGAACCATTGACCAGATTCTGTACAGCCAGATAATCACAACACTCTAATCAAATTTCCTCCGATAATAAATATAAATTAAATTTTAAAAACGAACATAAGTAAGGAGACATAAACTTCTGGGGGCTTGTCCCAGCACATTCCACTCTAATTTACAACCTCGGAACACTACCTCCAGGAAGACTCTGTTGCCCTAGTAACAAGAGTTGAGAACGTACTAATGCTGCCGCCTTGTGGCTGTTTCCGACAACAGCAGCTTTAAACCCAGTGCTAATGGTCGCTTAATAGTCACAAGGACTGCAGGGCTGTAAATGACACCTGCCCTCAGAAAATGCCCTGGGGTAGGGAATAGGCAAGAAAATTCAACACATGACAAAGTTTTCAAGAAGTCAGTATGAACAGGGAAGTTGTACTCACTCTTTTAAAAAAAAAGGAAAAGAAAAAAAAAGGACACGCCTAAAGCTCAGTATAAGGAATTACTAGCCGCATGCAAATCCAATGTCCACAAAGGTTTCAGCTCACACCAGTCAAATGACCATCAGCAAAAAGTCTACAGACTATAAATGCTGAAGAGGTTTTAGGGAACTGTGTACCTTCTAGCTGCTGGTGGGATGTAAAGTGGTAACAGCACTAATGAAAACTGAGTGGAGCTGCTTTAAAAGGTAAAAATTGAGCTACCATATGATGCGGCAGGGCACCTTCGGGGCCTATAACCTAAGACCACCAGAATCGGAAAGACAGAGGCAGGCAAATGTGCACTGCAGCCGTATTGAAACAGCCAAGACATGGAAGCTAAAAAAAGGTCCATAAACAGATGAATGGACAAAGAAGAAGTGGTGTATGTACAGAATGGAATATTAGCCACGAAGAAAGATAAAAGAATGGCATATGCAGCACCACAGATGAGCCTAGAGATAATCACACAACGTGAAGTAAGTCAGAATGCGAAAGACAAATGTCCTATGATATCACTTATGTTATCTGAAAATTCATAAAAATGAACATATTTCCATAGAGAAAGACAATCTCAGATTGAGAAGACAAACTTATGGTTAAGCCAAAGAAAAGGTGTGAGGAATGGATAAATTAGGATATTGGGTTTAACAAACATATACTAATACATATAAAATATATCATCCCCAAAGACCTATGGAATACCAAGAGTGGTCTACTCAACACTCTGTAATAACCTACATGGAAAAGGACACAAAGATCAAATAGATATATGTATATGTGTACATGAACAAGATTCTGTACGCCTAGAACAAAAGACATTTTAAAATCCAATTTGCTCTGATAAAAATTAAAACTTAAAGACACAAACAAGAATTAAGGAGGCTAAAACTTATGGGGGTTTGTCCTGGCACATTCCACTCTAACCTGCAACCTAAAAGCACAACTTGCAGCAAGGTTCTGTTTCCCTAGCAAGCAGAGTTGGCAACGTAGAAATGCTGCCACCCTAAGGCCGTTTCCTCAAACAGCAGCTTTAAATCCACTGCTAATGGTCACTAATATTCACAAGGACTGCAGGGCTGTAAATGACTCATGCCCTCAAAAACTGTCCTGGGGTAGGGAATGGCCAAAAAAATCCAATCGCGGCAAATTTTTCAAGAAGGCAATTTGAAGTTGTAAGTTTAGCTGAATGTTAAAAAAAAATGAAAAGGACATTGATAAACGCAAAACATCAGGAATTATTAGACGCATGCAAATCCAAGCTACACAAAGGTATCCCCTCACACCAGTCAGAATGACCATCAGCAAAAAGTCAACAAACGACAGATGTTGAAGAACTTGTGGAGAATAGCGTAACCTCTCGGTCTAAGTGGGATGTAAACTGGTAACAGCCAATAATAGGAACAGAATGGCAGTGCGTTTAAAGGTAAAAACTGAGTCACCATATGATCCGGAAGGCCCACTATTGGGCCTGTCCCCTGTGAAAGCCAGAATCAAAAAGACACAGGATGGAAAATCGTGCACTGCAGCAGTATTTACAATAGCCAAGACATGGAAGCGACAAAAATGTCCATCATCAGATGAATGGACGAAAAAGTGGTCCGTGTACACAATGCAATATTAGACACAGAAAAGAATGAAACAATGCCGTTTGCAGCACCATAGATGAGGCTACAGATAATCACACAACTTGAAGTAAGTCAGAAAGCGAGAGACACATATCCTATGATATCACGTATAGGTGTTATCTAAAAATTGATAGGAATGAACCTATTTCCACAGAGAAGGACACTCACGTGTTCAGAAAACAAGCTTGTGGTTAACCAAATGGAAAGGTGTGAGGAATGTATAACGGAGGATATTGGGTTTAACAGACATATGCTAATACTTATAAAATATATAATCATCAGACATACCGAATACCAAGAGAGGTCTACACAACATTCTGTAATAACCTATATGGAACAGGATCCAAACATGAAAAGATATATGTATCAACGAAAGAGATTCTGTACACCTAGAACAAACACAACATTGCAATCAAATTTGCTCTGAGAAAAATGAAAATTAAACCAAGAATACCAACAACAAATAAGTACACATAGTTTTGGGGGATTTGTCCTGGCACATTCCACTCTACTTTACAAGCGACAAACAGGACTTCCAGGAAGGCTCTGTTGCCCTAGTAACCAGAGTTGGGAATATAGAAATGCTGCCCCCTTGTGGCCGTTTCCTGCAACAGCAGCTTTAAACACAGACCTAATGGTCATGTGATATTCACAATTACTACAGGGCTGTAAACGACACCTGCCCTCAAAAAATACCCCGGTGAAGGTAATGGCCACAGGAATTCAGAACATGGCAAATTTTTCAAGGAAACAATTTGAAGAGGTAACTTTCTCTGTTTTACTTTAAAAAAAAAAAAAAAAGAAAACGGACGGAGATAAAAGCTCAATATCGGGAATTATCAGACGCATGCAAATCCAAACTACGAAAAGGTATCACCATCCAACACTCAAAATGCCATCAGTAAAAAGTCTACAAACAATAAATGCTGAAGGGGTTTTAGAGATCTGTGTACCCTCTAGTTGCTGGTGGGATGTAAACTGGTAACAGCCAGTACTGAGAACAGAATGGAGGTGCGTTGAAAGGTAAAAATTGAACTACCATATCATCTAGTAGGCCCACTGCTGGGCCTAACCCCTGAGAAGACCAGAATCCAAAAGACACAGGCTGGCAATCCTGCACTGCATCAATATTTAGCATAGCCAAGACTTGGAAGTAACCAAAATGTCCACCAACAGATGAATGCACAAAGAAGAAGTGGTCCGTGTACACAATGGAACATTCGCCATGGCAAAGGATGAAACACTGCTCTTTGCAGCACCATAGATGAGCCTAGAGATAATCACAGAACATGAGGTAAGTCGGAAAGCAGACGACAAATACCCTGTGATATCACTCCTAGCTGTTACCTAACAACTCACACATATGAACATATTTCCACAGAGAAAGACTCTCACAGACTTAGAAAACAAACTATGGTTATCTAAAAGGAAAGGTGGGAGGAATGGATACATTAAGATTAGGGTTACCATACGTACACAAATACATATTAAACACATGTATCAAAAAGACCGACCATATACCAAGGGAGGTCTACTGAACGCTCTGTACTAATTTACACGGGGGCTTGCCTGGTGGCACCGTGGTTAAGAATCCGCCTGCCAATGCAGGGGACACAGGTTCGATCCCTGGTTCGGGAAGATCCCACATGCTGCAGAGCAACTAAGCCAGTGCACCACAACTAGTGAGCCTACGCTCTGGAGCCCATGAGCCATAACTACTGAGCCCATGCACCACAACTACTGAAGCCCGCACGCCTAGAGCCCGTGCTCCGCAACAAGAGAAGCCACCGCAGTGAGAAGCCCGTGCACCGCAACGGAGAGTAGCCCCCACTCACCGCAACTGGAGAAAGCCCACATGCAGCAACGAAGATCCAACTCAGCCAGAAATAAATAAATAAATAAAATAAATTTATAAACCAAATAATAGTAATTTACATGGGAAGAGGATCTGTACATGAATAGATATATATAATGTTCAATTGAACCTGATTTTGTACACCCAGAACAAACACTATTCTACTCATTACCCCAGTTTAAAAAATTAAAACCACGAACAACAATTAATGAGACATGAAGTTACTGGGGTTTTCCCTGGCACATCCCATTCTAATTTACAACCTAGGAACACAACTTTCAGGAAGGCTCTGCTGCCCTAGTAACCAGATTTGGGAATGGAGAAATGCTGCCGACTTGTGGCCGTTTCCCACAACAGCAGCTTTAAACACAGGGCTAACGGTCACTTGAGAGTCACAGTAATTGTAGGGCTGTAAATGACACGTGTCCTCAAAAAATGTCCTGGGGTAGGTAATGGCCAAAAAAGTTCACAACACGGAAAATTTTTCAAGAAAACAATTTGAAGAGGTAAGTGTTACTCACTCTGTTATTTAAAAAAAAAAAGAAGAACATGGATAAAAGCTCAATATCAGGAATTAGTGGTTGGATGCAAATCCAAACTACAAAAGGATTTCTCCACCCAATATTCAAAATGCCATCCGTAAAAAGTCTACAAACAAGGAATGCTGACGGGTTGGTGGAGAAATGCATACCCACTATGCTGTTGGTTGGATGTAAACTGGTAACAGCTAATCATGAGAACAGAATGGAGCTGCGTTTAAACGGTAAAAATTGAGCTACCACATGATGCGGCCGATCCCCTAATGGGCCTATACCCTAAGAAGACCAGAATCGGAAAGGCACAGACAGGCAAACATGCACTGCAGCAATATTTACAATACCCAAGCCATGCAAGCAAACAAAATGTCCATCAACAGATAAATGGACAAAGAAGAAGTGGTATACGTACCGAATGCAATAGTAGCCTCGGAAAAAAAATGAACAATGCCGTTTTCAGGACTACACATGAGCCTGGAAATAATCATACTACGTTAAGTAAGTCAAAAGGGAATGACAAATATCCTATGATATCATTTATACATGTTATCCTAAGATTGCTACCAGTGAACATATTTCCACAGAAAAAGACACAGACTTACAAAACAAACTAATGGTTCACCAAAATGAAAGGTGGGAGGATGGATAAATTAGGATTATGGGGGTAGCATACATATACTAATGTATGTTAAATGTATATAAACATATAACACATAAACTACATGAATTATATAATCACCAATACATATAAAATATGTAATGACAAAACACCTACCAAATACCAAGGGAGGTCTACTCAACATTCTGTAATAACATACATGGTAACAGGATCCGAAGATGAACACACATATGTATGAATCATTGACCAGATTCTGTACAGCCAGATAATCACAACACTCTAATCAAATTTCCTCCGATAATAAATATAAATTAAATTTTAAAAACGAACATAAGTAAGGAGACATAAACTTCTGGGGGCTTGTCCCAGCACATTCCACTCTAATTTACAACCTCGGAACACTACCTCCAGGAAGACTCTGTTGCCCTAGTAACAAGAGTTGAGAACGTACTAATGCTGCCGCCTTGTGGCTGTTTCCGACAACAGCAGCTTTAAACCCAGTGCTAATGGTCGCTTAATAGTCACAAGGACTGCAGGGCTGTAAATGACACCTGCCCTCAGAAAATGCCCTGGGGTAGGGAATAGGCAAGAAAATTCAACACATGACAAAGTTTTCAAGAAGTCAGTATGAACAGGGAAGTTGTACTCACTCTTTTAAAAAAAAAGGAAAAGAAAAAAAAAAGGACACGCCTAAAGCTCAGTATAAGGAATTACTAGCCGCATGCAAATCCAATGT
Organism: Balaenoptera acutorostrata; assembly: GCF_949987535.1. Classification (NCBI taxonomy): domain Eukaryota; kingdom Metazoa; phylum Chordata; class Mammalia; order Artiodactyla; family Balaenopteridae; genus Balaenoptera; species Balaenoptera acutorostrata. The sequence continues at coordinate 21,849 of NC_080069.1, forward strand.
CCACAAAGGTTTCAGCTCACACCAGTCAAATGACCATCAGCAAAAAGTCTACAGACTATAAATGCTGAAGAGGTTTTAGGGAACTGTGTACCTTCTAGCTGCTGGTGGGATGTAAAGTGGTAACAGCACTAATGAAAACTGAGTGGAGCTGCTTTAAAAGGTAAAAATTGAGCTACCATATGATGCGGCAGGGCACCTTCGGGGCCTATAACCTAAGACCACCAGAATCGGAAAGACAGAGGCAGGCAAATGTGCACTGCAGCCGTATTGAAATAGCCAAGACATGGAAGCTAAAAAAAGGTCCATAAACAGATGAATGGACAAAGAAGAAGTGGTGTATGTACAGAATGGAATATTAGCCACGAAGAAAGATAAAAGAATGGCATATGAAGCACCACAGATGAGCCTAGAGATAATCACACAACGTGAAGTAAGTCAGAATGCAAAAGACAAATGTCCTATGATATCACTTATGTTATCTGAAAATTCATAAAAATGAACATATTTCCATAGAGAAAGACAATCTCAGATTGAGAAGACAAACTTATGGTTAAGCCAAAGAAAAGGTGTGAGGAATGGATAAATTAGGATATTGGGGTTAACAAACATATACTAATACATATAAAATATATCATCCCCAAAGACCTATGGAATACCAAGAGTGGTCTACTCAACACTCTGTAATAACCTACATGGAAAAGGACACAAAGATCAAATAGATATATGTATATGTGTACATGAACAAGATTCTGTACGCCTAGAACAAAAGACATTTTAAAATCCAATTTGCTCTGATAAAAATTAAAACTTAAAGACACAAACAAGAATTAAGGAGGCTAAAACTTATGGGGGTTTGTCCTGGCACATTCCACTCTAACCTGCAACCTAAAAGCACAACTTGCAGCAAGGTTCTGTTTCCCTAGCAAGCAGAGTTGGCAACGTAGAAATGCTGCCACCCTAAGGCCGTTTCCTCAAACAGCAGCTTTAAATCCACTGCTAATGGTCACTAATATTCACAAGGACTGCAGGGCTGTAAATGACTCATGCCCTCAAAAACTGTCCTGGGGTAGGGAATGGCCAAAAAAATCCAATCGCGGCAAATTTTTCAAGAAGGCAATTTGAAGTTGTAAGTTTAGCTGAATGTTAAAAAAAAATGAAAAGGACATTGATAAACGCAAAACATCAGGAATTATTAGACGCACGCAAATCCAAGCTACACAAAGGTATCCCCTCACACCAGTCAGAATGACCATCAGCAAAAAGTCAACAAACGACAGATGTTGAAGAACTTGTGGAGAATAGCGTAACCTCTCGGTCTAAGTGGGATGTAAACTGGTAACAGCCAATAATAGGAACAGAATGGCAGTGCGTTTAAAGGTAAAAACTGAGTCACCATATGATCCGGAAGGCCCACTATTGGGCCTGTCCCCTGTGAAAGCCAGAATCAAAAAGACACAGGATGGAAAATGGTGCACTGCAGCAGTATTTACAATAGCCAAGACATGGAAGCGACAAAAATGTCCATCATCAGATGAATGGACGAAAAAGTGGTCCGTGTACACAATGCAATATTAGACACAGAAAAGAATGAAACAATGCCGTTTGCAGCACCATAGATGAGGCTACAGATAATCACACAACTTGAAGTAAGTCAGAAAGCGAGAGACACATATCCTATGATATCACGTATAGGTGTTATCTAAAAATTGATAGGAATGAACCTATTTCCACAGAGAAGGACACTCACGTGTTCAGAAAACAAGCTTGTGGTTAACCAAATGGAAAGGTGTGAGGAATGTATAACGGAGGATATTGGGTTTAACAGACATATGCTAATACTTATAAAATATATAATCATCAGACATACCGAATACCAAGAGAGGTCTACACAACATTCTGTAATAACCTATATGGAACAGGATCCAAACATGAAAAGATATATGTATCAACGAAAGAGATTCTGTACACCTAGAACAAACACAACATTGCAATCAAATTTGCTCTGAGAAAAATGAAAATTAAACCAAGAATACCAACAACAAATAAGTACACATAGTTTTGGGGGATTTGTCCTGGCACATTCCACTCTACTTTACAAGCGACAAACAGGACTTCCAGGAAGGCTCTGTTGCCCTAGTAACCAGAGTTGGGAATGTAGAAATGCTGCCCCCTTGTGGCCGTTTCCTGCAACAGCAGCTTTAAACACAGACCTAATGGTCATGTGATATTCACAATTACTACAGGGCTGTAAACGACACCTGCCCTCAAAAAATACCCCGGTGAAGGTAATGGCCACAGGAATTCAGAACATGGCAAATTTTTCAAGGAAACAATTTGAAGAGGTAACTTTCTCTGTTTTACTTTAAAAAAAAAAAAAAAAGAAAACGGACGGAGATAAAAGCTCAATATCGGGAATTATCAGACGCATGCAAATCCAAACTACGAAAAGGTATCACCATCCAACACTCAAAATGCCATCAGTAAAAAGTCTACAAACAATAAATGCTGAAGGGGTTTTAGAGATCTGTGTACCCTCTAGTTGCTGGTGGGATGTAAACTGGTAACAGCCAGTACTGAGAACAGAATGGAGGTGCGTTGAAAGGTAAAAATTGAACTACCATATCATCTAGTAGGCCCACTGCTGGGCCTAACCCCTGAGAAGACCAGAATCCAAAAGACACAGGCTGGCAATCCTGCACTGCATCAATATTTAGCATAGCCAAGACTTGGAAGTAACCAAAATGTCCACCAACAGATGAATGCACAAAGAAGAAGTGGTCCGTGTACACAATGGAACATTCGCCATGGCAAAGGATGAAACACTGCTCTTTGCAGCACCATAGATGAGCCTAGAGATAATCACAGAACATGAGGTAAGTCGGAAAGCAGACGACAAATACCCTGTGATATCACTCCTAGCTGTTACCTAACAACTCACACATATGAACATATTTCCACAGAGAAAGACTCTCACAGACTTAGAAAACAAACTATGGTTATCTAAAAGGAAAGGTGGGAGGAATGGATACATTAAGATTAGGGTTACCATACGTACACAAATACATATTAAACACATGTATCAAAAAGACCGACCATATACCAAGGGAGGTCTACTGAACGCTCTGTACTAATTTACACGGGGGCTTGCCTGGTGGCACCGTGGTTAAGAATCCGCCTGCCAATGCAGGGGACACAGGTTCGATCCCTGGTTCGGGAAGATCCCACATGCTGCAGAGCAACTAAGCCAGTGCACCACAACTAGTGAGCCTACGCTCTGGAGCCCATGAGCCATAACTACTGAGCCCATGCACCACAACTACTGAAGCCCGCACGCCTAGAGCCCGTGCTCCGCAACAAGAGAAGCCACCGCAGTGAGAAGCCCGTGCACCGCAACGGAGAGTAGCCCCCACTCACCGCAACTGGAGAAAGCCCACATGCAGCAACGAAGATCCAACTCAGCCAGAAATAAATAAATAAATAAAATAAATTTATAAACCAAATAATAGTAATTTACATGGGAAGAGGATCTGTACATGAATAGATATATATAATGTTCAATTGAACCTGATTTTGTACACCCAGAACAAACACTATTCTACTCATTACCCCAGTTTAAAAAATTAAAACCACGAACAACAATTAATGAGACATGAAGTTACTGGGGTTTTCCCTGGCACATCCCATTCTAATTTACAACCTAGGAACACAACTTTCAGGAAGGCTCTGCTGCCCTAGTAACCAGATTTGGGAATGGAGAAATGCTGCCGACTTGTGGCCGTTTCCCACAAGAGCAGCTTTAAACACAGGGCTAACGGTCACTTGAGAGTCACAGTAATTGTAGGGCTGTAAATGATACGTGTCCTCAAAAAATGTCCTGGGGTAGGTAATGGCCAAAAAAGTTCACAACACGGAAAATTTTTCAAGAAAACAATTTGAAGAGGTAAGTGTTACTCACTCTGTTATTAAAAAAAAAAAAGAAGAACATGGATAAAAGCTCAATATCAGGAATTAGTGGTTGGATGCAAATCCAAACTACAAAAGGATTTCTCCACCCAATATTCAAAATGCCATCCGTAAAAAGTCTACAAACAAGGAATGCTGACGGGTTGGTGGAGAAATGCATACCCACTATGCTGTTGGTTGGATGTAAACTGGTAACAGCTAATCATGAGAACAGAATGGAGCTGCGTTTAAACGGTAAAAATTGAGCTACCACATGATGCGGCCGATCCCCTAATGGGCCTATACCCTAAGAAGACCAGAATCGGAAAGGCACAGACAGGCAAACATGCACTGCAGCAATATTTACAATACCCAAGCCATGCAAGCAAACAAAATGTCCATCAACAGATAAATGGACAAAGAAGAAGTGGTATACGTACCGAATGCAATAGTAGCCTCGGAAAAAAAATGAACAATGCCGTTTTCAGGACTACACATGAGCCTGGAAATAATCATACTACGTTAAGTAAGTCAAAAGGGAATGACAAATATCCTATGATATCATTTATACATGTTATCCTAAGATTGCTACCAGTGAACATATTTCCACAGAAAAAGACACAGACTTACAAAACAAACTAATGGTTCACCAAAATGAAAGGTGGGAGGATGGATAAATTAGGATTATGGGGGTAGCATACATATACTAATGTATGTTAAATGTATATAAACATATAACACATAAACTACATGAATTATATAATCACCAATACATATAAAATATGTAATGACAAAACACCTACCAAATACCAAGGGAGGTCTACTCAACATTCTGTAATAACATACATGGTAACAGGATCCGAAGATGAACACACATATGTATGAACCATTGACCAGATTCTGTACAGCCAGATAATCACAACACTCTAATCAAATTTCCTCCGATAATAAATATAAATTAAATTTTAAAAACGAACATAAGTAAGGAGACATAAACTTCTGGGGGCTTGTCCCAGCACATTCCACTCTAATTTACAACCTCGGAACACTACCTCCAGGAAGACTCTGTTGCCCTAGTAACAAGAGTTGAGAACGTACTAATGCTGCCGCCTTGTGGCTGTTTCCGACAACAGCAGCTTTAAACCCAGTGCTAATGGTCGCTTAATAGTCACAAGGACTGCAGGGCTGTAAATGACACCTGCCCTCAGAAAATGCCCTGGGGTAGGGAATAGGCAAGAAAATTCAACACATGACAAAGTTTTCAAGAAGTCAGTATGAACAGGGAAGTAGTACTCACTCTTTTAAAAAAAAAGGAAAAGAAAAAAAAAGGACACGCCTAAAGCTCAGTATAAGGAATTACTAGCCGCATGCAAATCCAATGTCCACAAAGGTTTCAGCTCACACCAGTCAAATGACCATCAGCAAAAAGTCTACAGACTATAAATGCTGAAGAGGTTTTAGGGAACTGTGTACCTTCTAGCTGCTGGTGGGATGTAAAGTGGTAACAGCACTAATGAAAACTGAGTGGAGCTGCTTTAAAAGGTAAAAATTGAGCTACCATATGATGCGGCAGGGCACCTTCGGGGCCTATAACCTAAGACAACCAGAATCGGAAAGACAGAGGCAGGCAAATGTGCACTGCAGCCATATTGAAATAGCCAAGACATGGAAGCTAAAAAAAGGTCCATAAACAGATGAATGGACAAAGAAGAAGTGGTGTATGTACAGAATGGAATATTAGCCACGAAGAAAGATAAAAGAATGGCATATGCAGCACCACAGATGAGCCTAGAGATAATCACACAACGTGAAGTAAGTCAGAATGCGAAAGACAAATGTCCTATGATATCACTTATGTTATCTGAAAATTCATAAAAATGAACATATTTCCATAGAGAAAGACAATCTCAGATTGAGAAGACAAACTTATGGTTAAGCCAAAGAAAAGGTGTGAGGAATGGATAAATTAGGATATTGGGGTTAACAAACATATACTAATACATATAAAATATATCATCCCCAAAGACCTATGGAATACCAAGAGTGGTCTACTCAACACTCTGTAATAACCTACATGGAAAAGGACACAAAGATCAAATAGATATATGTATATGTGTACATGAACAAGATTCTGTACGCCTAGAACAAAAGACATTTTAAAATCCAATTTGCTCTGATAAAAATTAAAACTTAAAGACACAAACAAGAATTAAGGAGGCTAAAACTTATGGGGGTTTGTCCTGGCACATTCCACTCTAACCTGCAACCTAAAAGCACAACTTGCAGCAAGGTTCTGTTTCCCTAGCAAGCAGAGTTGGCAACGTAGAAATGCTGCCACCCTAAGGCCGTTTCCTCAAACAGCAGCTTTCAATCCACTGCTAATGGTCACTAATATTCACAAGGACTGCAGGGCTGTAAATGACTCATGCCCTCAAAAACTGTCCTGGGGTAGGGAATGGCCAAAAAAATCCAATCGCGGCAAATTTTTCAAGAAGGCAATTTGAAGTTGTAAGTTTAGCTGAATGTTAAAAAAAATGAAAAGGACATTGATAAACGCAAAACATCAGGAATTATTAGACGCATGCAAATCCAAGCTACACAAAGGTATCCCCTCACACCAGTCAGAATGACCATCAGCAAAAAGTCAACAAACGACAGATGTTGAAGAACTTGTGGAGAATAGCGTAACCTCTCGGTCTAAGTGGGATGTAAACTGGTAACAGCCAATAATAGGAACAGAATGGCAGTGCGTTTAAAGGTAAAAACTGAGTCACCATATGATCCGGAAGGCCCACTATTGGGCCTGTCCCCTGTGAAAGCCAGAATCAAAAAGACACAGGATGGAAAATGGTGCACTGCAGCAGTATTTACAATAGCCAAGACATGGAAGCGACAAAAATGTCCATCATCAGATGAATGGACGAAAAAGTGGTCCGTGTACACAATGCAATATTAGACACAGAAAAGAATGAAACAATGCCGTTTGCAGCACCATAGATGAGGCTACAGATAATCACACAACTTGAAGTAAGTCAGAAAGCGAGAGACACATATCCTATGATATCACGTATAGGTGTTATCTAAAAATTGATAGGAATGAACCTATTTCCACAGAGAAGGACACTCACGTGTTCAGAAAACAAGCTTGTGGTTAACCAAATGGAAAGGTGTGAGGAATGTATAACGGAGGATATTGGGTTTAACAGACATATGCTAATACTTATAAAATATATAATCATCAGACATACCGAATACCAAGAGAGGTCTACACAACATTCTGTAATAACCTATATGGAACAGGATCCAAACATGAAAAGATATATGTATCAACGAAAGAGATTCTGTACACCTAGAACAAACACAACATTGCAATCAAATTTGCTCTGAGAAAAATGAAAATTAAACCAAGAATACCAACAACAAATAAGTACACATAGTTTTGGGGGATTTGTCCTGGCACATTCCACTCTACTTTACAAGCGACAAACAGGACTTCCAGGAAGGCTCTGTTGCCCTAGTAACCAGAGTTGGGAATGTAGAAATGCTGCCCCCTTGTGGCCGTTTCCTGCAACAGCAGCTTTAAACACAGACCTAATGGTCATGTGATATTCACAATTACTACAGGGCTGTAAACGACACCTGCCCTCAAAAAATACCCCGGTGAAGGTAATGGCCACAGGAATTCAGAACATGGCAAATTTTTCAAGGAAACAATTTGAAGAGGTAACTTTCTCTGTTTTACTTTAAAAAAAAAAAAAAAAAGAAAACGGACGGAGATAAAAGCTCAATATCGGGAATTATCAGACGCATGCAAATCCAAACTACGAAAAGGTATCACCATCCAACACTCAAAATGCCATCAGTAAAAAGTCTACAAACAATAAATGCTGAAGGGGTTTTAGAGATCTGTGTACCCTCTAGTTGCTGGTGGGATGTAAACTGGTAACAGCCAGTACTGAGAACAGAATGGAGGTGCGTTGAAAGGTAAAAATTGAACTACCATATCATCTAGTAGGCCCACTGCTGGGCCTAACCCCTGAGAAGACCAGAATCCAAAAGACACAGGCTGGCAATCCTGCACTGCATCAATATTTAGCATAGCCAAGACTTGGAAGTAACCAAAATGTCCACCAACAGATGAATGCACAAAGAAGAAGTGGTCCGTGTACACAATGGAACATTCGCCATGGCAAAGGATGAAACACTGCTCTTTGCAGCACCATAGATGAGCCTAGAGATAATCACAGAACATGAGGTAAGTCGGAAAGCAGACGACAAATACCCTGTGATATCACTCCTAGCTGTTACCTAACAACTCACACATATGAACATATTTCCACAGAGAAAGACTCTCACAGACTTAGAAAACAAACTATGGTTATCTAAAAGGAAAGGTGGGAGGAATGGATACATTAAGATTAGGGTTACCATACGTACACAAATACATATTAAACACATGTATCAAAAAGACCGACCATATACCAAGGGAGGTCTACTGAACGCTCTGTACTAATTTACACGGGGGCTTGCCTGGTGGCACCGTGGTTAAGAATCCGCCTGCCAATGCAGGGGACACAGGTTCGATCCCTGGTTCGGGAAGATCCCACATGCTGCAGAGCAACTAAGCCAGTGCACCACAACTAGTGAGCCTACGCTCTGGAGCCCATGAGCCATAACTACTGAGCCCATGCACCACAACTACTGAAGCCCGCACGCCTAGAGCCCGTGCTCCGCAACAAGAGAAGCCACCGCAGTGAGAAGCCCGTGCACCGCAACGGAGAGTAGCCCCCACTCACCGCAACTGGAGAAAGCCCACATGCAGCAACGAAGATCCAACTCAGCCAGAAATAAATAAATAAATAAAATAAATTTATAAACCAAATAATAGTAATTTACATGGGAAGAGGATCTGTACATGAATAGATATATATAATGTTCAATTGAACCTGATTTTGTACACCCAGAACAAACACTATTCTACTCATTACCCCAGTTTAAAAAATTAAAACCACGAACAACAATTAATGAGACATGAAGTTACTGGGGTTTTCCCTGGCACATCCCATTCTAATTTACAACCTAGGAACACAACTTTCAGGAAGGCTCTGCTGCCCTAGTAACCAGATTTGGGAATGGAGAAATGCTGCCGACTTGTGGCCGTTTCCCACAACAGCAGCTTTTAACACAGGGCTAACGGTCACTTGAGAGTCACAGTAATTGTAGGGCTGTAAATGACACGTGTCCTCAAAAAATGTCCTGGGGTAGGTAATGGCCAAAAAAGTTCACAACACGGAAAATTTTTCAAGAAAACAATTTGAAGAGGTAAGTGTTACTCACTCTGTTATTAAAAAAAAAAAGAAGAACATGGATAAAAGCTCAATATCAGGAATTAGTGGTTGGATGCAAATCCAAACTACAAAAGGATTTCTCCACCCAATATTCAAAATGCCATCCGTAAAAAGTCTACAAACAAGGAATGCTGACGGGTTGGTGGAGAAATGCATACCCACTATGCTGTTGGTTGGATGTAAACTGGTAACAGCTAATCATGAGAACAGAATGGAGCTGCGTTTAAACGGTAAAAATTGAGCTACCACATGATGCGGCCGATCCCCTAATGGGCCTATACCCTAAGAAGACCAGAATCGGAAAGGCACAGACAGGCAAACATGCACTGCAGCAATATTTACAATACCCAAGCCATGCAAGCAAACAAAATGTCCATCAACAGATAAATGGACAAAGAAGAAGTGGTATACGTACCGAATGCAATAGTAGCCTCGGAAAAAAAATGAACAATGCCGTTTTCAGGACTACACATGAGCCTGGAAATAATCATACTACGTTAAGTAAGTCAAAAGGGAATGACAAATATCCTATGATATCATTTATACATGTTATCCTAAGATTGCTACCAGTGAACATATTTCCACAGAAAAAGACACAGACTTACAAAACAAACTAATGGTTCACCAAAATGAAAGGTGGGAGGATGGATAAATTAGGATTATGGGGGTAGCATACATATACTAATGTATGTTAAATGTATATAAACATATAACACATAAACTACATGAATTATATAATCACCAATACATATAAAATATGTAATGACAAAACACCTACCAAATACCAAGGGAGGTCTACTCAACATTCTGTAATAACATACATGGTAACAGGATCCGAAGATGAACACACATATGTATGAATCTTTGACCAGATTCTGTACAGCCAGATAATCACAACACTCTAATCAAATTTCCTCCGATAATAAATATAAATTAAATTTTAAAAACGAACATAAGTAAGGAGACATAAACTTCTGGGGGCTTGTCCCAGCACATTCCACTCTAATTTACAACCTCGGAACACTACCTCCAGGAAGACTCTGTTGCCCTAGTAACAAGAGTTGAGAACGTACTAATGCTGCCGCCTTGTGGCTGTTTCCGACAACAGCAGCTTTAAACCCAGTGCTAATGGTCGCTTAATAGTCACAAGGACTGCAGGGCTGTAAATGACACCTGCCCTCAGAAAATGCCCTGGGGTAGGGAATAGGCAAGAAAATTCAACACATGACAAAGTTTTCAAGAAGTCAGTATGAACAGGGAAGTTGTACTCACTCTTTTAAAAAAAAAGGAAAAGAAAAAAAAAAGGACACGCCTAAAGCTCAGTATAAGGAATTACTAGCCGCATGCAAATCCAATGTCCACAAAGGTTTCAGCTCACACCAGTCAAATGACCATCAGCAAAAAGTCTACAGACTATAAATGCTGAAGAGGTTTTAGGGAACTGTGTACCTTCTAGCTGCTGGTGGGATGTAAAGTGGTAACAGCACTAACGAAAACTGAATGGAGCTGCTTTAAAAGGTAAAAATTGAGCTACCATATGATGCGGCAGGGCACCTTCGGGGCCTATAACCTAAGACCACCAGAATCGGAAAGACAGAGGCAGGCAAATGTGCACTGCAGCCATATTGAAATAGCCAAGACATGGAAGCTAAAAAAAGGTCCATAAACAGATGAATGGACAAAGAAGAAGTGGTGTATGTACAGAATGGAATATTAGCCACGAAGAAAGATAAAAGAATGGCATATGCAGCACCACAGATGAGCCTAGAGATAATCACACAACGTGAAGTAAGTCAGAATGCAAAAGACAAATGTCCTATGATATCACTTATGTTATCTGAAAATTCATAAAAATGAACATATTTCCATAGAGAAAGACAATCTCAGATTGAGAAGACAAACTTATGGTTAAGCCAAAGAAAAGGTGTGAGGAATGGATAAATTAGGATATTGGGGTTAACAAACATATACTAATACATATAAAATATATCATCCCCAAAGACCTATGGAATACCAAGAGTGGTCTACTCAACACTCTGTAATAACCTACATGGAAAAGGACACAAAGATCAAATAGATATATGTATATGTGTACATGAACAAGATTCTGTACGCCTAGAACAAAAGACATTTTAAAATCCAATTTGCTCTGATAAAAATTAAAACTTAAAGACACAAACAAGAATTAAGGAGGCTAAAACTTATGGGGGTTTGTCCTGGCACATTCCACTCTAACCTGCAACCTAAAAGCACAACTTGCAGCAAGGTTCTGTTTCCCTAGCAAGCAGAGTTGGCAACGTAGAAATGCTGCCACCCTAAGGCCGTTTCCTCAAACAGCAGCTTTAAATCCACTGCTAATGGTCACTAATATTCACAAGGACTGCAGGGCTGTAAATGACTCATGCCCTCAAAAACTGTCCTGGGGTAGGGAATGGCCAAAAAAATCCAATCGCGGCAAATTTTTCAAGAAGGCAATTTGAAGTTGTAAGTTTAGCTGAATGTTAAAAAAAAATGAAAAGGACATTGATAAACGCAAAACATCAGGAATTATTAGACGCATGCAAATCCAAGCTACACAAAGGTATCCCCTCACACCAGTCAGAATGACCATCAGCAAAAAGTCAACAAACGACAGATGTTGAAGAACTTGTGGAGAATAGCGTAACCTCTCGGTCTAAGTGGGATGTAAACTGGTAACAGCCAATAATAGGAACAGAATGGCAGTGCGTTTAAAGGTAAAAACTGAGTCACCATATGATCCGGAAGGCCCACTATTGGGCCTGTCCCCTGTGAAAGCCAGAATCAAAAAGACACAGGATGGAAAATCGTGCACTGCAGCAGTATTTACAATAGCCAAGACATGGAAGCGACAAAAATGTCCATCATCAGATGAATGGACGAAAAAGTGGTCCGTGTACACAATGCAATATTAGACACAGAAAAGAATGAAACAATGCCGTTTGCAGCACCATAGATGAGGCTACAGATAATCACACAACTTGAAGTAAGTCAGAAAGCGAGAGACACATATCCTATGATATCACGTATAGGTGTTATCTAAAAATTGATAGGAATGAACCTATTTCCACAGAGAAGGACACTCACGTGTTCAGAAAACAAGCTTGTGGTTAACCAAATGGAAAGGTGTGAGGAATGTATAACGGAGGATATTGGGTTTAACAGACATATGCTAATACTTATAAAATATATAATCATCAGACATACCGAATACCAAGAGAGGTCTACACAACATTCTGTAATAACCTATATGGAACAGGATCCAAACAAGAAAAGATATATGTATCAACGAAAGAGATTCTGTACACCTAGAACAAACACAACATTGCAATCAAATTTGCTCTGAGAAAAATGAAAATTAAACCAAGAATACCAACAACAAATAAGTACACATAGTTTTGGGGGATTTGTCCTGGCACATTCCACTCTACTTTACAAGCGACAAACAGGACTTCCAGGAAGGCTCTGTTGCCCTAGTAACCAGAGTTGGGAATGTAGAAATGCTGCCCCCTTGTGGCCGTTTCCTGCAACAGCAGCTTTAAACACAGACCTAATGGTCATGTGATATTCACAATTACTACAGGGCTGTAAACGACACCTGCCCTCAAAAAATATCCCGGTGAAGGTAATGGCCACAGGAATTCAGAACATGGCAAATTTTTCAAGGAAACACTTTGAAGAGGTAACTTTCTCTGTTTTACTTTAAAAAAAAAAAAAAAAAGAAAACGGACGGAGATAAAAGCTCAATATCGGGAATTATCAGACGCATGCAAATCCAAACTACAAAAAGGTATCACCATCCAACACTCAAAATGCCATCAGTAAAAAGTCTACAAACAATAAATGCTGAAGGGGTTTTAGAGATCTGTGTACCCTCTAGTTGCTGGTGGGATGTAAACTGGTAACAGCCAGTACTGAGAACAGAATGGAGGTGCGTTGAAAGGTAAAAATTGAACTACCATATCATCTAGTAGGCCCACTGCTGGGCCTAACCCCTGAGAAGACCAGAATCCAAAAGACACAGGCTGGCAATCCTGCACTGCATCAATATTTAGCATAGCCAAGACTTGGAAGTAACCAAAATGTCCACCAACAGATGAATGCACAAAGAAGAAGTGGTCCGTGTACACAATGGAACATTCGCCATGGCAAAGGATGAAACACTGCTCTTTGCAGCACCATAGATGAGCCTAGAGATAATCACAGAACATGAGGTAAGTCGGAAAGCAGACGACAAATACCCTGTGATATCACTCCTAGCTGTTACCTAACAACTCACACATATGAACATATTTCCACAGAGAAAGACTCTCACAGACTTAGAAAACAAACTATGGTTATCTAAAAGGAAAGGTGGGAGGAATGGATACATTAAGATTAGGGTTACCATACGTACACAAATACATATTAAACACATGTATCAAAAAGACCGACCATATACCAAGGGAGGTCTACTGAACGCTCTGTACTAATTTACACGGGGGCTTGCCTGGTGGCACCGTGGTTAAGAATCCGCCTGCCAATGCAGGGGACACAGGTTCGATCCCTGGTTCGGGAAGATCCCACATGCTGCAGAGCAACTAAGCCAGTGCACCACAACTAGTGAGCCTACGCTCTGGAGCCCATGAGCCATAACTACTGAGCCCATGCACCACAACTACTGAAGCCCGCACGCCTAGAGCCCGTGCTCCGCAACAAGAGAAGCCACCGCAGTGAGAAGCCCGTGCACCGCAACGGAGAGTAGCCCCCACTCACCGCAACTGGAGAAAGCCCACATGCAGCAACGAAGATCCAACTCAGCCAGAAATAAATAAATAAATAAAATAAATTTATAAACCAAATAATAGTAATTTACATGGGAAGAGGATCTGTACATGAATAGATATATATAATGTTCAATTGAACCTGATTTTGTACACCCAGAACAAACACTATTCTACTCATTACCCCAGTTTAAAAAATTAAAACCACGAACAACAATTAATGAGACATGAAGTTACTGGGGTTTTCCCTGGCACATCCCATTCTAATTTACAACCTAGGAACACAACTTTCAGGAAGGCTCTGCTGCCCTAGTAACCAGATTTGGGAATGGAGAAATGCTGCCGACTTGTGGCCGTTTCCCACAACAGCAGCTTTAAACACAGGGCTAACGGTCACTTGAGAGTCACAGTAATTGTAGGGCTGTAAATGACACGTGTCCTCAAAAAATGTCCTGGGGTAGGTAATGGCCAAAAAAGTTCACAACACGGAAAATTTTTCAAGAAAACAATTTGAAGAGGTAAGTGTTACTCACTCTGTTATTAAAAAAAAAAAAGAAGAACATGGATAAAAGCTCAATATCAGGAATTAGTGGTTGGATGCAAATCCAAACTACAAAAGGATTTCTCCACCCAATATTCAAAATGCCATCCGTAAAAAGTCTACAAACAAGGAATGCTGACGGGTTGGTGGAGAAATGCATACCCACTATGCTGTTGGTTGGATGTAAACTGGTAACAGCTAATCATGAGAACAGAATGGAGCTGCGTTTAAACGGTAAAAATTGAGCTACCACATGATGTGGCCGATCCCCTAATGGGCCTATACCCTAAGAAGACCAGAATCGGAAAGGCACAGACAGGCAAACATGCACTGCAGCAATATTTACAATACCCAAGCCATGCAAGCAAACAAAATGTCCATCAACAGATAAATGGACAAAGAAGAAGTGGTATACGTACCGAATGCAATAGTAGCCTCGGAAAAAAAATGAACAATGCCGTTTTCAGGACTACACATGAGCCTGGAAATAATCATACTACGTTAAGTAAGTCAAAAGGGAATGACAAATATCCTATGATATCATTTATACATGTTATCCTAAGATTGCTACCAGTGAACATATTTCCACAGAAAAAGACACAGACTTACAAAACAAACTAATGGTTCACCAAAATGAAAGGTGGGAGGATGGATAAATTAGGATTATGGGGGTAGCATACATATACTAATGTATGTTAAATGTATATAAACATATAACACATAAACTACATGAATTATATAATCACCAATACATATAAAATATGTAATGACAAAACACCTACCAAATACCAAGGGAGGTCTACTCAACATTCTGTAATAACATACATGGTAACAGGATCCGAAGATGAACACACATATGTATGAACCATTGACCAGATTCTGTACAGCCAGATAATCACAACACTCTAATCAAATTTCCTCCGATAATAAATATAAATTAAATTTTAAAAACGAACATAAGTAAGGAGACATAAACTTCTGGGGGCTTGTCCCAGCACATTCCACTCTAATTTACAACCTCGGAACACTACCTCCAGGAAGACTCTGTTGCCCTAGTAACAAGAGTTGAGAACGTACTAATGCTGCCGCCTTGTGGCTGTTTCCGACAACAGCAGCTTTAAACCCAGTGCTAATGGTCGCTTAATAGTCACAAGGACTGCAGGGCTGTAAATGACACCTGCCCTCAGAAAATGCCCTGGGGTAGGGAATAGGCAAGAAAATTCAACACATGACAAAGTTTTCAAGAAGTCAGTATGAACAGGGAAGTTGTACTCACTCTTTAAAAAAAAGGAAAAGGAAAATAAAGGACATGCCTAAAGCTCAGTATAAGGAATTATTAGCCGCATGCAAATCCAATGTCCACAAAGGTTTCAGCTCACACCAGTCAAATGACCATCAGCAAAAAGTCTACAGACTATAAATGCTGAAGAGGTTTTAGGGAACTGTGTACCTTCTAGCTGCTGGTGGGATGTAAAGTGGTAACAGCACTAACGAAAACTGAATGGAGCTGCTTTAAAAGGTAAAAATTGAGCTACCATATGATGCGGCAGGGCACCTTCGGGGCCTATAACCTAAGACCACCAGAATCGGAAAGACAGAGGCAGGCAAATGTGCACTGCAGCCATATTGAAATAGCCAAGACATGGAAGCTAAAAAAAGGTCCATAAACAGATGAATGGACAAAGAAGAAGTGGTGTATGTACAGAATGGAATATTAGCCACGAAGAAAGATAAAAGAATGGCATATGAAGCACCACAGATGAGCCTAGAGATAATCACACAACGTGAAGTAAGTCAGAATGCAAAAGACAAATGTCCTATGATATCACTTATGTTATCTGAAAATTCATAAAAATGAACATATTTCCATAGAGAAAGACAATCTCAGATTGAGAAGACAAACTTATGGTTAAGCCAAAGAAAAGGTGTGAGGAATGGATAAATTAGGATATTGGGGTTAACAAACATATACTAATACATATAAAATATATCATCCCCAAAGACCTATGGAATACCAAGAGTGGTCTACTCAACACTCTGTAATAACCTACATGGAAAAGGACACAAAGATCAAATAGATATATGTATATGTGTACATGAACAAGATTCTGTACGCCTAGAACAAAAGACATTTTAAAATCCAATTTGCTCTGATAAAAATTAAAACTTAAAGACACAAACAAGAATTAAGGAGGCTAAAACTTATGGGGGTTTGTCCTGGCACATTCCACTCTAACCTGCAACCTAAAAGCACAACTTGCAGCAAGGTTCTGTTTCCCTAGCAAGCAGAGTTGGCAACGTAGAAATGCTGCCACCCTAAGGCCGTTTCCTCAAACAGCAGCTTTAAATCCACTGCTAATGGTCACTAATATTCACAAGGACTGCAGGGCTGTAAATGACTCATGCCCTCAAAAACTGTCCTGGGGTAGGGAATGGCCAAAAAAATCCAATCGCGGCAAATTTTTCAAGAAGGCAATTTGAAGTTGTAAGTTTAGCTGAATGTTAAAAAAAAATGAAAAGGACATTGATAAACGCAAAACATCAGGAATTATTAGACGCATGCAAATCCAAGCTACACAAAGGTATCCCCTCACACCAGTCAGAATGACCATCAGCAAAAAGTCAACAAACGACAGATGTTGAAGAACTTGTGGAGAATAGCGTAACCTCTCGGTCTAAGTGGGATGTAAACTGGTAACAGCCAATAATAGGAACAGAATGGCAGTGCGTTTAAAGGTAAAAACTGAGTCACCATATGATCCGGAAGGCCCACTATTGGGCCTGTCCCCTGTGAAAGCCAGAATCAAAAAGACACAGGATGGAAAATCGTGCACTGCAGCAGTATTTACAATAGCCAAGACATGGAAGCGACAAAAATGTCCATCATCAGATGAATGGACGAAAAAGTGGTCCGTGTACACAATGCAATATTAGACACAGAAAAGAATGAAACAATGCCGTTTGCAGCACCATAGATGAGGCTACAGATAATCACACAACTTGAAGTAAGTCAGAAAGCGAGAGACACATATCCTATGATATCACGTATAGGTGTTATCTAAAAATTGATAGGAATGAACCTATTTCCACAGAGAAGGACACTCACGTGTTCAGAAAACAAGCTTGTGGTTAACCAAATGGAAAGGTGTGAGGAATGTATAACGGAGGATATTGGGTTTAACAGACATATGCTAATACTTATAAAATATATAATCATCAGACATACCGAATACCAAGAGAGGTCTACACAACATTCTGTAATAACCTATATGGAACAGGATCCAAACAAGAAAAGATATATGTATCAACGAAAGAGATTCTGTACACCTAGAACAAACACAACATTGCAATCAAATTTGCTCTGAGAAAAATGAAAATTAAACCAAGAATACCAACAACAAATAAGTACACATAGTTTTGGGGGATTTGTCCTGGCACATTCCACTCTACTTTACAAGCGACAAACAGGACTTCCAGGAAGGCTCTGTTGCCCTAGTAACCAGAGTTGGGAATGTAGAAATGCTGCCCCCTTGTGGCCGTTTCCTGCAACAGCAGCTTTAAACACAGACCTAATGGTCATGTGATATTCACAATTACTACAGGGCTGTAAACGACACCTGCCCTCAAAAAATATCCCGGTGAAGGTAATGGCCACAGGAATTCAGAACATGGCAAATTTTTCAAGGAAACACTTTGAAGAGGTAACTTTCTCTGTTTTACTTTAAAAAAAAAAAAAAAAAAGAAAACGGACGGAGATAAAAGCTCAATATCGGGAATTATCAGACGCATGCAAATCCAAACTACAAAAAGGTATCACCATCCAACACTCAAAATGCCATCAGTAAAAAGTCTACAAACAATAAATGCTGAAGGGGTTTTAGAGATCTGTGTACCCTCTAGTTGCTGGTGGGATGTAAACTGGTAACAGCCAGTACTGAGAACAGAATGGAGGTGCGTTGAAAGGTAAAAATTGAACTACCATATCATCTAGTAGGCCCACTGCTGGGCCTAACCCCTGAGAAGACCAGAATCCAAAAGACACAGGCTGGCAATCCTGCACTGCATCAATATTTAGCATAGCCAAGACTTGGAAGTAACCAAAATGTCCACCAACAGATGAATGCACAAAGAAGAAGTGGTCCGTGTACACAATGGAACATTCGCCATGGCAAAGGATGAAACACTGCTCTTTGCAGCACCATAGATGAGCCTAGAGATAATCACAGAACATGAGGTAAGTCGGAAAGCAGACGACAAATACCCTGTGATATCACTCCTAGCTGTTACCTAACAACTCACACATATGAACATATTTCCACAGAGAAAGACTCTCACAGACTTAGAAAACAAACTATGGTTATCTAAAAGGAAAGGTGGGAGGAATGGATACATTAAGATTAGGGTTACCATACGTACACAAATACATATTAAACACATGTATCAAAAAGACCGACCATATACCAAGGGAGGTCTACTGAACGCTCTGTACTAATTTACACGGGGGCTTGCCTGGTGGCACCGTGGTTAAGAATCCGCCTGCCAATGCAGGGGACACAGGTTCGATCCCTGGTTCGGGAAGATCCCACATGCTGCAGAGCAACTAAGCCAGTGCACCACAACTAGTGAGCCTACGCTCTGGAGCCCATGAGCCATAACTACTGAGCCCATGCACCACAACTACTGAAGCCCGCACGCCTAGAGCCCGTGCTCCGCAACAAGAGAAGCCACCGCAGTGAGAAGCCCGTGCACCGCAACGGAGAGTAGCCCCCACTCACCGCAACTGGAGAAAGCCCACATGCAGCAACGAAGATCCAACTCAGCCAGAAATAAATAAATAAATAAAATAAATTTATAAACCAAATAATAGTAATTTACATGGGAAGAGGATCTGTACATGAATAGATATATATAATGTTCAATTGAACCTGATTTTGTACACCCAGAACAAACACTATTCTACTCATTACCCCAGTTTAAAAAATTAAAACCACGAACAACAATTAATGAGACATGAAGTTACTGGGGTTTTCCCTGGCACATCCCATTCTAATTTACAACCTAGGAACACAACTTTCAGGAAGGCTCTGCTGCCCTAGTAACCAGATTTGGGAATGGAGAAATGCTGCCGACTTGTGGCCGTTTCCCACAACAGCAGCTTTAAACACAGGGCTAACGGTCACTTGAGAGTCACAGTAATTGTAGGGCTGTAAATGACACGTGTCCTCAAAAAATGTCCTGGGGTAGGTAATGGCCAAAAAAGTTCACAACACGGAAAATTTTTCAAGAAAACAATTTGAAGAGGTAAGTGTTACTCACTCTGTTATTTTAAAAAAAGAAGAACATGGATAAAAGCTCAATATCAGGAATTAGTGGTTGGATGCAAATCCAAACTACAAAAGGATTTCTCCACCCAATATTCAAAATGCCATCCGTAAAAAGTCTGCAAACAAGGAATGCTGATGGGTTGGTGGAGAAATGCATACCCACTATGCTGTTGGTTGGATGTAAACTGGTAACAGCTAATCATGAGAACAGAATGGAGCTGCGTTTAAACGGTAAAAATTGAGCTACCACATGATGCGGCCGATCCCCTAATGGGCCTATACCCTAAGAAGACCAGAATCGGAAAGGCACAGACAGGCAAACATGCACTGCAGCAATATTTACAATACCCAAGCCATGCAAGCAAACAAAATGTCCATCAACAGATAAATGGACAAAGAAGAAGTGGTATACGTACCGAATGCAATAGTAGCCTCGGAAAAAAAATGAACAATGCCGTTTTCAGGACTACTCATGAGCCTAGAAATAATCATACTACGTTAAGTAAGTCAAAAGGGAATGACAAATATCCTATGATATCATTTATACATGTTATCCTAAGATTGCTACCAGTGAACATATTTCCACAGAAAAAGACACAGACTTACAAAACAAACTAATGGTTAACCAAAATGAAAGGTGGGAGGATGGATAAATTAGGATTATGGGGGTAGCGTACATATACTAATGTATGTTAAATGTATATAAACATATAACACATAAACTACATGAATTATATAATCACCAATACATATAAAATATGTAATGACAAAACACCTACCAAATACCAAGGGAGGTCTACTCAACATTCTGTAATAACATACATGGTAACAGGATCCGAAGATGAACACACATATGTATGAATCATTGACCAGATTCTGTACAGCCAGATAATCACAACACTCTAATCAAATTTCCTCCGATAATAAATATAAATTAAATTTTAAAAACGAACATAAGTAAGGAGACATAAACTTCTGGGGGCTTGTCCCAGCACATTCCACTCTAATTTACAACCTCGGAACACTACCTCCAGGAAGACTCTGTTGCCCTAGTAACAAGAGTTGAGAACGTACTAATGCTGCCGCCTTGTGGCTGTTTCCGACAACAGCAGCTTTAAACCCAGTGCTAATGGTCGCTTAATAGTCACAAGGACTGCAGGGCTGTAAATGACACCTGCCCTCAGAAAATGCCCTGGGGTAGGGAATAGGCAAGAAAATTCAACACATGACAAAGTTTTCAAGAAGTCAGTATGAACAGGGAAGTTGTACTCACTCTTTTAAAAAAAAAGGAAAAGAAAAAAAAAAGGACACGCCTAAAGCTCAGTATAAGGAATTACTAGCCGCATGCAAATCCAATGTCCACAAAGGTTTCAGCTCACACCAGTCAAATGACCATCAGCAAAAAGTCTACAGACTATAAATGCTGAAGAGGTTTTAGGGAACTGTGTACCTTCTAGCTGCTGGTGGGATGTAAAGTGGTAACAGCACTAACGAAAACTGAATGGAGCTGCTTTAAAAGGTAAAAATTGAGCTACCATATGATGCGGCAGGGCACCTTCGGGGCCTATAACCTAAGACCACCAGAATCGGAAAGACAGAGGCAGGCAAATGTGCACTGCAGCCATATTGAAATAGCCAAGACATGGAAGCTAAAAAAAGGTCCATAAACAGATGAATGGACAAAGAAGAAGTGGTGTATGTACAGAATGGAATATTAGCCACGAAGAAAGATAAAAGAATGGCATATGCAGCACCACAGATGAGCCTAGAGATAATCACACAACGTGAAGTAAGTCAGAATGCGAAAGACAAATGTCCTATGATATCACTTATGTTATCTGAAAATTCATAAAAATGAACATATTTCCATAGAGAAAGACAATCTCAGATTGAGAAGACAAACTTATGGTTAAGCCAAAGAAAAGGTGTGAGGAATGGATAAATTAGGATATTGGGGTTAACAAACATATACTAATACATATAAAATATATCATCCCCAAAGACCTATGGAATACCAAGAGTGGTCTACTCAACACTCTGTAATAACCTACATGGAAAAGGACACAAAGATCAAATAGATATATGTATATGTGTACATGAACAAGATTCTGTACGCCTAGAACAAAAGACATTTTAAAATCCAATTTGCTCTGATAAAAATTAAAACTTAAAGACACAAACAAGAATTAAGGAGGCTAAAACTTATGGGGGTTTGTCCTGGCACATTCCACTCTAACCTGCAACCTAAAAGCACAACTTGCAGCAAGGTTCTGTTTCCCTAGCAAGCAGAGTTGGCAACGTAGAAATGCTGCCACCCTAAGGCCGTTTCCTCAAACAGCAGCTTTAAATCCACTGCTAATGGTCACTAATATTCACAAGGACTGCAGGGCTGTAAATGACTCATGCCCTCAAAAACTGTCCTGGGGTAGGGAATGGCCAAAAAAATCCAATCGCGGCAAATTTTTCAAGAAGGCAATTTGAAGTTGTAAGTTTAGCTGAATGTTAAAAAAAAATGAAAAGGACATTGATAAACGCAAAACATCAGGAATTATTAGACGCATGCAAATCCAAGCTACACAAAGGTATCCCCTCACACCAGTCAGAATGACCATCAGCAAAAAGTCAACAAACGACAGATGTTGAAGAACTTGTGGAGAATAGCGTAACCTCTCGGTCTAAGTGGGATGTAAACTGGTAACAGCCAATAATAGGAACAGAATGGCAGTGCGTTTAAAGGTAAAAACTGAGTCACCATATGATCCGGAAGGCCCACTATTGGGCCTGTCCCCTGTGAAAGCCAGAATCAAAAAGACACAGGATGGAAAATCGTGCACTGCAGCAGTATTTACAATAGCCAAGACATGGAAGCGACAAAAATGTCCATCATCAGATGAATGGACGAAAAAGTGGTCCGTGTACACAATGCAATATTAGACACAGAAAAGAATGAAACAATGCCGTTTGCAGCACCATAGATGAGGCTACAGATAATCACACAACTTGAAGTAAGTCAGAAAGCGAGAGACACATATCCTATGATATCACGTATAGGTGTTATCTAAAAATTGATAGGAATGAACCTATTTCCACAGAGAAGGACACTCACGTGTTCAGAAAACAAGCTTGTGGTTAACCAAATGGAAAGGTGTGAGGAATGTATAACGGAGGATATTGGGTTTAACAGACATATGCTAATACTTATAAAATATATAATCATCAGACATACCGAATACCAAGAGAGGTCTACACAACATTCTGTAATAACCTATATGGAACAGGATCCAAACATGAAAAGATATATGTATCAACGAAAGAGATTCTGTACACCTAGAACAAACACAACATTGCAATCAAATTTGCTCTGAGAAAAATGAAAATTAAACCAAGAATACCAACAACAAATAAGTACACATAGTTTTGGGGGATTTGTCCTGGCACATTCCACTCTACTTTACAAGCGACAAACAGGACTTCCAGGAAGGCTCTGTTGCCCTAGTAACCAGAGTTGGGAATGTAGAAATGCTGCCCCCTTGTGGCCGTTTCCTGCAACAGCAGCTTTAAACACAGACCTAATGGTCATGTGATATTCACAATTACTACAGGGCTGTAAACGACACCTGCCCTCAAAAAATACCCCGGTGAAGGTAATGGCCACAGGAATTCAGAACATGGCAAATTTTTCAAGGAAACAATTTGAAGAGGTAACTTTCTCTGTTTTACTTTAAAAAAAAAAAAAAAGAAAACGGACGGAGATAAAAGCTCAATATCGGGAATTATCAGACGCATGCAAATCCAAACTACGAAAAGGTATCACCATCCAACACTCAAAATGCCATCAGTAAAAAGTCTACAAACAATAAATGCTGAAGGGGTTTTAGAGATCTGTGTACCCTCTAGTTGCTGGTGGGATGTAAACTGGTAACAGCCAGTACTGAGAACAGAATGGAGGTGCGTTGAAAGGTAAAAATTGAACTACCATATCATCTAGTAGGCCCACTGCTGGGCCTAACCCCTGAGAAGACCAGAATCCAAAAGACACAGGCTGGCAATCCTGCACTGCATCAATATTTAGCATAGCCAAGACTTGGAAGTAACCAAAATGTCCACCAACAGATGAATGCACAAAGAAGAAGTGGTCCGTGTACACAATGGAACATTCGCCATGGCAAAGGATGAAACACTGCTCTTTGCAGCACCATAGATGAGCCTAGAGATAATCACAGAACATGAGGTAAGTCGGAAAGCAGACGACAAATACCCTGTGATATCACTCCTAGCTGTTACCTAACAACTCACACATATGAACATATTTCCACAGAGAAAGACTCTCACAGACTTAGAAAACAAACTATGGTTATCTAAAAGGAAAGGTGGGAGGAATGGATACATTAAGATTAGGGTTACCATACGTACACAAATACATATTAAACACATGTATCAAAAAGACCGACCATATACCAAGGGAGGTCTACTGAACGCTCTGTACTAATTTACACGGGGGCTTGCCTGGTGGCACCGTGGTTAAGAATCCGCCTGCCAATGCAGGGGACACAGGTTCGATCCCTGGTTCGGGAAGATCCCACATGCTGCAGAGCAACTAAGCCAGTGCACCACAACTAGTGAGCCTACGCTCTGGAGCCCATGAGCCATAACTACTGAGCCCATGCACCACAACTACTGAAGCCCGCACGCCTAGAGCCCGTGCTCCGCAACAAGAGAAGCCACCGCAGTGAGAAGCCCGTGCACCGCAACGGAGAGTAGCCCCCACTCACCGCAACTGGAGAAAGCCCACATGCAGCAACGAAGATCCAACTCAGCCAGAAATAAATAAATAAATAAAATAAATTTATAAACCAAATAATAGTAATTTACATGGGAAGAGGATCTGTACATGAATAGATATATATAATGTTCAATTGAACCTGATTTTGTACACCCAGAACAAACACTATTCTACTCATTACCCCAGTTTAAAAAATTAAAACCACGAACAACAATTAATGAGACATGAAGTTACTGGGGTTTTCCCTGGCACATCCCATTCTAATTTACAACCTAGGAACACAACTTTCAGGAAGGCTCTGCTGCCCTAGTAACCAGATTTGGGAATGGAGAAATGCTGCCGACTTGTGGCCGTTTCCCACAACAGCAGCTTTAAACACAGGGCTAACGGTCACTTGAGAGTCACAGTAATTGTAGGGCTGTAAATGACACGTGTCCTCAAAAAATGTCCTGGGGTAGGTAATGGCCAAAAAAGTTCACAACACGGAAAATTTTTCAAGAAAACAATTTGAAGAGGTAAGTGTTACTCACTCTGTTGTTTTAAAAAAAGAAGAACATGGATAAAAGCTCAATATCAGGAATTAGTGGTTGGATGCAAATCCAAACTACAAAAGGATTTCTCCACCCAATATTCAAAATGCCATCCGTAAAAAGTCTGCAAACAAGGAATGCTGATGTGTTGGTGGAGAAATGCATACCCACTATGCTGTTGGTTGGATGTAAACTGGTAACAGCTAATCATGAGAACAGAATGGAGCTGCGTTTAAACGGTAAAAATTGAGCTACCACATGATGCGGCCGATCCCCTAATGGGCCTATACCCTAAGAAGACCAGAATCGGAAAGGCACAGACAGGCAAACATGCACTGCAGCAATATTTACAATACCCAAGCCATGCAAGCAAACAAAATGTCCATCAACAGATAAATGGACAAAGAAGAAGTGGTATACGTACCGAATGCAATAGTAGCCTCGGAAAAAAAATGAACAATGCCGTTTTCAGGACTACTCATGAGCCTAGAAATAATCATACTACGTTAAGTAAGTCAAAAGGGAATGACAAATATCCTATGATATCATTTATACATGTTATCCTAAGATTGCTACCAGTGAACATATTTCCACAGAAAAAGACACAGACTTACAAAACAAACTAATGGTTCACCAAAATGAAAGGTGGGAGGATGGATAAATTAGGATTATGGGGGTAGCGTACATATACTAATGT
Source organism: Balaenoptera acutorostrata (assembly GCF_949987535.1). Taxonomy (NCBI): domain Eukaryota; kingdom Metazoa; phylum Chordata; class Mammalia; order Artiodactyla; family Balaenopteridae; genus Balaenoptera; species Balaenoptera acutorostrata. The sequence continues at coordinate 47,795 of NC_080069.1, forward strand.
ATGTTAAATGTATATAAACATATAACACATAAACTACATGAATTATATAATCACCAATACATATAAAATATGTAATGACAAAACACCTACCAAATACCAAGGGAGGTCTACTCAACATTCTGTAATAACATACATGGTAACAGGATCCGAAGATGAACACACATATGTATGAATCATTGACCAGATTCTGTACAGCCAGATAATCACAACACTCTAATCAAATTTCCTCCGATAATAAATATAAATTAAATTTTAAAAACGAACATAAGTAAGGAGACATAAACTTCTGGGGGCTTGTCCCAGCACATTCCACTCTAATTTACAACCTCGGAACACTACCTCCAGGAAGACTCTGTTGCCCTAGTAACAAGAGTTGAGAACGTACTAATGCTGCCGCCTTGTGGCTGTTTCCGACAACAGCAGCTTTAAACCCAGTGCTAATGGTCGCTTAATAGTCACAAGGACTGCAGGGCTGTAAATGACACCTGCCCTCAGAAAATGCCCTGGGGTAGGGAATAGGCAAGAAAATTCAACACATGACAAAGTTTTCAAGAAGTCAGTATGAACAGGGAAGTTGTACTCACTCTTTTAAAAAAAAAGGAAAAGAAAAAAAAAAGGACACGCCTAAAGCTCAGTATAAGGAATTACTAGCCGCATGCAAATCCAATGTCCACAAAGGTTTCAGCTCACACCAGTCAAATGACCATCAGCAAAAAGTCTACAGACTATAAATGCTGAAGAGGTTTTAGGGAACTGTGTACCTTCTAGCTGCTGGTGGGATGTAAAGTGGTAACAGCACTAACGAAAACTGAATGGAGCTGCTTTAAAAGGTAAAAATTGAGCTACCATATGATGCGGCAGGGCACCTTCGGGGCCTATAACCTAAGACCACCAGAATCGGAAAGACAGAGGCAGGCAAATGTGCACTGCAGCCATATTGAAATAGCCAAGACATGGAAGCTAAAAAAAGGTCCATAAACAGATGAATGGACAAAGAAGAAGTGGTGTATGTACAGAATGGAATATTAGCCACGAAGAAAGATAAAAGAATGGCATATGCAGCACCACAGATGAGCCTAGAGATAATCACACAACGTGAAGTAAGTCAGAATGCGAAAGACAAATGTCCTATGATATCACTTATGTTATCTGAAAATTCATAAAAATGAACATATTTCCATAGAGAAAGACAATCTCAGATTGAGAAGACAAACTTATGGTTAAGCCAAAGAAAAGGTGTGAGGAATGGATAAATTAGGATATTGGGGTTAACAAACATATACTAATACATATAAAATATATCATCCCCAAAGACCTATGGAATACCAAGAGTGGTCTACTCAACACTCTGTAATAACCTACATGGAAAAGGACACAAAGATCAAATAGATATATGTATATGTGTACATGAACAAGATTCTGTACGCCTAGAACAAAAGACATTTTAAAATCCAATTTGCTCTGATAAAAATTAAAACTTAAAGACACAAACAAGAATTAAGGAGGCTAAAACTTATGGGGGTTTGTCCTGGCACATTCCACTCTAACCTGCAACCTAAAAGCACAACTTGCAGCAAGGTTCTGTTTCCCTAGCAAGCAGAGTTGGCAACGTAGAAATGCTGCCACCCTAAGGCCGTTTCCTGAAACAGCAGCTTTAAATCCACTGCTAATGGTCACTAATATTCACAAGGACTGCAGGGCTGTAAATGATTCATGCCCTCAAAAACTGTCCTGGGGTAGGGAATGGCCAAAAAAATCCAATCGCGGCAAATTTTTCAAGAAGGCAATTTGAAGTTGTAAGTTTAGCTGAATGTTAAAAAAAAATGAAAAGGACATTGATAAACGCAAAACATCAGGAATTATTAGACGCATGCAAATCCAAGCTACACAAAGGTATCCCCTCACACCAGTCAGAATGACCATCAGCAAAAAGTCAACAAACGACAGATGTTGAAGAAGTTGTGGAGAATAGCGTAACCTCTCGGTCTAAGTGGGATGTAAACTGGTAACAGCCAATAATAGGAACAGAATGGCAGTGCGTTTAAAGGTAAAAACTGAGTCACCATATGATCCGGAAGGCCCACTATTGGGCCTGTCCCCTGTGAAAGCCAGAATCAAAAAGACACAGGATGGAAAATCGTGCACTGCAGCAGTATTTACAATAGCCAAGACATGGAAGTGACAAAAATGTCCATCATCAGATGAATGGACGAAAAAGTGGTCCGTGTACACAATGCAATATTAGACACAGAAAAGAATGAAACAATGCCGTTTGCAGCACCATAGATGAGGCTACAGATAATCACACAACTTGAAGTAAGTCAGAAAGCGAGAGACACATATCCTATGATATCACGTATAGGTGTTATCTAAAAATTGATAGGAATGAACCTATTTCCACAGAGAAGGACACTCACGTGTTCAGAAAACAAGCTTGTGGTTAACCAAATGGAAAGGTGTGAGGAATGTATAACGGAGGATATTGGGTTTAACAGACATATGCTAATACTTATAAAATATATAATCATCAGACATACCGAATACCAAGAGAGGTCTACACAACATTCTGTAATAACCTATATGGAACAGGATCCAAACATGAAAAGATATATGTATCAACGAAAGAGATTCTGTACACCTAGAACAAACACAACATTGCAATCAAATTTGCTCTGAGAAAAATGAAAATTAAACCAAGAATACCAACAACAAATAAGTACACATAGTTTTGGGGGATTTGTCCTGGCACATTCCACTCTACTTTACAAGCGACAAACAGGACTTCCAGGAAGGCTCTGTTGCCCTAGTAACCAGAGTTGGGAATGTAGAAATGCTGCCCCCTTGTGGCCGTTTCCTGCAACAGCAGCTTTAAACACAGACCTAATGGTCATGTGATATTCACAATTACTACAGGGCTGTAAACGACACCTGCCCTCAAAAAATACCCCGGTGAAGGTAATGGCCACAGGAATTCAGAACATGGCAAATTTTTCAAGGAAACAATTTGAAGAGGTAACTTTCTCTGTTTTACTTTAAAAAAAAAAAAAAAAGAAAACGGACGGAGATAAAAGCTCAATATCGGGAATTATCAGACGCATGCAAATCCAAACTACGAAAAGGTATCACCATCCAACACTCAAAATGCCATCAGTAAAAAGTCTACAAACAATAAATGCTGAAGGGGTTTTAGAGATCTGTGTACCCTCTAGTTGCTGGTGGGATGTAAACTGGTAACAGCCAGTACTGAGAACAGAATGGAGGTGCGTTGAAAGGTAAAAATTGAACTACCATATCATCTAGTAGGCCCACTGCTGGGCCTAACCCCTGAGAAGACCAGAATCCAAAAGACACAGGCTGGCAATCCTGCACTGCATCAATATTTAGCATAGCCAAGACTTGGAAGTAACCAAAATGTCCACCAACAGATGAATGCACAAAGAAGAAGTGGTCCGTGTACACAATGGAACATTCGCCATGGCAAAGGATGAAACACTGCTCTTTGCAGCACCATAGATGAGCCTAGAGATAATCACAGAACATGAGGTAAGTCGGAAAGCAGACGACAAATACCCTGTGATATCACTCCTAGCTGTTACCTAACAACTCACACATATGAACATATTTCCACAGAGAAAGACTCTCACAGACTTAGAAAACAAACTATGGTTATCTAAAAGGAAAGGTGGGAGGAATGGATACATTAAGATTAGGGTTACCATACGTACACAAATACATATTAAACACATGTATCAAAAAGACCGACCATATACCAAGGGAGGTCTACTGAACGCTCTGTACTAATTTACACGGGGGCTTGCCTGGTGGCACCGTGGTTAAGAATCCGCCTGCCAATGCAGGGGACACAGGTTCGATCCCTGGTTCGGGAAGATGCTGCAGAGCAACTAAGCCAGTGCACCACAACTAGTGAGCCTACGCTCTGGAGCCCATGAGCCATAACTACTGAGCCCATGCACCACAACTACTGAAGCCCGCACGCCTAGAGCCCGTGCTCCGCAACAAGAGAAGCCACCGCAGTGAGAAGCCCGTGCACCGCAACGGAGAGTAGCCCCCACTCACCGCAACTGGAGAAAGCCCACATGCAGCAACGAAGATCCAACTCAGCCAGAAATAAATAAATAAATAAAATAAATTTATAAACCAAATAATAGTAATTTACATGGGAAGAGGATCTGTACATGAATAGATATATATAATGTTCAATTGAACCTGATTTTGTACACCCAGAACAAACACTATTCTACTCATTACCCCAGTTTAAAAAATTAAAACCACGAACAACAATTAATGAGACATGAAGTTACTGGGGTTTTCCCTGGCACATCCCATTCTAATTTACAACCTAGGAACACAACTTTCAGGAAGGCTCTGCTGCCCTAGTAACCAGATTTGGGAATGGAGAAATGCTGCCGACTTGTGGCCGTTTCCCACAACAGCAGCTTTAAACACAGGGCTAACGGTCACTTGAGAGTCACAGTAATTGTAGGGCTGTAAATGACACGTGTCCTCAAAAAATGTCCTGGGGTAGGTAATGGCCAAAAAAGTTCACAACACGGAAAATTTTTCAAGAAAACAATTTGAAGAGGTAAGTGTTACTCACTCTGTTATTTAAAAAAAAAAAGAAGAACATGGATAAAAGCTCAATATCAGGAATTAGTGGTTGGATGCAAATCCAAACTACAAAAGGATTTCTCCACCCAATATTCAAAATGCCATCCGTAAAAAGTCTACAAACAAGGAATGCTGACGGGTTGGTGGAGAAATGCATACCCACTATGCTGTTGGTTGGATGTAAACTGGTAACAGCTAATCATGAGAACAGAATGGAGCTGCGTTTAAACGGTAAAAATTGAGCTACCACATGATGCGGCCGATCCCCTAATGGGCCTATACCCTAAGAAGACCAGAATCGGAAAGGCACAGACAGGCAAACATGCACTGCAGCAATATTTACAATACCCAAGCCATGCAAGCAAACAAAATGTCCATCAACAGATAAATGGACAAAGAAGAAGTGGTATACGTACCGAATGCAATAGTAGCCTCGGAAAAAAAATGAACAATGCCGTTTTCAGGACTACACATGAGCCTGGAAATAATCATACTACGTTAAGTAAGTCAAAAGGGAATGACAAATATCCTATGATATCATTTATACATGTTATCCTAAGATTGCTACCAGTGAACATATTTCCACAGAAAAAGACACAGACTTACAAAACAAACTAATGGTTAACCAAAATGAAAGGTGGGAGGATGGATAAATTAGGATTATGGGGGTAGCGTACATATACTAATGTATGTTAAATGTATATAAACATATAACACATAAACTACATGAATTATATAATCACCAATACATATAAAATATGTAATGACAAAACACCTACCAAATACCAAGGGAGGTCTACTCAACATTCTGTAATAACATACATGGTAACAGGATCCGAAGATGAACACACATATGTATGAATCATTGACCAGATTCTGTACAGCCAGATAATCACAACACTCTAATTAAATTTCCTCCGATAATAAATATAAATTAAATTTTAAAAACGAACATAAGTAAGGAGACATAAACTTCTGGGGGCTTGTCCCAGCACATTCCACTCTAATTTACAACCTCGGAACACTACCTCCAGGAAGACTCTGTTGCCCTAGTAACAAGAGTTGAGAACGTACTAATGCTGCCGCCTTGTGGCTGTTTCCGACAACAGCAGCTTTAAACCCAGTGCTAATGGTCGCTTAATAGTCACAAGGACTGCAGGGCTGTAAATGACACCTGCCCTCAGAAAATGCCCTGGGGTAGGGAATAGGCAAGAAAATTCAACACATGACAAAGTTTTCAAGAAGTCAGTATGAACAGGGAAGTTGTACTCACTCTTTTAAAAAAAAAGGAAAAGAAAAAAAAAGGACACGCCTAAAGCTCAGTATAAGGAATTACTAGCCGCATGCAAATCCAATGTCCACAAAGGTTTCAGCTCACACCAGTCAAATGACCATCAGCAAAAAGTCTACAGACTATAAATGCTGAAGAGGTTTTAGGGAACTGTGTACCTTCTAGCTGCTGGTGGGATGTAAAGTGGTAACAGCACTAATGAAAACTGAGTGGAGCTGCTTTAAAAGGTAAAAATTGAGCTACCATATGATGCGGCAGGGCACCTTCGGGGCCTATAACCTAAGACCACCAGAATCGGAAAGACAGAGGCAGGCAAATGTGCACTGCAGCCATATTGAAATAGCCAAGACATGGAAGCTAAAAAAAGGTCCATAAACAGATGAATGGACAAAGAAGAAGTGGTGTATGTACAGAATGGAATATTAGCCACGAAGAAAGATAAAAGAATGGCATATGCAGCACCACAGATGAGCCTAGAGATAATCACACAACGTGAAGTAAGTCAGAATGCGAAAGACAAATGTCCTATGATATCACTTATGTTATCTGAAAATTCATAAAAATGAACATATTTCCATAGAGAAAGACAATCTCAGATTGAGAAGACAAACTTATGGTTAAGCCAAAGAAAAGGTGTGAGGAATGGATAAATTAGGATATTGGGGTTAACAAACATATACTAATACATATAAAATATATCATCCCCAAAGACCTATGGAATACCAAGAGTGGTCTACTCAACACTCTGTAATAACCTACATGGAAAAGGACACAAAGATCAAATAGATATATGTATATGTGTACATGAACAAGATTCTGTACGCCTAGAACAAAAGACATTTTAAAATCCAATTTGCTCTGATAAAAATTAAAACTTAAAGACACAAACAAGAATTAAGGAGGCTAAAACTTATGGGGGTTTGTCCTGGCACATTCCACTCTAACCTGCAACCTAAAAGCACAACTTGCAGCAAGGTTCTGTTTCCCTAGCAAGCAGAGTTGGCAACGTAGAAATGCTGCCACCCTAAGGCCGTTTCCTCAAACAGCAGCTTTAAATCCACTGCTAATGGTCACTAATATTCACAAGGACTGCAGGGCTGTAAATGACTCATGCCCTCAAAAACTGTCCTGGGGTAGGGAATGGCCAAAAAAATCCAATCGCGGCAAATTTTTCAAGAAGGCAATTTGAAGTTGTAAGTTTAGCTGAATGTTAAAAAAAAATGAAAAGGACATTGATAAACGCAAAACATCAGGAATTATTAGACGCATGCAAATCCAAGCTACACAAAGGTATCCCCTCACACCAGTCAGAATGACCATCAGCAAAAAGTCAACAAACGACAGATGTTGAAGAACTTGTGGAGAATAGCGTAACCTCTCGGTCTAAGTGGGATGTAAACTGGTAACAGCCAATAATAGGAACAGAATGGCAGTGCGTTTAAAGGTAAAAACTGAGTCACCATATGATCCGGAAGGCCCACTATTGGGCCTGTCCCCTGTGAAAGCCAGAATCAAAAAGACACAGGATGGAAAATCGTGCACTGCAGCAGTATTTACAATAGCCAAGACATGGAAGCGACAAAAATGTCCATCATCAGATGAATGGACGAAAAAGTGGTCCGTGTACACAATGCAATATTAGACACAGAAAAGAATGAAACAATGCCGTTTGCAGCACCATAGATGAGGCTACAGATAATCACACAACTTGAAGTAAGTCAGAAAGCGAGAGACACATATCCTATGATATCACGTATAGGTGTTATCTAAAAATTGATAGGAATGAACCTATTTCCACAGAGAAGGACACTCACGTGTTCAGAAAACAAGCTTGTGGTTAACCAAATGGAAAGGTGTGAAGAATGTATAACGGAGGATATTGGGTTTAACAGACATATGCTAATACTTATAAAATATATAATCATCAGACATACCGAATACCAAGAGAGGTCTACACAACATTCTGTAATAACCTATATGGAACAGGATCCAAACATGAAAAGATATATGTATCAACGAAAGAGATTCTGTACACCTAGAACAAACACAACATTGCAATCAAATTTGCTCTGAGAAAAATGAAAATTAAACCAAGAATACCAACAACAAATAAGTACACATAGTTTTGGGGGATTTGTCCTGGCACATTCCACTCTACTTTACAAGCGACAAACAGGACTTCCAGGAAGGCTCTGTTGCCCTAGTAACCAGAGTTGGGAATATAGAGATGCTGCCCCCTTGTGGCCGTTTCCTGCAACAGCAGCTTTAAACACAGACCTAATGGTCATGTGATATTCACAATTACTACAGGGCTGTAAACGACACCTGCCCTCAAAAAATACCCCGGTGAAGGTAATGGCCACAGGAATTCAGAACATGGCAAATTTTTCAAGGAAACAATTTGAAGAGGTAACTTTCTCTGTTTTACTTTAAAAAAAAAAAAAAAGAAAACGGACGGAGATAAAAGCTCAATATCGGGAATTATCAGACGCATGCAAATCCAAACTACGAAAAGGTATCACCATCCAACACTCAAAATGCCATCAGTAAAAAGTCTACAAACAATAAATGCTGAAGGGGTTTTAGAGATCTGTGTACCCTCTAGTTGCTGGTGGGATGTAAACTGGTAACAGCCAGTACTGAGAACAGAATGGAGGTGCGTTGAAAGGTAAAAATTGAACTACCATATCATCTAGTAGGCCCACTGCTGGGCCTAACCCCTGAGAAGACCAGAATCCAAAAGACACAGGCTGGCAATCCTGCACTGCATCAATATTTAGCATAGCCAAGACTTGGAAGTAACCAAAATGTCCACCAACAGATGAATGCACAAAGAAGAAGTGGTCCGTGTACACAATGGAACATTCGCCATGGCAAAGGATGAAACACTGCTCTTTGCAGCACCATAGATGAGCCTAGAGATAATCACAGAACATGAGGTAAGTCGGAAAGCAGACGACAAATACCCTGTGATATCACTCCTAGCTGTTACCTAACAACTCACACATATGAACATATTTCCACAGAGAAAGACTCTCACAGACTTAGAAAACAAACTATGGTTATCTAAAAGGAAAGGTGGGAGGAATGGATACATTAAGATTAGGGTTACCATACGTACACAAATACATATTAAACACATGTATCAAAAAGACCGACCATATACCAAGGGAGGTCTACTGAACGCTCTGTACTAATTTACACGGGGGCTTGCCTGGTGGCACCGTGGTTAAGAATCCGCCTGCCAATGCAGGGGACACAGGTTCGATCCCTGGTTCGGGAAGATCCCACATGCTGCAGAGCAACTAAGCCAGTGCACCACAACTAGTGAGCCTACGCTCTGGAGCCCATGAGCCATAACTACTGAGCCCATGCACCACAACTACTGAAGCCCGCACGCCTAGAGCCCGTGCTCCGCAACAAGAGAAGCCACCGCAGTGAGAAGCCCGTGCACCGCAACGGAGAGTAGCCCCCACTCACCGCAACTGGAGAAAGCCCACATGCAGCAACGAAGATCCAACTCAGCCAGAAATAAATAAATAAATAAAATAAATTTATAAACCAAATAATAGTAATTTACATGGGAAGAGGATCTGTACATGAATAGATATATATAATGTTCAATTGAACCTGATTTTGTACACCCAGAACAAACACTATTCTACTCATTACCCCAGTTTAAAAAATTAAAACCACGAACAACAATTAATGAGACATGAAGTTACTGGGGTTTTCCCTGGCACATCCCATTCTAATTTACAACCTAGGAACACAACTTTCAGGAAGGCTCTGCTGCCCTAGTAACCAGATTTGGGAATGGAGAAATGCTGCCGACTTGTGGCCGTTTCCCACAACAGCAGCTTTAAACACAGGGCTAACGGTCACTTGAGAGTCACAGTAATTGTAGGGCTGTAAATGACACGTGTCCTCAAAAAATGTCCTGGGGTAGGTAATGGCCAAAAAAGTTCACAACACGGAAAATTTTTCAAGAAAACAATTTGAAGAGGTAAGTGTTACTCACTCTGTTATTTAAAAAAAAAAAGAAGAACATGGATAAAAGCTCAATATCAGGAATTAGTGGTTGGATGCAAATCCAAACTACAAAAGGATTTCTCCACCCAATATTCAAAATGCCATCCGTAAAAAGTCTACAAACAAGGAATGCTGACGGGTTGGTGGAGAAATGCATACCCACTATGCTGTTGGTTGGATGTAAACTGGTAACAGCTAATCATGAGAACAGAATGGAGCTGCGTTTAAACGGTAAAAATTGAGCTACCACATGATGCGGCCGATCCCCTAATGGGCCTATACCCTAAGAAGACCAGAATCGGAAAGGCACAGACAGGCAAACATGCACTGCAGCAATATTTACAATACCCAAGCCATGCAAGCAAACAAAATGTCCATCAACAGATAAATGGACAAAGAAGAAGTGGTATACGTACCGAATGCAATAGTAGCCTCGGAAAAAAAATGAACAATGCCGTTTTCAGGACTACACATGAGCCTGGAAATAATCATACTACGTTAAGTAAGTCAAAAGGGAATGACAAATATCCTATGATATCATTTATACATGTTATCCTAAGATTGCTACCAGTGAACATATTTCCACAGAAAAAGACACAGACTTACAAAACAAACTAATGGTTAACCAAAATGAAAGGTGGGAGGATGGATAAATTAGGATTATGGGGGTAGCATACATATACTAATGTATGTTAAATGTATATAAACATATAACACATAAACTACATGAATTATATAATCACCAATACATATAAAATATGTAATGACAAAACACCTACCAAATACCAAGGGAGGTCTACTCAACATTCTGTAATAACATACATGGTAACAGGATCCGAAGATGAACACACATATGTATGAATCATTGACCAGATTCTGTACAGCCAGATAATCACAACACTCTAATCAAATTTCCTCCGATAATAAATATAAATTAAATTTTAAAAACGAACATAAGTAAGGAGACATAAACTTCTGGGGGCTTGTCCCAGCACATTCCACTCTAATTTACAACCTCGGAACACTACCTCCAGGAAGACTCTGTTGCCCTAGTAACAAGAGTTGAGAACGTACTAATGCTGCCGCCTTGTGGCTGTTTCCGACAACAGCAGCTTTAAACCCAGTGCTAATGGTCGCTTAATAGTCACAAGGACTGCAGGGCTGTAAATGACACCTGCCCTCAGAAAATGCCCTGGGGTAGGGAATAGGCAAGAAAATTCAACACATGACAAAGTTTTCAAGAAGTCAGTATGAACAGGGAAGTTGTACTCACTCTTTTAAAAAAAAAGGAAAAGAAAAAAAAAGGACACGCCTAAAGCTCAGTATAAGGAATTACTAGCCGCATGCAAATCCAATGTCCACAAAGGTTTCAGCTCACACCAGTCAAATGACCATCAGCAAAAAGTCTACAGACTATAAATGCTGAAGAGGTTTTAGGGAACTGTGTACCTTCTAGCTGCTGGTGGGATGTAAAGTGGTAACAGCACTAATGAAAACTGAGTGGAGCTGCTTTAAAAGGTAAAAATTGAGCTACCATATGATGCGGCAGGGCACCTTCGGGGCCTATAACCTAAGACCACCAGAATCGGAAAGACAGAGGCAGGCAAATGTGCACTGCAGCCATATTGAAATAGCCAAGACATGGAAGCTAAAAAAAGGTCCATAAACAGATGAATGGACAAAGAAGAAGTGGTGTATGTACAGAATGGAATATTAGCCACGAAGAAAGATAAAAGAATGGCATATGCAGCACCACAGATGAGCCTAGAGATAATCACACAACGTGAAGTAAGTCAGAATGCGAAAGACAAATGTCCTATGATATCACTTATGTTATCTGAAAATTCATAAAAATGAACATATTTCCATAGAGAAAGACAATCTCAGATTGAGAAGACAAACTTATGGTTAAGCCAAAGAAAAGGTGTGAGGAATGGATAAATTAGGATATTGGGGTTAACAAACATATACTAATACATATAAAATATATCATCCCCAAAGACCTATGGAATACCAAGAGTGGTCTACTCAACACTCTGTAATAACCTACATGGAAAAGGACACAAAGATCAAATAGATATATGTATATGTGTACATGAACAAGATTCTGTACGCCTAGAACAAAAGACATTTTAAAATCCAATTTGCTCTGATAAAAATTAAAACTTAAAGACACAAACAAGAATTAAGGAGGCTAAAACTTATGGGGGTTTGTCCTGGCACATTCCACTCTAACCTGCAACCTAAAAGCACAACTTGCAGCAAGGTTCTGTTTCCCTAGCAAGCAGAGTTGGCAACGTAGAAATGCTGCCACCCTAAGGCCGTTTCCTCAAACAGCAGCTTTAAATCCACTGCTAATGGTCACTAATATTCACAAGGACTGCAGGGCTGTAAATGACTCATGCCCTCAAAAACTGTCCTGGGGTAGGGAATGGCCAAAAAAATCCAATCGCGGCAAATTTTTCAAGAAGGCAATTTGAAGTTGTAAGTTTAGCTGAATGTTAAAAAAAAATGAAAAGGACATTGATAAACGCAAAACATCAGGAATTATTAGACGCATGCAAATCCAAGCTACACAAAGGTATCCCCTCACACCAGTCAGAATGACCATCAGCAAAAAGTCAACAAACGACAGATGTTGAAGAACTTGTGGAGAATAGCGTAACCTCTCGGTCTAAGTGGGATGTAAACTGGTAACAGCCAATAATAGGAACAGAATGGCAGTGCGTTTAAAGGTAAAAACTGAGTCACCATATGATCCGGAAGGCCCACTATTGGGCCTGTCCCCTGTGAAAGCCAGAATCAAAAAGACACAGGATGGAAAATCGTGCACTGCAGCAGTATTTACAATAGCCAAGACATGGAAGCGACAAAAATGTCCATCATCAGATGAATGGACGAAAAAGTGGTCCGTGTACACAATGCAATATTAGACACAGAAAAGAATGAAACAATGCCGTTTGCAGCACCATAGATGAGGCTACAGATAATCACACAACTTGAAGTAAGTCAGAAAGCGAGAGACACATATCCTATGATATCACGTATAGGTGTTATCTAAAAATTGATAGGAATGAACCTATTTCCACAGAGAAGGACACTCACGTGTTCAGAAAACAAGCTTGTGGTTAACCAAATGGAAAGGTGTGAAGAATGTATAACGGAGGATATTGGGTTTAACAGACATATGCTAATACTTATAAAATATATAATCATCAGACATACCGAATACCAAGAGAGGTCTACACAACATTCTGTAATAACCTATATGGAACAGGATCCAAACATGAAAAGATATATGTATCAACGAAAGAGATTCTGTACACCTAGAACAAACACAACATTGCAATCAAATTTGCTCTGAGAAAAATGAAAATTAAACCAAGAATACCAACAACAAATAAGTACACATAGTTTTGGGGGATTTGTCCTGGCACATTCCACTCTACTTTACAAGCGACAAACAGGACTTCCAGGAAGGCTCTGTTGCCCTAGTAACCAGAGTTGGGAATGTAGAAATGCTGCCCCCTTGTGGCCGTTTCCTGCAACAGCAGCTTTAAACACAGACCTAATGGTCATGTGATATTCACAATTACTACAGGGCTGTAAACGACACCTGCCCTCAAAAAATACCCCGGTGAAGGTAATGGCCACAGGAATTCAGAACATGGCAAATTTTTCAAGGAAACAATTTGAAGAGGTAACTTTCTTTGTTTTACTTTAAAAAAAAAAAAAAAAGAAAACGGACGGAGATAAAAGCTCAATATCGGGAATTATCAGACGCATGCAAATCCAAACTACGAAAAGGTATCACCATCCAACACTCAAAATGCCATCAGTAAAAAGTCTACAAACAATAAATGCTGAAGGGGTTTTAGAGATCTGTGTACCCTCTAGTTGCTGGTGGGATGTAAACTGGTAACAGCCAGTACTGAGAACAGAATGGAGGTGCGTTGAAAGGTAAAAATTGAACTACCATATCATCTAGTAGGCCCACTGCTGGGCCTAACCCCTGAGAAGACCAGAATCCAAAAGACACAGGCTGGCAATCCTGCACTGCATCAATATTTAGCATAGCCAAGACTTGGAAGTAACCAAAATGTCCACCAACAGATGAATGCACAAAGAAGAAGTGGTCCGTGTACACAATGGAACATTCGCCATGGCAAAGGATGAAACACTGCTCTTTGCAGCACCATAGATGAGCCTAGAGATAATCACAGAACATGAGGTAAGTCGGAAAGCAGACGACAAATACCCTGTGATATCACTCCTAGCTGTTACCTAACAACTCACACATATGAACATATTTCCACAGAGAAAGACTCTCACAGACTTAGAAAACAAACTATGGTTATCTAAAAGGAAAGGTGGGAGGAATGGATACATTAAGATTAGGGTTACCATACGTACACAAATACATATTAAACACATGTATCAAAAAGACCGACCATATACCAAGGGAGGTCTACTGAACGCTCTGTACTAATTTACACGGGGGCTTGCCTGGTGGCACCGTGGTTAAGAATCCGCCTGCCAATGCAGGGGACACAGGTTCGATCCCTGGTTCGGGAAGATGCTGCAGAGCAACTAAGCCAGTGCACCACAACTAGTGAGCCTACGCTCTGGAGCCCATGAGCCATAACTACTGAGCCCATGCACCACAACTACTGAAGCCCGCACGCCTAGAGCCCGTGCTCCGCAACAAGAGAAGCCACCGCAGTGAGAAGCCCGTGCACCGCAACGGAGAGTAGCCCCCACTCACCGCAACTGGAGAAAGCCCACATGCAGCAACGAAGATCCAACTCAGCCAGAAATAAATAAATAAATAAAATAAATTTATAAACCAAATAATAGTAATTTACATGGGAAGAGGATCTGTACATGAATAGATATATATAATGTTCAATTGAACCTGATTTTGTACACCCAGAACAAACACTATTCTACTCATTACCCCAGTTTAAAAAATTAAAACCACGAACAACAATTAATGAGACATGAAGTTACTGGGGTTTTCCCTGGCACATCCCATTCTAATTTACAACCTAGGAACACAACTTTCAGGAAGGCTCTGCTGCCCTAGTAACCAGATTTGGGAATGGAGAAATGCTGCCGACTTGTGGCCGTTTCCCACAACAGCAGCTTTAAACACAGGGCTAACGGTCACTTGAGAGTCACAGTAATTGTAGGGCTGTAAATGACACGTGTCCTCAAAAAATGTCCTGGGGTAGGTAATGGCCAAAAAAGTTCACAACACGGAAAATTTTTCAAGAAAACAATTTGAAGAGGTAAGTGTTACTCACTCTGTTATTTAAAAAAAAAAAGAAGAACATGGATAAAAGCTCAATATCAGGAATTAGTGGTTGGATGCAAATCCAAACTACAAAAGGATTTCTCCACCCAATATTCAAAATGCCATCCGTAAAAAGTCTACAAACAAGGAATGCTGACGGGTTGGTGGAGAAATGCATACCCACTATGCTGTTGGTTGGATGTAAACTGGTAACAGCTAATCATGAGAACAGAATGGAGCTGCGTTTAAACGGTAAAAATTGAGCTACCACATGATGCGGCCGATCCCCTAATGGGCCTATACCCTAAGAAGACCAGAATCGGAAAGGCACAGACAGGCAAACATGCACTGCAGCAATATTTACAATACCCAAGCCATGCAAGCAAACAAAATGTCCATCAACAGATAAATGGACAAAGAAGAAGTGGTATACGTACCGAATGCAATAGTAGCCTCGGAAAAAAAATGAACAATGCCGTTTTCAGGACTACACATGAGCCTGGAAATAATCATACTACGTTAAGTAAGTCAAAAGGGAATGACAAATATCCTATGATATCATTTATACATGTTATCCTAAGATTGCTACCAGTGAACATATTTCCACAGAAAAAGACACAGACTTACAAAACAAACTAATGGTTAACCAAAATGAAAGGTGGGAGGATGGATAAATTAGGATTATGGGGGTAGCGTACATATACTAATGTATGTTAAATGTATATAAACATATAACACATAAACTACATGAATTATATAATCACCAATACATATAAAATATGTAATGACAAAACACCTACCAAATACCAAGGGAGGTCTACTCAACATTCTGTAATAACATACATGGTAACAGGATCCGAAGATGAACACACATATGTATGAATCATTGACCAGATTCTGTACAGCCAGATAATCACAACACTCTAATTAAATTTCCTCCGATAATAAATATAAATTAAATTTTAAAAACGAACATAAGTAAGGAGACATAAACTTCTGGGGGCTTGTCCCAGCACATTCCACTCTAATTTACAACCTCGGAACACTACCTCCAGGAAGACTCTGTTGCCCTAGTAACAAGAGTTGAGAACGTACTAATGCTGCCGCCTTGTGGCTGTTTCCGACAACAGCAGCTTTAAACCCAGTGCTAATGGTCGCTTAATAGTCACAAGGACTGCAGGGCTGTAAATGACACCTGCCCTCAGAAAATGCCCTGGGGTAGGGAATAGGCAAGAAAATTCAACACATGACAAAGTTTTCAAGAAGTCAGTATGAACAGGGAAGTTGTACTCACTCTTTTAAAAAAAAAGGAAAAGAAAAAAAAAGGACACGCCTAAAGCTCAGTATAAGGAATTACTAGCCGCATGCAAATCCAATGTCCACAAAGGTTTCAGCTCACACCAGTCAAATGACCATCAGCAAAAAGTCTACAGACTATAAATGCTGAAGAGGTTTTAGGGAACTGTGTACCTTCTAGCTGCTGGTGGGATGTAAAGTGGTAACAGCACTAATGAAAACTGAGTGGAGCTGCTTTAAAAGGTAAAAATTGAGCTACCATATGATGCGGCAGGGCACCTTCGGGGCCTATAACCTAAGACCACCAGAATCGGAAAGACAGAGGCAGGCAAATGTGCACTGCAGCCATATTGAAATAGCCAAGACATGGAAGCTAAAAAAAGGTCCATAAACAGATGAATGGACAAAGAAGAAGTGGTGTATGTACAGAATGGAATATTAGCCACGAAGAAAGATAAAAGAATGGCATATGCAGCACCACAGATGAGCCTAGAGATAATCACACAACGTGAAGTAAGTCAGAATGCGAAAGACAAATGTCCTATGATATCACTTATGTTATCTGAAAATTCATAAAAATGAACATATTTCCATAGAGAAAGACAATCTCAGATTGAGAAGACAAACTTATGGTTAAGCCAAAGAAAAGGTGTGAGGAATGGATAAATTAGGATATTGGGGTTAACAAACATATACTAATACATATAAAATATATCATCCCCAAAGACCTATGGAATACCAAGAGTGGTCTACTCAACACTCTGTAATAACCTACATGGAAAAGGACACAAAGATCAAATAGATATATGTATATGTGTACATGAACAAGATTCTGTACGCCTAGAACAAAAGACATTTTAAAATCCAATTTGCTCTGATAAAAATTAAAACTTAAAGACACAAACAAGAATTAAGGAGGCTAAAACTTATGGGGGTTTGTCCTGGCACATTCCACTCTAACCTGCAACCTAAAAGCACAACTTGCAGCAAGGTTCTGTTTCCCTAGCAAGCAGAGTTGGCAACGTAGAAATGCTGCCACCCTAAGGCCGTTTCCTCAAACAGCAGCTTTAAATCCACTGCTAATGGTCACTAATATTCACAAGGACTGCAGGGCTGTAAATGACTCATGCCCTCAAAAACTGTCCTGGGGTAGGGAATGGCCAAAAAAATCCAATCGCGGCAAATTTTTCAAGAAGGCAATTTGAAGTTGTAAGTTTAGCTGAATGTTAAAAAAAAATGAAAAGGACATTGATAAACGCAAAACATCAGGAATTATTAGACGCATGCAAATCCAAGCTACACAAAGGTATCCCCTCACACCAGTCAGAATGACCATCAGCAAAAAGTCAACAAACGACAGATGTTGAAGAACTTGTGGAGAATAGCGTAACCTCTCGGTCTAAGTGGGATGTAAACTGGTAACAGCCAATAATAGGAACAGAATGGCAGTGCGTTTAAAGGTAAAAACTGAGTCACCATATGATCCGGAAGGCCCACTATTGGGCCTGTCCCCTGTGAAAGCCAGAATCAAAAAGACACAGGATGGAAAATCGTGCACTGCAGCAGTATTTACAATAGCCAAGACATGGAAGCGACAAAAATGTCCATCATCAGATGAATGGACGAAAAAGTGGTCCGTGTACACAATGCAATATTAGACACAGAAAAGAATGAAACAATGCCGTTTGCAGCACCATAGATGAGGCTACAGATAATCACACAACTTGAAGTAAGTCAGAAAGCGAGAGACACATATCCTATGATATCACGTATAGGTGTTATCTAAAAATTGATAGGAATGAACCTATTTCCACAGAGAAGGACACTCACGTGTTCAGAAAACAAGCTTGTGGTTAACCAAATGGAAAGGTGTGAAGAATGTATAACGGAGGATATTGGGTTTAACAGACATATGCTAATACTTATAAAATATATAATCATCAGACATACCGAATACCAAGAGAGGTCTACACAACATTCTGTAATAACCTATATGGAACAGGATCCAAACATGAAAAGATATATGTATCAACGAAAGAGATTCTGTACACCTAGAACAAACACAACATTGCAATCAAATTTGCTCTGAGAAAAATGAAAATTAAACCAAGAATACCAACAACAAATAAGTACACATAGTTTTGGGGGATTTGTCCTGGCACATTCCACTCTACTTTACAAGCGACAAACAGGACTTCCAGGAAGGCTCTGTTGCCCTAGTAACCAGAGTTGGGAATATAGAGATGCTGCCCCCTTGTGGCCGTTTCCTGCAACAGCAGCTTTAAACACAGACCTAATGGTCATGTGATATTCACAATTACTACAGGGCTGTAAACGACACCTGCCCTCAAAAAATACCCCGGTGAAGGTAATGGCCACAGGAATTCAGAACATGGCAAATTTTTCAAGGAAACAATTTGAAGAGGTAACTTTCTCTGTTTTACTTTAAAAAAAAAAAAAAAGAAAACGGACGGAGATAAAAGCTCAATATCGGGAATTATCAGACGCATGCAAATCCAAACTACGAAAAGGTATCACCATCCAACACTCAAAATGCCATCAGTAAAAAGTCTACAAACAATAAATGCTGAAGGGGTTTTAGAGATCTGTGTACCCTCTAGTTGCTGGTGGGATGTAAACTGGTAACAGCCAGTACTGAGAACAGAATGGAGGTGCGTTGAAAGGTAAAAATTGAACTACCATATCATCTAGTAGGCCCACTGCTGGGCCTAACCCCTGAGAAGACCAGAATCCAAAAGACACAGGCTGGCAATCCTGCACTGCATCAATATTTAGCATAGCCAAGACTTGGAAGTAACCAAAATGTCCACCAACAGATGAATGCACAAAGAAGAAGTGGTCCGTGTACACAATGGAACATTCGCCATGGCAAAGGATGAAACACTGCTCTTTGCAGCACCATAGATGAGCCTAGAGATAATCACAGAACATGAGGTAAGTCGGAAAGCAGACGACAAATACCCTGTGATATCACTCCTAGCTGTTACCTAACAACTCACACATATGAACATATTTCCACAGAGAAAGACTCTCACAGACTTAGAAAACAAACTATGGTTATCTAAAAGGAAAGGTGGGAGGAATGGATACATTAAGATTAGGGTTACCATACGTACACAAATACATATTAAACACATGTATCAAAAAGACCGACCATATACCAAGGGAGGTCTACTGAACGCTCTGTACTAATTTACACGGGGGCTTGCCTGGTGGCACCGTGGTTAAGAATCCGCCTGCCAATGCAGGGGACACAGGTTCGATCCCTGGTTCGGGAAGATCCCACATGCTGCAGAGCAACTAAGCCAGTGCACCACAACTAGTGAGCCTACGCTCTGGAGCCCATGAGCCATAACTACTGAGCCCATGCACCACAACTACTGAAGCCCGCACGCCTAGAGCCCGTGCTCCGCAACAAGAGAAGCCACCGCAGTGAGAAGCCCGTGCACCGCAACGGAGAGTAGCCCCCACTCACCGCAACTGGAGAAAGCCCACATGCAGCAACGAAGATCCAACTCAGCCAGAAATAAATAAATAAATAAAATAAATTTATAAACCAAATAATAGTAATTTACATGGGAAGAGGATCTGTACATGAATAGATATATATAATGTTCAATTGAACCTGATTTTGTACACCCAGAACAAACACTATTCTACTCATTACCCCAGTTTAAAAAATTAAAACCACGAACAACAATTAATGAGACATGAAGTTACTGGGGTTTTCCCTGGCACATCCCATTCTAATTTACAACCTAGGAACACAACTTTCAGGAAGGCTCTGCTGCCCTAGTAACCAGATTTGGGAATGGAGAAATGCTGCCGACTTGTGGCCGTTTCCCACAACAGCAGCTTTAAACACAGGGCTAACGGTCACTTGAGAGTCACAGTAATTGTAGGGCTGTAAATGACACGTGTCCTCAAAAAATGTCCTGGGGTAGGTAATGGCCAAAAAAGTTCACAACACGGAAAATTTTTCAAGAAAACAATTTGAAGAGGTAAGTGTTACTCACTCTGTTATTTAAAAAAAAAAAGAAGAACATGGATAAAAGCTCAATATCAGGAATTAGTGGTTGGATGCAAATCCAAACTACAAAAGGATTTCTCCACCCAATATTCAAAATGCCATCCGTAAAAAGTCTACAAACAAGGAATGCTGACGGGTTGGTGGAGAAATGCATACCCACTATGCTGTTGGTTGGATGTAAACTGGTAACAGCTAATCATGAGAACAGAATGGAGCTGCGTTTAAACGGTAAAAATTGAGCTACCACATGATGCGGCCGATCCCCTAATGGGCCTATACCCTAAGAAGACCAGAATCGGAAAGGCACAGACAGGCAAACATGCACTGCAGCAATATTTACAATACCCAAGCCATGCAAGCAAACAAAATGTCCATCAACAGATAAATGGACAAAGAAGAAGTGGTATACGTACCGAATGCAATAGTAGCCTCGGAAAAAAAATGAACAATGCCGTTTTCAGGACTACACATGAGCCTGGAAATAATCATACTACGTTAAGTAAGTCAAAAGGGAATGACAAATATCCTATGATATCATTTATACATGTTATCCTAAGATTGCTACCAGTGAACATATTTCCACAGAAAAAGACACAGACTTACAAAACAAACTAATGGTTAACCAAAATGAAAGGTGGGAGGATGGATAAATTAGGATTATGGGGGTAGCATACATATACTAATGTATGTTAAATGTATATAAACATATAACACATAAACTACATGAATTATATAATCACCAATACATATAAAATATGTAATGACAAAACACCTACCAAATACCAAGGGAGGTCTACTCAACATTCTGTAATAACATACATGGTAACAGGATCCGAAGATGAACACACATATGTATGAATCATTGACCAGATTCTGTACAGCCAGATAATCACAACACTCTAATCAAATTTCCTCCGATAATAAATATAAATTAAATTTTAAAAACGAACATAAGTAAGGAGACATAAACTTCTGGGGGCTTGTCCCAGCACATTCCACTCTAATTTACAACCTCGGAACACTACCTCCAGGAAGACTCTGTTGCCCTAGTAACAAGAGTTGAGAACGTACTAATGCTGCCGCCTTGTGGCTGTTTCCGACAACAGCAGCTTTAAACCCAGTGCTAATGGTCGCTTAATAGTCACAAGGACTGCAGGGCTGTAAATGACACCTGCCCTCAGAAAATGCCCTGGGGTAGGGAATAGGCAAGAAAATTCAACACATGACAAAGTTTTCAAGAAGTCAGTATGAACAGGGAA
Source organism: Balaenoptera acutorostrata (assembly GCF_949987535.1). Taxonomy (NCBI): domain Eukaryota; kingdom Metazoa; phylum Chordata; class Mammalia; order Artiodactyla; family Balaenopteridae; genus Balaenoptera; species Balaenoptera acutorostrata. The sequence goes on from NC_080069.1 coordinate 69,649, forward strand.
GTTGTACTCACTCTTTTAAAAAAAAAGGAAAAGAAAAAAAAAGGACACGCCTAAAGCTCAGTATAAGGAATTACTAGCCGCATGCAAATCCAATGTCCACAAAGGTTTCAGCTCACACCAGTCAAATGACCATCAGCAAAAAGTCTACAGACTATAAATGCTGAAGAGGTTTTAGGGAACTGTGTACCTTCTAGCTGCTGGTGGGATGTAAAGTGGTAACAGCACTAATGAAAACTGAGTGGAGCTGCTTTAAAAGGTAAAAATTGAGCTACCATATGATGCGGCAGGGCACCTTCGGGGCCTATAACCTAAGACCACCAGAATCGGAAAGACAGAGGCAGGCAAATGTGCACTGCAGCCATATTGAAATAGCCAAGACATGGAAGCTAAAAAAAGGTCCATAAACAGATGAATGGACAAAGAAGAAGTGGTGTATGTACAGAATGGAATATTAGCCACGAAGAAAGATAAAAGAATGGCATATGCAGCACCACAGATGAGCCTAGAGATAATCACACAACGTGAAGTAAGTCAGAATGCGAAAGACAAATGTCCTATGATATCACTTATGTTATCTGAAAATTCATAAAAATGAACATATTTCCATAGAGAAAGACAATCTCAGATTGAGAAGACAAACTTATGGTTAAGCCAAAGAAAAGGTGTGAGGAATGGATAAATTAGGATATTGGGGTTAACAAACATATACTAATACATATAAAATATATCATCCCCAAAGACCTATGGAATACCAAGAGTGGTCTACTCAACACTCTGTAATAACCTACATGGAAAAGGACACAAAGATCAAATAGATATATGTATATGTGTACATGAACAAGATTCTGTACGCCTAGAACAAAAGACATTTTAAAATCCAATTTGCTCTGATAAAAATTAAAACTTAAAGACACAAACAAGAATTAAGGAGGCTAAAACTTATGGGGGTTTGTCCTGGCACATTCCACTCTAACCTGCAACCTAAAAGCACAACTTGCAGCAAGGTTCTGTTTCCCTAGCAAGCAGAGTTGGCAACGTAGAAATGCTGCCACCCTAAGGCCGTTTCCTCAAACAGCAGCTTTAAATCCACTGCTAATGGTCACTAATATTCACAAGGACTGCAGGGCTGTAAATGACTCATGCCCTCAAAAACTGTCCTGGGGTAGGGAATGGCCAAAAAAATCCAATCGCGGCAAATTTTTCAAGAAGGCAATTTGAAGTTGTAAGTTTAGCTGAATGTTAAAAAAAAATGAAAAGGACATTGATAAACGCAAAACATCAGGAATTATTAGACGCATGCAAATCCAAGCTACACAAAGGTATCCCCTCACACCAGTCAGAATGACCATCAGCAAAAAGTCAACAAACGACAGATGTTGAAGAACTTGTGGAGAATAGCGTAACCTCTCGGTCTAAGTGGGATGTAAACTGGTAACAGCCAATAATAGGAACAGAATGGCAGTGCGTTTAAAGGTAAAAACTGAGTCACCATATGATCCGGAAGGCCCACTATTGGGCCTGTCCCCTGTGAAAGCCAGAATCAAAAAGACACAGGATGGAAAATCGTGCACTGCAGCAGTATTTACAATAGCCAAGACATGGAAGCGACAAAAATGTCCATCATCAGATGAATGGACGAAAAAGTGGTCCGTGTACACAATGCAATATTAGACACAGAAAAGAATGAAACAATGCCGTTTGCAGCACCATAGATGAGGCTACAGATAATCACACAACTTGAAGTAAGTCAGAAAGCGAGAGACACATATCCTATGATATCACGTATAGGTGTTATCTAAAAATTGATAGGAATGAACCTATTTCCACAGAGAAGGACACTCACGTGTTCAGAAAACAAGCTTGTGGTTAACCAAATGGAAAGGTGTGAAGAATGTATAACGGAGGATATTGGGTTTAACAGACATATGCTAATACTTATAAAATATATAATCATCAGACATACCGAATACCAAGAGAGGTCTACACAACATTCTGTAATAACCTATATGGAACAGGATCCAAACATGAAAAGATATATGTATCAACGAAAGAGATTCTGTACACCTAGAACAAACACAACATTGCAATCAAATTTGCTCTGAGAAAAATGAAAATTAAACCAAGAATACCAACAACAAATAAGTACACATAGTTTTGGGGGATTTGTCCTGGCACATTCCACTCTACTTTACAAGCGACAAACAGGACTTCCAGGAAGGCTCTGTTGCCCTAGTAACCAGAGTTGGGAATATAGAAATGCTGCCCCCTTGTGGCCGTTTCCTGCAACAGCAGCTTTAAACACAGACCTAATGGTCATGTGATATTCACAATTACTACAGGGCTGTAAACGACACCTGCCCTCAAAAAATACCCCGGTGAAGGTAATGGCCACAGGAATTCAGAACATGGCAAATTTTTCAAGGAAACAATTTGAAGAGGTAACTTTCTTTGTTTTACTTTAAAAAAAAAAAAAAGAAAACGGACGGAGATAAAAGCTCAATATCGGGAATTATCAGACGCATGCAAATCCAAACTACGAAAAGGTATCACCATCCAACACTCAAAATGCCATCAGTAAAAAGTCTACAAACAATAAATGCTGAAGGGGTTTTAGAGATCTGTGTACCCTCTAGTTGCTGGTGGGATGTAAACTGGTAACAGCCAGTACTGAGAACAGAATGGAGGTGCGTTGAAAGGTAAAAATTGAACTACCATATCATCTAGTAGGCCCACTGCTGGGCCTAACCCCTGAGAAGACCAGAATCCAAAAGACACAGGCTGGCAATCCTGCACTGCATCAATATTTAGCATAGCCAAGACTTGGAAGTAACCAAAATGTCCACCAACAGATGAATGCACAAAGAAGAAGTGGTCCGTGTACACAATGGAACATTCGCCATGGCAAAGGATGAAACACTGCTCTTTGCAGCACCATAGATGAGCCTAGAGATAATCACAGAACATGAGGTAAGTCGGAAAGCAGACGACAAATACCCTGTGATATCACTCCTAGCTGTTACCTAACAACTCACACATATGAACATATTTCCACAGAGAAAGACTCTCACAGACTTAGAAAACAAACTATGGTTATCTAAAAGGAAAGGTGGGAGGAATGGATACATTAAGATTAGGGTTACCATACGTACACAAATACATATTAAACACATGTATCAAAAAGACCGACCATATACCAAGGGAGGTCTACTGAACGCTCTGTACTAATTTACACGGGGGCTTGCCTGGTGGCACCGTGGTTAAGAATCCGCCTGCCAATGCAGGGGACACAGGTTCGATCCCTGGTTCGGGAAGATGCTGCAGAGCAACTAAGCCAGTGCACCACAACTAGTGAGCCTACGCTCTGGAGCCCATGAGCCATAACTACTGAGCCCATGCACCACAACTACTGAAGCCCGCACGCCTAGAGCCCGTGCTCCGCAACAAGAGAAGCCACCGCAGTGAGAAGCCCGTGCACCGCAACGGAGAGTAGCCCCCACTCACCGCAACTGGAGAAAGCCCACATGCAGCAACGAAGATCCAACTCAGCCAGAAATAAATAAATAAATAAAATAAATTTATAAACCAAATAATAGTAATTTACATGGGAAGAGGATCTGTACATGAATAGATATATATAATGTTCAATTGAACCTGATTTTGTACACCCAGAACAAACACTATTCTACTCATTACCCCAGTTTAAAAAATTAAAACCACGAACAACAATTAATGAGACATGAAGTTACTGGGGTTTTCCCTGGCACATCCCATTCTAATTTACAACCTAGGAACACAACTTTCAGGAAGGCTCTGCTGCCCTAGTAACCAGATTTGGGAATGGAGAAATGCTGCCGACTTGTGGCCGTTTCCCACAACAGCAGCTTTAAACACAGGGCTAACGGTCACTTGAGAGTCACAGTAATTGTAGGGCTGTAAATGACACGTGTCCTCAAAAAATGTCCTGGGGTAGGTAATGGCCAAAAAAGTTCACAACACGGAAAATTTTTCAAGAAAACAATTTGAAGAGGTAAGTGTTACTCACTCTGTTATTTAAAAAAAAAAGAAGAACATGGATAAAAGCTCAATATCAGGAATTAGTGGTTGGATGCAAATCCAAACTACAAAAGGATTTCTCCACCCAATATTCAAAATGCCATCCGTAAAAAGTCTACAAACAAGGAATGCTGACGGGTTGGTGGAGAAATGCATACCCACTATGCTGTTGGTTGGATGTAAACTGGTAACAGCTAATCATGAGAACAGAATGGAGCTGCGTTTAAACGGTAAAAATTGAGCTACCACATGATGCGGCCGATCCCCTAATGGGCCTATACCCTAAGAAGACCAGAATCGGAAAGGCACAGACAGGCAAACATGCACTGCAGCAATATTTACAATACCCAAGCCATGCAAGCAAACAAAATGTCCATCAACAGATAAATGGACAAAGAAGAAGTGGTATACGTACCGAATGCAATAGTAGCCTCGGAAAAAAAATGAACAATGCCGTTTTCAGGACTACACATGAGCCTGGAAATAATCATACTACGTTAAGTAAGTCAAAAGGGAATGACAAATATCCTATGATATCATTTATACATGTTATCCTAAGATTGCTACCAGTGAACATATTTCCACAGAAAAAGACACAGACTTACAAAACAAACTAATGGTTAACCAAAATGAAAGGTGGGAGGATGGATAAATTAGGATTATGGGGGTAGCGTACATATACTAATGTATGTTAAATGTATATAAACATATAACACATAAACTACATGAATTATATAATCACCAATACATATAAAATATGTAATGACAAAACACCTACCAAATACCAAGGGAGGTCTACTCAACATTCTGTAATAACATACATGGTAACAGGATCCGAAGATGAACACACATATGTATGAATCATTGACCAGATTCTGTACAGCCAGATAATCACAACACTCTAATTAAATTTCCTCCGATAATAAATATAAATTAAATTTTAAAAACGAACATAAGTAAGGAGACATAAACTTCTGGGGGCTTGTCCCAGCACATTCCACTCTAATTTACAACCTCGGAACACTACCTCCAGGAAGACTCTGTTGCCCTAGTAACAAGAGTTGAGAACGTACTAATGCTGCCGCCTTGTGGCTGTTTCCGACAACAGCAGCTTTAAACCCAGTGCTAATGGTCGCTTAATAGTCACAAGGACTGCAGGGCTGTAAATGACACCTGCCCTCAGAAAATGCCCTGGGGTAGGGAATAGGCAAGAAAATTCAACACATGACAAAGTTTTCAAGAAGTCAGTATGAACAGGGAAGTTGTACTCACTCTTTTAAAAAAAAAGGAAAAGAAAAAAAAAGGACACGCCTAAAGCTCAGTATAAGGAATTACTAGCCGCATGCAAATCCAATGTCCACAAAGGTTTCAGCTCACACCAGTCAAATGACCATCAGCAAAAAGTCTACAGACTATAAATGCTGAAGAGGTTTTAGGGAACTGTGTACCTTCTAGCTGCTGGTGGGATGTAAAGTGGTAACAGCACTAATGAAAACTGAGTGGAGCTGCTTTAAAAGATAAAAATTGAGCTACCATATGATGCGGCAGGGCACCTTCGGGGCCTATAACCTAAGACCACCAGAATCGGAAAGACAGAGGCAGGCAAATGTGCACTGCAGCCATATTGAAATAGCCAAGACATGGAAGCTAAAAAAAGGTCCATAAACAGATGAATGGACAAAGAAGAAGTGGTGTATGTACAGAATGGAATATTAGCCACGAAGAAAGATAAAAGAATGGCATATGCAGCACCACAGATGAGCCTAGAGATAATCACACAACGTGAAGTAAGTCAGAATGCGAAAGACAAATGTCCTATGATATCACTTATGTTATCTGAAAATTCATAAAAATGAACATATTTCCATAGAGAAAGACAATCTCAGATTGAGAAGACAAACTTATGGTTAAGCCAAAGAAAAGGTGTGAGGAATGGATAAATTAGGATATTGGGGTTAACAAACATATACTAATACATATAAAATATATCATCCCCAAAGACCTATGGAATACCAAGAGTGGTCTACTCAACACTCTGTAATAACCTACATGGAAAAGGACACAAAGATCAAATAGATATATGTATATGTGTACATGAACAAGATTCTGTACGCCTAGAACAAAAGACATTTTAAAATCCAATTTGCTCTGATAAAAATTAAAACTTAAAGACACAAACAAGAATTAAGGAGGCTAAAACTTATGGGGGTTTGTCCTGGCACATTCCACTCTAACCTGCAACCTAAAAGCACAACTTGCAGCAAGGTTCTGTTTCCCTAGCAAGCAGAGTTGGCAACGTAGAAATGCTGCCACCCTAAGGCCGTTTCCTCAAACAGCAGCTTTAAATCCACTGCTAATGGTCACTAATATTCACAAGGACTGCAGGGCTGTAAATGACTCATGCCCTCAAAAACTGTCCTGGGGTAGGGAATGGCCAAAAAAATCCAATCGCGGCAAATTTTTCAAGAAGGCAATTTGAAGTTGTAAGTTTAGCTGAATGTTAAAAAAAAATGAAAAGGACATTGATAAACGCAAAACATCAGGAATTATTAGACGCATGCAAATCCAAGCTACACAAAGGTATCCCCTCACACCAGTCAGAATGACCATCAGCAAAAAGTCAACAAACGACAGATGTTGAAGAACTTGTGGAGAATAGCGTAACCTCTCGGTCTAAGTGGGATGTAAACTGGTAACAGCCAATAATAGGAACAGAATGGCAGTGCGTTTAAAGGTAAAAACTGAGTCACCATATGATCCGGAAGGCCCACTATTGGGCCTGTCCCCTGTGAAAGCCAGAATCAAAAAGACACAGGATGGAAAATCGTGCACTGCAGCAGTATTTACAATAGCCAAGACATGGAAGCGACAAAAATGTCCATCATCAGATGAATGGACGAAAAAGTGGTCCGTGTACACAATGCAATATTAGACACAGAAAAGAATGAAACAATGCCGTTTGCAGCACCATAGATGAGGCTACAGATAATCACACAACTTGAAGTAAGTCAGAAAGCGAGAGACACATATCCTATGATATCACGTATAGGTGTTATCTAAAAATTGATAGGAATGAACCTATTTCCACAGAGAAGGACACTCACGTGTTCAGAAAACAAGCTTGTGGTTAACCAAATGGAAAGGTGTGAAGAATGTATAACGGAGGATATTGGGTTTAACAGACATATGCTAATACTTATAAAATATATAATCATCAGACATACCGAATACCAAGAGAGGTCTACACAACATTCTGTAATAACCTATATGGAACAGGATCCAAACATGAAAAGATATATGTATCAACGAAAGAGATTCTGTACACCTAGAACAAACACAACATTGCAATCAAATTTGCTCTGAGAAAAATGAAAATTAAACCAAGAATACCAACAACAAATAAGTACACATAGTTTTGGGGGATTTGTCCTGGCACATTCCACTCTACTTTACAAGCGACAAACAGGACTTCCAGGAAGGCTCTGTTGCCCTAGTAACCAGAGTTGGGAATATAGAAATGCTGCCCCCTTGTGGCCGTTTCCTGCAACAGCAGCTTTAAACACAGACCTAATGGTCATGTGATATTCACAATTACTACAGGGCTGTAAACGACACCTGCCCTCAAAAAATACCCCGGTGAAGGTAATGGCCACAGGAATTCAGAACATGGCAAATTTTTCAAGGAAACAATTTGAAGAGGTAACTTTCTCTGTTTTACTTTAAAAAAAAAAAAAAAAGAAAACGGACGGAGATAAAAGCTCAATATCGGGAATTATCAGACGCATGCAAATCCAAACTACGAAAAGGTATCACCATCCAACACTCAAAATGCCATCAGTAAAAAGTCTACAAACAATAAATGCTGAAGGGGTTTTAGAGATCTGTGTACCCTCTAGTTGCTGGTGGGATGTAAACTGGTAACAGCCAGTACTGAGAACAGAATGGAGGTGCGTTGAAAGGTAAAAATTGAACTACCATATCATCTAGTAGGCCCACTGCTGGGCCTAACCCCTGAGAAGACCAGAATCCAAAAGACACAGGCTGGCAATCCTGCACTGCATCAATATTTAGCATAGCCAAGACTTGGAAGTAACCAAAATGTCCACCAACAGATGAATGCACAAAGAAGAAGTGGTCCGTGTACACAATGGAACATTCGCCATGGCAAAGGATGAAACACTGCTCTTTGCAGCACCATAGATGAGCCTAGAGATAATCACAGAACATGAGGTAAGTCGGAAAGCAGACGACAAATACCCTGTGATATCACTCCTAGCTGTTACCTAACAACTCACACATATGAACATATTTCCACAGAGAAAGACTCTCACAGACTTAGAAAACAAACTATGGTTATCTAAAAGGAAAGGTGGGAGGAATGGATACATTAAGATTAGGGTTACCATACGTACACAAATACATATTAAACACATGTATCAAAAAGACCGACCATATACCAAGGGAGGTCTACTGAACGCTCTGTACTAATTTACACGGGGGCTTGCCTGGTGGCACCGTGGTTAAGAATCCGCCTGCCAATGCAGGGGACACAGGTTCGATCCCTGGTTCGGGAAGATCCCACATGCTGCAGAGCAACTAAGCCAGTGCACCACAACTAGTGAGCCTACGCTCTGGAGCCCATGAGCCATAACTACTGAGCCCATGCACCACAACTACTGAAGCCCGCACGCCTAGAGCCCGTGCTCCGCAACAAGAGAAGCCACCGCAGTGAGAAGCCCGTGCACCGCAACGGAGAGTAGCCCCCACTCACCGCAACTGGAGAAAGCCCACATGCAGCAACGAAGATCCAACTCAGCCAGAAATAAATAAATAAATAAAATAAATTTATAAACCAAATAATAGTAATTTACATGGGAAGAGGATCTGTACATGAATAGATATATATAATGTTCAATTGAACCTGATTTTGTACACCCAGAACAAACACTATTCTACTCATTACCCCAGTTTAAAAAATTAAAACCACGAACAACAATTAATGAGACATGAAGTTACTGGGGTTTTCCCTGGCACATCCCATTCTAATTTACAACCTAGGAACACAACTTTCAGGAAGGCTCTGCTGCCCTAGTAACCAGATTTGGGAATGGAGAAATGCTGCCGACTTGTGGCCGTTTCCCACAACAGCAGCTTTAAACACAGGGCTAACGGTCACTTGAGAGTCACAGTAATTGTAGGGCTGTAAATGACACGTGTCCTCAAAAAATGTCCTGGGGTAGGTAATGGCCAAAAAAGTTCACAACACGGAAAATTTTTCAAGAAAACAATTTGAAGAGGTAAGTGTTACTCACTCTGTTATTAAAAAAAAAAAAGAAGAACATGGATAAAAGCTCAATATCAGGAATTAGTGGTTGGATGCAAATCCAAACTACAAAAGGATTTCTCCACCCAATATTCAAAATGCCATCCGTAAAAAGTCTACAAACAAGGAATGCTGACGGGTTGGTGGAGAAATGCATACCCACTATGCTGTTGGTTGGATGTAAACTGGTAACAGCTAATCATGAGAACAGAATGGAGCTGCGTTTAAACGGTAAAAATTGAGCTACCACATGATGCGGCCGATCCCCTAATGGGCCTATACCCTAAGAAGACCAGAATCGGAAAGGCACAGACAGGCAAACATGCACTGCAGCAATATTTACAATACCCAAGCCATGCAAGCAAACAAAATGTCCATCAACAGATAAATGGACAAAGAAGAAGTGGTATACGTACCGAATGCAATAGTAGCCTCGGAAAAAAAATGAACAATGCCGTTTTCAGGACTACACATGAGCCTGGAAATAATCATACTACGTTAAGTAAGTCAAAAGGGAATGACAAATATCCTATGATATCATTTATACATGTTATCCTAAGATTGCTACCAGTGAACATATTTCCACAGAAAAAGACACAGACTTACAAAACAAACTAATGGTTAACCAAAATGAAAGGTGGGAGGATGGATAAATTAGGATTATGGGGGTAGCATACATATACTAATGTATGTTAAATGTATATAAACATATAACACATAAACTACATGAATTATATAATCACCAATACATATAAAATATGTAATGACAAAACACCTACCAAATACCAAGGGAGGTCTACTCAACATTCTGTAATAACATACATGGTAACAGGATCCGAAGATGAACACACATATGTATGAATCATTGACCAGATTCTGTACAGCCAGATAATCACAACACTCTAATCAAATTTCCTCCGATAATAAATATAAATTAAATTTTAAAAACGAACATAAGTAAGGAGACATAAACTTCTGGGGGCTTGTCCCAGCACATTCCACTCTAATTTACAACCTCGGAACACTACCTCCAGGAAGACTCTGTTGCCCTAGTAACAAGAGTTGAGAACGTACTAATGCTGCCGCCTTGTGGCTGTTTCCGACAACAGCAGCTTTAAACCCAGTGCTAATGGTCGCTTAATAGTCACAAGGACTGCAGGGCTGTAAATGACACCTGCCCTCAGAAAATGCCCTGGGGTAGGGAATAGGCAAGAAAATTCAACACATGACAAAGTTTTCAAGAAGTCAGTATGAACAGGGAAGTTGTACTCACTCTTTTAAAAAAAAAGGAAAAGAAAAAAAAAGGACACGCCTAAAGCTCAGTATAAGGAATTACTAGCCGCATGCAAATCCAATGTCCACAAAGGTTTCAGCTCACACCAGTCAAATGACCATCAGCAAAAAGTCTACAGACTATAAATGCTGAAGAGGTTTTAGGGAACTGTGTACCTTCTAGCTGCTGGTGGGATGTAAAGTGGTAACAGCACTAATGAAAACTGAGTGGAGCTGCTTTAAAAGGTAAAAATTGAGCTACCATATGATGCGGCAGGGCACCTTCGGGGCCTATAACCTAAGACCACCAGAATCGGAAAGACAGAGGCAGGCAAATGTGCACTGCAGCCATATTGAAATAGCCAAGACATGGAAGCTAAAAAAAGGTCCATAAACAGATGAATGGACAAAGAAGAAGTGGTGTATGTACAGAATGGAATATTAGCCACGAAGAAAGATAAAAGAATGGCATATGCAGCACCACAGATGAGCCTAGAGATAATCACACAACGTGAAGTAAGTCAGAATGCGAAAGACAAATGTCCTATGATATCACTTATGTTATCTGAAAATTCATAAAAATGAACATATTTCCATAGAGAAAGACAATCTCAGATTGAGAAGACAAACTTATGGTTAAGCCAAAGAAAAGGTGTGAGGAATGGATAAATTAGGATATTGGGGTTAACAAACATATACTAATACATATAAAATATATCATCCCCAAAGACCTATGGAATACCAAGAGTGGTCTACTCAACACTCTGTAATAACCTACATGGAAAAGGACACAAAGATCAAATAGATATATGTATATGTGTACATGAACAAGATTCTGTACGCCTAGAACAAAAGACATTTTAAAATCCAATTTGCTCTGATAAAAATTAAAACTTAAAGACACAAACAAGAATTAAGGAGGCTAAAACTTATGGGGGTTTGTCCTGGCACATTCCACTCTAACCTGCAACCTAAAAGCACAACTTGCAGCAAGGTTCTGTTTCCCTAGCAAGCAGAGTTGGCAACGTAGAAATGCTGCCACCCTAAGGCCGTTTCCTCAAACAGCAGCTTTAAATCCACTGCTAATGGTCACTAATATTCACAAGGACTGCAGGGCTGTAAATGACTCATGCCCTCAAAAACTGTCCTGGGGTAGGGAATGGCCAAAAAAATCCAATCGCGGCAAATTTTTCAAGAAGGCAATTTGAAGTTGTAAGTTTAGCTGAATGTTAAAAAAAAATGAAAAGGACATTGATAAACGCAAAACATCAGGAATTATTAGACGCATGCAAATCCAAGCTACACAAAGGTATCCCCTCACACCAGTCAGAATGACCATCAGCAAAAAGTCAACAAACGACAGATGTTGAAGAACTTGTGGAGAATAGCGTAACCTCTCGGTCTAAGTGGGATGTAAACTGGTAACAGCCAATAATAGGAACAGAATGGCAGTGCGTTTAAAGGTAAAAACTGAGTCACCATATGATCCGGAAGGCCCACTATTGGGCCTGTCCCCTGTGAAAGCCAGAATCAAAAAGACACAGGATGGAAAATCGTGCACTGCAGCAGTATTTACAATAGCCAAGACATGGAAGCGACAAAAATGTCCATCATCAGATGAATGGACGAAAAAGTGGTCCGTGTACACAATGCAATATTAGACACAGAAAAGAATGAAACAATGCCGTTTGCAGCACCATAGATGAGGCTACAGATAATCACACAACTTGAAGTAAGTCAGAAAGCGAGAGACACATATCCTATGATATCACGTATAGGTGTTATCTAAAAATTGATAGGAATGAACCTATTTCCACAGAGAAGGACACTCACGTGTTCAGAAAACAAGCTTGTGGTTAACCAAATGGAAAGGTGTGAAGAATGTATAACGGAGGATATTGGGTTTAACAGACATATGCTAATACTTATAAAATATATAATCATCAGACATACCGAATACCAAGAGAGGTCTACACAACATTCTGTAATAACCTATATGGAACAGGATCCAAACATGAAAAGATATATGTATCAACGAAAGAGATTCTGTACACCTAGAACAAACACAACATTGCAATCAAATTTGCTCTGAGAAAAATGAAAATTAAACCAAGAATACCAACAACAAATAAGTACACATAGTTTTGGGGGATTTGTCCTGGCACATTCCACTCTACTTTACAAGCGACAAACAGGACTTCCAGGAAGGCTCTGTTGCCCTAGTAACCAGAGTTGGGAATATAGAAATGCTGCCCCCTTGTGGCCGTTTCCTGCAACAGCAGCTTTAAACACAGACCTAATGGTCATGTGATATTCACAATTACTACAGGGCTGTAAACGACACCTGCCCTCAAAAAATACCCCGGTGAAGGTAATGGCCACAGGAATTCAGAACATGGCAAATTTTTCAAGGAAACAATTTGAAGAGGTAACTTTCTTTGTTTTACTTTAAAAAAAAAAAAAAAAGAAAACGGACGGAGATAAAAGCTCAATATCGGGAATTATCAGACGCATGCAAATCCAAACTACGAAAAGGTATCACCATCCAACACTCAAAATGCCATCAGTAAAAAGTCTACAAACAATAAATGCTGAAGGGGTTTTAGAGATCTGTGTACCCTCTAGTTGCTGGTGGGATGTAAACTGGTAACAGCCAGTACTGAGAACAGAATGGAGGTGCGTTGAAAGGTAAAAATTGAACTACCATATCATCTAGTAGGCCCACTGCTGGGCCTAACCCCTGAGAAGACCAGAATCCAAAAGACACAGGCTGGCAATCCTGCACTGCATCAATATTTAGCATAGCCAAGACTTGGAAGTAACCAAAATGTCCACCAACAGATGAATGCACAAAGAAGAAGTGGTCCGTGTACACAATGGAACATTCGCCATGGCAAAGGATGAAACACTGCTCTTTGCAGCACCATAGATGAGCCTAGAGATAATCACAGAACATGAGGTAAGTCGGAAAGCAGACGACAAATACCCTGTGATATCACTCCTAGCTGTTACCTAACAACTCACACATATGAACATATTTCCACAGAGAAAGACTCTCACAGACTTAGAAAACAAACTATGGTTATCTAAAAGGAAAGGTGGGAGGAATGGATACATTAAGATTAGGGTTACCATACGTACACAAATACATATTAAACACATGTATCAAAAAGACCGACCATATACCAAGGGAGGTCTACTGAACGCTCTGTACTAATTTACACGGGGGCTTGCCTGGTGGCACCGTGGTTAAGAATCCGCCTGCCAATGCAGGGGACACAGGTTCGATCCCTGGTTCGGGAAGATGCTGCAGAGCAACTAAGCCAGTGCACCACAACTAGTGAGCCTACGCTCTGGAGCCCATGAGCCATAACTACTGAGCCCATGCACCACAACTACTGAAGCCCGCACGCCTAGAGCCCGTGCTCCGCAACAAGAGAAGCCACCGCAGTGAGAAGCCCGTGCACCGCAACGGAGAGTAGCCCCCACTCACCACAACTGGAGAAAGCCCACATGCAGCAACGAAGATCCAACTCAGCCAGAAATAAATAAATAAATAAAATAAATTTATAAACCAAATAATAGTAATTTACATGGGAAGAGGATCTGTACATGAATAGATATATATAATGTTCAATTGAACCTGATTTTGTACACCCAGAACAAACACTATTCTACTCATTACCCCAGTTTAAAAAATTAAAACCACGAACAACAATTAATGAGACATGAAGTTACTGGGGTTTTCCCTGGCACATCCCATTCTAATTTACAACCTAGGAACACAACTTTCAGGAAGGCTCTGCTGCCCTAGTAACCAGATTTGGGAATGGAGAAATGCTGCCGACTTGTGGCCGTTTCCCACAACAGCAGCTTTAAACACAGGGCTAACGGTCACTTGAGAGTCACAGTAATTGTAGGGCTGTAAATGACACGTGTCCTCAAAAAATGTCCTGGGGTAGGTAATGGCCAAAAAAGTTCACAACACGGAAAATTTTTCAAGAAAACAATTTGAAGAGGTAAGTGTTACTCACTCTGTTATTTAAAAAAAAAAAGAAGAACATGGATAAAAGCTCAATATCAGGAATTAGTGGTTGGATGCAAATCCAAACTACAAAAGGATTTCTCCACCCAATATTCAAAATGCCATCCGTAAAAAGTCTACAAACAAGGAATGCTGACGGGTTGGTGGAGAAATGCATACCCACTATGCTGTTGGTTGGATGTAAACTGGTAACAGCTAATCATGAGAACAGAATGGAGCTGCGTTTAAACGGTAAAAATTGAGCTACCACATGATGCGGCCGATCCCCTAATGGGCCTATACCCTAAGAAGACCAGAATCGGAAAGGCACAGACAGGCAAACATGCACTGCAGCAATATTTACAATACCCAAGCCATGCAAGCAAACAAAATGTCCATCAACAGATAAATGGACAAAGAAGAAGTGGTATACGTACCGAATGCAATAGTAGCCTCGGAAAAAAAATGAACAATGCCGTTTTCAGGACTACACATGAGCCTGGAAATAATCATACTACGTTAAGTAAGTCAAAAGGGAATGACAAATATCCTATGATATCATTTATACATGTTATCCTAAGATTGCTACCAGTGAACATATTTCCACAGAAAAAGACACAGACTTACAAAACAAACTAATGGTTAACCAAAATGAAAGGTGGGAGGATGGATAAATTAGGATTATGGGGGTAGCGTACATATACTAATGTATGTTAAATGTATATAAACATATAACACATAAACTACATGAATTATATAATCACCAATACATATAAAATATGTAATGACAAAACACCTACCAAATACCAAGGGAGGTCTACTCAACATTCTGTAATAACATACATGGTAACAGGATCCGAAGATGAACACACATATGTATGAATCATTGACCAGATTCTGTACAGCCAGATAATCACAACACTCTAATTAAATTTCCTCCGATAATAAATATAAATTAAATTTTAAAAACGAACATAAGTAAGGAGACATAAACTTCTGGGGGCTTGTCCCAGCACATTCCACTCTAATTTACAACCTCGGAACACTACCTCCAGGAAGACTCTGTTGCCCTAGTAACAAGAGTTGAGAACGTACTAATGCTGCCGCCTTGTGGCTGTTTCCGACAACAGCAGCTTTAAACCCAGTGCTAATGGTCGCTTAATAGTCACAAGGACTGCAGGGCTGTAAATGACACCTGCCCTCAGAAAATGCCCTGGGGTAGGGAATAGGCAAGAAAATTCAACACATGACAAAGTTTTCAAGAAGTCAGTATGAACAGGGAAGTTGTACTCACTCTTTTAAAAAAAAAGGAAAAGAAAAAAAAAGGACACGCCTAAAGCTCAGTATAAGGAATTACTAGCCGCATGCAAATCCAATGTCCACAAAGGTTTCAGCTCACACCAGTCAAATGACCATCAGCAAAAAGTCTACAGACTATAAATGCTGAAGAGGTTTTAGGGAACTGTGTACCTTCTAGCTGCTGGTGGGATGTAAAGTGGTAACAGCACTAATGAAAACTGAGTGGAGCTGCTTTAAAAGGTAAAAATTGAGCTACCATATGATGCGGCAGGGCACCTTCGGGGCCTATAACCTAAGACCACCAGAATCGGAAAGACAGAGGCAGGCAAATGTGCACTGCAGCCATATTGAAATAGCCAAGACATGGAAGCTAAAAAAAGGTCCATAAACAGATGAATGGACAAAGAAGAAGTGGTGTATGTACAGAATGGAATATTAGCCACGAAGAAAGATAAAAGAATGGCATATGCAGCACCACAGATGAGCCTAGAGATAATCACACAACGTGAAGTAAGTCAGAATGCGAAAGACAAATGTCCTATGATATCACTTATGTTATCTGAAAATTCATAAAAATGAACATATTTCCATAGAGAAAGACAATCTCAGATTGAGAAGACAAACTTATGGTTAAGCCAAAGAAAAGGTGTGAGGAATGGATAAATTAGGATATTGGGGTTAACAAACATATACTAATACATATAAAATATATCATCCCCAAAGACCTATGGAATACCAAGAGTGGTCTACTCAACACTCTGTAATAACCTACATGGAAAAGGACACAAAGATCAAATAGATATATGTATATGTGTACATGAACAAGATTCTGTACGCCTAGAACAAAAGACATTTTAAAATCCAATTTGCTCTGATAAAAATTAAAACTTAAAGACACAAACAAGAATTAAGGAGGCTAAAACTTATGGGGGTTTGTCCTGGCACATTCCACTCTAACCTGCAACCTAAAAGCACAACTTGCAGCAAGGTTCTGTTTCCCTAGCAAGCAGAGTTGGCAACGTAGAAATGCTGCCACCCTAAGGCCGTTTCCTCAAACAGCAGCTTTAAATCCACTGCTAATGGTCACTAATATTCACAAGGACTGCAGGGCTGTAAATGACTCATGCCCTCAAAAACTGTCCTGGGGTAGGGAATGGCCAAAAAAATCCAATCGCGGCAAATTTTTCAAGAAGGCAATTTGAAGTTGTAAGTTTAGCTGAATGTTAAAAAAAAATGAAAAGGACATTGATAAACGCAAAACATCAGGAATTATTAGACGCATGCAAATCCAAGCTACACAAAGGTATCCCCTCACACCAGTCAGAATGACCATCAGCAAAAAGTCAACAAACGACAGATGTTGAAGAACTTGTGGAGAATAGCGTAACCTCTCGGTCTAAGTGGGATGTAAACTGGTAACAGCCAATAATAGGAACAGAATGGCAGTGCGTTTAAAGGTAAAAACTGAGTCACCATATGATCCGGAAGGCCCACTATTGGGCCTGTCCCCTGTGAAAGCCAGAATCAAAAAGACACAGGATGGAAAATCGTGCACTGCAGCAGTATTTACAATAGCCAAGACATGGAAGCGACAAAAATGTCCATCATCAGATGAATGGACGAAAAAGTGGTCCGTGTACACAATGCAATATTAGACACAGAAAAGAATGAAACAATGCCGTTTGCAGCACCATAGATGAGGCTACAGATAATCACACAACTTGAAGTAAGTCAGAAAGCGAGAGACACATATCCTATGATATCACGTATAGGTGTTATCTAAAAATTGATAGGAATGAACCTATTTCCACAGAGAAGGACACTCACGTGTTCAGAAAACAAGCTTGTGGTTAACCAAATGGAAAGGTGTGAAGAATGTATAACGGAGGATATTGGGTTTAACAGACATATGCTAATACTTATAAAATATATAATCATCAGACATACCGAATACCAAGAGAGGTCTACACAACATTCTGTAATAACCTATATGGAACAGGATCCAAACATGAAAAGATATATGTATCAACGAAAGAGATTCTGTACACCTAGAACAAACACAACATTGCAATCAAATTTGCTCTGAGAAAAATGAAAATTAAACCAAGAATACCAACAACAAATAAGTACACATAGTTTTGGGGGATTTGTCCTGGCACATTCCACTCTACTTTACAAGCGACAAACAGGACTTCCAGGAAGGCTCTGTTGCCCTAGTAACCAGAGTTGGGAATATAGAGATGCTGCCCCCTTGTGGCCGTTTCCTGCAACAGCAGCTTTAAACACAGACCTAATGGTCATGTGATATTCACAATTACTACAGGGCTGTAAACGACACCTGCCCTCAAAAAATACCCCGGTGAAGGTAATGGCCACAGGAATTCAGAACATGGCAAATTTTTCAAGGAAACAATTTGAAGAGGTAACTTTCTCTGTTTTACTTTAAAAAAAAAAAAAAAGAAAACGGACGGAGATAAAAGCTCAATATCGGGAATTATCAGACGCATGCAAATCCAAACTACGAAAAGGTATCACCATCCAACACTCAAAATGCCATCAGTAAAAAGTCTACAAACAATAAATGCTGAAGGGGTTTTAGAGATCTGTGTACCCTCTAGTTGCTGGTGGGATGTAAACTGGTAACAGCCAGTACTGAGAACAGAATGGAGGTGCGTTGAAAGGTAAAAATTGAACTACCATATCATCTAGTAGGCCCACTGCTGGGCCTAACCCCTGAGAAGACCAGAATCCAAAAGACACAGGCTGGCAATCCTGCACTGCATCAATATTTAGCATAGCCAAGACTTGGAAGTAACCAAAATGTCCACCAACAGATGAATGCACAAAGAAGAAGTGGTCCGTGTACACAATGGAACATTCGCCATGGCAAAGGATGAAACACTGCTCTTTGCAGCACCATAGATGAGCCTAGAGATAATCACAGAACATGAGGTAAGTCGGAAAGCAGACGACAAATACCCTGTGATATCACTCCTAGCTGTTACCTAACAACTCACACATATGAACATATTTCCACAGAGAAAGACTCTCACAGACTTAGAAAACAAACTATGGTTATCTAAAAGGAAAGGTGGGAGGAATGGATACATTAAGATTAGGGTTACCATACGTACACAAATACATATTAAACACATGTATCAAAAAGACCGACCATATACCAAGGGAGGTCTACTGAACGCTCTGTACTAATTTACACGGGGGCTTGCCTGGTGGCACCGTGGTTAAGAATCCGCCTGCCAATGCAGGGGACACAGGTTCGATCCCTGGTTCGGGAAGATCCCACATGCTGCAGAGCAACTAAGCCAGTGCACCACAACTAGTGAGCCTACGCTCTGGAGCCCATGAGCCATAACTACTGAGCCCATGCACCACAACTACTGAAGCCCGCACGCCTAGAGCCCGTGCTCCGCAACAAGAGAAGCCACCGCAGTGAGAAGCCCGTGCACCGCAACGGAGAGTAGCCCCCACTCACCGCAACTGGAGAAAGCCCACATGCAGCAACGAAGATCCAACTCAGCCAGAAATAAATAAATAAATAAAATAAATTTATAAACCAAATAATAGTAATTTACATGGGAAGAGGATCTGTACATGAATAGATATATATAATGTTCAATTGAACCTGATTTTGTACACCCAGAACAAACACTATTCTACTCATTACCCCAGTTTAAAAAATTAAAACCACGAACAACAATTAATGAGACATGAAGTTACTGGGGTTTTCCCTGGCACATCCCATTCTAATTTACAACCTAGGAACACAACTTTCAGGAAGGCTCTGCTGCCCTAGTAACCAGATTTGGGAATGGAGAAATGCTGCCGACTTGTGGCCGTTTCCCACAACAGCAGCTTTAAACACAGGGCTAACGGTCACTTGAGAGTCACAGTAATTGTAGGGCTGTAAATGACACGTGTCCTCAAAAAATGTCCTGGGGTAGGTAATGGCCAAAAAAGTTCACAACACGGAAAATTTTTCAAGAAAACAATTTGAAGAGGTAAGTGTTACTCACTCTGTTATTTAAAAAAAAAAAGAAGAACATGGATAAAAGCTCAATATCAGGAATTAGTGGTTGGATGCAAATCCAAACTACAAAAGGATTTCTCCACCCAATATTCAAAATGCCATCCGTAAAAAGTCTACAAACAAGGAATGCTGACGGGTTGGTGGAGAAATGCATACCCACTATGCTGTTGGTTGGATGTAAACTGGTAACAGCTAATCATGAGAACAGAATGGAGCTGCGTTTAAACGGTAAAAATTGAGCTACCACATGATGCGGCCGATCCCCTAATGGGCCTATACCCTAAGAAGACCAGAATCGGAAAGGCACAGACAGGCAAACATGCACTGCAGCAATATTTACAATACCCAAGCCATGCAAGCAAACAAAATGTCCATCAACAGATAAATGGACAAAGAAGAAGTGGTATACGTACCGAATGCAATAGTAGCCTCGGAAAAAAAATGAACAATGCCGTTTTCAGGACTACACATGAGCCTGGAAATAATCATACTACGTTAAGTAAGTCAAAAGGGAATGACAAATATCCTATGATATCATTTATACATGTTATCCTAAGATTGCTACCAGTGAACATATTTCCACAGAAAAAGACACAGACTTACAAAACAAACTAATGGTTAACCAAAATGAAAGGTGGGAGGATGGATAAATTAGGATTATGGGGGTAGCATACATATACTAATGTATGTTAAATGTATATAAACATATAACACATAAACTACATGAATTATATAATCACCAATACATATAAAATATGTAATGACAAAACACCTACCAAATACCAAGGGAGGTCTACTCAACATTCTGTAATAACATACATGGTAACAGGATCCGAAGATGAACACACATATGTATGAATCATTGACCAGATTCTGTACAGCCAGATAATCACAACACTCTAATCAAATTTCCTCCGATAATAAATATAAATTAAATTTTAAAAACGAACATAAGTAAGGAGACATAAACTTCTGGGGGCTTGTCCCAGCACATTCCACTCTAATTTACAACCTCGGAACACTACCTCCAGGAAGACTCTGTTGCCCTAGTAACAAGAGTTGAGAACGTACTAATGCTGCCGCCTTGTGGCTGTTTCCGACAACAGCAGCTTTAAACCCAGTGCTAATGGTCGCTTAATAGTCACAAGGACTGCAGGGCTGTAAATGACACCTGCCCTCAGAAAATGCCCTGGGGTAGGGAATAGGCAAGAAAATTCAACACATGACAAAGTTTTCAAGAAGTCAGTATGAACAGGGAAGTTGTACTCACTCTTTTAAAAAAAAAGGAAAAGAAAAAAAAAGGACACGCCTAAAGCTCAGTATAAGGAATTACTAGCCGCATGCAAATCCAATGTCCACAAAGGTTTCAGCTCACACCAGTCAAATGACCATCAGCAAAAAGTCTACAGACTATAAATGCTGAAGAGGTTTTAGGGAACTGTGTACCTTCTAGCTGCTGGTGGGATGTAAAGTGGTAACAGCACTAATGAAAACTGAGTGGAGCTGCTTTAAAAGGTAAAAATTGAGCTACCATATGATGCGGCAGGGCACCTTCGGGGCCTATAACCTAAGACCACCAGAATCGGAAAGACAGAGGCAGGCAAATGTGCACTGCAGCCATATTGAAATAGCCAAGACATGGAAGCTAAAAAAAGGTCCATAAACAGATGAATGGACAAAGAAGAAGTGGTGTATGTACAGAATGGAATATTAGCCACGAAGAAAGATAAAAGAATGGCATATGCAGCACCACAGATGAGCCTAGAGATAATCACACAACGTGAAGTAAGTCAGAATGCGAAAGACAAATGTCCTATGATATCACTTATGTTATCTGAAAATTCATAAAAATGAACATATTTCCATAGAGAAAGACAATCTCAGATTGAGAAGACAAACTTATGGTTAAGCCAAAGAAAAGGTGTGAGGAATGGATAAATTAGGATATTGGGGTTAACAAACATATACTAATACATATAAAATATATCATCCCCAAAGACCTATGGAATACCAAGAGTGGTCTACTCAACACTCTGTAATAACCTACATGGAAAAGGACACAAAGATCAAATAGATATATGTATATGTGTACATGAACAAGATTCTGTACGCCTAGAACAAAAGACATTTTAAAATCCAATTTGCTCTGATAAAAATTAAAACTTAAAGACACAAACAAGAATTAAGGAGGCTAAAACTTATGGGGGTTTGTCCTGGCACATTCCACTCTAACCTGCAACCTAAAAGCACAACTTGCAGCAAGGTTCTGTTTCCCTAGCAAGCAGAGTTGGCAACGTAGAAATGCTGCCACCCTAAGGCCGTTTCCTCAAACAGCAGCTTTAAATCCACTGCTAATGGTCACTAATATTCACAAGGACTGCAGGGCTGTAAATGACTCATGCCCTCAAAAACTGTCCTGGGGTAGGGAATGGCCAAAAAAATCCAATCGCGGCAAATTTTTCAAGAAGGCAATTTGAAGTTGTAAGTTTAGCTGAATGTTAAAAAAAAATGAAAAGGACATTGATAAACGCAAAACATCAGGAATTATTAGACGCATGCAAATCCAAGCTACACAAAGGTATCCCCTCACACCAGTCAGAATGACCATCAGCAAAAAGTCAACAAACGACAGATGTTGAAGAACTTGTGGAGAATAGCGTAACCTCTCGGTCTAAGTGGGATGTAAACTGGTAACAGCCAATAATAGGAACAGAATGGCAGTGCGTTTAAAGGTAAAAACTGAGTCACCATATGATCCGGAAGGCCCACTATTGGGCCTGTCCCCTGTGAAAGCCAGAATCAAAAAGACACAGGATGGAAAATCGTGCACTGCAGCAGTATTTACAATAGCCAAGACATGGAAGCGACAAAAATGTCCATCATCAGATGAATGGACGAAAAAGTGGTCCGTGTACACAATGCAATATTAGACACAGAAAAGAATGAAACAATGCCGTTTGCAGCACCATAGATGAGGCTACAGATAATCACACAACTTGAAGTAAGTCAGAAAGCGAGAGACACATATCCTATGATATCACGTATAGGTGTTATCTAAAAATTGATAGGAATGAACCTATTTCCACAGAGAAGGACACTCACGTGTTCAGAAAACAAGCTTGTGGTTAACCAAATGGAAAGGTGTGAAGAATGTATAACGGAGGATATTGGGTTTAACAGACATATGCTAATACTTATAAAATATATAATCATCAGACATACCGAATACCAAGAGAGGTCTACACAACATTCTGTAATAACCTATATGGAACAGGATCCAAACATGAAAAGATATATGTATCAACGAAAGAGATTCTGTACACCTAGAACAAACACAACATTGCAATCAAATTTGCTCTGAGAAAAATGAAAATTAAACCAAGAATACCAACAACAAATAAGTACACATAGTTTTGGGGGATTTGTCCTGGCACATTCCACTCTACTTTACAAGCGACAAACAGGACTTCCAGGAAGGCTCTGTTGCCCTAGTAACCAGAGTTGGGAATATAGAAATGCTGCCCCCTTGTGGCCGTTTCCTGCAACAGCAGCTTTAAACACAGACCTAATGGTCATGTGATATTCACAATTACTACAGGGCTGTAAACGACACCTGCCCTCAAAAAATACCCCGGTGAAGGTAATGGCCACAGGAATTCAGAACATGGCAAATTTTTCAAGGAAACAATTTGAAGAGGTAACTTTCTTTGTTTTACTTTAAAAAAAAAAAAAAGAAAACGGACGGAGATAAAAGCTCAATATCGGGAATTATCAGACGCATGCAAATCCAAACTACGAAAAGGTATCACCATCCAACACTCAAAATGCCATCAGTAAAAAGTCTACAAACAATAAATGCTGAAGGGGTTTTAGAGATCTGTGTACCCTCTAGTTGCTGGTGGGATGTTACCTGGTAACAGCCAGTACTGAGAACAGAATGGAGGTGCGTTGAAAGGTAAAAATTGAACTACCATATCATCTAGTAGGCCCACTGCTGGGCCTAACCCCTGAGAAGACCAGAATCCAAAAGACACAGGCTGGCAATCCTGCACTGCATCAATATTTAGCATAGCCAAGACTTGGAAGTAACCAAAATGTCCACCAACAGATGAATGCACAAAGAAGAAGTGGTCCGTGTACACAATGGAACATTCGCCATGGCAAAGGATGAAACACTGCTCTTTGCAGCACCATAGATGAGCCTAGAGATAATCACAGAACATGAGGTAAGTCGGAAAGCAGACGACAAATACCCTGTGATATCACTCCTAGCTGTTACCTAACAACTCACACATATGAACATATTTCCACAGAGAAAGACTCTCACAGACTTAGAAAACAAACTATGGTTATCTAAAAGGAAAGGTGGGAGGAATGGATACATTAAGATTAGGGTTACCATACGTACACAAATACATATTAAACACATGTATCAAAAAGACCGACCATATACCAAGGGAGGTCTACTGAACGCTCTGTACTAATTTACACGGGGGCTTGCCTGGTGGCACCGTGGTTAAGAATCCGCCTGCCAATGCAGGGGACACAGGTTCGATCCCTGGTTCGGGAAGATGCTGCAGAGCAACTAAGCCAGTGCACCACAACTAGTGAGCCTACGCTCTGGAGCCCATGAGCCATAACTACTGAGCCCATGCACCACAACTACTGAAGCCCGCACGCCTAGAGCCCGTGCTCCGCAACAAGAGAAGCCACCGCAGTGAGAAGCCCGTGCACCGCAACGGAGAGTAGCCCCCACTCACCGCAACTGGAGAAAGCCCACATGCAGCAACGAAGATCCAACTCAGCCAGAAATAAATAAATAAATAAAATAAATTTATAAACCAAATAATAGTAATTTACATGGGAAGAGGATCTGTACATGAATAGATATATATAATGTTCAATTGAACCTGATTTTGTACACCCAGAACAAACACTATTCTACTCATTACCCCAGTTTAAAAAATTAAAACCACGAACAACAATTAATGAGACATGAAGTTACTGGGGTTTTCCCTGGCACATCCCATTCTAATTTACAACCTAGGAACACAACTTTCAGGAAGGCTCTGCTGCCCTAGTAACCAGATTTGGGAATGGAGAAATGCTGCCGACTTGTGGCCGTTTCCCACAACAGCAGCTTTAAACACAGGGCTAACGGTCACTTGAGAGTCACAGTAATTGTAGGGCTGTAAATGACACGTGTCCTCAAAAAATGTCCTGGGGTAGGTAATGGCCAAAAAAGTTCACAACACGGAAAATTTTTCAAGAAAACAATTTGAAGAGGTAAGTGTTACTCACTCTGTTATTTAAAAAAAAAAAGAAGAACATGGATAAAAGCTCAATATCAGGAATTAGTGGTTGGATGCAAATCCAAACTACAAAAGGATTTCTCCACCCAATATTCAAAATGCCATCCGTAAAAAGTCTACAAACAAGGAATGCTGACGGGTTGGTGGAGAAATGCATACCCACTATGCTGTTGGTTGGATGTAAACTGGTAACAGCTAATCATGAGAACAGAATGGAGCTGCGTTTAAACGGTAAAAATTGAGCTACCACATGATGCGGCCGATCCCCTAATGGGCCTATACCCTAAGAAGACCAGAATCGGAAAGGCACAGACAGGCAAACATGCACTGCAGCAATATTTACAATACCCAAGCCATGCAAGCAAACAAAATGTCCATCAACAGATAAATGGACAAAGAAGAAGTGGTATACGTACCGAATGCAATAGTAGCCTCGGAAAAAAAATGAACAATGCCGTTTTCAGGACTACACATGAGCCTGGAAATAATCATACTACGTTAAGTAAGTCAAAAGGGAATGACAAATATCCTATGATATCATTTATACATGTTATCCTAAGATTGCTACCAGTGAACATATTTCCACAGAAAAAGACACAGACTTACAAAACAAACTAATGGTTAACCAAAATGAAAGGTGGGAGGATGGATAAATTAGGATTATGGGGGTAGCATACATATACTAATGTATGTTAAATGTATATAAACATATAACACATAAACTACATGAATTATATAATCACCAATACATATAAAATATGTAATGACAAAACACCTACCAAATACCAAGGGAGGTCTACTCAACATTCTGTAATAACATACATGGTAACAGGATCCGAAGATGAACACACATATGTATGAATCATTGACCAGATTCTGTACAGCCAGATAATCACAACACTCTAATCAAATTTCCTCCGATAATAAATATAAATTAAATTTTAAAAACGAACATAAGTAAGGAGACATAAACTTCTGGGGGCTTGTCCCAGCACATTCCACTCTAATTTACAACCTCGGAACACTACCTCCAGGAAGACTCTGTTGCCCTAGTAACAAGAGTTGAGAACGTACTAATGCTGCCGCCTTGTGGCTGTTTCCGACAACAGCAGCTTTAAACCCAGTGCTAATGGTCGCTTAATAGTCACAAGGACTGCAGGGCTGTAAATGACACCTGCCCTCAGAAAATGCCCTGGGGTAGGGAATAGGCAAGAAAATTCAACACATGACAAAGTTTTCAAGAAGTCAGTATGAACAGGGAAGTTGTACTCACTCTTTTAAAAAAAAAGGAAAAGAAAAAAAAAGGACACGCCTAAAGCTCAGTATAAGGAATTACTAGCCGCATGCAAATCCAATGTCCACAAAGGTTTCAGCTCACACCAGTCAAATGACCATCAGCAAAAAGTCTACAGACTATAAATGCTGAAGAGGTTTTAGGGAACTGTGTACCTTCTAGCTGCTGGTGGGATGTAAAGTGGTAACAGCACTAATGAAAACTGAGTGGAGCTGCTTTAAAAGGTAAAAATTGAGCTACCATATGATGCGGCAGGGCACCTTCGGGGCCTATAACCTAAGACCACCAGAATCGGAAAGACAGAGGCAGGCAAATGTGCACTGCAGCCATATTGAAATAGCCAAGACATGGAAGCTAAAAAAAGGTCCATAAACAGATGAATGGACAAAGAAGAAGTGGTGTATGTACAGAATGGAATATTAGCCACGAAGAAAGATAAAAGAATGGCATATGCAGCACCACAGATGAGCCTAGAGATAATCACACAACGTGAAGTAAGTCAGAATGCGAAAGACAAATGTCCTATGATATCACTTATGTTATCTGAAAATTCATAAAAATGAACATATTTCCATAGAGAAAGACAATCTCAGATTGAGAAGACAAACTTATGGTTAAGCCAAAGAAAAGGTGTGAGGAATGGATAAATTAGGATATTGGGGTTAACAAACATATACTAATACATATAAAATATATCATCCCCAAAGACCTATGGAATACCAAGAGTGGTCTACTCAACACTCTGTAATAACCTACATGGAAAAGGACACAAAGATCAAATAGATATATGTATATGTGTACATGAACAAGATTCTGTACGCCTAGAACAAAAGACATTTTAAAATCCAATTTGCTCTGATAAAAATTAAAACTTAAAGACACAAACAAGAATTAAGGAGGCTAAAACTTATGGGGGTTTGTCCTGGCACATTCCACTCTAACCTGCAACCTAAAAGCACAACTTGCAGCAAGGTTCTGTTTCCCTAGCAAGCAGAGTTGGCAACGTAGAAATGCTGCCACCCTAAGGCCGTTTCCTCAAACAGCAGCTTTAAATCCACTGCTAATGGTCACTAATATTCACAAGGACTGCAGGGCTGTAAATGACTCATGCCCTCAAAAACTGTCCTGGGGTAGGGAATGGCCAAAAAAATCCAATCGCGGCAAATTTTTCAAGAAGGCAATTTGAAGTTGTAAGTTTAGCTGAATGTTAAAAAAAAATGAAAAGGACATTGATAAACGCAAAACATCAGGAATTATTAGACGCATGCAAATCCAAGCTACACAAAGGTATCCCCTCACACCAGTCAGAATGACCATCAGCAAAAAGTCAACAAACGACAGATGTTGAAGAACTTGTGGAGAATAGCGTAACCTCTCGGTCTAAGTGGGATGTAAACTGGTAACAGCCAATAATAGGAACAGAATGGCAGTGCGTTTAAAGGTAAAAACTGAGTCACCATATGATCCGGAAGGCCCACTATTGGGCCTGTCCCCTGTGAAAGCCAGAATCAAAAAGACACAGGATGGAAAATCGTGCACTGCAGCAGTATTTACAATAGCCAAGACATGGAAGCGACAAAAATGTCCATCATCAGATGAATGGACGAAAAAGTGGTCCGTGTACACAATGCAATATTAGACACAGAAAAGAATGAAACAATGCCGTTTGCAGCACCATAGATGAGGCTACAGATAATCACACAACTTGAAGTAAGTCAGAAAGCGAGAGACACATATCCTATGATATCACGTATAGGTGTTATCTAAAAATTGATAGGAATGAACCTATTTCCACAGAGAAGGACACTCACGTGTTCAGAAAACAAGCTTGTGGTTAACCAAATGGAAAGGTGTGAAGAATGTATAACGGAGGATATTGGGTTTAACAGACATATGCTAATACTTATAAAATATATAATCATCAGACATACCGAATACCAAGAGAGGTCTACACAACATTCTGTAATAACCTATATGGAACAGGATCCAAACATGAAAAGATATATGTATCAACGAAAGAGATTCTGTACACCTAGAACAAACACAACATTGCAATCAAATTTGCTCTGAGAAAAATGAAAATTAAACCAAGAATACCAACAACAAATAAGTACACATAGTTTTGGGGGATTTGTCCTGGCACATTCCACTCTACTTTACAAGCGACAAACAGGACTTCCAGGAAGGCTCTGTTGCCCTAGTAACCAGAGTTGGGAATATAGAAATGCTGCCCCCTTGTGGCCGTTTCCTGCAACAGCAGCTTTAAACACAGACCTAATGGTCATGTGATATTCACAATTACTACAGGGCTGTAAACGACACCTGCCCTCAAAAAATACCCCGGTGAAGGTAATGGCCACAGGAATTCAGAACATGGCAAATTTTTCAAGGAAACAATTTGAAGAGGTAACTTTCTTTGTTTTACTTTAAAAAAAAAAAAAAGAAAACGGACGGAGATAAAAGCTCAATATCGGGAATTATCAGACGCATGCAAATCCAAACTACGAAAAGGTATCACCATCCAACACTCAAAATGCCATCAGTAAAAAGTCTACAAACAATAAATGCTGAAGGGGTTTTAGAGATCTGTGTACCCTCTAGTTGCTGGTGGGATGTTACCTGGTAACAGCCAGTACTGAGAACAGAATGGAGGTGCGTTGAAAGGTAAAAATTGAACTACCATATCATCTAGTAGGCCCACTGCTGGGCCTAACCCCTGAGAAGACCAGAATCCAAAAGACACAGGCTGGCAATCCTGCACTGCATCAATATTTAGCATAGCCAAGACTTGGAAGTAACCAAAATGTCCACCAACAGATGAATGCACAAAGAAGAAGTGGTCCGTGTACACAATGGAACATTCGCCATGGCAAAGGATGAAACACTGCTCTTTGCAGCACCATAGATGAGCCTAGAGATAATCACAGAACATGAGGTAAGTCGGAAAGCAGACGACAAATACCCTGTGATATCACTCCTAGCTGTTACCTAACAACTCACACATATGAACATATTTCCACAGAGAAAGACTCTCACAGACTTAGAAAACAAACTATGGTTATCTAAAAGGAAAGGTGGGAGGAATGGATACATTAAGATTAGGGTTACCATACGTACACAAATACATATTAAACACATGTATCAAAAAGACCGACCATATACCAAGGGAGGTCTACTGAACGCTCTGTACTAATTTACACGGGGGCTTGCCTGGTGGCACCGTGGTTAAGAATCCGCCTGCCAATGCAGGGGACACAGGTTCGATCCCTGGTTCGGGAAGATGCTGCAGAGCAACTAAGCCAGTGCACCACAACTAGTGAGCCTACGCTCTGGAGCCCATGAGCCATAACTACTGAGCCCATGCACCACAACTACTGAAGCCCGCACGCCTAGAGCCCGTGCTCCGCAACAAGAGAAGCCACCGCAGTGAGAAGCCCGTGCACCGCAACGGAGAGTAGCCCCCACTCACCGCAACTGGAGAAAGCCCACATGCAGCAACGAAGATCCAACTCAGCCAGAAATAAATAAATAAATAAAATAAATTTATAAACCAAATAATAGTAATTTACATGGGAAGAGGATCTGTACATGAATAGATATATATAATGTTCAATTGAACCTGATTTTGTACACCCAGAACAAACACTATTCTACTCATTACCCCAGTTTAAAAAATTAAAACCACGAACAACAATTAATGAGACATGAAGTTACTGGGGTTTTCCCTGGCACATCCCATTCTAATTTACAACCTAGGAACACAACTTTCAGGAAGGCTCTGCTGCCCTAGTAACCAGATTTGGGAATGGAGAAATGCTGCCGACTTGTGGCCGTTTCCCACAACAGCAGCTTTAAACACAGGGCTAACGGTCACTTGAGAGTCACAGTAATTGTAGGGCTGTAAATGACACGTGTCCTCAAAAAATGTCCTGGGGTAGGTAATGGCCAAAAAAGTTCACAACACGGAAAATTTTTCAAGAAAACAATTTGAAGAGGTAAGTGTTACTCACTCTGTTATTTAAAAAAAAAAAGAAGAACATGGATAAAAGCTCAATATCAGGAATTAGTGGTTGGATGCAAATCCAAACTACAAAAGGATTTCTCCACCCAATATTCAAAATGCCATCCGTAAAAAGTCTACAAACAAGGAATGCTGACGGGTTGGTGGAGAAATGCATACCCACTATGCTGTTGGTTGGATGTAAACTGGTAACAGCTAATCATGAGAACAGAATGGAGCTGCGTTTAAACGGTAAAAATTGAGCTACCACATGATGCGGCCGATCCCCTAATGGGCCTATACCCTAAGAAGACCAGAATCGGAAAGGCACAGACAGGCAAACATGCACTGCAGCAATATTTACAATACCCAAGCCATGCAAGCAAACAAAATGTCCATCAACAGATAAATGGACAAAGAAGAAGTGGTATACGTACCGAATGCAATAGTAGCCTCGGAAAAAAAATGAACAATGCCGTTTTCAGGACTACACATGAGCCTGGAAATAATCATACTACGTTAAGTAAGTCAAAAGGGAATGACAAATATCCTATGATATCATTTATACATGTTATCCTAAGATTGCTACCAGTGAACATATTTCCACAGAAAAAGACACAGACTTACAAAACAAACTAATGGTTAACCAAAATGAAAGGTGGGAGGATGGATAAATTAGGATTATGGGGGTAGCGTACATATACTAATGTATGTTAAATGTATATAAACATATAACACATAAACTACATGAATTATATAATCACCAATACATATAAAATATGTAATGACAAAACACCTACCAAATACCAAGGGAGGTCTACTCAACATTCTGTAATAACATACATGGTAACAGGATCCGAAGATGAACACACATATGTATGAATCATTGACCAGATTCTGTACAGCCAGATAATCACAACACTCTAATCAAATTTCCTCCGATAATAAATATAAATTAAATTTTAAAAACGAACATAAGTAAGGAGACATAAACTTCTGGGGGCTTGTCCCAGCACATTCCACTCTAATTTACAACCTCGGAACACTACCTCCAGGAAGACTCTGTTGCCCTAGTAACAAGAGTTGAGAACGTACTAATGCTGCCGCCTTGTGGCTGTTTCCGACAACAGCAGCTTTAAACCCAGTGCTAATGGTCGCTTAATAGTCACAAGGACTGCAGGGCTGTAAATGACACCTGCCCTCAGAAAATGCCCTGGGGTAGGGAATAGGCAAGAAAATTCAACACATGACAAAGTTTTCAAGAAGTCAGTATGAACAGGGAAGTTGTACTCACTCTTTTAAAAAAAAAGGAAAAGAAAAAAAAAGGACACGCCTAAAGCTCAGTATAAGGAATTACTAGCCGCATGCAAATCCAATGTCCACAAAGGTTTCAGCTCACACCAGTCAAATGACCATCAGCAAAAAGTCTACAGACTATAAATGCTGAAGAGGTTTTAGGGAACTGTGTACCTTCTAGCTGCTGGTGGGATGTAAAGTGGTAACAGCACTAATGAAAACTGAGTGGAGCTGCTTTAAAAGGTAAAAATTGAGCTACCATATGATGCGGCAGGGCACCTTCGGGGCCTATAACCTAAGACCACCAGAATCGGAAAGACAGAGGCAGGCAAATGTGCACTGCAGCCATATTGAAATAGCCAAGACATGGAAGCTAAAAAAAGGTCCATAAACAGATGAATGGACAAAGAAGAAGTGGTGTATGTACAGAATGGAATATTAGCCACGAAGAAAGATAAAAGAATGGCATATGCAGCACCACAGATGAGCCTAGAGATAATCACACAACGTGAAGTAAGTCAGAATGCGAAAGACAAATGTCCTATGATATCACTTATGTTATCTGAAAATTCATAAAAATGAACATATTTCCATAGAGAAAGACAATCTCAGATTGAGAAGACAAACTTATGGTTAAGCCAAAGAAAAGGTGTGAGGAATGGATAAATTAGGATATTGGGGTTAACAAACATATACTAATACATATAAAATATATCATCCCCAAAGACCTATGGAATACCAAGAGTGGTCTACTCAACACTCTGTAATAACCTACATGGAAAAGGACACAAAGATCAAATAGATATATGTATATGTGTACATGAACAAGATTCTGTACGCCTAGAACAAAAGACATTTTAAAATCCAATTTGCTCTGATAAAAATTAAAACTTAAAGACACAAACAAGAATTAAGGAGGCTAAAACTTATGGGGGTTTGTCCTGGCACATTCCACTCTAA
The DNA here is from genome assembly GCF_949987535.1 of Balaenoptera acutorostrata. Taxonomy (NCBI): domain Eukaryota; kingdom Metazoa; phylum Chordata; class Mammalia; order Artiodactyla; family Balaenopteridae; genus Balaenoptera; species Balaenoptera acutorostrata. The sequence goes on from NC_080069.1 coordinate 102,530, forward strand.
CCTGCAACCTAAAAGCACAACTTGCAGCAAGGTTCTGTTTCCCTAGCAAGCAGAGTTGGCAACGTAGAAATGCTGCCACCCTAAGGCCGTTTCCTCAAACAGCAGCTTTAAATCCACTGCTAATGGTCACTAATATTCACAAGGACTGCAGGGCTGTAAATGACTCATGCCCTCAAAAACTGTCCTGGGGTAGGGAATGGCCAAAAAAATCCAATCGCGGCAAATTTTTCAAGAAGGCAATTTGAAGTTGTAAGTTTAGCTGAATGTTAAAAAAAAATGAAAAGGACATTGATAAACGCAAAACATCAGGAATTATTAGACGCATGCAAATCCAAGCTACACAAAGGTATCCCCTCACACCAGTCAGAATGACCATCAGCAAAAAGTCAACAAACGACAGATGTTGAAGAACTTGTGGAGAATAGCGTAACCTCTCGGTCTAAGTGGGATGTAAACTGGTAACAGCCAATAATAGGAACAGAATGGCAGTGCGTTTAAAGGTAAAAACTGAGTCACCATATGATCCGGAAGGCCCACTATTGGGCCTGTCCCCTGTGAAAGCCAGAATCAAAAAGACACAGGATGGAAAATCGTGCACTGCAGCAGTATTTACAATAGCCAAGACATGGAAGCGACAAAAATGTCCATCATCAGATGAATGGACGAAAAAGTGGTCCGTGTACACAATGCAATATTAGACACAGAAAAGAATGAAACAATGCCGTTTGCAGCACCATAGATGAGGCTACAGATAATCACACAACTTGAAGTAAGTCAGAAAGCGAGAGACACATATCCTATGATATCACGTATAGGTGTTATCTAAAAATTGATAGGAATGAACCTATTTCCACAGAGAAGGACACTCACGTGTTCAGAAAACAAGCTTGTGGTTAACCAAATGGAAAGGTGTGAGGAATGTATAACGGAGGATATTGGGTTTAACAGACATATGCTAATACTTATAAAATATATAATCATCAGACATACCGAATACCAAGAGAGGTCTACACAACATTCTGTAATAACCTATATGGAACAGGATCCAAACAAGAAAAGATATATGTATCAACGAAAGAGATTCTGTACACCTAGAACAAACACAACATTGCAATCAAATTTGCTCTGAGAAAAATGAAAATTAAACCAAGAATACCAACAACAAATAAGTACACATAGTTTTGGGGGATTTGTCCTGGCACATTCCACTCTACTTTACAAGCGACAAACAGGACTTCCAGGAAGGCTCTGTTGCCCTAGTAACCAGAGTTGGGAATATAGAAATGCTGCCCCCTTGTGGCCGTTTCCTGCAACAGCAGCTTTAAACACAGACCTAATGGTCATGTGATATTCACAATTACTACAGGGCTGTAAACGACACCTGCCCTCAAAAAATACCCCGGTGAAGGTAATGGCCACAGGAATTCAGAACATGGCAAATTTTTCAAGGAAACAATTTGAAGAGGTAACTTTCTCTGTTTTACTTTAAAAAAAAAAAAAAAAGAAAACGGACGGAGATAAAAGCTCAATATCGGGAATTATCAGACGCATGCAAATCCAAACTACGAAAAGGTATCACCATCCAACACTCAAAATGCCATCAGTAAAAAGTCTACAAACAATAAATGCTGAAGGGGTTTTAGAGATCTGTGTACCCTCTAGTTGCTGGTGGGATGTTACCTGGTAACAGCCAGTACTGAGAACAGAATGGAGGTGCGTTGAAAGGTAAAAATTGAACTACCATATCATCTAGTAGGCCCACTGCTGGGCCTAACCCCTGAGAAGACCAGAATCCAAAAGACACAGGCTGGCAATCCTGCACTGCATCAATATTTAGCATAGCCAAGACTTGGAAGTAACCAAAATGTCCACCAACAGATGAATGCACAAAGAAGAAGTGGTCCGTGTACACAATGGAACATTCGCCATGGCAAAGGATGAAACACTGCTCTTTGCAGCACCATAGATGAGCCTAGAGATAATCACAGAACATGAGGTAAGTCGGAAAGCAGACGACAAATACCCTGTGATATCACTCCTAGCTGTTACCTAACAACTCACACATATGAACATATTTCCACAGAGAAAGACTCTCACAGACTTAGAAAACAAACTATGGTTATCTAAAAGGAAAGGTGGGAGGAATGGATACATTAAGATTAGGGTTACCATACGTACACAAATACATATTAAACACATGTATCAAAAAGACCGACCATATACCAAGGGAGGTCTACTGAACGCTCTGTACTAATTTACACGGGGGCTTGCCTGGTGGCACCGTGGTTAAGAATCCGCCTGCCAATGCAGGGGACACAGGTTCGATCCCTGGTTCGGGAAGATGCTGCAGAGCAACTAAGCCAGTGCACCACAACTAGTGAGCCTACGCTCTGGAGCCCATGAGCCATAACTACTGAGCCCATGCACCACAACTACTGAAGCCCGCACGCCTAGAGCCCGTGCTCCGCAACAAGAGAAGCCACCGCAGTGAGAAGCCCGTGCACCGCAACGGAGAGTAGCCCCCACTCACCGCAACTGGAGAAAGCCCACATGCAGCAACGAAGATCCAACTCAGCCAGAAATAAATAAATAAATAAAATAAATTTATAAACCAAATAATAGTAATTTACATGGGAAGAGGATCTGTACATGAATAGATATATATAATGTTCAATTGAACCTGATTTTGTACACCCAGAACAAACACTATTCTACTCATTACCCCAGTTTAAAAAATTAAAACCACGAACAACAATTAATGAGACATGAAGTTACTGGGGTTTTCCCTGGCACATCCCATTCTAATTTACAACCTAGGAACACAACTTTCAGGAAGGCTCTGCTGCCCTAGTAACCAGATTTGGGAATGGAGAAATGCTGCCGACTTGTGGCCGTTTCCCACAACAGCAGCTTTAAACACAGGGCTAACGGTCACTTGAGAGTCACAGTAATTGTAGGGCTGTAAATGACACGTGTCCTCAAAAAATGTCCTGGGGTAGGTAATGGCCAAAAAAGTTCACAACACGGAAAATTTTTCAAGAAAACAATTTGAAGAGGTAAGTGTTACTCACTCTGTTATTTAAAAAAAAAAAGAAGAACATGGATAAAAGCTCAATATCAGGAATTAGTGGTTGGATGCAAATCCAAACTACAAAAGGATTTCTCCACCCAATATTCAAAATGCCATCCGTAAAAAGTCTACAAACAAGGAATGCTGACGGGTTGGTGGAGAAATGCATACCCACTATGCTGTTGGTTGGATGTAAACTGGTAACAGCTAATCATGAGAACAGAATGGAGCTGCGTTTAAACGGTAAAAATTGAGCTACCACATGATGCGGCCGATCCCCTAATGGGCCTATACCCTAAGAAGACCAGAATCGGAAAGGCACAGACAGGCAAACATGCACTGCAGCAATATTTACAATACCCAAGCCATGCAAGCAAACAAAATGTCCATCAACAGATAAATGGACAAAGAAGAAGTGGTATACGTACCGAATGCAATAGTAGCCTCGGAAAAAAAATGAACAATGCCGTTTTCAGGACTACACATGAGCCTGGAAATAATCATACTACGTTAAGTAAGTCAAAAGGGAATGACAAATATCCTATGATATCATTTATACATGTTATCCTAAGATTGCTACCAGTGAACATATTTCCACAGAAAAAGACACAGACTTACAAAACAAACTAATGGTTAACCAAAATGAAAGGTGGGAGGATGGATAAATTAGGATTATGGGGGTAGCGTACATATACTAATGTATGTTAAATGTATATAAACATATAACACATAAACTACATGAATTATATAATCACCAATACATATAAAATATGTAATGACAAAACACCTACCAAATACCAAGGGAGGTCTACTCAACATTCTGTAATAACATACATGGTAACAGGATCCGAAGATGAACACACATATGTATGAATCATTGACCAGATTCTGTACAGCCAGATAATCACAACACTCTAATTAAATTTCCTCCGATAATAAATATAAATTAAATTTTAAAAACGAACATAAGTAAGGAGACATAAACTTCTGGGGGCTTGTCCCAGCACATTCCACTCTAATTTACAACCTCGGAACACTACCTCCAGGAAGACTCTGTTGCCCTAGTAACAAGAGTTGAGAACGTACTAATGCTGCCGCCTTGTGGCTGTTTCCGACAACAGCAGCTTTAAACCCAGTGCTAATGGTCGCTTAATAGTCACAAGGACTGCAGGGCTGTAAATGACACCTGCCCTCAGAAAATGCCCTGGGGTAGGGAATAGGCAAGAAAATTCAACACATGACAAAGTTTTCAAGAAGTCAGTATGAACAGGGAAGTTGTACTCACTCTTTTAAAAAAAAAGGAAAAGAAAAAAAAAGGACACGCCTAAAGCTCAGTATAAGGAATTACTAGCCGCATGCAAATCCAATGTCCACAAAGGTTTCAGCTCACACCAGTCAAATGACCATCAGCAAAAAGTCTACAGACTATAAATGCTGAAGAGGTTTTAGGGAACTGTGTACCTTCTAGCTGCTGGTGGGATGTAAAGTGGTAACAGCACTAATGAAAACTGAGTGGAGCTGCTTTAAAAGGTAAAAATTGAGCTACCATATGATGCGGCAGGGCACCTTCGGGGCCTATAACCTAAGACCACCAGAATCGGAAAGACAGAGGCAGGCAAATGTGCACTGCAGCCATATTGAAATAGCCAAGACATGGAAGCTAAAAAAAGGTCCATAAACAGATGAATGGACAAAGAAGAAGTGGTGTATGTACAGAATGGAATATTAGCCACGAAGAAAGATAAAAGAATGGCATATGCAGCACCACAGATGAGCCTAGAGATAATCACACAACGTGAAGTAAGTCAGAATGCGAAAGACAAATGTCCTATGATATCACTTATGTTATCTGAAAATTCATAAAAATGAACATATTTCCATAGAGAAAGACAATCTCAGATTGAGAAGACAAACTTATGGTTAAGCCAAAGAAAAGGTGTGAGGAATGGATAAATTAGGATATTGGGGTTAACAAACATATACTAATACATATAAAATATATCATCCCCAAAGACCTATGGAATACCAAGAGTGGTCTACTCAACACTCTGTAATAACCTACATGGAAAAGGACACAAAGATCAAATAGATATATGTATATGTGTACATGAACAAGATTCTGTACGCCTAGAACAAAAGACATTTTAAAATCCAATTTGCTCTGATAAAAATTAAAACTTAAAGACACAAACAAGAATTAAGGAGGCTAAAACTTATGGGGGTTTGTCCTGGCACATTCCACTCTAACCTGCAACCTAAAAGCACAACTTGCAGCAAGGTTCTGTTTCCCTAGCAAGCAGAGTTGGCAACGTAGAAATGCTGCCACCCTAAGGCCGTTTCCTCAAACAGCAGCTTTAAATCCACTGCTAATGGTCACTAATATTCACAAGGACTGCAGGGCTGTAAATGACTCATGCCCTCAAAAACTGTCCTGGGGTAGGGAATGGCCAAAAAAATCCAATCGCGGCAAATTTTTCAAGAAGGCAATTTGAAGTTGTAAGTTTAGCTGAATGTTAAAAAAAAATGAAAAGGACATTGATAAACGCAAAACATCAGGAATTATTAGACGCATGCAAATCCAAGCTACACAAAGGTATCCCCTCACACCAGTCAGAATGACCATCAGCAAAAAGTCAACAAACGACAGATGTTGAAGAACTTGTGGAGAATAGCGTAACCTCTCGGTCTAAGTGGGATGTAAACTGGTAACAGCCAATAATAGGAACAGAATGGCAGTGCGTTTAAAGGTAAAAACTGAGTCACCATATGATCCGGAAGGCCCACTATTGGGCCTGTCCCCTGTGAAAGCCAGAATCAAAAAGACACAGGATGGAAAATCGTGCACTGCAGCAGTATTTACAATAGCCAAGACATGGAAGCGACAAAAATGTCCATCATCAGATGAATGGACGAAAAAGTGGTCCGTGTACACAATGCAATATTAGACACAGAAAAGAATGAAACAATGCCGTTTGCAGCACCATAGATGAGGCTACAGATAATCACACAACTTGAAGTAAGTCAGAAAGCGAGAGACACATATCCTATGATATCACGTATAGGTGTTATCTAAAAATTGATAGGAATGAACCTATTTCCACAGAGAAGGACACTCACGTGTTCAGAAAACAAGCTTGTGGTTAACCAAATGGAAAGGTGTGAGGAATGTATAACGGAGGATATTGGGTTTAACAGACATATGCTAATACTTATAAAATATATAATCATCAGACATACCGAATACCAAGAGAGGTCTACACAACATTCTGTAATAACCTATATGGAACAGGATCCAAACAAGAAAAGATATATGTATCAACGAAAGAGATTCTGTACACCTAGAACAAACACAACATTGCAATCAAATTTGCTCTGAGAAAAATGAAAATTAAACCAAGAATACCAACAACAAATAAGTACACATAGTTTTGGGGGATTTGTCCTGGCACATTCCACTCTACTTTACAAGCGACAAACAGGACTTCCAGGAAGGCTCTGTTGCCCTAGTAACCAGAGTTGGGAATATAGAAATGCTGCCCCCTTGTGGCCGTTTCCTGCAACAGCAGCTTTAAACACAGACCTAATGGTCATGTGATATTCACAATTACTACAGGGCTGTAAACGACACCTGCCCTCAAAAAATACCCCGGTGAAGGTAATGGCCACAGGAATTCAGAACATGGCAAATTTTTCAAGGAAACAATTTGAAGAGGTAACTTTCTCTGTTTTACTTTAAAAAAAAAAAAAAAAGAAAACGGACGGAGATAAAAGCTCAATATCGGGAATTATCAGACGCATGCAAATCCAAACTACGAAAAGGTATCACCATCCAACACTCAAAATGCCATCAGTAAAAAGTCTACAAACAATAAATGCTGAAGGGGTTTTAGAGATCTGTGTACCCTCTAGTTGCTGGTGGGATGTAAACTGGTAACAGCCAGTACTGAGAACAGAATGGAGGTGCGTTGAAAGGTAAAAATTGAACTACCATATCATCTAGTAGGCCCACTGCTGGGCCTAACCCCTGAGAAGACCAGAATCCAAAAGACACAGGCTGGCAATCCTGCACTGCATCAATATTTAGCATAGCCAAGACTTGGAAGTAACCAAAATGTCCACCAACAGATGAATGCACAAAGAAGAAGTGGTCCGTGTACACAATGGAACATTCGCCATGGCAAAGGATGAAACACTGCTCTTTGCAGCACCATAGATGAGCCTAGAGATAATCACAGAACATGAGGTAAGTCGGAAAGCAGACGACAAATACCCTGTGATATCACTCCTAGCTGTTACCTAACAACTCACACATATGAACATATTTCCACAGAGAAAGACTCTCACAGACTTAGAAAACAAACTATGGTTATCTAAAAGGAAAGGTGGGAGGAATGGATACATTAAGATTAGGGTTACCATACGTACACAAATACATATTAAACACATGTATCAAAAAGACCGACCATATACCAAGGGAGGTCTACTGAACGCTCTGTACTAATTTACACGGGGGCTTGCCTGGTGGCACCGTGGTTAAGAATCCGCCTGCCAATGCAGGGGACACAGGTTCGATCCCTGGTTCGGGAAGATCCCACATGCTGCAGAGCAACTAAGCCAGTGCACCACAACTAGTGAGCCTACGCTCTGGAGCCCATGAGCCATAACTACTGAGCCCATGCACCACAACTACTGAAGCCCGCACGCCTAGAGCCCGTGCTCCGCAACAAGAGAAGCCACCGCAGTGAGAAGCCCGTGCACCGCAACGGAGAGTAGCCCCCACTCACCGCAACTGGAGAAAGCCCACATGCAGCAACGAAGATCCAACTCAGCCAGAAATAAATAAATAAATAAAATAAATTTATAAACCAAATAATAGTAATTTACATGGGAAGAGGATCTGTACATGAATAGATATATATAATGTTCAATTGAACCTGATTTTGTACACCCAGAACAAACACTATTCTACTCATTACCCCAGTTTAAAAAATTAAAACCACGAACAACAATTAATGAGACATGAAGTTACTGGGGTTTTCCCTGGCACATCCCATTCTAATTTACAACCTAGGAACACAACTTTCAGGAAGGCTCTGCTGCCCTAGTAACCAGATTTGGGAATGGAGAAATGCTGCCGACTTGTGGCCGTTTCCCACAACAGCAGCTTTAAACACAGGGCTAACGGTCACTTGAGAGTCACAGTAATTGTAGGGCTGTAAATGACACGTGTCCTCAAAAAATGTCCTGGGGTAGGTAATGGCCAAAAAAGTTCACAACACGGAAAATTTTTCAAGAAAACAATTTGAAGAGGTAAGTGTTACTCACTCTGTTATTTAAAAAAAAAAAGAAGAACATGGATAAAAGCTCAATATCAGGAATTAGTGGTTGGATGCAAATCCAAACTACAAAAGGATTTCTCCACCCAATATTCAAAATGCCATCCGTAAAAAGTCTACAAACAAGGAATGCTGACGGGTTGGTGGAGAAATGCATACCCACTATGCTGTTGGTTGGATGTAAACTGGTAACAGCTAATCATGAGAACAGAATGGAGCTGCGTTTAAACGGTAAAAATTGAGCTACCACATGATGCGGCCGATCCCCTAATGGGCCTATACCCTAAGAAGACCAGAATCGGAAAGGCACAGACAGGCAAACATGCACTGCAGCAATATTTACAATACCCAAGCCATGCAAGCAAACAAAATGTCCATCAACAGATAAATGGACAAAGAAGAAGTGGTATACGTACCGAATGCAATAGTAGCCTCGGAAAAAAAATGAACAATGCCGTTTTCAGGACTACACATGAGCCTGGAAATAATCATACTACGTTAAGTAAGTCAAAAGGGAATGACAAATATCCTATGATATCATTTATACATGTTATCCTAAGATTGCTACCAGTGAACATATTTCCACAGAAAAAGACACAGACTTACAAAACAAACTAATGGTTAACCAAAATGAAAGGTGGGAGGATGGATAAATTAGGATTATGGGGGTAGCATACATATACTAATGTATGTTAAATGTATATAAACATATAACACATAAACTACATGAATTATATAATCACCAATACATATAAAATATGTAATGACAAAACACCTACCAAATACCAAGGGAGGTCTACTCAACATTCTGTAATAACATACATGGTAACAGGATCCGAAGATGAACACACATATGTATGAATCATTGACCAGATTCTGTACAGCCAGATAATCACAACACTCTAATTAAATTTCCTCCGATAATAAATATAAATTAAATTTTAAAAACGAACATAAGTAAGGAGACATAAACTTCTGGGGGCTTGTCCCAGCACATTCCACTCTAATTTACAACCTCGGAACACTACCTCCAGGAAGACTCTGTTGCCCTAGTAACAAGAGTTGAGAACGTACTAATGCTGCCGCCTTGTGGCTGTTTCCGACAACAGCAGCTTTAAACCCAGTGCTAATGGTCGCTTAATAGTCACAAGGACTGCAGGGCTGTAAATGACACCTGCCCTCAGAAAATGCCCTGGGGTAGGGAATAGGCAAGAAAATTCAACACATGACAAAGTTTTCAAGAAGTCAGTATGAACAGGGAAGTTGTACTCACTCTTTTAAAAAAAAAGGAAAAGAAAAAAAAAGGACACGCCTAAAGCTCAGTATAAGGAATTACTAGCCGCATGCAAATCCAATGTCCACAAAGGTTTCAGCTCACACCAGTCAAATGACCATCAGCAAAAAGTCTACAGACTATAAATGCTGAAGAGGTTTTAGGGAACTGTGTACCTTCTAGCTGCTGGTGGGATGTAAAGTGGTAACAGCACTAATGAAAACTGAGTGGAGCTGCTTTAAAAGGTAAAAATTGAGCTACCATATGATGCGGCAGGGCACCTTCGGGGCCTATAACCTAAGACCACCAGAATCGGAAAGACAGAGGCAGGCAAATGTGCACTGCAGCCATATTGAAATAGCCAAGACATGGAAGCTAAAAAAAGGTCCATAAACAGATGAATGGACAAAGAAGAAGTGGTGTATGTACAGAATGGAATATTAGCCACGAAGAAAGATAAAAGAATGGCATATGCAGCACCACAGATGAGCCTAGAGATAATCACACAACGTGAAGTAAGTCAGAATGCGAAAGACAAATGTCCTATGATATCACTTATGTTATCTGAAAATTCATAAAAATGAACATATTTCCATAGAGAAAGACAATCTCAGATTGAGAAGACAAACTTATGGTTAAGCCAAAGAAAAGGTGTGAGGAATGGATAAATTAGGATATTGGGGTTAACAAACATATACTAATACATATAAAATATATCATCCCCAAAGACCTATGGAATACCAAGAGTGGTCTACTCAACACTCTGTAATAACCTACATGGAAAAGGACACAAAGATCAAATAGATATATGTATATGTGTACATGAACAAGATTCTGTACGCCTAGAACAAAAGACATTTTAAAATCCAATTTGCTCTGATAAAAATTAAAACTTAAAGACACAAACAAGAATTAAGGAGGCTAAAACTTATGGGGGTTTGTCCTGGCACATTCCACTCTAACCTGCAACCTAAAAGCACAACTTGCAGCAAGGTTCTGTTTCCCTAGCAAGCAGAGTTGGCAACGTAGAAATGCTGCCACCCTAAGGCCGTTTCCTCAAACAGCAGCTTTAAATCCACTGCTAATGGTCACTAATATTCACAAGGACTGCAGGGCTGTAAATGACTCATGCCCTCAAAAACTGTCCTGGGGTAGGGAATGGCCAAAAAAATCCAATCGCGGCAAATTTTTCAAGAAGGCAATTTGAAGTTGTAAGTTTAGCTGAATGTTAAAAAAAAATGAAAAGGACATTGATAAACGCAAAACATCAGGAATTATTAGACGCATGCAAATCCAAGCTACACAAAGGTATCCCCTCACACCAGTCAGAATGACCATCAGCAAAAAGTCAACAAACGACAGATGTTGAAGAAGTTGTGGAGAATAGCGTAACCTCTCGGTCTAAGTGGGATGTAAACTGGTAACAGCCAATAATAGGAACAGAATGGCAGTGCGTTTAAAGGTAAAAACTGAGTCACCATATGATCCGGAAGGCCCACTATTGGGCCTGTCCCCTGTGAAAGCCAGAATCAAAAGGACACAGGATGGAAAATCGTGCACTGCAGCAGTATTTACAATAGCCAAGACATGGAAGCGACAAAAATGTCCATCATCAGATGAATGGACGAAAAAGTGGTCCGTGTACACAATGCAATATTAGACACAGAAAAGAATGAAACAATGCCGTTTGCAGCACCATAGATGAGGCTACAGATAATCACACAACTTGAAGTAAGTCAGAAAGCGAGAGACACATATCCTATGATATCACGTATAGGTGTTATCTAAAAATTGATAGGAATGAACCTATTTCCACAGAGAAGGACACTCACGTGTTCAGAAAACAAGCTTGTGGTTAACCAAATGGAAAGGTGTGAAGAATGTATAACGGAGGATATTGGGTTTAACAGACATATGCTAATACTTATAAAATATATAATCATCAGACATACCGAATACCAAGAGAGGTCTACACAACATTCTGTAATAACCTATATGGAACAGGATCCAAACAAGAAAAGATATATGTATCAACGAAAGAGATTCTGTACACCTAGAACAAACACAACATTGCAATCAAATTTGCTCTGAGAAAAATGAAAATTAAACCAAGAATACCAACAACAAATAAGTACACATAGTTTTGGGGGATTTGTCCTGGCACATTCCACTCTACTTTACAAGCGACAAACAGGACTTCCAGGAAGGCTCTGTTGCCCTAGTAACCAGAGTTGGGAATGTAGAAATGCTGCCCCCTTGTGGCCGTTTCCTGCAACAGCAGCTTTAAACACAGACCTAATGGTCATGTGATATTCACAATTACTACAGGGCTGTAAACGACACCTGCCCTCAAAAAATACCCCGGTGAAGGTAATGGCCACAGGAATTCAGAACATGGCAAATTTTTCAAGGAAACAATTTGAAGAGGTAACTTTCTCTGTTTTACTTTAAAAAAAAAAAAAAAGAAAACGGACGGAGATAAAAGCTCAATATCGGGAATTATCAGACGCATGCAAATCCAAACTACGAAAAGGTATCACCATCCAACACTCAAAATGCCATCAGTAAAAAGTCTACAAACAATAAATGCTGAAGGGGTTTTAGAGATCTGTGTACCCTCTAGTTGCTGGTGGGATGTAAACTGGTAACAGCCAGTACTGAGAACAGAATGGAGGTGCGTTGAAAGGTAAAAATTGAACTACCATATCATCTAGTAGGCCCACTGCTGGGCCTAACCCCTGAGAAGACCAGAATCCAAAAGACACAGGCTGGCAATCCTGCACTGCATCAATATTTAGCATAGCCAAGACTTGGAAGTAACCAAAATGTCCACCAACAGATGAATGCACAAAGAAGAAGTGGTCCGTGTACACAATGGAACATTCGCCATGGCAAAGGATGAAACACTGCTCTTTGCAGCACCATAGATGAGCCTAGAGATAATCACAGAACATGAGGTAAGTCGGAAAGCAGACGACAAATACCCTGTGATATCACTCCTAGCTGTTACCTAACAACTCACACATATGAACATATTTCCACAGAGAAAGACTCTCACAGACTTAGAAAACAAACTATGGTTATCTAAAAGGAAAGGTGGGAGGAATGGATACATTAAGATTAGGGTTACCATACGTACACAAATACATATTAAACACATGTATCAAAAAGACCGACCATATACCAAGGGAGGTCTACTGAACGCTCTGTACTAATTTACACGGGGGCTTGCCTGGTGGCACCGTGGTTAAGAATCCGCCTGCCAATGCAGGGGACACAGGTTCGATCCCTGGTTCGGGAAGATCCCACATGCTGCAGAGCAACTAAGCCAGTGCACCACAACTAGTGAGCCTACGCTCTGGAGCCCATGAGCCATAACTACTGAGCCCATGCACCACAACTACTGAAGCCCGCACGCCTAGAGCCCGTGCTCCGCAACAAGAGAAGCCACCGCAGTGAGAAGCCCGTGCACCGCAACGGAGAGTAGCCCCCACTCACCGCAACTGGAGAAAGCCCACATGCAGCAACGAAGATCCAACTCAGCCAGAAATAAATAAATAAATAAAATAAATTTATAAACCAAATAATAGTAATTTACATGGGAAGAGGATCTGTACATGAATAGATATATATAATGTTCAATTGAACCTGATTTTGTACACCCAGAACAAACACTATTCTACTCATTACCCCAGTTTAAAAAATTAAAACCACGAACAACAATTAATGAGACATGAAGTTACTGGGGTTTTCCCTGGCACATCCCATTCTAATTTACAACCTAGGAACACAACTTTCAGGAAGGCTCTGCTGCCCTAGTAACCAGATTTGGGAATGGAGAAATGCTGCCGACTTGTGGCCGTTTCCCACAACAGCAGCTTTAAACACAGGGCTAACGGTCACTTGAGAGTCACAGTAATTGTAGGGCTGTAAATGACACGTGTCCTCAAAAAATGTCCTGGGGTAGGTAATGGCCAAAAAAGTTCACAACACGGAAAATTTTTCAAGAAAACAATTTGAAGAGGTAAGTGTTACTCACTCTGTTATTTAAAAAAAAAAAGAAGAACATGGATAAAAGCTCAATATCAGGAATTAGTGGTTGGATGCAAATCCAAACTACAAAAGGATTTCTCCACCCAATATTCAAAATGCCATCCGTAAAAAGTCTACAAACAAGGAATGCTGACGGGTTGGTGGAGAAATGCATACCCACTATGCTGTTGGTTGGATGTAAACTGGTAACAGCTAATCATGAGAACAGAATGGAGCTGCGTTTAAACGGTAAAAATTGAGCTACCACATGATGCGGCCGATCCCCTAATGGGCCTATACCCTAAGAAGACCAGAATCGGAAAGGCACAGACAGGCAAACATGCACTGCAGCAATATTTACAATACCCAAGCCATGCAAGCAAACAAAATGTCCATCAACAGATAAATGGACAAAGAAGAAGTGGTATACGTACCGAATGCAATAGTAGCCTCGGAAAAAAAATGAACAATGCCGTTTTCAGGACTACACATGAGCCTGGAAATAATCATACTACGTTAAGTAAGTCAAAAGGGAATGACAAATATCCTATGATATCATTTATACATGTTATCCTAAGATTGCTACCAGTGAACATATTTCCACAGAAAAAGACACAGACTTACAAAACAAACTAATGGTTAACCAAAATGAAAGGTGGGAGGATGGATAAATTAGGATTATGGGGGTAGCATACATATACTAATGTATGTTAAATGTATATAAACATATAACACATAAACTACATGAATTATATAATCACCAATACATATAAAATATGTAATGACAAAACACCTACCAAATACCAAGGGAGGTCTACTCAACATTCTGTAATAACATACATGGTAACAGGATCCGAAGATGAACACACATATGTATGAATCATTGACCAGATTCTGTACAGCCAGATAATCACAACACTCTAATTAAATTTCCTCCGATAATAAATATAAATTAAATTTTAAAAACGAACATAAGTAAGGAGACATAAACTTCTGGGGGCTTGTCCCAGCACATTCCACTCTAATTTACAACCTCGGAACACTACCTCCAGGAAGACTCTGTTGCCCTAGTAACAAGAGTTGAGAACGTACTAATGCTGCCGCCTTGTGGCTGTTTCCGACAACAGCAGCTTTAAACCCAGTGCTAATGGTCGCTTAATAGTCACAAGGACTGCAGGGCTGTAAATGACACCTGCCCTCAGAAAATGCCCTGGGGTAGGGAATAGGCAAGAAAATTCAACACATGACAAAGTTTTCAAGAAGTCAGTATGAACAGGGAAGTTGTACTCACTCTTTTAAAAAAAAAGGAAAAGAAAAAAAAAGGACACGCCTAAAGCTCAGTATAAGGAATTACTAGCCGCATGCAAATCCAATGTCCACAAAGGTTTCAGCTCACACCAGTCAAATGACCATCAGCAAAAAGTCTACAGACTATAAATGCTGAAGAGGTTTTAGGGAACTGTGTACCTTCTAGCTGCTGGTGGGATGTAAAGTGGTAACAGCACTAATGAAAACTGAGTGGAGCTGCTTTAAAAGGTAAAAATTGAGCTACCATATGATGCGGCAGGGCACCTTCGGGGCCTATAACCTAAGACCACCAGAATCGGAAAGACAGAGGCAGGCAAATGTGCACTGCAGCCATATTGAAATAGCCAAGACATGGAAGCTAAAAAAAGGTCCATAAACAGATGAATGGACAAAGAAGAAGTGGTGTATGTACAGAATGGAATATTAGCCACGAAGAAAGATAAAAGAATGGCATATGCAGCACCACAGATGAGCCTAGAGATAATCACACAACGTGAAGTAAGTCAGAATGCGAAAGACAAATGTCCTATGATATCACTTATGTTATCTGAAAATTCATAAAAATGAACATATTTCCATAGAGAAAGACAATCTCAGATTGAGAAGACAAACTTATGGTTAAGCCAAAGAAAAGGTGTGAGGAATGGATAAATTAGGATATTGGGGTTAACAAACATATACTAATACATATAAAATATATCATCCCCAAAGACCTATGGAATACCAAGAGTGGTCTACTCAACACTCTGTAATAACCTACATGGAAAAGGACACAAAGATCAAATAGATATATGTATATGTGTACATGAACAAGATTCTGTACGCCTAGAACAAAAGACATTTTAAAATCCAATTTGCTCTGATAAAAATTAAAACTTAAAGACACAAACAAGAATTAAGGAGGCTAAAACTTATGGGGGTTTGTCCTGGCACATTCCACTCTAACCTGCAACCTAAAAGCACAACTTGCAGCAAGGTTCTGTTTCCCTAGCAAGCAGAGTTGGCAACGTAGAAATGCTGCCACCCTAAGGCCGTTTCCTCAAACAGCAGCTTTAAATCCACTGCTAATGGTCACTAATATTCACAAGGACTGCAGGGCTGTAAATGACTCATGCCCTCAAAAACTGTCCTGGGGTAGGGAATGGCCAAAAAAATCCAATCGCGGCAAATTTTTCAAGAAGGCAATTTGAAGTTGTAAGTTTAGCTGAATGTTAAAAAAAAATGAAAAGGACATTGATAAACGCAAAACATCAGGAATTATTAGACGCATGCAAATCCAAGCTACACAAAGGTATCCCCTCACACCAGTCAGAATGACCATCAGCAAAAAGTCAACAAACGACAGATGTTGAAGAAGTTGTGGAGAATAGCGTAACCTCTCGGTCTAAGTGGGATGTAAACTGGTAACAGCCAATAATAGGAACAGAATGGCAGTGCGTTTAAAGGTAAAAACTGAGTCACCATATGATCCGGAAGGCCCACTATTGGGCCTGTCCCCTGTGAAAGCCAGAATCAAAAGGACACAGGATGGAAAATCGTGCACTGCAGCAGTATTTACAATAGCCAAGACATGGAAGCGACAAAAATGTCCATCATCAGATGAATGGACGAAAAAGTGGTCCGTGTACACAATGCAATATTAGACACAGAAAAGAATGAAACAATGCCGTTTGCAGCACCATAGATGAGGCTACAGATAATCACACAACTTGAAGTAAGTCAGAAAGCGAGAGACACATATCCTATGATATCACGTATAGGTGTTATCTAAAAATTGATAGGAATGAACCTATTTCCACAGAGAAGGACACTCACGTGTTCAGAAAACAAGCTTGTGGTTAACCAAATGGAAAGGTGTGAAGAATGTATAACGGAGGATATTGGGTTTAACAGACATATGCTAATACTTATAAAATATATAATCATCAGACATACCGAATACCAAGAGAGGTCTACACAACATTCTGTAATAACCTATATGGAACAGGATCCAAACAAGA
Source organism: Balaenoptera acutorostrata (assembly GCF_949987535.1). NCBI lineage: Eukaryota > Metazoa > Chordata > Mammalia > Artiodactyla > Balaenopteridae > Balaenoptera > Balaenoptera acutorostrata. The sequence goes on from NC_080069.1 coordinate 119,549, forward strand.
AAAGATATATGTATCAACGAAAGAGATTCTGTACACCTAGAACAAACACAACATTGCAATCAAATTTGCTCTGAGAAAAATGAAAATTAAACCAAGAATACCAACAACAAATAAGTACACATAGTTTTGGGGGATTTGTCCTGGCACATTCCACTCTACTTTACAAGCGACAAACAGGACTTCCAGGAAGGCTCTGTTGCCCTAGTAACCAGAGTTGGGAATGTAGAAATGCTGCCCCCTTGTGGCCGTTTCCTGCAACAGCAGCTTTAAACACAGACCTAATGGTCATGTGATATTCACAATTACTACAGGGCTGTAAACGACACCTGCCCTCAAAAAATACCCCGGTGAAGGTAATGGCCACAGGAATTCAGAACATGGCAAATTTTTCAAGGAAACAATTTGAAGAGGTAACTTTCTCTGTTTTACTTTAAAAAAAAAAAAAAAGAAAACGGACGGAGATAAAAGCTCAATATCGGGAATTATCAGACGCATGCAAATCCAAACTACGAAAAGGTATCACCATCCAACACTCAAAATGCCATCAGTAAAAAGTCTACAAACAATAAATGCTGAAGGGGTTTTAGAGATCTGTGTACCCTCTAGTTGCTGGTGGGATGTAAACTGGTAACAGCCAGTACTGAGAACAGAATGGAGGTGCGTTGAAAGGTAAAAATTGAACTACCATATCATCTAGTAGGCCCACTGCTGGGCCTAACCCCTGAGAAGACCAGAATCCAAAAGACACAGGCTGGCAATCCTGCACTGCATCAATATTTAGCATAGCCAAGACTTGGAAGTAACCAAAATGTCCACCAACAGATGAATGCACAAAGAAGAAGTGGTCCGTGTACACAATGGAACATTCGCCATGGCAAAGGATGAAACACTGCTCTTTGCAGCACCATAGATGAGCCTAGAGATAATCACAGAACATGAGGTAAGTCGGAAAGCAGACGACAAATACCCTGTGATATCACTCCTAGCTGTTACCTAACAACTCACACATATGAACATATTTCCACAGAGAAAGACTCTCACAGACTTAGAAAACAAACTATGGTTATCTAAAAGGAAAGGTGGGAGGAATGGATACATTAAGATTAGGGTTACCATACGTACACAAATACATATTAAACACATGTATCAAAAAGACCGACCATATACCAAGGGAGGTCTACTGAACGCTCTGTACTAATTTACACGGGGGCTTGCCTGGTGGCACCGTGGTTAAGAATCCGCCTGCCAATGCAGGGGACACAGGTTCGATCCCTGGTTCGGGAAGATGCTGCAGAGCAACTAAGCCAGTGCACCACAACTAGTGAGCCTACGCTCTGGAGCCCATGAGCCATAACTACTGAGCCCATGCACCACAACTACTGAAGCCCGCACGCCTAGAGCCCGTGCTCCGCAACAAGAGAAGCCACCGCAGTGAGAAGCCCGTGCACCGCAACGGAGAGTAGCCCCCACTCACCGCAACTGGAGAAAGCCCACATGCAGCAACGAAGATCCAACTCAGCCAGAAATAAATAAATAAATAAAATAAATTTATAAACCAAATAATAGTAATTTACATGGGAAGAGGATCTGTACATGAATAGATATATATAATGTTCAATTGAACCTGATTTTGTACACCCAGAACAAACACTATTCTACTCATTACCCCAGTTTAAAAAATTAAAACCACGAACAACAATTAATGAGACATGAAGTTACTGGGGTTTTCCCTGGCACATCCCATTCTAATTTACAACCTAGGAACACAACTTTCAGGAAGGCTCTGCTGCCCTAGTAACCAGATTTGGGAATGGAGAAATGCTGCCGACTTGTGGCCGTTTCCCACAACAGCAGCTTTAAACACAGGGCTAACGGTCACTTGAGAGTCACAGTAATTGTAGGGCTGTAAATGACACGTGTCCTCAAAAAATGTCCTGGGGTAGGTAATGGCCAAAAAAGTTCACAACACGGAAAATTTTTCAAGAAAACAATTTGAAGAGGTAAGTGTTACTCACTCTGTTATTTAAAAAAAAAAAGAAGAACATGGATAAAAGCTCAATATCAGGAATTAGTGGTTGGATGCAAATCCAAACTACAAAAGGATTTCTCCACCCAATATTCAAAATGCCATCCGTAAAAAGTCTACAAACAAGGAATGCTGACGGGTTGGTGGAGAAATGCATACCCACTATGCTGTTGGTTGGATGTAAACTGGTAACAGCTAATCATGAGAACAGAATGGAGCTGCGTTTAAACGGTAAAAATTGAGCTACCACATGATGTGGCCGATACCCTAATGGGCCTATACCCTAAGAAGACCAGAATCGGAAAGGCACAGACAGGCAAACATGCACTGCAGCAATATTTACAATACCCAAGCCATGCAAGCAAACAAAATGTCCATCAACAGATAAATGGACAAAGAAGAAGTGGTATACGTACCGAATGCAATAGTAGCCTCGGAAAAAAAATGAACAATGCCGTTTTCAGGACTACACATGAGCCTGGAAATAATCATACTACGTTAAGTAAGTCAAAAGGGAATGACAAATATCCTATGATATCATTTATACATGTTATCCTAAGATTGCTACCAGTGAACATATTTCCACAGAAAAAGACACAGACTTACAAAACAAACTAATGGTTCACCAAAATGAAAGGTGGGAGGATGGATAAATTAGGATTATGGGGGTAGCATACATATACTAATGTATGTTAAATGTATATAAACATATAACACATAAACTACATGAATTATATAATCACCAATACATATAAAATATGTAATGACAAAACACCTACCAAATACCAAGGGAGGTCTACTCAACATTCTGTAATAACATACATGGTAACAGGATCCGAAGATGAACACACGTATGTATGAACCATTGACCAGATTCTGTACAGCCAGATAATCACAACACTCTAATCAAATTTCCTCCGATAATAAATATAAATTAAATTTTAAAAACGAACATAAGTAAGGAGACATAAATTTCTGGGGGCTTGTCCCAGCACATTCCACTCTAATTTACAACCTCGGAACACTACCTCCAGGAAGACTCTGTTGCCCTAGTAACAAGAGTTGAGAACGTACTAATGCTGCCGCCTTGTGGCTGTTTCCGACAACAGCAGCTTTAAACCCAGTGCTAATGGTCGCTTAATAGTCACAAGGACTGCAGGGCTGTAAATGACACCTGCCCTCAGAAAATGCCCTGGGGTAGGGAATAGGCAAGAAAATTCAACACATGACAAAGTTTTCAAGAAGTCAGTGTGAACAGGGAAGTTGTACTCACTCTTTAAAAAAAAGGAAAAGGAAAATAAAGGACACGCCTAAAGCTCAGTATAAGGAATTATTAGCCGCATGCAAATCCAATGTCCACAAAGGTTTCAGCTCACACCAGTCAAATGACCATCAGCAAAAAGTCTACAGACTATAAATGCTGAAGAGGTTTTAGGGAACTGTGTACCTTCTAGCTGCTGGTGGGATGTAAAGTGGTAACAGCACTAACGAAAACTGAATGGAGCTGCTTTAAAAGGTAAAAATTGAGCTACCATATGATGCGGCAGGGCACCTTCGGGGCCTATAACCTAAGACCACCAGAATCGGAAAGACAGAGGCAGGCAAATGTGCACTGCAGCCATATTGAAACAGCCAAGACATGGAAGCTAAAAAAAGGTCCATAAACAGATGAATGGACAAAGAAGAAGTGGTGTATGTACAGAATGGAATATTAGCCACGAAGAAAGATAAAAGAATGGCATATGCAGCACCACAGATGAGCCTAGAGATAATCACACAACGTGAAGTAAGTCAGAATGCAAAAGACAAATGTCCTATGATATCACTTATGTTATCTGAAAATTCATAAAAATGAACATATTTCCATAGAGAAAGACAATCTCAGATTGAGAAGACAAACTTATGGTTAAGCCAAACAAAAGGTGTGAGGAATGGATAAATTAGGATATTGGGGTTAACAAACATATACTAATACATATAAAATATATCATCCCCAAAGACCTATGGAATACCAAGAGTGGTCTACTCAACACTCTGTAATAACCTACATGGAAAAGGACACAAAGATCAAATAGATATATGTATATGTGTACATGAACAAGATTCTGTACGCCTAGAACAAAAGACATTTTAAAATCCAATTTGCTCTGATAAAAATTAAAACTTAAAGACACAAACAAGAATTAAGGAGGCTAAAACTTATGGGGGTTTGTCCTGGCACATTCCACTCTAACCTGCAACCTAAAAGCACAACTTGCAGCAAGGTTCTGTTTCCCTAGCAAGCAGAGTTGGCAACGTAGAAATGCTGCCACCCTAAGGCCGTTTCCTCAAACAGCAGCTTTAAATCCACTGCTAATGGTCACTAATATTCACAAGGACTGCAGGGCTGTAAATGACTCATGCCCTCAAAAACTGTCCTGGGGTAGGGAATGGCCAAAAAAATCCAATCGCGGCAAATTTTTCAAGAAGGCAATTTGAAGTTGTAAGTTTAGCTGAATGTTAAAAAAAAATGAAAAGGACATTGATAAACGCAAAACATCAGGAATTATTAGACGCATGCAAATCCAAGCTACACAAAGGTATCCCCTCACACCAGTCAGAATGACCATCAGCAAAAAGTCAACAAACGACAGATGTTGAAGAAGTTGTGGAGAATAGCGTAACCTCTCGGTCTAAGTGGGATGTAAACTGGTAACAGCCAATAATAGGAACAGAATGGCAGTGCGTTTAAAGGTAAAAACTGAGTCACCATATGATCCGGAAGGCCCACTATTGGGCCTGTCCCCTGTGAAAGCCAGAATCAAAAAGACACAGGATGGAAAATCGTGCACTGCAGCAGTATTTACAATAGCCAAGACATGGAAGCGACAAAAATGTCCATCATCAGATGAATGGACGAAAAAGTGGTCCGTGTACACAATGCAATATTAGACACAGAAAAGAATGAAACAATGCCGTTTGCAGCACCATAGATGAGGCTACAGATAATCACACAACTTGAAGTAAGTCAGAAAGCGAGAGACACATATCCTATGATATCACGTATAGGTGTTATCTAAAAATTGATAGGAATGAACCTATTTCCACAGAGAAGGACACTCACGTGTTCAGAAAACAAGCTTGTGGTTAACCAAATGGAAAGGTGTGAAGAATGTATAACGGAGGATATTGGGTTTAACAGACATATGCTAATACTTATAAAATATATAATCATCAGACATACCGAATACCAAGAGAGGTCTACACAACATTCTGTAATAACCTATATGGAACAGGATCCAAACAAGAAAAGATATATGTATCAACGAAAGAGATTCTGTACACCTAGAACAAACACAACATTGCAATCAAATTTGCTCTGAGAAAAATGAAAATTAAACCAAGAATACCAACAACAAATAAGTACACATAGTTTTGGGGGATTTGTCCTGGCACATTCCACTCTACTTTACAAGCGACAAACAGGACTTCCAGGAAGGCTCTGTTGCCCTAGTAACCAGAGTTGGGAATGTAGAAATGCTGCCCCCTTGTGGCCGTTTCCTGCAACAGCAGCTTTAAACACAGACCTAATGGTCATGTGATATTCACAATTACTACAGGGCTGTAAACGACACCTGCCCTCAAAAAATACCCCGGTGAAGGTAATGGCCACAGGAATTCAGAACATGGCAAATTTTTCAAGGAAACAATTTGAAGAGGTAACTTTCTCTGTTTTACTTTAAAAAAAAAAAAAAAGAAAACGGACGGAGATAAAAGCTCAATATCGGGAATTATCAGACGCATGCAAATCCAAACTACGAAAAGGTATCACCATCCAACACTCAAAATGCCATCAGTAAAAAGTCTACAAACAATAAATGCTGAAGGGGTTTTAGAGATCTGTGTACCCTCTAGTTGCTGGTGGGATGTAAACTGGTAACAGCCAGTACTGAGAACAGAATGGAGGTGCGTTGAAAGGTAAAAATTGAACTACCATATCATCTAGTAGGCCCACTGCTGGGCCTAACCCCTGAGAAGACCAGAATCCAAAAGACACAGGCTGGCAATCCTGCACTGCATCAATATTTAGCATAGCCAAGACTTGGAAGTAACCAAAATGTCCACCAACAGATGAATGCACAAAGAAGAAGTGGTCCGTGTACACAATGGAACATTCGCCATGGCAAAGGATGAAACACTGCTCTTTGCAGCACCATAGATGAGCCTAGAGATAATCACAGAACATGAGGTAAGTCGGAAAGCAGACGACAAATACCCTGTGATATCACTCCTAGCTGTTACCTAACAACTCACACATATGAACATATTTCCACAGAGAAAGACTCTCACAGACTTAGAAAACAAACTATGGTTATCTAAAAGGAAAGGTGGGAGGAATGGATACATTAAGATTAGGGTTACCATACGTACACAAATACATATTAAACACATGTATCAAAAAGACCGACCATATACCAAGGGAGGTCTACTGAATGCTCTGTACTAATTTACACGGGGGCTTGCCTGGTGGCACCGTGGTTAAGAATCCGCCTGCCAATGCAGGGGACACAGGTTCGATCCCTGGTTCGGGAAGATCCCACATGCTGCAGAGCAACTAAGCCAGTGCACCACAACTAGTGAGCCTACGCTCTGGAGCCCATGAGCCATAACTACTGAGCCCATGCACCACAACTACTGAAGCCCGCACGCCTAGAGCCCGTGCTCCGCAACAAGAGAAGCCACCGCAGTGAGAAGCCCGTGCACCGCAACGGAGAGTAGCCCCCACTCACCGCAACTGGAGAAAGCCCACATGCAGCAACGAAGATCCAACTCAGCCAGAAATAAATAAATAAATAAAATAAATTTATAAACCAAATAATAGTAATTTACATGGGAAGAGGATCTGTACATGAATAGATATATATAATGTTCAATTGAACCTGATTTTGTACACCCAGAACAAACACTATTCTACTCATTACCCCAGTTTAAAAAATTAAAACCACGAACAACAATTAATGAGACATGAAGTTACTGGGGTTTTCCCTGGCACATCCCATTCTAATTTACAACCTAGGAACACAACTTTCAGGAAGGCTCTGCTGCCCTAGTAACCAGATTTGGGAATGGAGAAATGCTGCCGACTTGTGGCCGTTTCCCACAACAGCAGCTTTAAACACAGGGCTAACGGTCACTTGAGAGTCACAGTAATTGTAGGGCTGTAAATGACACGTGTCCTCAAAAAATGTCCTGGGGTAGGTAATGGCCAAAAAAGTTCACAACACGGAAAATTTTTCAAGAAAACAATTTGAAGAGGTAAGTGTTACTCACTCTGTTATTTAAAAAAAAAAAGAAGAACATGGATAAAAGCTCAATATCAGGAATTAGTGGTTGGATGCAAATCCAAACTACAAAAGGATTTCTCCACCCAATATTCAAAATGCCATCCGTAAAAAGTCTACAAACAAGGAATGCTGACGGGTTGGTGGAGAAATGCATACCCACTATGCTGTTGGTTGGATGTAAACTGGTAACAGCTAATCATGAGAACAGAATGGAGCTGCGTTTAAACGGTAAAAATTGAGCTACCACATGATGTGGCCGATACCCTAATGGGCCTATACCCTAAGAAGACCAGAATCGGAAAGGCACAGACAGGCAAACATGCACTGCAGCAATATTTACAATACCCAAGCCATGCAAGCAAACAAAATGTCCATCAACAGATAAATGGACAAAGAAGAAGTGGTATACGTACCGAATGCAATAGTAGCCTCGGAAAAAAAATGAACAATGCCGTTTTCAGGACTACACATGAGCCTGGAAATAATCATACTACGTTAAGTAAGTCAAAAGGGAATGACAAATATCCTATGATATCATTTATACATGTTATCCTAAGATTGCTACCAGTGAACATATTTCCACAGAAAAAGACACAGACTTACAAAACAAACTAATGGTTCACCAAAATGAAAGGTGGGAGGATGGATAAATTAGGATTATGGGGGTAGCATACATATACTAATGTATGTTAAATGTATATAAACATATAACACATAAACTACATGAATTATATAATCACCAATACATATAAAATATGTAATGACAAAACACCTACCAAATACCAAGGGAGGTCTACTCAACATTCTGTAATAACATACATGGTAACAGGATCCGAAGATGAACACACGTATGTATGAACCATTGACCAGATTCTGTACAGCCAGATAATCACAACACTCTAATCAAATTTCCTCCGATAATAAATATAAATTAAATTTTAAAAACGAACATAAGTAAGGAGACATAAATTTCTGGGGGCTTGTCCCAGCACATTCCACTCTAATTTACAACCTCGGAACACTACCTCCAGGAAGACTCTGTTGCCCTAGTAACAAGAGTTGAGAACGTACTAATGCTGCCGCCTTGTGGCTGTTTCCGACAACAGCAGCTTTAAACCCAGTGCTAATGGTCGCTTAATAGTCACAAGGACTGCAGGGCTGTAAATGACACCTGCCCTCAGAAAATGCCCTGGGGTAGGGAATAGGCAAGAAAATTCAACACATGACAAAGTTTTCAAGAAGTCAGTATGAACAGGGAAGTTGTACTCACTCTTTAAAAAAAAGGAAAAGGAAAATAAAGGACATGCCTAAAGCTCAGTATAAGGAATTATTAGCCGCATGCAAATCCAATGTCCACAAAGGTTTCAGCTCACACCAGTCAAATGACCATCAGCAAAAAGTCTACAGACTATAAATGCTGAAGAGGTTTTAGGGAACTGTGTACCTTCTAGCTGCTGGTGGGATGTAAAGTGGTAACAGCACTAACGAAAACTGAATGGAGCTGCTTTAAAAGGTAAAAATTGAGCTACCATATGATGCGGCAGGGCACCTTCGGGGCCTATAACCTAAGACCACCAGAATCGGAAAGACAGAGGCAGGCAAATGTGCACTGCAGCCATATTGAAATAGCCAAGACATGGAAGCTAAAAAAAGGTCCATAAACAGATGAATGGACAAAGAAGAAGTGGTGTATGTACAGAATGGAATATTAGCCACGAAGAAAGATAAAAGAATGGCATATGCAGCACCACAGATGAGCCTAGAGATAATCACACAACGTGAAGTAAGTCAGAATGCAAAAGACAAATGTCCTATGATATCACTTATGTTATCTGAAAATTCATAAAAATGAACATATTTCCATAGAGAAAGACAATCTCAGATTGAGAAGACAAACTTATGGTTAAGCCAAAGAAAAGGTGTGAGGAATGGATAAATTAGGATATTGGGGTTAACAAACATATACTAATACATATAAAATATATCATCCCCAAAGACCTATGGAATACCAAGAGTGGTCTACTCAACACTCTGTAATAACCTACATGGAAAAGGACACAAAGATCAAATAGATATATGAATATGTGTACATGAACAAGATTCTGTACGCCTAGAACAAAAGACATTTTAAAATCCAATTTGCTCTGATAAAAATTAAAACTTAAAGACACAAACAAGAATTAAGGAGGCTAAAACTTATGGGGGTTTGTCCTGGCACATTCCACTCTAACCTGCAACCTAAAAGCACAACTTGCAGCAAGGTTCTGTTTCCCTAGCAAGCAGAGTTGGCAACGTAGAAATGCTGCCACCCTAAGGCCGTTTCCTCAAACAGCAGCTTTAAATCCACTGCTAATGGTCACTAATATTCACAAGGACTGCAGGGCTGTAAATGACTCATGCCCTCAAAAACTGTCCTGGGGTAGGGAATGGCCAAAAAAATCCAATCGCGGCAAATTTTTCAAGAAGGCAATTTGAAGTTGTAAGTTTAGCTGAATGTTAAAAAAAAATGAAAAGGACATTGATAAACGCAAAACATCAGGAATTATTAGACGCATGCAAATCCAAGCTACACAAAGGTATCCCCTCACACCAGTCAGAATGACCATCAGCAAAAAGTCAACAAACGACAGATGTTGAAGAACTTGTGGAGAATAGCGTAACCTCTCGGTCTAAGTGGGATGTAAACTGGTAACAGCCAATAATAGGAACAGAATGGCAGTGCGTTTAAAGGTAAAAACTGAGTCACCATATGATCCGGAAGGCCCACTATTGGGCCTGTCCCCTGTGAAAGCCAGAATCAAAAAGACACAGGATGGAAAATCGTGCACTGCAGCAGTATTTACAATAGCCAAGACATGGAAGCGACAAAAATGTCCATCATCAGATGAATGGACGAAAAAGTGGTCCGTGTACACAATGCAATATTAGACACAGAAAAGAATGAAACAATGCCGTTTGCAGCACCATAGATGAGGCTACAGATAATCACACAACTTGAAGTAAGTCAGAAAGCGAGAGACACATATCCTATGATATCACGTATAGGTGTTATCTAAAAATTGATAGGAATGAACCTATTTCCACAGAGAAGGACACTCACGTGTTCAGAAAACAAGCTTGTGGTTAACCAAATGGAAAGGTGTGAGGAATGTATAACGGAGGATATTGGGTTTAACAGACATATGCTAATACTTATAAAATATATAATCATCAGACATACCGAATACCAAGAGAGGTCTACACAACATTCTGTAATAACCTATATGGAACAGGATCCAAACAAGAAAAGATATATGTATCAACGAAAGAGATTCTGTACACCTAGAACAAACACAACATTGCAATCAAATTTGCTCTGAGAAAAATGAAAATTAAACCAAGAATACCAACAACAAATAAGTACACATAGTTTTGGGGGATTTGTCCTGGCACATTCCACTCTACTTTACAAGCGACAAACAGGACTTCCAGGAAGGCTCTGTTGCCCTAGTAACCAGAGTTGGGAATGTAGAAATGCTGCCCCCTTGTGGCCGTTTCCTGCAACAGCAGCTTTAAACACAGACCTAATGGTCATGTGATATTCACAATTACTACAGGGCTGTAAACGACACCTGCCCTCAAAAAATACCCCGGTGAAGGTAATGGCCACAGGAATTCAGAACATGGCAAATTTTTCAAGGAAACAATTTGAAGAGGTAACTTTCTCTGTTTTACTTTAAAAAAAAAAAAAAAGAAAACGGACGGAGATAAAAGCTCAATATCGGGAATTATCAGACGCATGCAAATCCAAACTACGAAAAGGTATCACCATCCAACACTCAAAATGCCATCAGTAAAAAGTCTACAAACAATAAATGCTGAAGGGGTTTTAGAGATCTGTGTACCCTCTAGTTGCTGGTGGGATGTAAACTGGTAACAGCCAGTACTGAGAACAGAATGGAGGTGCGTTGAAAGGTAAAAATTGAACTACCATATCATCTAGTAGGCCCACTGCTGGGCCTAACCCCTGAGAAGACCAGAATCCAAAAGACACAGGCTGGCAATCCTGCACTGCATCAATATTTAGCATAGCCAAGACTTGGAAGTAACCAAAATGTCCACCAACAGATGAATGCACAAAGAAGAAGTGGTCCGTGTACACAATGGAACATTCGCCATGGCAAAGGATGAAACACTGCTCTTTGCAGCACCATAGATGAGCCTAGAGATAATCACAGAACATGAGGTAAGTCGGAAAGCAGACGACAAATACCCTGTGATATCACTCCTAGCTGTTACCTAACAACTCACACATATGAACATATTTCCACAGAGAAAGACTCTCACAGACTTAGAAAACAAACTATGGTTATCTAAAAGGAAAGGTGGGAGGAATGGATACATTAAGATTAGGGTTACCATACGTACACAAATACATATTAAACACATGTATCAAAAAGACCGACCATATACCAAGGGAGGTCTACTGAACGCTCTGTACTAATTTACACGGGGGCTTGCCTGGTGGCACCGTGGTTAAGAATCCGCCTGCCAATGCAGGGGACACAGGTTCGATCCCTGGTTCGGGAAGATCCCACATGCTGCAGAGCAACTAAGCCAGTGCACCACAACTAGTGAGCCTACGCTCTGGAGCCCATGAGCCATAACTACTGAGCCCATGCACCACAACTACTGAAGCCCGCACGCCTAGAGCCCGTGCTCCGCAACAAGAGAAGCCACCGCAGTGAGAAGCCCGTGCACCGCAACGGAGAGTAGCCCCCACTCACCGCAACTGGAGAAAGCCCACATGCAGCAACGAAGATCCAACTCAGCCAGAAATAAATAAATAAATAAAATAAATTTATAAACCAAATAATAGTAATTTACATGGGAAGAGGATCTGTACATGAATAGATATATATAATGTTCAATTGAACCTGATTTTGTACACCCAGAACAAACACTATTCTACTCATTACCCCAGTTTAAAAAATTAAAACCACGAACAACAATTAATGAGACATGAAGTTACTGGGGTTTTCCCTGGCATATCCCATTCTAATTTACAACCTAGGAACACAACTTTCAGGAAGGCTCTGCTGCCCTAGTAACCAGATTTGGGAATGGAGAAATGCTGCCGACTTGTGGCCGTTTCCCACAACAGCAGCTTTAAACACAGGGCTAACGGTCACTTGAGAGTCACAGTAATTGTAGGGCTGTAAATGACACGTGTCCTCAAAAAATGTCCTGGGGTAGGTAATGGCCAAAAAAGTTCACAACACGGAAAATTTTTCAAGAAAACAATTTGAAGAGGTAAGTGTTACTCACTCTGTTATTTTAAAAAAAGAAGAACATGGATAAAAGCTCAATATCAGGAATTAGTGGTTGGATGCAAATCCAAACTACAAAAGGATTTCTCCACCCAATATTCAAAATGCCATCCGTAAAAAGTCTACAAACAAGGAATGCTGACGGGTTGGTGGAGAAATGCATACCCACTATGCTGTTGGTTGGATGTAAACTGGTAACAGCTAATCATGAGAACAGAATGGAGCTGCGTTTAAACGGTAAAAATTGAGCTACCACATGATGCGGCCGATCCCCTAATGGGCCTATACCCTAAGAAGACCAGAATCGGAAAGGCACAGACAGGCAAACATGCACTGCAGCAATATTTACAATACCCAAGCCATGCAAGCAAACAAAATGTCCATCAACAGATAAATGGACAAAGAAGAAGTGGTATACGTACCGAATGCAATAGTAGCCTCGGAAAAAAAATGAACAATGCCGTTTTCAGGACTACACATGAGCCTGGAAATAATCATACTACGTTAAGTAAGTCAAAAGGGAATGACAAATATCCTATGATATCATTTATACATGTTATCCTAAGATTGCTACCAGTGAACATATTTCCACAGAAAAAGACACAGACTTACAAAACAAACTAATGGTTCACCAAAATGAAAGGTGGGAGGATGGATAAATTAGGATTATGGGGGTAGCATACATATACTAATGTATGTTAAATGTATATAAACATATAACACATAAACTACATAAATTATATAATCACCAATACATATAAAATATGTAATGACAAAACACCTACCAAATACCAAGGGAGGTCTACTCAACATTCTGTAATAACATACATGGTAACAGGATCCGAAGATGAACACACGTATGTATGAATCATTGACCAGATTCTGTACAGCCAGATAATCACAACACTCTAATCAAATTTCCTCCGATAATAAATATAAATTAAATTTTAAAAACGAACATAAGTAAGGAGACATAAATTTCTGGGGGCTTGTCCCAGCACATTCCACTCTAATTTACAACCTCGGAACACTACCTCCAGGAAGACTCTGTTGCCCTAGTAACAAGAGTTGAGAACGTACTAATGCTGCCGCCTTGTGGCTGTTTCCGACAACAGCAGCTTTAAACCCAGTGCTAATGGTCGCTTAATAGTCACAAGGACTGCAGGGCTGTAAATGACACCTGCCCTCAGAAAATGCCCTGGGGTAGGGAATAGGCAAGAAAATTCAACACATGACAAAGTTTTCAAGAAGTCAGTATGAACAGGAAAGTTGTACTCACTCTTTAAAAAAAAGGAAAAGGAAAATAAAGGACATGCCTAAAGCTCAGTATAAGGAATTATTAGCCGCATGCAAATCCAATGTCCACAAAGGTTTCAGCTCACACCAGTCAAATGACCATCAGCAAAAAGTCTACAGACTATAAATGCTGAAGAGGTTTTAGGGAACTGTGTACCTTCTAGCTGCTGGTGGGATGTAAAGTGGTAACAGCACTAACGAAAACTGAATGGAGCTGCTTTAAAAGGTAAAAATTGAGCTACCATATGATGCGGCAGGGCACCTTCGGGGCCTATAACCTAAGACCACCAGAATCGGAAAGACAGAGGCAGGCAAATGTGCACTGCAGCCATATTGAAACAGCCAAGACATGGAAGCTAAAAAAAGGTCCATAAACAGATGAATGGACAAAGAAGAAGTGGTGTATGTACAGAATGGAATATTAGCCACGAAGAAAGATAAAAGAATGGCATATGCAGCACCACAGATGAGCCTAGAGATAATCACACAACGTGAAGTAAGTCAGAATGCAAAAGACAAATGTCCTATGATATCACTTATGTTATCTGAAAATTCATAAAAATGAACATATTTCCATAGAGAAAGACAATCTCAGATTGAGAAGACAAACTTATGGTTAAGCCAAAGAAAAGGTGTGAGGAATGGATAAATTAGGATATTGGGGTTAACAAACATATACTAATACATATAAAATATATCATCCCCAAAGACCTATGGAATACCAAGAGTGGTCTACTCAACATTCTGTAATAACCTACATGGAAAAGGACACAAAGATCAAATAGATATATGTATATGTGTACATGAACAAGATTCTGTACGCCTAGAACAAAAGACATTTTAAAATCCAATTTGCTCTGATAAAAATTAAAACTTAAAGACACAAACAAGAATTAAGGAGGCTAAAACTTATGGGGGTTTGTCCTGGCACATTCCACTCTAACCTGCAACCTAAAAGCACAACTTGCAGCAAGGTTCTGTTTCCCTAGCAAGCAGAGTTGGCAACGTAGAAATGCTGCCACCCTAAGGCCGTTTCCTCAAACAGCAGCTTTAAATCCACTGCTAATGGTCACTAATATTCACAAGGACTGCAGGGCTGTAAATGACTCATGCCCTCAAAAACTGTCCTGGGGTAGGGAATGGCCAAAAAAATCCAATCGCGGCAAATTTTTCAAGAAGGCAATTTGAAGTTGTAAGTTTAGCTGAATGTTAAAAAAAAATGAAAAGGACATTGATAAACGCAAAACATCAGGAATTATTAGACGCATGCAAATCCAAGCTACACAAAGGTATCCCCTCACACCAGTCAGAATGACCATCAGCAAAAAGTCAACAAACGACAGATGTTGAAGAACTTGTGGAGAATAGCGTAACCTCTCGGTCTAAGTGGGATGTAAACTGGTAACAGCCAATAATAGGAACAGAATGGCAGTGCGTTTAAAGGTAAAAACTGAGTCACCATATGATCCGGAAGGCCCACTATTGGGCCTGTCCCCTGTGAAAGCCAGAATCAAAAAGACACAGGATGGAAAATCGTGCACTGCAGCAGTATTTACAATAGCCAAGACATGGAAGCGACAAAAATGTCCATCATCAGATGAATGGACGAAAAAGTGGTCCGTGTACACAATGCAATATTAGACACAGAAAAGAATGAAACAATGCCGTTTGCAGCACCATAGATGAGGCTACAGATAATCACACTACTTGAAGTAAGTCAGAAAGCGAGAGACACATATCCTATGATATCACGTATAGGTGTTATCTAAAAATTGATAGGAATGAACCTATTTCCACAGAGAAGGACACTCACGTGTTCAGAAAACAAGCTTGTGGTTAACCAAATGGAAAGGTGTGAGGAATGTATAACGGAGGATATTGGGTTTAACAGACATATGCTAATACTTATAAAATATATAATCATCAGACATACCGAATACCAAGAGAGGTCTACACAACATTCTGTAATAACCTATATGGAACAGGATCCAAACAAGAAAAGATATATGTATCAACGAAAGAGATTCTGTACACCTAGAACAAACACAACATTGCAATCAAATTTGCTCTGAGAAAAATGAAAATTAAACCAAGAATACCAACAACAAATAAGTACACATAGTTTTGGGGGATTTGTCCTGGCACATTCCACTCTACTTTACAAGCGACAAACAGGACTTCCAGGAAGGCTCTGTTGCCCTAGTAACCAGAGTTGGGAATGTAGAAATGCTGCCCCCTTGTGGCCGTTTCCTGCAACAGCAGCTTTAAACACAGACCTAATGGTCATGTGATATTCACAATTACTACAGGGCTGTAAACGACACCTGCCCTCAAAAAATACCCCGGTGAAGGTAATGGCCACAGGAATTCAGAACATGGCAAATTTTTCAAGGAAACAATTTGAAGAGGTAACTTTCTCTGTTTTACTTTAAAAAAAAAAAAAAAAGAAAACGGACGGAGATAAAAGCTCAATATCGGGAATTATCAGACGCATGCAAATCCAAACTACGAAAAGGTATCACCATCCAACACTCAAAATGCCATCAGTAAAAAGTCTACAAACAATAAATGCTGAAGGGGTTTTAGAGATCTGTGTACCCTCTAGTTGCTGGTGGGATGTAAACTGGTAACAGCCAGTACTGAGAACAGAATGGAGGTGCGTTGAAAGGTAAAAATTGAACTACCATATCATCTAGTAGGCCCACTGCTGGGCCTAACCCCTGAGAAGACCAGAATCCAAAAGACACAGGCTGGCAATCCTGCACTGCATCAATATTTAGCATAGCCAAGACTTGGAAGTAACCAAAATGTCCACCAACAGATGAATGCACAAAGAAGAAGTGGTCCGTGTACACAATGGAACATTCGCCATGGCAAAGGATGAAACACTGCTCTTTGCAGCACCATAGATGAGCCTAGAGATAATCACAGAACATGAGGTAAGTCGGAAAGCAGACGACAAATACCCTGTGATATCACTCCTAGCTGTTACCTAACAACTCACACATATGAACATATTTCCACAGAGAAAGACTCTCACAGACTTAGAAAACAAACTATGGTTATCTAAAAGGAAAGGTGGGAGGAATGGATACATTAAGATTAGGGTTACCATACGTACACAAATACATATTAAACACATGTATCAAAAAGACCGACCATATACCAAGGGAGGTCTACTGAACGCTCTGTACTAATTTACACGGGGGCTTGCCTGGTGGCACCGTGGTTAAGAATCCGCCTGCCAATGCAGGGGACACAGGTTCGATCCCTGGTTCGGGAAGATCCCACATGCTGCAGAGCAACTAAGCCAGTGCACCACAACTAGTGAGCCTACGCTCTGGAGCCCATGAGCCATAACTACTGAGCCCATGCACCACAACTACTGAAGCCCGCACGCCTAGAGCCCGTGCTCTGCAACAAGAGAAGCCACCGCAGTGAGAAGCCCGTGCACCGCAACGGAGAGTAGCCCCCACTCACCGCAACTGGAGAAAGCCCACATGCAGCAACGAAGATCCAACTCAGCCAGAAATAAATAAATAAATAAAATAAATTTATAAACCAAATAATAGTAATTTACATGGGAAGAGGATCTGTACATGAATAGATATATATAATGTTCAATTGAACCTGATTTTGTACACCCAGAACAAACACTATTCTACTCATTACCCCAGTTTAAAAAATTAAAACCACGAACAACAATTAATGAGACATGAAGTTACTGGGGTTTTCCCTGGCATATCCCATTCTAATTTACAACCTAGGAACACAACTTTCAGGAAGGCTCTGCTGCCCTAGTAACCAGATTTGGGAATGGAGAAATGCTGCCGACTTGTGGCCGTTTCCCACAACAGCAGCTTTAAACACAGGGCTAACGGTCACTTGAGAGTCACAGTAATTGTAGGGCTGTAAATGACACGTGTCCTCAAAAAATGTCCTGGGGTAGGTAATGGCCAAAAAAGTTCACAACACGGAAAATTTTTCAAGAAAACAATTTGAAGAGGTAAGTGTTACTCACTCTGTTATTTTAAAAAAAGAAGAACATGGATAAAAGCTCAATATCAGGAATTAGTGGTTGGATGCAAATCCAAACTACAAAAGGATTTCTCCACCCAATATTCAAAATGCCATCCGTAAAAAGTCTACAAACAAGGAATGCTGACGGGTTGGTGGAGAAATGCATACCCACTATGCTGTTGGTTGGATGTAAACTGGTAACAGCTAATCATGAGAACAGAATGGAGCTGCGTTTAAACGGTAAAAATTGAGCTACCACATGATGCGGCCGATCCCCTAATGGGCCTATACCCTAAGAAGACCAGAATCGGAAAGGCACAGACAGGCAAACATGCACTGCAGCAATATTTACAATACCCAAGCCATGCAAGCAAACAAAATGTCCATCAACAGATAAATGGACAAAGAAGAAGTGGTATACGTACCGAATGCAATAGTAGCCTCGGAAAAAAAATGAACAATGCCGTTTTCAGGACTACACATGAGCCTGGAAATAATCATACTACGTTAAGTAAGTCAAAAGGGAATGACAAATATCCTATGATATCATTTATACATGTTATCCTAAGATTGCTACCAGTGAACATATTTCCACAGAAAAAGACACAGACTTACAAAACAAACTAATGGTTCACCAAAATGAAAGGTGGGAGGATGGATAAATTAGGATTATGGGGGTAGCATACATATACTAATGTATGTTAAATGTATATAAACATATAACACATAAACTACATGAATTATATAATCACCAATACATATAAAATATGTAATGACAAAACACCTACCAAATACCAAGGGAGGTCTACTCAACATTCTGTAATAACATACATGGTAACAGGATCCGAAGATGAACACACGTATGTATGAACCATTGACCAGATTCTGTACAGCCAGATAATCACAACACTCTAATCAAATTTCCTCCGATAATAAATATAAATTAAATTTTAAAAACGAACATAAGTAAGGAGACATAAATTTCTGGGGGCTTGTCCCAGCACATTCCACTCTAATTTACAACCTCGGAACACTACCTCCAGGAAGACTATGTTGCCCTAGTAACAAGAGTTGAGAACGTACTAATGCTGCCGCCTTGTGGCTGTTTCCGACAACAGCAGCTTTAAACCCAGTGCTAATGGTCGCTTAATAGTCACAAGGACTGCAGGGCTGTAAATGACACCTGCCCTCAGAAAATGCCCTGGGGTAGGGAATAGGCAAGAAAATTCAACACATGACAAAGTTTTCAAGAAGTCAGTATGAACAGGAAAGTTGTACTCACTCTTTAAAAAAAAGGAAAAGGAAAATAAAGGACATGCCTAAAGCTCAGTATAAGGAATTACTAGCCGCATGCAAATCCAATGTCCACAAAGGTTTCGGCTCACACCAGTCAAATGACCATCAGCAAAAAGTCTACAGACTATAAATGCTGAAGAGGTTTTAGGGAACTGTGTACCTTCTAGCTGCTGGTGGGATGTAAAGTGGTAACAGCACTAACGAAAACTGAATGGAGCTGCTTTAAAAGGTAAAAATTGAGCTACCATATGATGCGGCAGGGCACCTTCGGGGCCTATAACCTAAGACCACCAGAATCGGAAAGACAGAGGCAGGCAAATGTGCACTGCAGCCATATTGAAACAGCCAAGACATGGAAGCTAAAAAAAGGTCCATAAACAGATGAATGGACAAAGAAGAAGTGGTGTATGTACAGAATGGAATATTAGCCACGAAGAAAGATAAAAGAATGGCATATGCAGCACCACAGATGAGCCTAGAGATAATCACACAACGTGAAGTAAGTCAGAATGCAAAAGACAAATGTCCTATGATATCACTTATGTTATCTGAAAATTCATAAAAATGAACATATTTCCATAGAGAAAGACAATCTCAGATTGAGAAGACAAACTTATGGTTAAGCCAAAGAAAAGGTGTGAGGAATGGATAAATTAGGATATTGGGGTTAACAAACATATACTAATACATATAAAATATATCATCCCCAAAGACCTATGGAATACCAAGAGTGGTCTACTCAACACTCTGTAATAACCTACATGGAAAAGGACACAAAGATCAAATAGATATATGTATATGTGTACATGAACAAGATTCTGTACGCCTAGAACAAAAGACATTTTAAAATCCAATTTGCTCTGATAAAAATTAAAACTTAAAGACACAAACAAGAATTAAGGAGGCTAAAACTTATGGGGGTTTGTCCTGGCACATTCCACTCTAACCTGCAACCTAAAAGCACAACTTGCAGCAAGGTTCTGTTTCCCTAGCAAGCAGAGTTGGCAACGTAGAAATGCTGCCACCCTAAGGCCGTTTCCTCAAACAGCAGCTTTAAATCCACTGCTAATGGTCACTAATATTCACAAGGACTGCAGGGCTGTAAATGACTCATGCCCTCAAAAACTGTCCTGGGGTAGGGAATGGCCAAAAAAATCCAATCGCGGCAAATTTTTCAAGAAGGCAATTTGAAGTTGTAAGTTTAGCTGAATGTTAAAAAAAAATGAAAAGGACATTGATAAACGCAAAACATCAGGAATTATTAGACGCATGCAAATCCAAGCTACACAAAGGTATCCCCTCACACCAGTCAGAATGACCATCAGCAAAAAGTCAACAAACGACAGATGTTGAAGAACTTGTGGAGAATAGCGTAACCTCTCGGTCTAAGTGGGATGTAAACTGGTAACAGCCAATAATAGGAACAGAATGGCAGTGCGTTTAAAGGTAAAAACTGAGTCACCATATGATCCGGAAGGCCCACTATTGGGCCTGTCCCCTGTGAAAGCCAGAATCAAAAAGACACAGGATGGAAAATCGTGCACTGCAGCAGTATTTACAATAGCCAAGACATGGAAGCGACAAAAATGTCCATCATCAGATGAATGGACGAAAAAGTGGTCCGTGTACACAATGCAATATTAGACACAGAAAAGAATGAAACAATGCCGTTTGCAGCACCATAGATGAGGCTACAGATAATCACACAACTTGAAGTAAGTCAGAAAGCGAGAGACACATATCCTATGATATCACGTATAGGTGTTATCTAAAAATTGATAGGAATGAACCTATTTCCACAGAGAAGGACACTCACGTGTTCAGAAAACAAGCTTGTGGTTAACCAAATGGAAAGGTGTGAGGAATGTATAACGGAGGATATTGGGTTTAACAGACATATGCTAATACTTATAAAATATATAATCATCAGACATACCGAATACCAAGAGAGGTCTACACAACATTCTGTAATAACCTATATGGAACAGGATCCAAACATGAAAAGATATATGTATCAACGAAAGAGATTCTGTACACCTAGAACAAACACAACATTGCAATCAAATTTGCTCTGAGAAAAATGAAAATTAAACCAAGAATACCAACAACAAATAAGTACACATAGTTTTGGGGGATTTGTCCTGGCACATTCCACTCTACTTTACAAGCGACAAACAGGACTTCCAGGAAGGCTCTGTTGCCCTAGTAACCAGAGTTGGGAATATAGAAATGCTGCCCCCTTGTGGCCGTTTCCTGCAACAGCAGCTTTAAACACAGACCTAATGGTCATGTGATATTCACAATTACTACAGGGCTGTAAACGACACCTGCCCTCAAAAAATACCCCGGTGAAGGTAATGGCCACAGGAATTCAGAACATGGCAAATTTTTCAAGGAAACAATTTGAAGAGGTAACTTTCTCTGTTTTACTTTAAAAAAAAAAAAAAGAAAACGGACGGAGATAAAAGCTCAATATCGGGAATTATCAGACGCATGCAAATCCAAACTACGAAAAGGTATCACCATCCAACACTCAAAATGCCATCAGTAAAAAGTCTACAAACAATAAATGCTGAAGGGGTTTTAGAGATCTGTATACCCTCTAGTTGCTGGTGGGATGTAAACTGGTAACAGCCAGTACTGAGAACAGAATGGAGGTGCGTTGAAAGGTAAAAATTGAACTACCATATCATCTAGTAGGCCCACTGCTGGGCCTAACCCCTGAGAAGACCAGAATCCAAAAGACACAGGCTGGCAATCCTGCACTGCATCAATATTTAGCATAGCCAAGACTTGGAAGTAACCAAAATGTCCACCAACAGATGAATGCACAAAGAAGAAGTGGTCCGTGTACACAATGGAACATTCGCCATGGCAAAGGATGAAACACTGCTCTTTGCAGCACCATAGATGAGCCTAGAGATAATCACAGAACATGAGGTAAGTCGGAAAGCAGACGACAAATACCCTGTGATATCACTCCTAGCTGTTACCTAACAACTCACACATATGAACATATTTCCACAGAGAAAGACTCTCACAGACTTAGAAAACAAACTATGGTTATCTAAAAGGAAAGGTGGGAGGAATGGATACATTAAGATTAGGGTTACCATACGTACACAAATACATATTAAACACATGTATCAAAAAGACCGACCATATACCAAGGGAGGTCTACTGAACGCTCTGTACTAATTTACACGGGGGCTTGCCTGGTGGCACCGTGGTTAAGAATCCGCCTGCCAATGCAGGGGACACAGGTTCGATCCCTGGTTCGGGAAGATCCCACATGCTGCAGAGCAACTAAGCCAGTGCACCACAACTAGTGAGCCTACGCTCTGGAGCCCATGAGCCATAACTACTGAGCCCATGCACCACAACTACTGAAGCCCGCACGCCTAGAGCCCGTGCTCCGCAACAAGAGAAGCCACCGCAGTGAGAAGCCCGTGCACCGCAACGGAGAGTAGCCCCCACTCACCGCAACTGGAGAAAGCCCACATGCAGCAACGAAGATCCAACTCAGCCAGAAATAAATAAATAAATAAAATAAATTTATAAACCAAATAATAGTAATTTACATGGGAAGAGGATCTGTACATGAATAGATATATATAATGTTCAATTGAACCTGATTTTGTACACCCAGAACAAACACTATTCTACTCATTACCCCAGTTTAAAAAATTAAAACCACGAACAACAATTAATGAGACATGAAGTTACTGGGGTTTTCCCTGGCACATCCCATTCTAATTTACAACCTAGGAACACAACTTTCAGGAAGGCTCTGCTGCCCTAGTAACCAGATTTGGGAATGGAGAAATGCTGCCGACTTGTGGCCGTTTCCCACAACAGCAGCTTTAAACACAGGGCTAACGGTCACTTGAGAGTCACAGTAATTGTAGGGCTGTAAATGACACGTGTCCTCAAAAAATGTCCTGGGGTAGGTAATGGCCAAAAAAGTTCACAACACGGAAAATTTTTCAAGAAAACAATTTGAAGAGGTAAGTGTTACTCACTCTGTTATTTTAAAAAAAGAAGAACATGGATAAAAGCTCAATATCAGGAATTAGTGGTTGGATGCAAATCCAAACTACAAAAGGATTTCTCCACCCAATATTCAAAATGCCATCCGTAAAAAGTCTACAAACAAGGAATGCTGACGGGTTGGTGGAGAAATGCATACCCACTATGCTGTTGGTTGGATGTAAACTGGTAACAGCTAATCATGAGAACAGAATGGAGCTGCGTTTAAACGGTAAAAATTGAGCTACCACATGATGCGGCCGATCCCCTAATGGGCCTATACCCTAAGAAGACCAGAATCGGAAAGGCACAGACAGGCAAACATGCACTGCAGCAATATTTACAATACCCAAGCCATGCAAGCAAACAAAATGTCCATCAACAGATAAATGGACAAAGAAGAAGTGGTATACGTACCGAATGCAATAGTAGCCTCGGAAAAAAAATGAACAATGCCGTTTTCAGGACTACACATGAGCCTGGAAATAATCATACTACGTTAAGTAAGTCAAAAGGGAATGACAAATATCCTATGATATCATTTATACATGTTATCCTAAGATTGCTACCAGTGAACATATTTCCACAGAAAAAGACACAGACTTACAAAACAAACTAATGGTTAACCAAAATGAAAGGTGGGAGGATGGATAAATTAGGATTATGGGGGTAGCATACATATACTAATGTATGTTAAATGTATATAAACATATAACACATAAACTACATGAATTATATAATCACCAATACATATAAAATATGTAATGACAAAACACCTACCAAATACCAAGGGAGGTCTACTCAACATTCTGTAATAACATACATGGTAACAGGATCCGAAGATGAACACACATATGTATGAATCATTGACCAGATTCTGTACAGCCAGATAATCACAACACTCTAATCAAATTTCCTCCGATAATAAATATAAATTAAATTTTAAAAACGAACATAAGTAAGGAGACATAAACTTCTGGGGGCTTGTCCCAGCACATTCCACTCTAATTTACAACCTCGGAACACTACCTCCAGGAAGACTCTGTTGCCCTAGTAACAAGAGTTGAGAACGTACTAATGCTGCCGCCTTGTGGCTGTTTCCGACAACAGCAGCTTTAAACCCAGTGCTAATGGTCGCTTAATAGTCACAAGGACTGCAGGGCTGTAAATGACACCTGCCCTCAGAAAATGCCCTGGGGTAGGGAATAGGCAAGAAAATTCAACACATGACAAAGTTTTCAAGAAGTCAGTATGAACAGGGAAGTTGTACTCACTCTTTTAAAAAAAAAGGAAAAGAAAAAAAAAAGGACACGCCTAAAGCTCAGTATAAGGAATTACTAGCCGCATGCAAATCCAATGTCCACAAAGGTTTCAGCTCACACCAGTCAAATGACCATCAGCAAAAAGTCTACAGACTATAAATGCTGAAGAGGTTTTAGGGAACTGTGTACCTTCTAGCTGCTGGTGGGATGTAAAGTGGTAACAGCACTAATGAAAACTGAGTGGAGCTGCTTTAAAAGGTAAAAATTGAGCTACCATATGATGCGGCAGGGCACCTTCGGGGCCTATAACCTAAGACCACCAGAATCGGAAAGACAGAGGCAGGCAAATGTGCACTGCAGCCATACTGAAATAGCCAAGACATGGAAGCTAAAAAAAGGTCCATAAACAGATGAATGGACAAAGAAGAAGTGGTGTATGTACAGAATGGAATATTAGCCACGAAGAAAGATAAAAGAATGGCATATGCAGCACCACAGATGAGCCTAGAGATAATCACACAACGTGAAGTAAGTCAGAATGCGAAAGACAAATGTCCTATGATATCACTTATGTTATCTGAAAATTCATAAAAATGAACATATTTCCATAGAGAAAGACAATCTCAGATTGAGAAGACAAACTTATGGTTAAGCCAAAGAAAAGGTGTGAGGAATGGATAAATTAGGATATTGGGGTTAACAAACATATACTAATACATATAAAATATATCATCCCCAAAGACCTATGGAATACCAAGAGTGGTCTACTCAACACTCTGTAATAACCTACATGGAAAAGGACACAAAGATCAAATAGATATATGTATATGCGTACATGAACAAGATTCTGTACGCCTAGAACAAAAGACATTTTAAAATCCAATTTGCTCTGATAAAAATTAAAACTTAAAGA
This sequence comes from Balaenoptera acutorostrata, assembly GCF_949987535.1. Taxonomy (NCBI): domain Eukaryota; kingdom Metazoa; phylum Chordata; class Mammalia; order Artiodactyla; family Balaenopteridae; genus Balaenoptera; species Balaenoptera acutorostrata. Next base: position 145,024 of record NC_080069.1, read on the forward strand.
CACAAACAAGAATTAAGGAGGCTAAAACTTATGGGGGTTTGTCCTGGCACATTCCACTCTAACCTGCAACCTAAAGGCACAACTTGCAGCAAGGTTCTGTTTCCCTAGCAAGCAGAGTTGGCAACGTAGAAATGCTGCCACCCTAAGGCCATTTCCTCAAACAGCAGCTTTAAATCCACTGCTAATGGTCACTAATATTCACAAGGACTGCAGGGCTGTAAATGACTCATGCCCTCAAAAACTGTCCTGGGGTAGGGAATGGCCAAAAAAATCCAATCGCGGCAAATTTTTCAAGAAGGCAATTTGAAGTTGTAAGTTTAGCTGAATGTTAAAAAAAAATGAAAAGGACATTGATAAACGCAAAACATCAGGAATTATTAGACGCATGCAAATCCAAGCTACACAAAGGTATCCCCTCACACCAGTCAGAATGACCATCAGCAAAAAGTCAACAAACGATAGATGTTGAAGAAGTTGTGGAGAATAGCGTAACCTCTCGGTCTAAGTGGGATGTAAACTGGTAACAGCCAATAATAGGAACAGAATGGCAGTGCGTTTAAAGGTAAAAACTGAGTCACCATATGATCCGGAAGGCCCACTATTGGGCCTGTCCCCTGTGAAAGCCAGAATCAAAAAGACACAGGATGGAAAATCGTGCACTGCAGCAGTATTTACAATAGCCAAGACATGGAAGCGACAAAAATGTCCATCATCAGATGAATGGACGAAAAAGTGGTCCGTGTACACAATGCAATATTAGACACAGAAAAGAATGAAACAATGCCGTTTGCAGCACCATAGATGAGGCTACAGATAATCACACAACTTGAAGTAAGTCAGAAAGCGAGAGACACATATCCTATGATATCACGTATAGGTGTTATCTAAAAATTGATAGGAATGAACCTATTTCCACAGAGAAGGACACTCACGTGTTCAGAAAACAAGCTTGTGGTTAACCAAATGGAAAGGTGTGAGGAATGTATAACGGAGGATATTGGGTTTAACAGACATATGCTAATACTTATAAAATATATAATCATCAGACATACCGAATACCAAGAGAGGTCTACACAACATTCTGTAATAACCTATATGGAACAGGATCCAAACAAGAAAAGATATATGTATCAACGAAAGAGATTCTGTACACCTAGAACAAACACAACATTGCAATCAAATTTGCTCTGAGAAAAATGAAAATTAAACCAAGAATACCAACAACAAATAAGTACACATAGTTTTGGGGGATTTGTCCTGGCACATTCCACTCTACTTTACAAGCGACAAACAGGACTTCCAGGAAGGCTCTGTTGCCCTAGTAACCAGAGTTGGGAATGTAGAAATGCTGCCCCCTTGTGGCCGTTTCCTGCAACAGCAGCTTTAAACACAGACCTAATGGTCATGTGATATTCACAATTACTACAGGGCTGTAAACGACACCTGCCCTCAAAAAATACCCCGGTGAAGGTAATGGCCACAGGAATTCAGAACATGGCAAATTTTTCAAGGAAACAATTTGAAGAGGTAACTTTCTCTGTTTTACTTTAAAAAAAAAAAAAAAGAAAACGGACGGAGATAAAAGCTCAATATCCGGAATTATCAGACGCATGCAAATCCAAACTACGAAAAGGTATCACCATCCAACACTCAAAATGCCATCAGTAAAAAGTCTACAAACAATAAATGCTGAAGGGGTTTTAGAGATCTGTGTACCCTCTAGTTGCTGGTGGGATGTAAACTGGTAACAGCCAGTACTGAGAACAGAATGGAGGTGCGTTGAAAGGTAAAAATTGAACTACCATATCATCTAGTAGGCCCACTGCTGGGCCTAACCCCTGAGAAGACCAGAATCCAAAAGACACAGGCTGGCAATCCTGCACTGCATCAATATTTAGCATAGCCAAGACTTGGAAGTAACCAAAATGTCCACCAACAGATGAATGCACAAAGAAGAAGTGGTCCGTGTACACAATGGAACATTCGCCATGGCAAAGGATGAAACACTGCTCTTTGCAGCACCATAGATGAGCCTAGAGATAATCACAGAACATGAGGTAAGTCGGAAAGCAGACGACAAATACCCTGTGATATCACTCCTAGCTGTTACCTAACAACTCACACATATGAACATATTTCCACAGAGAAAGACTCTCACAGACTTAGAAAACAAACTATGGTTATCTAAAAGGAAAGGTGGGAGGAATGGATACATTAAGATTAGGGTTACCATACGTACACAAATACATATTAAACACATGTATCAAAAAGACCGACCATATACCAAGGGAGGTCTACTGAACGCTCTGTACTAATTTACACGGGGGCTTGCCTGGTGGCACCGTGGTTAAGAATCCGCCTGCCAATGCAGGGGACACAGGTTCGATCCCTGGTTCGGGAAGATCCCACATGCTGCAGAGCAACTAAGCCAGTGCACCACAACTAGTGAGCCTACGCTCTGGAGCCCATGAGCCATAACTACTGAGCCCATGCACCACAACTACTGAAGCCCGCACGCCTAGAGCCCGTGCTCCGCAACAAGAGAAGCCACCGCAGTGAGAAGCCCGTGCACCGCAACGGAGAGTAGCCCCCACTCACCGCAACTGGAGAAAGCCCACATGCAGCAACGAAGATCCAACTCAGCCAGAAATAAATAAATAAATAAAATAAATTTATAAACCAAATAATAGTAATTTACATGGGAAGAGGATCTGTACATGAATAGATATATATAATGTTCAATTGAACCTGATTTTGTACACCCAGAACAAACACTATTCTACTCATTACCCCAGTTTAAAAACTTAAAACCACGAACAACAATTAATGAGACATGAAGTTACTGGGGTTTTCCCTGGCACATCCCATTCTAATTTACAACCTAGGAACACAACTTTCAGGAAGGCTCTGCTGCCCTAGTAACCAGATTTGGGAATGGAGAAATGCTGCCGACTTGTGGCCGTTTCCCACAACAGCAGCTTTAAACACAGGGCTAACGGTCACTTGAGAGTCACAGTAATTGTAGGGCTGTAAATGACACGTGTCCTCAAAAAATGTCCTGGGGTAGGTAATGGCCAAAAAAGTTCACAACACGGAAAATTTTTCAAGAAAACAATTTGAAGAGGTAAGTGTTACTCACTCTGTTATTTAAAAAAAAAAGAAGAACATGGATAAAAGCTCAATATCAGGAATTAGTGGTTGGATGCAAATCCAAACTACAAAAGGATTTCTCCACCCAATATTCAAAATGCCATCCGTAAAAAGTCTACAAACAAGGAATGCTGACGGGTTGGTGGAGAAATGCATACCCACTATGCTGTTGGTTGGATGTAAACTGGTAACAGCTAATCATGAGAACAGAATGGAGCTGCGTTTAAACGGTAAAAATTGAGCTACCACATGATGCGGCCGATCCCCTAATGGGCCTATACCCTAAGAAGACCAGAATCGGAAAGGCACAGACAGGCAAACATGCACTGCAGCAATATTTACAATACCCAAGCCATGCAAGCAAACAAAATGTCCATCAACAGATAAATGGACAAAGAAGAAGTGGTATACGTACCGAATGCAATAGTAGCCTCGGAAAAAAAATGAACAATGCCGTTTTCAGGACTACACATGAGCCTGGAAATAATCATACTACGTTAAGTAAGTCAAAAGGGAATGACAAATATCCTATGATATCATTTATACATGTTATCCTAAGATTGCTACCAGTGAACATATTTCCACAGAAAAAGACACAGACTTACAAAACAAACTAATGGTTAACCAAAATGAAAGGTGGGAGGATGGATAAATTAGGATTATGGGGGTAGCATACATATACTAATGTATGTTAAATGTATATAAACATATAACACATAAACTACATAAATTATATAATCACCAATACATATAAAATATGTAATGACAAAACACCTACCAAATACCAAGGGAGGTCTACTCAACATTCTGTAATAACATACATGGTAACAGGATCCGAAGATGAACACACATATGTATGAATCATTGACCAGATTCTGTACAGCCAGATAATCACAACACTCTAATCAAATTTCCTCCGATAATAAATATAAATTAAATTTTAAAAACGAACATAAGTAAGGAGACATAAACTTCTGGGGGCTTGTCCCAGCACATTCCACTCTAATTTACAACCTCGGAACACTACCTCCAGGAAGACTCTGTTGCCCTAGTAACAAGAGTTGAGAACGTACTAATGCTGCCGCCTTGTGGCTGTTTCCGACAACAGCAGCTTTAAACCCAGTGCTAATGGTCGCTTAATAGTCACAAGGACTGCAGGGCTGTAAATGACACCTGCCCTCAGAAAATGCCCTGGGGTAGGGAATAGGCAAGAAAATTCAACACATGACAAAGTTTTCAAGAAGTCAGTATGAACAGGGAAGTTGTACTCACTCTTTTAAAAAAAAAGGAAAAGAAAAAAAAAAGGACACGCCTAAAGCTCAGTATAAGGAATTACTAGCCGCATGCAAATCCAATGTCCACAAAGGTTTCAGCTCACACCAGTCAAATGACCATCAGCAAAAAGTCTACAGACTATAAATGCTGAAGAGGTTTTAGGGAACTGTGTACCTTCTAGCTGCTGGTGGGATGTAAAGTGGTAACAGCACTAATGAAAACTGAGTGGAGCTGCTTTAAAAGGTAAAAATTGAGCTACCATATGATGCGGCAGGGCACCTTCGGGGCCTATAACCTAAGACCACCAGAATCGGAAAGACAGAGGCAGGCAAATGTGCACTGCAGCCATACTGAAATAGCCAAGACATGGAAGCTAAAAAAAGGTCCATAAACAGATGAATGGACAAAGAAGAAGTGGTGTATGTACAGAATGGAATATTAGCCACGAAGAAAGATAAAAGAATGGCATATGCAGCACCACAGATGAGCCTAGAGATAATCACACAACGTGAAGTAAGTCAGAATGCGAAAGACAAATGTCCTATGATATCACTTATGTTATCTGAAAATTCATAAAAATGAACATATTTCCATAGAGAAAGACAATCTCAGATTGAGAAGACAAACTTATGGTTAAGCCAAAGAAAAGGTGTGAGGAATGGATAAATTAGGATATTGGGGTTAACAAACATATACTAATACATATAAAATATATCATCCCCAAAGACCTATGGAATACCAAGAGTGGTCTACTCAACACTCTGTAATAACCTACATGGAAAAGGACACAAAGATCAAATAGATATATGTATATGCGTACATGAACAAGATTCTGTACGCCTAGAACAAAAGACATTTTAAAATCCAATTTGCTCTGATAAAAATTAAAACTTAAAGACACAAACAAGAATTAAGGAGGCTAAAACTTATGGGGGTTTGTCCTGGCACATTCCACTCTAACCTGCAACCTAAAGGCACAACTTGCAGCAAGGTTCTGTTTCCCTAGCAAGCAGAGTTGGCAACGTAGAAATGCTGCCACCCTAAGGCCATTTCCTCAAACAGCAGCTTTAAATCCACTGCTAATGGTCACTAATATTCACAAGGACTGCAGGGCTGTAAATGACTCATGCCCTCAAAAACTGTCCTGGGGTAGGGAATGGCCAAAAAAATCCAATCGCGGCAAATTTTTCAAGAAGGCAATTTGAAGTTGTAAGTTTAGCTGAATGTTAAAAAAAAATGAAAAGGACATTGATAAACGCAAAACATCAGGAATTATTAGACGCATGCAAATCCAAGCTACACAAAGGTATCCCCTCACACCAGTCAGAATGACCATCAGCAAAAAGTCAACAAACGACAGATGTTGAAGAAGTTGTGGAGAATAGCGTAACCTCTCGGTCTAAGTGGGATGTAAACTGGTAACAGCCAATAATAGGAACAGAATGGCAGTGCGTTTAAAGGTAAAAACTGAGTCACCATATGATCCGGAAGGCCCACTATTGGGCCTGTCCCCTGTGAAAGCCAGAATCAAAAAGACACAGGATGGAAAATCGTGCACTGCAGCAGTATTTACAATAGCCAAGACATGGAAGCGACAAAAATGTCCATCATCAGATGAATGGACGAAAAAGTGGTCCGTGTACACAATGCAATATTAGACACAGAAAAGAATGAAACAATGCCGTTTGCAGCACCATAGATGAGGCTACAGATAATCACACAACTTGAAGTAAGTCAGAAAGCGAGAGACACATATCCTATGATATCACGTATAGGTGTTATCTAAAAATTGATAGGAATGAACCTATTTCCACAGAGAAGGACACTCACGTGTTCAGAAAACAAGCTTGTGGTTAACCAAATGGAAAGGTGTGAGGAATGTATAACGGAGGATATTGGGTTTAACAGACATATGCTAATACTTATAAAATATATAATCATCAGACATACCGAATACCAAGAGAGGTCTACACAACATTCTGTAATAACCTATATGGAACAGGATCCAAACAAGAAAAGATATATGTATCAACGAAAGAGATTCTGTACACCTAGAACAAACACAACATTGCAATCAAATTTGCTCTGAGAAAAATGAAAATTAAACCAAGAATACCAACAACAAATAAGTACACATAGTTTTGGGGGATTTGTCCTGGCACATTCCACTCTACTTTACAAGCGACAAACAGGACTTCCAGGAAGGCTCTGTTGCCCTAGTAACCAGAGTTGGGAATGTAGAAATGCTGCCCCCTTGTGGCCGTTTCCTGCAACAGCAGCTTTAAACACAGACCTAATGGTCATGTGATATTCACAATTACTACAGGGCTGTAAACGACACCTGCCCTCAAAAAATACCCCGGTGAAGGTAATGGCCACAGGAATTCAGAACATGGCAAATTTTTCAAGGAAACAATTTGAAGAGGTAACTTTCTCTGTTTTACTTTAAAAAAAAAAAAAAAGAAAACGGACGGAGATAAAAGCTCAATATCCGGAATTATCAGACGCATGCAAATCCAAACTACGAAAAGGTATCACCATCCAACACTCAAAATGCCATCAGTAAAAAGTCTACAAACAATAAATGCTGAAGGGGTTTTAGAGATCTGTGTACCCTCTAGTTGCTGGTGGGATGTAAACTGGTAACAGCCAGTACTGAGAACAGAATGGAGGTGCGTTGAAAGGTAAAAATTGAACTACCATATCATCTAGTAGGCCCACTGCTGGGCCTAACCCCTGAGAAGACCAGAATCCAAAAGACACAGGCTGGCAATCCTGCACTGCATCAATATTTAGCATAGCCAAGACTTGGAAGTAACCAAAATGTCCACCAACAGATGAATGCACAAAGAAGAAGTGGTCCGTGTACACAATGGAACATTCGCCATGGCAAAGGATGAAACACTGCTCTTTGCAGCACCATAGATGAGCCTAGAGATAATCACAGAACATGAGGTAAGTCGGAAAGCAGACGACAAATACCCTGTGATATCACTCCTAGCTGTTACCTAACAACTCACACATATGAACATATTTCCACAGAGAAAGACTCTCACAGACTTAGAAAACAAACTATGGTTATCTAAAAGGAAAGGTGGGAGGAATGGATACATTAAGATTAGGGTTACCATACGTACACAAATACATATTAAACACATGTATCAAAAAGACCGACCATATACCAAGGGAGGTCTACTGAACGCTCTGTACTAATTTACACGGGGGCTTGCCTGGTGGCACCGTGGTTAAGAATCCGCCTGCCAATGCAGGGGACACAGGTTCGATCCCTGGTTCGGGAAGATCCCACATGCTGCAGAGCAACTAAGCCAGTGCACCACAACTAGTGAGCCTACGCTCTGGAGCCCATGAGCCATAACTACTGAGCCCATGCACCACAACTACTGAAGCCCGCACGCCTAGAGCCCGTGCTCCGCAACAAGAGAAGCCACCGCAGTGAGAAGCCCGTGCACCGCAACGGAGAGTAGCCCCCACTCACCGCAACTGGAGAAAGCCCACATGCAGCAACGAAGATCCAACTCAGCCAGAAATAAATAAATAAATAAAATAAATTTATAAACCAAATAATAGTAATTTACATGGGAAGAGGATCTGTACATGAATAGATATATATAATGTTCAATTGAACCTGATTTTGTACACCCAGAACAAACACTATTCTACTCATTACCCCAGTTTAAAAACTTAAAACCACGAACAACAATTAATGAGACATGAAGTTACTGGGGTTTTCCCTGGCACATCCCATTCTAATTTACAACCTAGGAACACAACTTTCAGGAAGGCTCTGCTGCCCTAGTAACCAGATTTGGGAATGGAGAAATGCTGCCGACTTGTGGCCGTTTCCCACAACAGCAGCTTTAAACACAGGGCTAACGGTCACTTGAGAGTCACAGTAATTGTAGGGCTGTAAATGACACGTGTCCTCAAAAAATGTCCTGGGGTAGGTAATGGCCAAAAAAGTTCACAACACGGAAAATTTTTCAAGAAAACAATTTGAAGAGGTAAGTGTTACTCACTCTGTTATTTAAAAAAAAAAGAAGAACATGGATAAAAGCTCAATATCAGGAATTAGTGGTTGGATGCAAATCCAAACTACAAAAGGATTTCTCCACCCAATATTCAAAATGCCATCCGTAAAAAGTCTACAAACAAGGAATGCTGACGGGTTGGTGGAGAAATGCATACCCACTATGCTGTTGGTTGGATGTAAACTGGTAACAGCTAATCATGAGAACAGAATGGAGCTGCGTTTAAACGGTAAAAATTGAGCTACCACATGATGCGGCCGATCCCCTAATGGGCCTATACCCTAAGAAGACCAGAATCGGAAAGGCACAGACAGGCAAACATGCACTGCAGCAATATTTACAATACCCAAGCCATGCAAGCAAACAAAATGTCCATCAACAGATAAATGGACAAAGAAGAAGTGGTATACGTACCGAATGCAATAGTAGCCTCGGAAAAAAAATGAACAATGCCGTTTTCAGGACTACACATGAGCCTGGAAATAATCATACTACGTTAAGTAAGTCAAAAGGGAATGACAAATATCCTATGATATCATTTATACATGTTATCCTAAGATTGCTACCAGTGAACATATTTCCACAGAAAAAGACACAGACTTACAAAACAAACTAATGGTTAACCAAAATGAAAGGTGGGAGGATGGATAAATTAGGATTATGGGGGTAGCATACATATACTAATGTATGTTAAATGTATATAAACATATAACACATAAACTACATAAATTATATAATCACCAATACATATAAAATATGTAATGACAAAACACCTACCAAATACCAAGGGAGGTCTACTCAACATTCTGTAATAACATACATGGTAACAGGATCCGAAGATGAACACACATATGTATGAATCATTGACCAGATTCTGTACAGCCAGATAATCACAACACTCTAATCAAATTTCCTCCGATAATAAATATAAATTAAATTTTAAAAACGAACATAAGTAAGGAGACATAAACTTCTGGGGGCTTGTCCCAGCACATTCCACTCTAATTTACAACCTCGGAACACTACCTCCAGGAAGACTCTGTTGCCCTAGTAACAAGAGTTGAGAACGTACTAATGCTGCCGCCTTGTGGCTGTTTCCGACAACAGCAGCTTTAAACCCAGTGCTAATGGTCGCTTAATAGTCACAAGGACTGCAGGGCTGTAAATGACACCTGCCCTCAGAAAATGCCCTGGGGTAGGGAATAGGCAAGAAAATTCAACACATGACAAAGTTTTCAAGAAGTCAGTATGAACAGGGAAGTTGTACTCACTCTTTTAAAAAAAAAGGAAAAGAAAAAAAAAAGGACACGCCTAAAGCTCAGTATAAGGAATTACTAGCCGCATGCAAATCCAATGTCCACAAAGGTTTCAGCTCACACCAGTCAAATGACCATCAGCAAAAAGTCTACAGACTATAAATGCTGAAGAGGTTTTAGGGAACTGTGTACCTTCTAGCTGCTGGTGGGATGTAAAGTGGTAACAGCACTAATGAAAACTGAGTGGAGCTGCTTTAAAAGGTAAAAATTGAGCTACCATATGATGCGGCAGGGCACCTTCGGGGCCTATAACCTAAGACCACCAGAATCGGAAAGACAGAGGCAGGCAAATGTGCACTGCAGCCATACTGAAATAGCCAAGACATGGAAGCTAAAAAAAGGTCCATAAACAGATGAATGGACAAAGAAGAAGTGGTGTATGTACAGAATGGAATATTAGCCATGAAGAAAGATAAAAGAATGGCATATGCAGCACCACAGATGAGCCTAGAGATAATCACACAACGTGAAGTAAGTCAGAATGCGAAAGACAAATGTCCTATGATATCACTTATGTTATCTGAAAATTCATAAAAATGAACATATTTCCATAGAGAAAGACAATCTCAGATTGAGAAGACAAACTTATGGTTAAGCCAAAGAAAAGGTGTGAGGAATGGATAAATTAGGATATTGGGGTTAACAAACATATACTAATACATATAAAATATATCATCCCCAAAGACCTATGGAATACCAAGAGTGGTCTACTCAACACTCTGTAATAACCTACATGGAAAAGGACACAAAGATCAAATAGATATATGTATATGCGTACATGAACAAGATTCTGTACGCCTAGAACAAAAGACATTTTAAAATCCAATTTGCTCTGATAAAAATTAAAACTTAAAGACACAAACAAGAATTAAGGAGGCTAAAACTTATGGGGGTTTGTCCTGGCACATTCCACTCTAACCTGCAACCTAAAGGCACAACTTGCAGCAAGGTTCTGTTTCCCTAGCAAGCAGAGTTGGCAACGTAGAAATGCTGCCACCCTAAGGCCATTTCCTCAAACAGCAGCTTTAAATCCACTGCTAATGGTCACTAATATTCACAAGGACTGCAGGGCTGTAAATGACTCATGCCCTCAAAAACTGTCCTGGGGTAGGGAATGGCCAAAAAAATCCAATCGCGGCAAATTTTTCAAGAAGGCAATTTGAAGTTGTAAGTTTAGCTGAATGTTAAAAAAAAATGAAAAGGACATTGATAAACGCAAAACATCAGGAATTATTAGACGCATGCAAATCCAAGCTACACAAAGGTATCCCCTCACACCAGTCAGAATGACCATCAGCAAAAAGTCAACAAACGACAGATGTTGAAGAACTTGTGGAGAATAGCGTAACCTCTCGGTCTAAGTGGGATGTAAACTGGTAACAGCCAATAATAGGAACAGAATGGCAGTGCGTTTAAAGGTAAAAACTGAGTCACCATATGATCCGGAAGGCCCACTATTGGGCCTGTCCCCTGTGAAAGCCAGAATCAAAAAGACACAGGATGGAAAATCGTGCACTGCAGCAGTATTTACAATAGCCAAGACATGGAAGCGACAAAAATGTCCATCATCAGATGAATGGACGAAAAAGTGGTCCGTGTACACAATGCAATATTAGACACAGAAAAGAATGAAACAATGCCGTTTGCAGCACCATAGATGAGGCTACAGATAATCACACAACTTGAAGTAAGTCAGAAAGCGAGAGACACATATCCTATGATATCACGTATAGGTGTTATCTAAAAATTGATAGGAATGAACCTATTTCCACAGAGAAGGACACTCACGTGTTCAGAAAACAAGCTTGTGGTTAACCAAATGGAAAGGTGTGAGGAATGTATAACGGAGGATATTGGGTTTAACAGACATATGCTAATACTTATAAAATATATAATCATCAGACATACCGAATACCAAGAGAGGTCTACACAACATTCTGTAATAACCTATATGGAACAGGATCCAAACAAGAAAAGATATATGTATCAACGAAAGAGATTCTGTACACCTAGAACAAACACAACATTGCAATCAAATTTGCTCTGAGAAAAATGAAAATTAAACCAAGAATACCAACAACAAATAAGTACACATAGTTTTGGGGGATTTGTCCTGGCACATTCCACTCTACTTTACAAGCGACAAACAGGACTTCCAGGAAGGCTCTGTTGCCCTAGTAACCAGAGTTGGGAATGTAGAAATGCTGCCCCCTTGTGGCCGTTTCCTGCAACAGCAGCTTTAAACACAGACCTAATGGTCATGTGATATTCACAATTACTACAGGGCTGTAAACGACACCTGCCCTCAAAAAATACCCCGGTGAAGGTAATGGCCACAGGAATTCAGAACATGGCAAATTTTTCAAGGAAACAATTTGAAGAGGTAACTTTCTCTGTTTTACTTTAAAAAAAAAAAAAAAGAAAACGGACGGAGATAAAAGCTCAATATCGGGAATTATCAGACGCATGCAAATCCAAACTACGAAAAGGTATCACCATCCAACACTCAAAATGCCATCAGTAAAAAGTCTACAAACAATAAATGCTGAAGGGGTTTTAGAGATCTGTGTACCCTCTAGTTGCTGGTGGGATGTAAACTGGTAACAGCCAGTACTGAGAACAGAATGGAGGTGCGTTGAAAGGTAAAAATTGAACTACCATATCATCTAGTAGGCCCACTGCTGGGCCTAACCCCTGAGAAGACCAGAATCCAAAAGACACAGGCTGGCAATCCTGCACTGCATCAATATTTAGCATAGCCAAGACTTGGAAGTAACCAAAATGTCCACCAACAGATGAATGCACAAAGAAGAAGTGGTCCGTGTACACAATGGAACATTCGCCATGGCAAAGGATGAAACACTGCTCTTTGCAGCACCATAGATGAGCCTAGAGATAATCACAGAACATGAGGTAAGTCGGAAAGCAGACGACAAATACCCTGTGATATCACTCCTAGCTGTTACCTAACAACTCACACATATGAACATATTTCCACAGAGAAAGACTCTCACAGACTTAGAAAACAAACTATGGTTATCTAAAAGGAAAGGTGGGAGGAATGGATACATTAAGATTAGGGTTACCATACGTACACAAATACATATAAAACACATGTATCAAAAAGACCGACCATATACCAAGGGAGGTCTACTGAACGCTCTGTACTAATTTACACGGGGGCTTGCCTGGTGGCACCGTGGTTAAGAATCCGCCTGCCAATGCAGGGGACACAGGTTCGATCCCTGGTTCGGGAAGATCCCACATGCTGCAGAGCAACTAAGCCAGTGCACCACAACTAGTGAGCCTACGCTCTGGAGCCCATGAGCCATAACTACTGAGCCCATGCACCACAACTACTGAAGCCCGCACGCCTAGAGCCCGTGCTCCGCAACAAGAGAAGCCACCGCAGTGAGAAGCCCGTGCACCGCAACGGAGAGTAGCCCCCACTCACCGCAACTGGAGAAAGCCCACATGCAGCAACGAAGATCCAACTCAGCCAGAAATAAATAAATAAATAAAATAAATTTATAAACCAAATAATAGTAATTTACATGGGAAGAGGATCTGTACATGAATAGATATATATAATGTTCAATTGAACCTGATTTTGTACACCCAGAACAAACACTATTCTACTCATTACCCCAGTTTAAAAAATTAAAACCACGAACAACAATTAATGAGACATGAAGTTACTGGGGTTTTCCCTGGCACATCCCATTCTAATTTACAACCTAGGAACACAACTTTCAGGAAGGCTCTGCTGCCCTAGTAACCAGATTTGGGAATGGAGAAATGCTGCCGACTTGTGGCCGTTTCCCACAACAGCAGCTTTAAACACAGGGCTAACGGTCACTTGAGAGTCACAGTAATTGTAGGGCTGTAAATGACACGTGTCCTCAAAAAATGTCCTGGGGTAGGTAATGGCCAAAAAAGTTCACAACACGGAAAATTTTTCAAGAAAACAATTTGAAGAGGTAAGTGTTACTCACTCTGTTATTTTAAAAAAAGAAGAACATGGATAAAAGCTCAATATCAGGAATTAGTGGTTGGATGCAAATCCAAACTACAAAAGGATTTCTCCACCCAATATTCAAAATGCCATCCGTAAAAAGTCTACAAACAAGGAATGCTGACGGGTTGGTGGAGAAATGCATACCCACTATGCTGTTGGTTGGATGTAAACTGGTAACAGCTAATCATGAGAACAGAATGGAGCTGCGTTTAAACGGTAAAAATTGAGCTACCACATGATGCGGCCGATCCCCTAATGGGCCTATACCCTAAGAAGACCAGAATCGGAAAGGCACAGACAGGCAAACATGCACTGCAGCAATATTTACAATACCCAAGCCATGCAAGCAAACAAAATGTCCATCAACAGATAAATGGACAAAGAAGAAGTGGTATACGTACCGAATGCAATAGTAGCCTCGGAAAAAAAATGAACAATGCCGTTTTCAGGACTACACATGAGCCTGGAAATAATCATACTACGTTAAGTAAGTCAAAAGGGAATGACAAATATCCTATGATATCATTTATACATGTTATCCTAAGATTGCTACCAGTGAACATATTTCCACAGAAAAAGACACAGACTTACAAAACAAACTAATGGTTCACCAAAATGAAAGGTGGGAGGATGGATAAATTAGGATTATGGGGGTAGCATACATATACTAATGTATGTTAAATGTATATAAACATATAACACATAAACTACATGAATTATATAATCACCAATACATATAAAATATGTAATGACAAAACACCTACCAAATACCAAGGGAGGTCTACTCAACATTCTGTAATAACATACATGGTAACAGGATCCGAAGATGAACACACGTATGTATGAACCATTGACCAGATTCTGTACAGCCAGATAATCACAACACTCTAATCAAATTTCCTCCGATAATAAATATAAATTAAATTTTAAAAACGAACATAAGTAAGGAGACATAAATTTCTGGGGGCTTGTCCCAGCACATTCCACTCTAATTTACAACCTCGGAACACTACCTCCAGGAAGACTCTGTTGCCCTAGTAACAAGAGTTGAGAACGTACTAATGCTGCCGCCTTGTGGCTGTTTCCGACAACAGCAGCTTTAAACCCAGTGCTAATGGTCGCTTAATAGTCACAAGGACTGCAGGGCTGTAAATGACACCTGCCCTCAGAAAATGCCCTGGGGTAGGGAATAGGCAAGAAAATTCAACACATGACAAAGTTTTCAAGAAGTCAGTATGAACAGGGAAGTTGTACTCACTCTTTTAAAAAAAAAAAGGAAAAGAAAAAAAAAAGGACACGCCTAAAGCTCAGTATAAGGAATTACTAGCCGCATGCAAATCCAATGTCCACAAAGGTTTCAGCTCACACCAGTCAAATGACCATCAGCAAAAAGTCTACAGACTATAAATGCTGAAGAGGTTTTAGGGAACTGTGTACCTTCTAGCTGCTGGTGGGATGTAAAGTGGTAACAGCACTAATGAAAACTGAGTGGAGCTGCTTTAAAAGGTAAAAATTGAGCTACCATATGATGCGGCAGGGCACCTTCGGGGCCTATAACCTAAGACCACCAGAATCGGAAAGACAGAGGCAGGCAAATGTGCACTGCAGCCATACTGAAATAGCCAAGACATGGAAGCTAAAAAAAGGTCCATAAACAGATGAATGGACAAAGAAGAAGTGGTGTATGTACAGAATGGAATATTAGCCACGAAGAAAGATAAAAGAATGGCATATGCAGCACCACAGATGAGCCTAGAGATAATCACACAACGTGAAGTAAGTCAGAATGCGAAAGACAAATGTCCTATGATATCACTTATGTTATCTGAAAATTCATAAAAATGAACATATTTCCATAGAGAAAGACAATCTCAGATTGAGAAGACAAACTTATGGTTAAGCCAAAGAAAAGGTGTGAGGAATGGATAAATTAGGATATTGGGGTTAACAAACATATACTAATACATATAAAATATATCATCCCCAAAGACCTATGGAATACCAAGAGTGGTCTACTCAACACTCTGTAATAACCTACATGGAAAAGGACACAAAGATCAAATAGATATATGTATATGCGTACATGAACAAGATTCTGTACGCCTAGAACAAAAGACATTTTAAAATCCAATTTGCTCTGATAAAAATTAAAACTTAAAGACACAAACAAGAATTAAGGAGGCTAAAACTTATGGGGGTTTGTCCTGGCACATTCCACTCTAACCTGCAACCTAAAAGCACAACTTGCAGCAAGGTTCTGTTTCCCTAGCAAGCAGAGTTGGCAACGTAGAAATGCTGCCACCCTAAGGCCATTTCCTCAAACAGCAGCTTTAAATCCACTGCTAATGGTCACTAATATTCACAAGGACTGCAGGGCTGTAAATGACTCATGCCCTCAAAAACTGTCCTGGGGTAGGGAATGGCCAAAAAAATCCAATCGCGGCAAATTTTTCAAGAAGGCAATTTGAAGTTGTAAGTTTAGCTGAATGTTAAAAAAAAATGAAAAGGACATTGATAAACGCAAAACATCAGGAATTATTAGACGCATGCAAATCCAAGCTACACAAAGGTATCCCCTCACACCAGTCAGAATGACCATCAGCAAAAAGTCAACAAACGACAGATGTTGAAGAACTTGTGGAGAATAGCGTAACCTCTCGGTCTAAGTGGGATGTAAACTGGTAACAGCCAATAATAGGAACAGAATGGCAGTGCGTTTAAAGGTAAAAACTGAGTCACCATATGATCCGGAAGGCCCACTATTGGGCCTGTCCCCTGTGAAAGCCAGAATCAAAAAGACACAGGATGGAAAATCGTGCACTGCAGCAGTATTTACAATAGCCAAGACATGGAAGCGACAAAAATGTCCATCATCAGATGAATGGACGAAAAAGTGGTCCGTGTACACAATGCAATATTAGACACAGAAAAGAATGAAACAATGCCGTTTGCAGCACCATAGATGAGGCTACAGATAATCACACAACTTGAAGTAAGTCAGAAAGCGAGAGACACATATCCTATGATATCACGTATAGGTGTTATCTAAAAATTGATAGGAATGAACCTATTTCCACAGAGAAGGACACTCACGTGTTCAGAAAACAAGCTTGTGGTTAACCAAATGGAAAGGTGTGAGGAATGTATAACGGAGGATATTGGGTTTAACAGACATATGCTAATACTTATAAAATATATAATCATCAGACATACCGAATACCAAGAGAGGTCTACACAACATTCTGTAATAACCTATATGGAACAGGATCCAAACAAGAAAAGATATATGTATCAACGAAAGAGATTCTGTACACCTAGAACAAACACAACATTGCAATCAAATTTGCTCTGAGAAAAATGAAAATTAAACCAAGAATACCAACAACAAATAAGTACACATAGTTTTGGGGGATTTGTCCTGGCACATTCCACTCTACTTTACAAGCGACAAACAGGACTTCCAGGAAGGCTCTGTTGCCCTAGTAACCAGAGTTGGGAATGTAGAAATGCTGCCCCCTTGTGGCCGTTTCCTGCAACAGCAGCTTTAAACACAGACCTAATGGTCATGTGATATTCACAATTACTACAGGGCTGTAAACGACACCTGCCCTCAAAAAATACCCCGGTGAAGGTAATGGCCACAGGAATTCAGAACATGGCAAATTTTTCAAGGAAACAATTTGAAGAGGTAACTTTCTCTGTTTTACTTTAAAAAAAAAAAAAAAAGAAAACGGACGGAGATAAAAGCTCAATATCGGGAATTATCAGACGCATGCAAATCCAAACTACGAAAAGGTATCACCATCCAACACTCAAAATGCCATCAGTAAAAAGTCTACAAACAATAAATGCTGAAGGGGTTTTAGAGATCTGTGTACCCTCTAGTTGCTGGTGGGATGTAAACTGGTAACAGCCAGTACTGAGAACAGAATGGAGGTGCGTTGAAAGGTAAAAATTGAACTACCATATCATCTAGTAGGCCCACTGCTGGGCCTAACCCCTGAGAAGACCAGAATCCAAAAGACACAGGCTGGCAATCCTGCACTGCATCAATATTTAGCATAGCCAAGACTTGGAAGTAACCAAAATGTCCACCAACAGATGAATGCACAAAGAAGAAGTGGTCCGTGTACACAATGGAACATTCGCCATGGCAAAGGATGAAACACTGCTCTTTGCAGCACCATAGATGAGCCTAGAGATAATCACAGAACATGAGGTAAGTCGGAAAGCAGACGACAAATACCCTGTGATATCACTCCTAGCTGTTACCTAACAACTCACACATATGAACATATTTCCACAGAGAAAGACTCTCACAGACTTAGAAAACAAACTATGGTTATCTAAAAGGAAAGGTGGGAGGAATGGATACATTAAGATTAGGGTTACCATACGTACACAAATACATATAAAACACATGTATCAAAAAGACCGACCATATACCAAGGGAGGTCTACTGAACGCTCTGTACTAATTTACACGGGGGCTTGCCTGGTGGCACCGTGGTTAAGAATCCGCCTGCCAATGCAGGGGACACAGGTTCGATCCCTGGTTCGGGAAGATCCCACATGCTGCAGAGCAACTAAGCCAGTGCACCACAACTAGTGAGCCTACGCTCTGGAGCCCATGAGCCATAACTACTGAGCCCATGCACCACAACTACTGAAGCCCGCACGCCTAGAGCCCGTGCTCCGCAACAAGAGAAGCCACCGCAGTGAGAAGCCCGTGCACCGCAACGGAGAGTAGCCCCCACTCACCGCAACTGGAGAAAGCCCACATGCAGCAACGAAGATCCAACTCAGCCAGAAATAAATAAATAAATAAAATAAATTTATAAACCAAATAATAGTAATTTACATGGGAAGAGGATCTGTACATGAATAGATATATATAATGTTCAATT
This sequence comes from Balaenoptera acutorostrata, assembly GCF_949987535.1. NCBI lineage: Eukaryota > Metazoa > Chordata > Mammalia > Artiodactyla > Balaenopteridae > Balaenoptera > Balaenoptera acutorostrata. The sequence continues at coordinate 163,738 of NC_080069.1, forward strand.
GAACCTGATTTTGTACACCCAGAACAAACACTATTCTACTCATTACCCCAGTTTAAAAACTTAAAACCACGAACAACAATTAATGAGACATGAAGTTACTGGGGTTTTCCCTGGCATATCCCATTCTAATTTACAACCTAGGAACACAACTTTCAGGAAGGCTCTGCTGCCCTAGTAACCAGATTTGGGAATGGAGAAATGCTGCCGACTTGTGGCCGTTTCCCACAACAGCAGCTTTAAACACAGGGCTAACGGTCACTTGAGAGTCACAGTAATTGTAGGGCTGTAAATGACACGTGTCCTCAAAAAATGTCCTGGGGTAGGTAATGGCCAAAAAAGTTCACAACACGGAAAATTTTTCAAGAAAACAATTTGAAGAGGTAAGTGTTACTCACTCTGTTATTTTAAAAAAAGAAGAACATGGATAAAAGCTCAATATCAGGAATTAGTGGTTGGATGCAAATCCAAACTACAAAAGGATTTCTCCACCCAATATTCAAAATGCCATCCGTAAAAAGTCTACAAACAAGGAATGCTGACGGGTTGGTGGAGAAATGCATACCCACTATGCTGTTGGTTGGATGTAAACTGGTAACAGCTAATCATGAGAACAGAATGGAGCTGCGTTTAAACGGTAAAAATTGAGCTACCACATGATGCGGCCGATCCCCTAATGGGCCTATACCCTAAGAAGACCAGAATCGGAAAGGCACAGACAGGCAAACATGCACTGCAGCAATATTTACAATACCCAAGCCATGCAAGCAAACAAAATGTCCATCAACAGATAAATGGACAAAGAAGAAGTGGTATACGTACCGAATGCAATAGTAGCCTCGGAAAAAAAATGAACAATGCCGTTTTCAGGACTACACATGAGCCTGGAAATAATCATACTACGTTAAGTAAGTCAAAAGGGAATGACAAATATCCTATGATATCATTTATACATGTTATCCTAAGATTGCTACCAGTGAACATATTTCCACAGAAAAAGACACAGACTTACAAAACAAACTAATGGTTAACCAAAATGAAAGGTGGGAGGATGGATAAATTAGGATTATGGGGGTAGCATACATATACTAATGTATGTTAAATGTATATAAACATATAACACATAAACTACATGAATTATATAATCACCAATACATATAAAATATGTAATGACAAAACACCTACCAAATACCAAGGGAGGTCTACTCAACATTCTGTAATAACATACATGGTAACAGGATCCGAAGATGAACACACGTATGTATGAACCATTGACCAGATTCTGTACAGCCAGATAATCACAACACTCTAATCAAATTTCCTCCGATAATAAATATAAATTAAATTTTAAAAACGAACATAAGTAAGGAGACATAAATTTCTGGGGGCTTGTCCCAGCACATTCCACTCTAATTTACAACCTCGGAACACTACCTCCAGGAAGACTCTGTTGCCCTAGTAACAAGAGTTGAGAACGTACTAATGCTGCCGCCTTGTGGCTGTTTCCGACAACAGCAGCTTTAAACCCAGTGCTAATGGTCGCTTAATAGTCACAAGGACTGCAGGGCTGTAAATGACACCTGCCCTCAGAAAATGCCCTGGGGTAGGGAATAGGCAAGAAAATTCAACACATGACAAAGTTTTCAAGAAGTCAGTATGAACAGGGAAGTTGTACTCACTCTTTAAAAAAAAGGAAAAGGAAAATAAAGGACACGCCTAAAGCTCAGTATAAGGAATTATTAGCCGCATGCAAATCCAATGTCCACAAAGGTTTCAGCTCACACCAGTCAAATGACCATCAGCAAAAAGTCTACAGACTATAAATGCTGAAGAGGTTTTAGGGAACTGTGTACCTTCTAGCTGCTGGTGGGATGTAAAGTGGTAACAGCACTAACGAAAACTGAATGGAGCTGCTTTAAAAGGTAAAAATTGAGCTACCATATGATGCGGCAGGGCACCTTCGGGGCCTATAACCTAAGACCACCAGAATCGGAAAGACAGAGGCAGGCAAATGTGCACTGCAGCCATATTGAAATAGCCAAGACATGGAAGCTAAAAAAAGGTCCATAAACAGATGAATGGACAAAGAAGAAGTGGTGTATGTACAGAATGGAATATTAGCCACGAAGAAAGATAAAAGAATGGCATATGCAGCACCACAGATGAGCCTAGAGATAATCACACAACGTGAAGTAAGTCAGAATGCAAAAGACAAATGTCCTATGATATCACTTATGTTATCTGAAAATTCATAAAAATGAACATATTTCCATAGAGAAAGACAATCTCAGATTGAGAAGACAAACTTATGGTTAAGCCAAAGAAAAGGTGTGAGGAATGGATAAATTAGGATATTGGGGTTAACAAACATATACTAATACATATAAAATATATCATCCCCAAAGACCTATGGAATACCAAGAGTGGTCTACTCAACACTCTGTAATAACCTACATGGAAAAGGACACAAAGATCAAATAGATATATGTATATGCGTACATGAACAAGATTCTGTACGCCTAGAACAAAAGACATTTTAAAATCCAATTTGCTCTGATAAAAATTAAAACTTAAAGACACAAACAAGAATTAAGGAGGCTAAAACTTATGGGGGTTTGTCCTGGCACATTCCACTCTAACCTGCAACCTAAAAGCACAACTTGCAGCAAGGTTCTGTTTCCCTAGCAAGCAGAGTTGGCAACGTAGAAATGCTGCCACCCTAAGGCCGTTTCCTCAAACAGCAGCTTTAAATCCACTGCTAATGGTCACTAATATTCACAAGGACTGCAGGGCTGTAAATGACTCATGCCCTCAAAAACTGTCCTGGGGTAGGGAATGGCCAAAAAAATCCAATCGCGGCAAATTTTTCAAGAAGGCAATTTGAAGTTGTAAGTTTAGCTGAATGTTAAAAAAAAATGAAAAGGACATTGATAAACGCAAAACATCAGGAATTATTAGACGCATGCAAATCCAAGCTACACAAAGGTATCCCCTCACACCAGTCAGAATGACCATCAGCAAAAAGTCAACAAACGACAGATGTTGAAGAACTTGTGGAGAATAGCGTAACCTCTCGGTCTAAGTGGGATGTAAACTGGTAACAGCCAATAATAGGAACAGAATGGCAGTGCGTTTAAAGGTAAAAACTGAGTCACCATATGATCCGGAAGGCCCACTATTGGGCCTGTCCCCTGTGAAAGCCAGAATCAAAAAGACACAGGATGGAAAATCGTGCACTGCAGCAGTATTTACAATAGCCAAGACATGGAAGCGACAAAAATGTCCATCATCAGATGAATGGACGAAAAAGTGGTCCGTGTACACAATGCAATATTAGACACAGAAAAGAATGAAACAATGCCGTTTGCAGCACCATAGATGAGGCTACAGATAATCACACAACTTGAAGTAAGTCAGAAAGCGAGAGACACATATCCTATGATATCACGTATAGGTGTTATCTAAAAATTGATAGGAATGAACCTATTTCCACAGAGAAGGACACTCACGTGTTCAGAAAACAAGCTTGTGGTTAACCAAATGGAAAGGTGTGAGGAATGTATAACGGAGGATATTGGGTTTAACAGACATATGCTAATACTTATAAAATATATAATCATCAGACATACCGAATACCAAGAGAGGTCTACACAACATTCTGTAATAACCTATATGGAACAGGATCCAAACAAGAAAAGATATATGTATCAACGAAAGAGATTCTGTACACCTAGAACAAACACAACATTGCAATCAAATTTGCTCTGAGAAAAATGAAAATTAAACCAAGAATACCAACAACAAATAAGTACACATAGTTTTGGGGGATTTGTCCTGGCACATTCCACTCTACTTTACAAGCGACAAACAGGACTTCCAGGAAGGCTCTGTTGCCCTAGTAACCAGAGTTGGGAATGTAGAAATGCTGCCCCCTTGTGGCCGTTTCCTGCAACAGCAGCTTTAAACACAGACCTAATGGTCATGTGATATTCACAATTACTACAGGGCTGTAAACGACACCTGCCCTCAAAAAATACCCCGGTGAAGGTAATGGCCACAGGAATTCAGAACATGGCAAATTTTTCAAGGAAACAATTTGAAGAGGTAACTTTCTCTGTTTTACTTTAAAAAAAAAAAAAAAAGAAAACGGACGGAGATAAAAGCTCAATATCGGGAATTATCAGACGCATGCAAATCCAAACTACGAAAAGGTATCACCATCCAACACTCAAAATGCCATCAGTAAAAAGTCTACAAACAATAAATGCTGAAGGGGTTTTAGAGATCTGTGTACCCTCTAGTTGCTGGTGGGATGTAAACTGGTAACAGCCAGTACTGAGAACAGAATGGAGGTGCGTTGAAAGGTAAAAATTGAACTACCATATCATCTAGTAGGCCCACTGCTGGGCCTAACCCCTGAGAAGACCAGAATCCAAAAGACACAGGCTGGCAATCCTGCACTGCATCAATATTTAGCATAGCCAAGACTTGGAAGTAACCAAAATGTCCACCAACAGATGAATGCACAAAGAAGAAGTGGTCCGTGTACACAATGGAACATTCGCCATGGCAAAGGATGAAACACTGCTCTTTGCAGCACCATAGATGAGCCTAGAGATAATCACAGAACATGAGGTAAGTCGGAAAGCAGACGACAAATACCCTGTGATATCACTCCTAGCTGTTACCTAACAACTCACACATATGAACATATTTCCACAGAGAAAGACTCTCACAGACTTAGAAAACAAACTATGGTTATCTAAAAGGAAAGGTGGGAGGAATGGATACATTAAGATTAGGGTTACCATACGTACACAAATACATATAAAACACATGTATCAAAAAGACCGACCATATACCAAGGGAGGTCTACTGAACGCTCTGTACTAATTTACACGGGGGCTTGCCTGGTGGCACCGTGGTTAAGAATCCGCCTGCCAATGCAGGGGACACAGGTTCGATCCCTGGTTCGGGAAGATCCCACATGCTGCAGAGCAACTAAGCCAGTGCACCACAACTAGTGAGCCTACGCTCTGGAGCCCATGAGCCATAACTACTGAGCCCATGCACCACAACTACTGAAGCCCGCACGCCTAGAGCCCGTGCTCCGCAACAAGAGAAGCCACCGCAGTGAGAAGCCCGTGCACCGCAACGGAGAGTAGCCCCCACTCACCGCAACTGGAGAAAGCCCACATGCAGCAACGAAGATCCAACTCAGCCAGAAATAAATAAATAAATAAATAAAATTTATAAACCAAATAATAGTAATTTACATGGGAAGAGGATCTGTACATGAATAGATATATATAATGTTCAATTGAACCTGATTTTGTACACCCAGAACAAACACTATTCTACTCATTACCCCAGTTTAAAAAATTAAAACCACGAACAACAATTAATGAGACATGAAGTTACTGGGGTTTTCCCTGGCACATCCCATTCTAATTTACAACCTAGGAACACAACTTTCAGGAAGGCTCTGCTGCCCTAGTAACCAGATTTGGGAATGGAGAAATGCTGCCGACTTGTGGCCGTTTCCCACAACAGCAGCTTTAAACACAGGGCTAACGGTCACTTGAGAGTCACAGTAATTGTAGGGCTGTAAATGACACGTGTCCTCAAAAAATGTCCTGGGGTAGGTAATGGCCAAAAAAGTTCACAACACGGAAAATTTTTCAAGAAAACAATTTGAAGAGGTAAGTGTTACTCACTCTGTTATTTTAAAAAAAGAAGAACATGGATAAAAGCTCAATATCAGGAATTAGTGGTTGGATGCAAATCCAAACTACAAAAGGATTTCTCCACCCAATATTCAAAATGCCATCCGTAAAAAGTCTACAAACAAGGAATGCTGACGGGTTGGTGGAGAAATGCATACCCACTATGCTGTTGGTTGGATGTAAACTGGTAACAGCTAATCATGAGAACAGAATGGAGCTGCGTTTAAACGGTAAAAATTGAGCTACCACATGATGCGGCCGATCCCCTAATGGGCCTATACCCTAAGAAGACCAGAATCGGAAAGGCACAGACAGGCAAACATGCACTGCAGCAATATTTACAATACCCAAGCCATGCAAGCAAACAAAATGTCCATCAACAGATAAATGGACAAAGAAGAAGTGGTATACGTACCGAATGCAATAGTAGCCTCGGAAAAAAAATGAACAATGCCGTTTTCAGGACTACACATGAGCCTGGAAATAATCATACTACGTTAAGTAAGTCAAAAGGGAATGACAAATATCCTATGATATCATTTATACATGTTATCCTAAGATTGCTACCAGTGAACATATTTCCACAGAAAAAGACACAGACTTACAAAACAAACTAATGGTTCACCAAAATGAAAGGTGGGAGGATGGATAAATTAGGATTATGGGGGTAGCATACATATACTAATGTATGTTAAATGTATATAAACATATAACACATAAACTACATGAATTATATAATCACCAATACATATAAAATATGTAATGACAAAACACCTACCAAATACCAAGGGAGGTCTACTCAACATTCTGTAATAACATACATGGTAACAGGATCCGAAGATGAACACACGTATGTATGAACCATTGACCAGATTCTGTACAGCCAGATAATCACAACACTCTAATCAAATTTCCTCCGATAATAAATATAAATTAAATTTTAAAAACGAACATAAGTAAGGAGACATAAATTTCTGGGGGCTTGTCCCAGCACATTCCACTCTAATTTACAACCTCGGAACACTACCTCCAGGAAGACTCTGTTGCCCTAGTAACAAGAGTTGAGAACGTACTAATGCTGCCGCCTTGTGGCTGTTTCCGACAACAGCAGCTTTAAACCCAGTGCTAATGGTCGCTTAATAGTCACAAGGACTGCAGGGCTGTAAATGACACCTGCCCTCAGAAAATGCCCTGGGGTAGGGAATAGGCAAGAAAATTCAACACATGACAAAGTTTTCAAGAAGTCAGTATGAACAGGAAAGTTGTACTCACTCTTTAAAAAAAAGGAAAAGGAAAATAAAGGACATGCCTAAAGCTCAGTATAAGGAATTATTAGCCGCATGCAAATCCAATGTCCACAAAGGTTTCAGCTCACACCAGTCAAATGACCATCAGCAAAAAGTCTACAGACTATAAATGCTGAAGAGGTTTTAGGGAACTGTGTACCTTCTAGCTGCTGGTGGGATGTAAAGTGGTAACAGCACTAACGAAAACTGAATGGAGCTGCTTTAAAAGGTAAAAATTGAGCTACCATATGATGCGGCAGGGCACCTTCGGGGCCTATAACCTAAGACCACCAGAATCGGAAAGACAGAGGCAGGCAAATGTGCACTGCAGCCATATTGAAACAGCCAAGACATGGAAGCTAAAAAAAGGTCCATAAACAGATGAATGGACAAAGAAGAAGTGGTGTATGTACAGAATGGAATATTAGCCACGAAGAAAGATAAAAGAATGGCATATGCAGCACCACAGATGAGCCTAGAGATAATCACACAACGTGAAGTAAGTCAGAATGCAAAAGACAAATGTCCTATGATATCACTTATGTTATCTGAAAATTCATAAAAATGAACATATTTCCATAGAGAAAGACAATCTCAGATTGAGAAGACAAACTTATGGTTAAGCCAAAGAAAAGGTGTGAGGAATGGATAAATTAGGATATTGGGGTTAACAAACATATACTAATACATATAAAATATATCATCCCCAAAGACCTATGGAATACCAAGAGTGGTCTACTCAACACTCTGTAATAACCTACATGGAAAAGGACACAAAGATCAAATAGATATATGTATATGCGTACATGAACAAGATTCTGTACGCCTAGAACAAAAGACATTTTAAAATCCAATTTGCTCTGATAAAAATTAAAACTTAAAGACACAAACAAGAATTAAGGAGGCTAAAACTTATGGGGGTTTGTCCTGGCACATTCCACTCTAACCTGCAACCTAAAAGCACAACTTGCAGCAAGGTTCTGTTTCCCTAGCAAGCAGAGTTGGCAACGTAGAAATGCTGCCACCCTAAGGCCGTTTCCTCAAACAGCAGCTTTAAATCCACTGCTAATGGTCACTAATATTCACAAGGACTGCAGGGCTGTAAATGACTCATGCCCTCAAAAACTGTCCTGGGGTAGGGAATGGCCAAAAAAATCCAATCGCGGCAAATTTTTCAAGAAGGCAATTTGAAGTTGTAAGTTTAGCTGAATGTTAAAAAAAAATGAAAAGGACATTGATAAACGCAAAACATCAGGAATTATTAGACGCATGCAAATCCAAGCTACACAAAGGTATCCCCTCACACCAGTCAGAATGACCATCAGCAAAAAGTCAACAAACGACAGATGTTGAAGAACTTGTGGAGAATAGCGTAACCTCTCGGTCTAAGTGGGATGTAAACTGGTAACAGCCAATAATAGGAACAGAATGGCAGTGCGTTTAAAGGTAAAAACTGAGTCACCATATGATCCGGAAGGCCCACTATTGGGCCTGTCCCCTGTGAAAGCCAGAATCAAAAAGACACAGGATGGAAAATCGTGCACTGCAGCAGTATTTACAATAGCCAAGACATGGAAGCGACAAAAATGTCCATCATCAGATGAATGGACGAAAAAGTGGTCCGTGTACACAATGCAATATTAGACACAGAAAAGAATGAAACAATGCCGTTTGCAGCACCATAGATGAGGCTACAGATAATCACACAACTTGAAGTAAGTCAGAAAGCGAGAGACACATATCCTATGATATCACGTATAGGTGTTATCTAAAAATTGATAGGAATGAACCTATTTCCACAGAGAAGGACACTCACGTGTTCAGAAAACAAGCTTGTGGTTAACCAAATGGAAAGGTGTGAAGAATGTATAACGGAGGATATTGGGTTTAACAGACATATGCTAATACTTATAAAATATATAATCATCAGACATACCGAATACCAAGAGAGGTCTACACAACATTCTGTAATAACCTATATGGAACAGGATCCAAACAAGAAAAGATATATGTATCAACGAAAGAGATTCTGTACACCTAGAACAAACACAACATTGCAATCAAATTTGCTCTGAGAAAAATGAAAATTAAACCAAGAATACCAACAACAAATAAGTACACATAGTTTTGGGGGATTTGTCCTGGCACATTCCACTCTACTTTACAAGCGACAAACAGGACTTCCAGGAAGGCTCTGTTGCCCTAGTAACCAGAGTTGGGAATGTAGAAATGCTGCCCCCTTGTGGCCGTTTCCTGCAACAGCAGCTTTAAACACAGACCTAATGGTCATGTGATATTCACAATTACTACAGGGCTGTAAACGACACCTGCCCTCAAAAAATACCCCGGTGAAGGTAATGGCCACAGGAATTCAGAACATGGCAAATTTTTCAAGGAAACAATTTGAAGAGGTAACTTTCTCTGTTTTACTTTAAAAAAAAAAAAAAAAAGAAAACGGACGGAGATAAAAGCTCAATATCGGGAATTATCAGACGCATGCAAATCCAAACTACGAAAAGGTATCACCATCCAACACTCAAAATGCCATCAGTAAAAAGTCTACAAACAATAAATGCTGAAGGGGTTTTAGAGATCTGTGTACCCTCTAGTTGCTGGTGGGATGTAAACTGGTAACAGCCAGTACTGAGAACAGAATGGAGGTGCGTTGAAAGGTAAAAATTGAACTACCATATCATCTAGTAGGCCCACTGCTGGGCCTAACCCCTGAGAAGACCAGAATCCAAAAGACACAGGCTGGCAATCCTGCACTGCATCAATATTTAGCATAGCCAAGACTTGGAAGTAACCAAAATGTCCACCAACAGATGAATGCACAAAGAAGAAGTGGTCCGTGTACACAATGGAACATTCGCCATGGCAAAGGATGAAACACTGCTCTTTGCAGCACCATAGATGAGCCTAGAGATAATCACAGAACATGAGGTAAGTCGGAAAGCAGACGACAAATACCCTGTGATATCACTCCTAGCTGTTACCTAACAACTCACACATATGAACATATTTCCACAGAGAAAGACTCTCACAGACTTAGAAAACAAACTATGGTTATCTAAAAGGAAAGGTGGGAGGAATGGATACATTAAGATTAGGGTTACCATACGTACACAAATACATATTAAACACATGTATCAAAAAGACCGACCATATACCAAGGGAGGTCTACTGAACGCTCTGTAGTAATTTACACGGGGGCTTGCCTGGTGGCACCGTGGTTAAGAATCCGCCTGCCAATGCAGGGGACACAGGTTCGATCCCTGGTTCGGGAAGATCCCACATGCTGCAGAGCAACTAAGCCAGTGCACCACAACTAGTGAGCCTACGCTCTGGAGCCCATGAGCCATAACTACTGAGCCCATGCACCACAACTACTGAAGCCCGCACGCCTAGAGCCCGTGCTCCGCAACAAGAGAAGCCACCGCAGTGAGAAGCCCGTGCACCGCAACGGAGAGTAGCCCCCACTCACCGCAACTGGAGAAAGCCCACATGCAGCAACGAAGATCCAACTCAGCCAGAAATAAATAAATAAATAAAATAAATTTATAAACCAAATAATAGTAATTTACATGGGAAGAGGATCTGTACATGAATAGATATATATAATGTTCAATTGAACCTGATTTTGTACACCCAGAACAAACACTATTCTACTCATTACCCCAGTTTAAAAAATTAAAACCACGAACAACAATTAATGAGACATGAAGTTACTGGGGTTTTCCCTGGCACATCCCATTCTAATTTACAACCTAGGAACACAACTTTCAGGAAGGCTCTGCTGCCCTAGTAACCAGATTTGGGAATGGAGAAATGCTGCCGACTTGTGGCCGTTTCCCACAACAGCAGCTTTAAACACAGGGCTAACGGTCACTTGAGAGTCACAGTAATTGTAGGGCTGTAAATGACACGTGTCCTCAAAAAATGTCCTGGGGTAGGTAATGGCCAAAAAAGTTCACAACACGGAAAATTTTTCAAGAAAACAATTTGAAGAGGTAAGTGTTACTCACTCTGTTATTTTAAAAAAAGAAGAACATGGATAAAAGCTCAATATCAGGAATTAGTGGTTGGATGCAAATCCAAACTACAAAAGGATTTCTCCACCCAATATTCAAAATGCCATCCGTAAAAAGTCTACAAACAAGGAATGCTGATGGGTTGGTGGAGAAATGCATACCCACTATGCTGTTGGTTGGATGTAAACTGGTAACAGCTAATCATGAGAACAGAATGGAGCTGCGTTTAAACGGTAAAAATTGAGCTACCACATGATGCGGCCGATCCCCTAATGGGCCTATACCCTAAGAAGACCAGAATCGGAAAGGCACAGACAGGCAAACATGCACTGCAGCAATATTTACAATACCCAAGCCATGCAAGCAAACAAAATGTCCATCAACAGATAAATGGACAAAGAAGAAGTGGTATACGTACCGAATGCAATAGTAGCCTCGGAAAAAAAATGAACAATGCCGTTTTCAGGACTACACATGAGCCTGGAAATAATCATACTACGTTAAGTAAGTCAAAAGGGAATGACAAATATCCTATGATATCATTTATACATGTTATCCTAAGATTGCTACCAGTGAACATATTTCCACAGAAAAAGACACAGACTTACAAAACAAACTAATGGTTCACCAAAATGAAAGGTGGGAGGATGGATAAATTAGGATTATGGGGGTAGCATACATATACTAATGTATGTTAAATGTATATAAACATATAACACATAAACTACATGAATTATATAATCACCAATACATATAAAATATGTAATGACAAAACACCTACCAAATACCAAGGGAGGTCTACTCAACATTCTGTAATAACATACATGGTAACAGGATCCGAAGATGAACACACGTATGTATGAACCATTGACCAGATTCTGTACAGCCAGATAATCACAACACTCTAATCAAATTTCCTCCGATAATAAATATAAATTAAATTTTAAAAACGAACATAAGTAAGGAGACATAAATTTCTGGGGGCTTGTCCCAGCACATTCCACTCTAATTTACAACCTCGGAACACTACCTCCAGGAAGACTCTGTTGCCCTAGTAACAAGAGTTGAGAACGTACTAATGCTGCCGCCTTGTGGCTGTTTCCGACAACAGCAGCTTTAAACCCAGTGCTAATGGTCGCTTAATAGTCACAAGGACTGCAGGGCTGTAAATGACACCTGCCCTCAGAAAATGCCCTGGGGTAGGGAATAGGCAAGAAAATTCAACACATGACAAAGTTTTCAAGAAGTCAGTATGAACAGGGAAGTTGTACTCACTCTTTTAAAAAAAAAGGAAAAGAAAAAAAAAAGGACACGCCTAAGCTCAGTATAAGGAATTACTAGCCGCATGCAAATCCAATGTCCACAAAGGTTTCAGCTCACACCAGTCAAATGACCATCAGCAAAAAGTCTACAGACTATAAATGCTGAAGAGGTTTTAGGGAACTGTGTACCTTCTAGCTGCTGGTGGGATGTAAAGTAGTAACAGCACTAATGAAAACTGAGTGGAGCTGCTTTAAAAGGTAAAAATTGAGCTACCATATGATGCGGCAGGGCACCTTCGGGGCCTATAACCTAAGACCACCAGAATCGGAAAGACAGAGGCAGGCAAATGTGCACTGCAGCCATATTGAAATAGCCAAGACATGGAAGCTAAAAAAAGGTCCATAAACAGATGAATGGACAAAGAAGAAGTGGTGTATGTACAGAATGGAATATTAGCCACGAAGAAAGATAAAAGAATGGCATATGCAGCACCACAGATGAGCCTAGAGATAATCACACAACGTGAAGTAAGTCAGAATGCAAAAGACAAATGTCCTATGATATCACTTATGTTATCTGAAAATTCATAAAAATGAACATATTTCCATAGAGAAAGACAATCTCAGATTGAGAAGACAAACTTATGGTTAAGCCAAAGAAAAGGTGTGAGGAATGGATAAATTAGGATATTGGGGTTAACAAACATATACTAATACATATAAAATATATCATCCCCAAAGACCTATGGAATACCAAGAGTGGTCTACTCAACACTCTGTAATAACCTACATGGAAAAGGACACAAAGATCAAATAGATATATGTATATGTGTACATGAACAAGATTCTGTACGCCTAGAACAAAAGACATTTTAAAATCCAATTTGCTCTGATAAAAATTAAAACTTAAAGACACAAACAAGAATTAAGGAGGCTAAAACTTATGGGGGTTTGTCCTGGCACATTCCACTCTAACCTGCAACCTAAAAGCACAACTTGCAGCAAGGTTCTGTTTCCCTAGCAAGCAGAGTTGGCAACGTAGAAATGCTGCCACCCTAAGGCCGTTTCCTCAAACAGCAGCTTTAAATCCACTGCTAATGGTCACTAATATTCACAAGGACTGCAGGGCTGTAAATGACTCATGCCCTCAAAAACTGTCCTGGGGTAGGGAATGGCCAAAAAAATCCAATCGCGGCAAATTTTTCAAGAAGGCAATTTGAAGTTGTAAGTTTAGCTGAATGTTAAAAAAAAATGAAAAGGACATTGATAAACGCAAAACATCAGGAATTATTAGACGCATGCAAATCCAAGCTACACAAAGGTATCCCCTCACACCAGTCAGAATGACCATCAGCAAAAAGTCAACAAACGACAGATGTTGAAGAAGTTGTGGAGAATAGCGTAACCTCTCGGTCTAAGTGGGATGTAAACTGGTAACAGCCAATAATAGGAACAGAATGGCAGTGCGTTTAAAGGTAAAAACTGAGTCACCATATGATCCGGAAGGCCCACTATTGGGCCTGTCCCCTGTGAAAGCCAGAATCAAAAAGACACAGGATGGAAAATCGTGCACTGCAGCAGTATTTACAATAGCCAAGACATGGAAGCGACAAAAATGTCCATCATCAGATGAATGGACGAAAAAGTGGTCCGTGTACACAATGCAATATTAGACACAGAAAAGAATGAAACAATGCCGTTTGCAGCACCATAGATGAGGCTACAGATAATCACACAACTTGAAGTAAGTCAGAAAGCGAGAGACACATATCCTATGATATCACGTATAGGTGTTATCTAAAAATTGATAGGAATGAACCTATTTCCACAGAGAAGGACACTCACGTGTTCAGAAAACAAGCTTGTGGTTAACCAAATGGAAAGGTGTGAGGAATGTATAACGGAGGATATTGGGTTTAACAGACATATGCTAATACTTATAAAATATATAATCATCAGACATACCGAATACCAAGAGAGGTCTACACAACATTCTGTAATAACCTATATGGAACAGGATCCAAACAAGAAAAGATATATGTATCAACGAAAGAGATTCTGTACACCTAGAACAAACACAACATTGCAATCAAATTTGCTCTGAGAAAAATGAAAATTAAACCAAGAATACCAACAACAAATAAGTACACATAGTTTTGGGGGATTTGTCCTGGCACATTCCACTCTACTTTACAAGCGACAAACAGGACTTCCAGGAAGGCTCTGTTGCCCTAGTAACCAGAGTTGGGAATGTAGAAATGCTGCCCCCTTGTGGCCGTTTCCTGCAACAGCAGCTTTAAACACAGACCTAATGGTCATGTGATATTCACAATTACTACAGGGCTGTAAACGACACCTGCCCTCAAAAAATACCCCGGTGAAGGTAATGGCCACAGGAATTCAGAACATGGCAAATTTTTCAAGGAAACAATTTGAAGAGGTAACTTTCTCTGTTTTACTTTAAAAAAAAAAAAAAAAGAAAACGGACGGAGATAAAAGCTCAATATCGGGAATTATCAGACGCATGCAAATCCAAACTACGAAAAGGTATCACCATCCAACACTCAAAATGCCATCAGTAAAAAGTCTACAAACAATAAATGCTGAAGGGGTTTTAGAGATCTGTGTACCCTCTAGTTGCTGGTGGGATGTAAACTGGTAACAGCCAGTACTGAGAACAGAATGGAGGTGCGTTGAAAGGTAAAAATTGAACTACCATATCATCTAGTAGGCCCACTGCTGGGCCTAACCCCTGAGAAGACCAGAATCCAAAAGACACAGGCTGGCAATCCTGCACTGCATCAATATTTAGCATAGCCAAGACTTGGAAGTAACCAAAATGTCCACCAACAGATGAATGCACAAAGAAGAAGTGGTCCGTGTACACAATGGAACATTCGCCATGGCAAAGGATGAAACACTGCTCTTTGCAGCACCATAGATGAGCCTAGAGATAATCACAGAACATGAGGTAAGTCGGAAAGCAGACGACAAATACCCTGTGATATCACTCCTAGCTGTTACCTAACAACTCACACATATGAACATATTTCCACAGAGAAAGACTCTCACAGACTTAGAAAACAAACTATGGTTATCTAAAAGGAAAGGTGGGAGGAATGGATACATTAAGATTAGGGTTACCATACGTACACAAATACATATAAAACACATGTATCAAAAAGACCGACCATATACCAAGGGAGGTCTACTGAACGCTCTGTACTAATTTACACGGGGGCTTGCCTGGTGGCACCGTGGTTAAGAATCCGCCTGCCAATGCAGGGGACACAGGTTCGATCCCTGGTTCGGGAAGATCCCACATGCTGCAGAGCAACTAAGCCAGTGCACCACAACTAGTGAGCCTACGCTCTGGAGCCCATGAGCCATAACTACTGAGCCCATGCACCACAACTACTGAAGCCCGCACGCCTAGAGCCCGTGCTCCGCAACAAGAGAAGCCACCGCAGTGAGAAGCCCGTGCACCGCAACGGAGAGTAGCCCCCACTCACCGCAACTGGAGAAAGCCCACATGCAGCAACGAAGATCCAACTCAGCCAGAAATAAATAAATAAATAAAATAAATTTATAAACCAAATAATAGTAATTTACATGGGAAGAGGATCTGTACATGAATAGATATATATAATGTTCAATTGAACCTGATTTTGTACACCCAGAACAAACACTATTCTACTCATTACCCCAGTTTAAAAAATTAAAACCACGAACAACAATTAATGAGACATGAAGTTACTGGGGTTTTCCCTGGCACATCCCATTCTAATTTACAACCTAGGAACACAACTTTCAGGAAGGCTCTGCTGCCCTAGTAACCAGATTTGGGAATGGAGAAATGCTGCCGACTTGTGGCCGTTTCCCACAACAGCAGCTTTAAACACAGGGCTAACGGTCACTTGAGAGTCACAGTAATTGTAGGGCTGTAAATGACACGTGTCCTCAAAAAATGTCCTGGGGTAGGTAATGGCCAAAAAAGTTCACAACACGGAAAATTTTTCAAGAAAACAATTTGAAGAGGTAAGTGTTACTCACTCTGTTATTTTAAAAAAAGAAGAACATGGATAAAAGCTCAATATCAGGAATTAGTGGTTGGATGCAAATCCAAACTACAAAAGGATTTCTCCACCCAATATTCAAAATGCCATCCGTAAAAAGTCTACAAACAAGGAATGCTGACGGGTTGGTGGAGAAATGCATACCCACTATGCTGTTGGTTGGATGTAAACTGGTAACAGCTAATCATGAGAACAGAATGGAGCTGCGTTTAAACGGTAAAAATTGAGCTACCACATGATGCGGCCGATCCCCTAATGGGCCTATACCCTAAGAAGACCAGAATCGGAAAGGCACAGACAGGCAAACATGCACTGCAGCAATATTTACAATACCCAAGCCATGCAAGCAAACAAAATGTCCATCAACAGATAAATGGACAAAGAAGAAGTGGTATACGTACCGAATGCAATAGTAGCCTCGGAAAAAAAATGAACAATGCCGTTTTCAGGACTACACATGAGCCTGGAAATAATCATACTACGTTAAGTAAGTCAAAAGGGAATGACAAATATCCTATGATATCATTTATACATGTTATCCTAAGATTGCTACCAGTGAACATATTTCCACAGAAAAAGACACAGACTTACAAAACAAACTAATGGTTCACCAAAATGAAAGGTGGGAGGATGGATAAATTAGGATTATGGGGGTAGCATACATATACTAATGTATGTTAAATGTATATAAACATATAACACATAAACTACATGAATTATATAATCACCAATACATATAAAATATGTAATGACAAAACACCTACCAAATACCAAGGGAGGTCTACTCAACATTCTGTAATAACATACATGGTAACAGGATCCGAAGATGAACACACGTATGTATGAACCATTGACCAGATTCTGTACAGCCAGATAATCACAACACTCTAATCAAATTTCCTCCGATAATAAATATAAATTAAATTTTAAAAACGAACATAAGTAAGGAGACATAAATTTCTGGGGGCTTGTCCCAGCACATTCCACTCTAATTTACAACCTCGGAACACTACCTCCAGGAAGACTCTGTTGCCCTAGTAACAAGAGTTGAGAACGTACTAATGCTGCCGCCTTGTGGCTGTTTCCGACAACAGCAGCTTTAAACCCAGTGCTAATGGTCGCTTAATAGTCACAAGGACTGCAGGGCTGTAAATGACACCTGCCCTCAGAAAATGCCCTGGGGTAGGGAATAGGCAAGAAAATTCAACACATGACAAAGTTTTCAAGAAGTCAGTATGAACAGGAAAGTTGTACTCACTCTTTAAAAAAAAGGAAAAGGAAAATAAAGGACATGCCTAAAGCTCAGTATAAGGAATTATTAGCCGCATGCAAATCCAATGTCCACAAAGGTTTCAGCTCACACCAGTCAAATGACCATCAGCAAAAAGTCTACAGACTATAAATGCTGAAGAGGTTTTAGGGAACTGTGTACCTTCTAGCTGCTGGTGGGATGTAAAGTGGTAACAGCACTAACGAAAACTGAATGGAGCTGCTTTAAAAGGTAAAAATTGAGCTACCATATGATGCGGCAGGGCACCTTCGGGGCCTATAACCTAAGACCACCAGAATCGGAAAGACAGAGGCAGGCAAATGTGCACTGCAGCCATATTGAAACAGCCAAGACATGGAAGCTAAAAAAAGGTCCATAAACAGATGAATGGACAAAGAAGAAGTGGTGTATGTACAGAATGGAATATTAGCCACGAAGAAAGATAAAAGAATGGCATATGCAGCACCACAGATGAGCCTAGAGATAATCACACAACGTGAAGTAAGTCAGAATGCAAAAGACAAATGTCCTATGATATCACTTATGTTATCTGAAAATTCATAAAAATGAACATATTTCCATAGAGAAAGACAATCTCAGATTGAGAAGACAAACTTATGGTTAAGCCAAAGAAAAGGTGTGAGGAATGGATAAATTAGGATATTGGGGTTAACAAACATATACTAATACATATAAAATATATCATCCCCAAAGACCTATGGAATACCAAGAGTGGTCTACTCAACACTCTGTAATAACCTACATGGAAAAGGACACAAAGATCAAATAGATATATGTATATGTGTACATGAACAAGATTCTGTACGCCTAGAACAAAAGACATTTTAAAATCCAATTTGCTCTGATAAAAATTAAAACTTAAAGACACAAACAAGAATTAAGGAGGCTAAAACTTATGGGGGTTTGTCCTGGCACATTCCACTCTAACCTGCAACCTAAAAGCACAACTTGCAGCAAGGTTCTGTTTCCCTAGCAAGCAGAGTTGGCAACGTAGAAATGCTGCCACCCTAAGGCCGTTTCCTCAAACAGCAGCTTTAAATCCACTGCTAATGGTCACTAATATTCACAAGGACTGCAGGGCTGTAAATGACTCATGCCCTCAAAAACTGTCCTGGGGTAGGGAATGGCCAAAAAAATCCAATCGCGGCAAATTTTTCAAGAAGGCAATTTGAAGTTGTAAGTTTAGCTGAATGTTAAAAAAAAATGAAAAGGACATTGATAAACGCAAAACATCAGGAATTATTAGACGCATGCAAATCCAAGCTACACAAAGGTATCCCCTCACACCAGTCAGAATGACCATCAGCAAAAAGTTAACAAACGACAGATGTTGAAGAACTTGTGGAGAATAGCGTAACCTCTCGGTCTAAGTGGGATGTAAACTGGTAACAGCCAATAATAGGAACAGAATGGCAGTGCGTTTAAAGGTAAAAACTGAGTCACCATATGATCCGGAAGGCCCACTATTGGGCCTGTCCCCTGTGAAAGCCAGAATCAAAAAGACACAGGATGGAAAATCGTGCACTGCAGCAGTATTTACAATAGCCAAGACATGGAAGCGACAAAAATGTCCATCATCAGATGAATGGACGAAAAAGTGGTCCGTGTACACAATGCAATATTAGACACAGAAAAGAATGAAACAATGCCGTTTGCAGCACCATAGATGAGGCTACAGATAATCACACAACTTGAAGTAAGTCAGAAAGCGAGAGACACATATCCTATGATATCACGTATAGGTGTTATCTAAAAATTGATAGGAATGAACCTATTTCCACAGAGAAGGACACTCACGTGTTCAGAAAACAAGCTTGTGGTTAACCAAATGGAAAGGTGTGAGGAATGTATAACGGAGGATATTGGGTTTAACAGACATATGCTAATACTTATAAAATATATAATCATCAGACATACCGAATACCAAGAGAGGTCTACACAACATTCTGTAATAACCTATATGGAACAGGATCCAAACAAGAAAAGATATATGTATCAACGAAAGAGATTCTGTACACCTAGAACAAACACAACATTGCAATCAAATTTGCTCTGAGAAAAATGAAAATTAAACCAAGAATACCAACAACAAATAAGTACACATAGTTTTGGGGGATTTGTCCTGGCACATTCCACTCTACTTTACAAGCGACAAACAGGACTTCCAGGAAGGCTCTGTTGCCCTAGTAACCAGAGTTGGGAATGTAGAAATGCTGCCCCCTTGTGGCCGTTTCCTGCAACAGCAGCTTTAAACACAGACCTAATGGTCATGTGATATTCACAATTACTACAGGGCTGTAAACGACACCTGCCCTCAAAAAATACCCCGGTGAAGGCAATGGCCACAGGAATTCAGAACATGGCAAATTTTTCAAGGAAACAATTTGAAGAGGTAACTTTCTCTGTTTTACTTTAAAAAAAAAAAAAAAAGAAAACGGACGGAGATAAAAGCTCAATATCGGGAATTATCAGACGCATGCAAATCCAAACTACGAAAAGGTATCACCATCCAACACTCAAAATGCCATCAGTAAAAAGTCTACAAACAATAAATGCTGAAGGGGTTTTAGAGATCTGTGTACCCTCTAGTTGCTGGTGGGATGTAAACTGGTAACAGCCAGTACTGAGAACAGAATGGAGGTGCGTTGAAAGGTAAAAATTGAACTACCATATCATCTAGTAGGCCCACTGCTGGGCCTAACCCCTGAGAAGACCAGAATCCAAAAGACACAGGCTGGCAATCCTGCACTGCATCAATATTTAGCATAGCCAAGACTTGGAAGTAACCAAAATGTCCACCAACAGATGAATGCACAAAGAAGAAGTGGTCCGTGTACACAATGGAACATTCGCCATGGCAAAGGATGAAACACTGCTCTTTGCAGCACCATAGATGAGCCTAGAGATAATCACAGAACATGAGGTAAGTCGGAAAGCAGACGACAAATACCCTGTGATATCACTCCTAGCTGTTACCTAACAACTCACACATATGAACATATTTCCACAGAGAAAGACTCTCACAGACTTAGAAAACAAACTATGGTTATCTAAAAGGAAAGGTGGGAGGAATGGATACATTAAGATTAGGGTTACCATACGTACACAAATACATATAAAACACATGTATCAAAAAGACCGACCATATACCAAGGGAGGTCTACTGAACGCTCTGTACTAATTTACACGGGGGCTTGCCTGGTGGCACCGTGGTTAAGAATCCGCCTGCCAATGCAGGGGACACAGGTTCGATCCCTGGTTCGGGAAGATCCCACATGCTGCAGAGCAACTAAGCCAGTGCACCACAACTAGTGAGCCTACGCTCTGGAGCCCATGAGCCATAACTACTGAGCCCATGCACCACAACTACTGAAGCCCGCACGCCTAGAGCCCGTGCTCCGCAACAAGAGAAGCCACCGCAGTGAGAAGCCCGTGCACCGCAACGGAGAGTAGCCCCCACTCACCGCAACTGGAGAAAGCCCACATGCAGCAACGAAGATCCAACTCAGCCAGAAATAAATAAATAAATAAAATAAATTTATAAACCAAATAATAGTAATTTACATGGGAAGAGGATCTGTACATGAATAGATATATATAATGTTCAATTGAACCTGATTTTGTACACCCAGAACAAACACTATTCTACTCATTACCCCAGTTTAAAAAATTAAAACCACGAACAACAATTAATGAGACATGAAGTTACTGGGGTTTTCCCTGGCACATCCCATTCTAATTTACAACCTAGGAACACAACTTTCAGGAAGGCTCTGCTGCCCTAGTAACCAGATTTGGGAATGGAGAAATGCTGCCGACTTGTGGCCGTTTCCCACAACAGCAGCTTTAAACACAGGGCTAACGGTCACTTGAGAGTCACAGTAATTGTAGGGCTGTAAATGACACGTGTCCTCAAAAAATGTCCTGGGGTAGGTAATGGCCAAAAAAGTTCACAACACGGAAAATTTTTCAAGAAAACAATTTGAAGAGGTAAGTGTTACTCACTCTGTTATTTTAAAAAAAGAAGAACATGGATAAAAGCTCAATATCAGGAATTAGTGGTTGGATGCAAATCCAAACTACAAAAGGATTTCTCCACCCAATATTCAAAATGCCATCCGTAAAAAGTCTACAAACAAGGAATGCTGACGGGTTGGTGGAGAAATGCATACCCACTATGCTGTTGGTTGGATGTAAACTGGTAACAGCTAATCATGAGAACAGAATGGAGCTGCGTTTAAACGGTAAAAATTGAGCTACCACATGATGCGGCCGATCCCCTAATGGGCCTATACCCTAAGAAGACCAGAATCGGAAAGGCACAGACAGGCAAACATGCACTGCAGCAATATTTACAATACCCAAGCCATGCAAGCAAACAAAATGTCCATCAACAGATAAATGGACAAAGAAGAAGTGGTATACGTACCGAATGCAATAGTAGCCTCGGAAAAAAAATGAACAATGCCGTTTTCAGGACTACACATGAGCCTGGAAATAATCATACTACGTTAAGTAAGTCAAAAGGGAATGACAAATATCCTATGATATCATTTATACATGTTATCCTAAGATTGCTACCAGTGAACATATTTCCACAGAAAAAGACACAGACTTACAAAACAAACTAATGGTTCACCAAAATGAAAGGTGGGAGGATGGATAAATTAGGATTATGGGGGTAGCATACATATACTAATGTATGTTAAATGTATATAAACATATAACACATAAACTACATGAATTATATAATCACCAATACATATAAAATATGTAATGACAAAACACCTACCAAATACCAAGGGAGGTCTACTCAACATTCTGTAATAACATACATGGTAACAGGATCCGAAGATGAACACACGTATGTATGAACCATTGACCAGATTCTGTACAGCCAGATAATCACAACACTCTAATCAAATTTCCTCCGATAATAAATATAAATTAAATTTTAAAAACGAACATAAGTAAGGAGACATAAATTTCTGGGGGCTTGTCCCAGCACATTCCACTCTAATTTACAACCTCGGAACACTACCTCCAGGAAGACTCTGTTGCCCTA
Source organism: Balaenoptera acutorostrata (assembly GCF_949987535.1). NCBI lineage: Eukaryota > Metazoa > Chordata > Mammalia > Artiodactyla > Balaenopteridae > Balaenoptera > Balaenoptera acutorostrata. Next base: position 186,472 of record NC_080069.1, read on the forward strand.
GTAACAAGAGTTGAGAACGTACTAATGCTGCCGCCTTGTGGCTGTTTCCGACAACAGCAGCTTTAAACCCAGTGCTAATGGTCGCTTAATAGTCACAAGGACTGCAGGGCTGTAAATGACACCTGCCCTCAGAAAATGCCCTGGGGTAGGGAATAGGCAAGAAAATTCAACACATGACAAAGTTTTCAAGAAGTCAGTATGAACAGGAAAGTTGTACTCACTCTTTAAAAAAAAGGAAAAGGAAAATAAAGGACATGCCTAAAGCTCAGTATAAGGAATTATTAGCCGCATGCAAATCCAATGTCCACAAAGGTTTCAGCTCACACCAGTCAAATGACCATCAGCAAAAAGTCTACAGACTATAAATGCTGAAGAGGTTTTAGGGAACTGTGTACCTTCTAGCTGCTGGTGGGATGTAAAGTGGTAACAGCACTAACGAAAACTGAATGGAGCTGCTTTAAAAGGTAAAAATTGAGCTACCATATGATGCGGCAGGGCACCTTCGGGGCCTATAACCTAAGACCACCAGAATCGGAAAGACAGAGGCAGGCAAATGTGCACTGCAGCCATATTGAAACAGCCAAGACATGGAAGCTAAAAAAAGGTCCATAAACAGATGAATGGACAAAGAAGAAGTGGTGTATGTACAGAATGGAATATTAGCCACGAAGAAAGATAAAAGAATGGCATATGCAGCACCACAGATGAGCCTAGAGATAATCACACAACGTGAAGTAAGTCAGAATGCAAAAGACAAATGTCCTATGATATCACTTATGTTATCTGAAAATTCATAAAAATGAACATATTTCCATAGAGAAAGACAATCTCAGATTGAGAAGACAAACTTATGGTTAAGCCAAAGAAAAGGTGTGAGGAATGGATAAATTAGGATATTGGGGTTAACAAACATATACTAATACATATAAAATATATCATCCCCAAAGACCTATGGAATACCAAGAGTGGTCTACTCAACACTCTGTAATAACCTACATGGAAAAGGACACAAAGATCAAATAGATATATGTATATGTGTACATGAACAAGATTCTGTACGCCTAGAACAAAAGACATTTTAAAATCCAATTTGCTCTGATAAAAATTAAAACTTAAAGACACAAACAAGAATTAAGGAGGCTAAAACTTATGGGGGTTTGTCCTGGCACATTCCACTCTAACCTGCAACCTAAAAGCACAACTTGCAGCAAGGTTCTGTTTCCCTAGCAAGCAGAGTTGGCAACGTAGAAATGCTGCCACCCTAAGGCCGTTTCCTCAAACAGCAGCTTTAAATCCACTGCTAATGGTCACTAATATTCACAAGGACTGCAGGGCTGTAAATGACTCATGCCCTCAAAAACTGTCCTGGGGTAGGGAATGGCCAAAAAAATCCAATCGCGGCAAATTTTTCAAGAAGGCAATTTGAAGTTGTAAGTTTAGCTGAATGTTAAAAAAAAATGAAAAGGACATTGATAAACGCAAAACATCAGGAATTATTAGACGCATGCAAATCCAAGCTACACAAAGGTATCCCCTCACACCAGTCAGAATGACCATCAGCAAAAAGTCAACAAACGACAGATGTTGAAGAACTTGTGGAGAATAGCGTAACCTCTCGGTCTAAGTGGGATGTAAACTGGTAACAGCCAATAATAGGAACAGAATGGCAGTGCGTTTAAAGGTAAAAACTGAGTCACCATATGATCCGGAAGGCCCACTATTGGGCCTGTCCCCTGTGAAAGCCAGAATCAAAAAGACACAGGATGGAAAATCGTGCACTGCAGCAGTATTTACAATAGCCAAGACATGGAAGCGACAAAAATGTCCATCATCAGATGAATGGACGAAAAAGTGGTCCGTGTACACAATGCAATATTAGACACAGAAAAGAATGAAACAATGCCGTTTGCAGCACCATAGATGAGGCTACAGATAATCACACAACTTGAAGTAAGTCAGAAAGCGAGAGACACATATCCTATGATATCACGTATAGGTGTTATCTAAAAATTGATAGGAATGAACCTATTTCCACAGAGAAGGACACTCACGTGTTCAGAAAACAAGCTTGTGGTTAACCAAATGGAAAGGTGTGAGGAATGTATAACGGAGGATATTGGGTTTAACAGACATATGCTAATACTTATAAAATATATAATCATCAGACATACCGAATACCAAGAGAGGTCTACACAACATTCTGTAATAACCTATATGGAACAGGATCCAAACAAGAAAAGATATATGTATCAACGAAAGAGATTCTGTACACCTAGAACAAACACAACATTGCAATCAAATTTGCTCTGAGAAAAATGAAAATTAAACCAAGAATACCAACAACAAATAAGTACACATAGTTTTGGGGGATTTGTCCTGGCACATTCCACTCTACTTTACAAGCGACAAACAGGACTTCCAGGAAGGCTCTGTTGCCCTAGTAACCAGAGTTGGGAATGTAGAAATGCTGCCCCCTTGTGGCCGTTTCCTGCAACAGCAGCTTTAAACACAGACCTAATGGTCATGTGATATTCACAATTACTACAGGGCTGTAAACGACACCTGCCCTCAAAAAATACCCCGGTGAAGGTAATGGCCACAGGAATTCAGAACATGGCAAATTTTTCAAGGAAACAATTTGAAGAGGTAACTTTCTCTGTTTTACTTTAAAAAAAAAAAAAAAGAAAACGGACGGAGATAAAAGCTCAATATCGGGAATTATCAGACGCATGCAAATCCAAACTACGAAAAGGTATCACCATCCAACACTCAAAATGCCATCAGTAAAAAGTCTACAAACAATAAATGCTGAAGGGGTTTTAGAGATCTGTGTACCCTCTAGTTGCTGGTGGGATGTAAACTGGTAACAGCCAGTACTGAGAACAGAATGGAGGTGCGTTGAAAGGTAAAAATTGAACTACCATATCATCTAGTAGGCCCACTGCTGGGCCTAACCCCTGAGAAGACCAGAATCCAAAAGACACAGGCTGGCAATCCTGCACTGCATCAATATTTAGCATAGCCAAGACTTGGAAGTAACCAAAATGTCCACCAACAGATGAATGCACAAAGAAGAAGTGGTCCGTGTACACAATGGAACATTCGCCATGGCAAAGGATGAAACACTGCTCTTTGCAGCACCATAGATGAGCCTAGAGATAATCACAGAACATGAGGTAAGTCGGAAAGCAGACGACAAATACCCTGTGATATCACTCCTAGCTGTTACCTAACAACTCACACATATGAACATATTTCCACAGAGAAAGACTCTCACAGACTTAGAAAACAAACTATGGTTATCTAAAAGGAAAGGTGGGAGGAATGGATACATTAAGATTAGGGTTACCATACGTACACAAATACATATTAAACACATGTATCAAAAAGACCGACCATATACCAAGGGAGGTCTACTGAACGCTCTGTACTAATTTACACGGGGGCTTGCCTGGTGGCACCGTGGTTAAGAATCCGCCTGCCAATGCAGGGGACACAGGTTCGATCCCTGGTTCGGGAAGATCCCACATGCTGCAGAGCAACTAAGCCAGTGCACCACAACTAGTGAGCCTACGCTCTGGAGCCCATGAGCCATAACTACTGAGCCCATGCACCACAACTACTGAAGCCCGCACGCCTAGAGCCCGTGCTCCGCAACAAGAGAAGCCACCGCAGTGAGAAGCCCGTGCACCGCAACGGAGAGTAGCCCCCACTCACCGCAACTGGAGAAAGCCCACATGCAGCAACGAAGATCCAACTCAGCCAGAAATAAATAAATAAATAAAATAAATTTATAAACCAAATAATAGTAATTTACATGGGAAGAGGATCTGTACATGAATAGATATATATAATGTTCAATTGAACCTGATTTTGTACACCCAGAACAAACACTATTCTACTCATTACCCCAGTTTAAAAAATTAAAACCACGAACAACAATTAATGAGACATGAAGTTACTGGGGTTTTCCCTGGCACATCCCATTCTAATTTACAACCTAGGAACACAACTTTCAGGAAGGCTCTGCTGCCCTAGTAACCAGATTTGGGAATGGAGAAATGCTGCCGACTTGTGGCCGTTTCCCACAACAGCAGCTTTAAACACAGGGCTAACGGTCACTTGAGAGTCACAGTAATTGTAGGGCTGTAAATGACACGTGTCCTCAAAAAATGTCCTGGGGTAGGTAATGGCCAAAAAAGTTCACAACACGGAAAATTTTTCAAGAAAACAATTTGAAGAGGTAAGTGTTACTCACTCTGTTATTTTAAAAAAAGAAGAACATGGATAAAAGCTCAATATCAGGAATTAGTGGTTGGATGCAAATCCAAACTACAAAAGGATTTCTCCACCCAATATTCAAAATGCCATCCGTAAAAAGTCTACAAACAAGGAATGCTGACGGGTTGGTGGAGAAATGCATACCCACTATGCTGTTGGTTGGATGTAAACTGGTAACAGCTAATCATGAGAACAGAATGGAGCTGCGTTTAAACGGTAAAAATTGAGCTACCACATGATGCGGCCGATCCCCTAATGGGCCTATACCCTAAGAAGACCAGAATCGGAAAGGCACAGACAGGCAAACATGCACTGCAGCAATATTTACAATACCCAAGCCATGCAAGCAAACAAAATGTCCATCAACAGATAAATGGACAAAGAAGAAGTGGTATACGTACCGAATGCAATAGTAGCCTCGGAAAAAAAATGAACAATGCCGTTTTCAGGACTACACATGAGCCTGGAAATAATCATACTACGTTAAGTAAGTCAAAAGGGAATGACAAATATCCTATGATATCATTTATACATGTTATCCTAAGATTGCTACCAGTGAACATATTTCCACAGAAAAAGACACAGACTTACAAAACAAACTAATGGTTCACCAAAATGAAAGGTGGGAGGATGGATAAATTAGGATTATGGGGGTAGCATACATATACTAATGTATGTTAAATGTATATAAACATATAACACATAAACTACATGAATTATATAATCACCAATACATATAAAATATGTAATGACAAAACACCTACCAAATACCAAGGGAGGTCTACTCAACATTCTGTAATAACATACATGGTAACAGGATCCGAAGATGAACACACGTATGTATGAACCATTGACCAGATTCTGTACAGCCAGATAATCACAACACTCTAATCAAATTTCCTCCGATAATAAATATAAATTAAATTTTAAAAACGAACATAAGTAAGGAGACATAAATTTCTGGGGGCTTGTCCCAGCACATTCCACTCTAATTTACAACCTCGGAACACTACCTCCAGGAAGACTCTGTTGCCCTAGTAACAAGAGTTGAGAACGTACTAATGCTGCCGCCTTGTGGCTGTTTCCGACAACAGCAGCTTTAAACCCAGTGCTAATGGTCGCTTAATAGTCACAAGGACTGCAGGGCTGTAAATGACACCTGCCCTCAGAAAATGCCCTGGGGTAGGGAATAGGCAAGAAAATTCAACACATGACAAAGTTTTCAAGAAGTCAGTATGAACAGGAAAGTTGTACTCACTCTTTAAAAAAAAGGAAAAGGAAAATAAAGGACATGCCTAAAGCTCAGTATAAGGAATTATTAGCCGCATGCAAATCCAATGTCCACAAAGGTTTCAGCTCACACCAGTCAAATGACCATCAGCAAAAAGTCTACAGACTATAAATGCTGAAGAGGTTTTAGGGAACTGTGTACCTTCTAGCTGCTGGTGGGATGTAAAGTGGTAACAGCACTAACGAAAACTGAATGGAGCTGCTTTAAAAGGTAAAAATTGAGCTACCATATGATGCGGCAGGGCACCTTCGGGGCCTATAACCTAAGACCACCAGAATCGGAAAGACAGAGGCAGGCAAATGTGCACTGCAGCCATATTGAAACAGCCAAGACATGGAAGCTAAAAAAAGGTCCATAAACAGATGAATGGACAAAGAAGAAGTGGTGTATGTACAGAATGGAATATTAGCCACGAAGAAAGATAAAAGAATGGCATATGCAGCACCACAGATGAGCCTAGAGATAATCACACAACGTGAAGTAAGTCAGAATGCAAAAGACAAATGTCCTATGATATCACTTATGTTATCTGAAAATTCATAAAAATGAACATATTTCCATAGAGAAAGACAATCTCAGATTGAGAAGACAAACTTATGGTTAAGCCAAAGAAAAGGTGTGAGGAATGGATAAATTAGGATATTGGGGTTAACAAACATATACTAATACATATAAAATATATCATCCCCAAAGACCTATGGAATACCAAGAGTGGTCTACTCAACACTCTGTAATAACCTACATGGAAAAGGACACAAAGATCAAATAGATATATGTATATGTGTACATGAACAAGATTCTGTACGCCTAGAACAAAAGACATTTTAAAATCCAATTTGCTCTGATAAAAATTAAAACTTAAAGACACAAACAAGAATTAAGGAGGCTAAAACTTATGGGGGTTTGTCCTGGCACATTCCACTCTAACCTGCAACCTAAAAGCACAACTTGCAGCAAGGTTCTGTTTCCCTAGCAAGCAGAGTTGGCAACGTAGAAATGCTGCCACCCTAAGGCCGTTTCCTCAAACAGCAGCTTTAAATCCACTGCTAATGGTCACTAATATTCACAAGGACTGCAGGGCTGTAAATGACTCATGCCCTCAAAAACTGTCCTGGGGTAGGGAATGGCCAAAAAAATCCAATCGCGGCAAATTTTTCAAGAAGGCAATTTGAAGTTGTAAGTTTAGCTGAATGTTAAAAAAAAATGAAAAGGACATTGATAAACGCAAAACATCAGGAATTATTAGACGCATGCAAATCCAAGCTACACAAAGGTATCCCCTCACACCAGTCAGAATGACCATCAGCAAAAAGTCAACAAACGACAGATGTTGAAGAACTTGTGGAGAATAGCGTAACCTCTCGGTCTAAGTGGGATGTAAACTGGTAACAGCCAATAATAGGAACAGAATGGCAGTGCGTTTAAAGGTAAAAACTGAGTCACCATATGATCCGGAAGGCCCACTATTGGGCCTGTCCCCTGTGAAAGCCAGAATCAAAAAGACACAGGATGGAAAATCGTGCACTGCAGCAGTATTTACAATAGCCAAGACATGGAAGCGACAAAAATGTCCATCATCAGATGAATGGACGAAAAAGTGGTCCGTGTACACAATGCAATATTAGACACAGAAAAGAATGAAACAATGCCGTTTGCAGCACCATAGATGAGGCTACAGATAATCACACAACTTGAAGTAAGTCAGAAAGCGAGAGACACATATCCTATGATATCACGTATAGGTGTTATCTAAAAATTGATAGGAATGAACCTATTTCCACAGAGAAGGACACTCACGTGTTCAGAAAACAAGCTTGTGGTTAACCAAATGGAAAGGTGTGAGGAATGTATAACGGAGGATATTGGGTTTAACAGACATATGCTAATACTTATAAAATATATAATCATCAGACATACCGAATACCAAGAGAGGTCTACACAACATTCTGTAATAACCTATATGGAACAGGATCCAAACAAGAAAAGATATATGTATCAACGAAAGAGATTCTGTACACCTAGAACAAACACAACATTGCAATCAAATTTGCTCTGAGAAAAATGAAAATTAAACCAAGAATACCAACAACAAATAAGTACACATAGTTTTGGGGGATTTGTCCTGGCACATTCCACTCTACTTTACAAGCGACAAACAGGACTTCCAGGAAGGCTCTGTTGCCCTAGTAACCAGAGTTGGGAATGTAGAAATGCTGCCCCCTTGTGGCCGTTTCCTGCAACAGCAGCTTTAAACACAGACCTAATGGTCATGTGATATTCACAATTACTACAGGGCTGTAAACGACACCTGCCCTCAAAAAATACCCCGGTGAAGGTAATGGCCACAGGAATTCAGAACATGGCAAATTTTTCAAGGAAACAATTTGAAGAGGTAACTTTCTCTGTTTTACTTTAAAAAAAAAAAAAAAGAAAACGGACGGAGATAAAAGCTCAATATCGGGAATTATCAGACGCATGCAAATCCAAACTACGAAAAGGTATCACCATCCAACACTCAAAATGCCATCAGTAAAAAGTCTACAAACAATAAATGCTGAAGGGGTTTTAGAGATCTGTGTACCCTCTAGTTGCTGGTGGGATGTAAACTGGTAACAGCCAGTACTGAGAACAGAATGGAGGTGCGTTGAAAGGTAAAAATTGAACTACCATATCATCTAGTAGGCCCACTGCTGGGCCTAACCCCTGAGAAGACCAGAATCCAAAAGACACAGGCTGGCAATCCTGCACTGCATCAATATTTAGCATAGCCAAGACTTGGAAGTAACCAAAATGTCCACCAACAGATGAATGCACAAAGAAGAAGTGGTCCGTGTACACAATGGAACATTCGCCATGGCAAAGGATGAAACACTGCTCTTTGCAGCACCATAGATGAGCCTAGAGATAATCACAGAACATGAGGTAAGTCGGAAAGCAGACGACAAATACCCTGTGATATCACTCCTAGCTGTTACCTAACAACTCACACATATGAACATATTTCCACAGAGAAAGACTCTCACAGACTTAGAAAACAAACTATGGTTATCTAAAAGGAAAGGTGGGAGGAATGGATACATTAAGATTAGGGTTACCATACGTACACAAATACATATTAAACACATGTATCAAAAAGACCGACCATATACCAAGGGAGGTCTACTGAACGCTCTGTACTAATTTACACGGGGGCTTGCCTGGTGGCACCGTGGTTAAGAATCCGCCTGCCAATGCAGGGGACACAGGTTCGATCCCTGGTTCGGGAAGATCCCACATGCTGCAGAGCAACTAAGCCAGTGCACCACAACTAGTGAGCCTACGCTCTGGAGCCCATGAGCCATAACTACTGAGCCCATGCACCACAACTACTGAAGCCCGCACGCCTAGAGCCCGTGCTCCGCAACAAGAGAAGCCACCGCAGTGAGAAGCCCGTGCACCGCAACGGAGAGTAGCCCCCACTCACCGCAACTGGAGAAAGCCCACATGCAGCAACGAAGATCCAACTCAGCCAGAAATAAATAAATAAATAAAATAAATTTATAAACCAAATAATAGTAATTTACATGGGAAGAGGATCTGTACATGAATAGATATATATAATGTTCAATTGAACCTGATTTTGTACACCCAGAACAAACACTATTCTACTCATTACCCCAGTTTAAAAAATTAAAACCACGAACAACAATTAATGAGACATGAAGTTACTGGGGTTTTCCCTGGCACATCCCATTCTAATTTACAACCTAGGAACACAACTTTCAGGAAGGCTCTGCTGCCCTAGTAACCAGATTTGGGAATGGAGAAATGCTGCCGACTTGTGGCCGTTTCCCACAACAGCAGCTTTAAACACAGGGCTAACGGTCACTTGAGAGTCACAGTAATTGTAGGGCTGTAAATGACACGTGTCCTCAAAAAATGTCCTGGGGTAGGTAATGGCCAAAAAAGTTCACAACACGGAAAATTTTTCAAGAAAACAATTTGAAGAGGTAAGTGTTACTCACTCTGTTATTTTAAAAAAAGAAGAACATGGATAAAAGCTCAATATCAGGAATTAGTGGTTGGATGCAAATCCAAACTACAAAAGGATTTCTCCACCCAATATTCAAAATGCCATCCGTAAAAAGTCTACAAACAAGGAATGCTGACGGGTTGGTGGAGAAATGCATACCCACTATGCTGTTGGTTGGATGTAAACTGGTAACAGCTAATCATGAGAACAGAATGGAGCTGCGTTTAAACGGTAAAAATTGAGCTACCACATGATGCGGCCGATCCCCTAATGGGCCTATACCCTAAGAAGACCAGAATCGGAAAGGCACAGACAGGCAAACATGCACTGCAGCAATATTTACAATACCCAAGCCATGCAAGCAAACAAAATGTCCATCAACAGATAAATGGACAAAGAAGAAGTGGTATACGTACCGAATGCAATAGTAGCCTCGGAAAAAAAATGAACAATGCCGTTTTCAGGACTACACATGAGCCTGGAAATAATCATACTACGTTAAGTAAGTCAAAAGGGAATGACAAATATCCTATGATATCATTTATACATGTTATCCTAAGATTGCTACCAGTGAACATATTTCCACAGAAAAAGACACAGACTTACAAAACAAACTAATGGTTCACCAAAATGAAAGGTGGGAGGATGGATAAATTAGGATTATGGGGGTAGCATACATATACTAATGTATGTTAAATGTATATAAACATATAACACATAAACTACATGAATTATATAATCACCAATACATATAAAATATGTAATGACAAAACACCTACCAAATACCAAGGGAGGTCTACTCAACATTCTGTAATAACATACATGGTAACAGGATCCGAAGATGAACACACGTATGTATGAACCATTGACCAGATTCTGTACAGCCAGATAATCACAACACTCTAATCAAATTTCCTCCGATAATAAATATAAATTAAATTTTAAAAACGAACATAAGTAAGGAGACATAAATTTCTGGGGGCTTGTCCCAGCACATTCCACTCTAATTTACAACCTCGGAACACTACCTCCAGGAAGACTCTGTTGCCCTAGTAACAAGAGTTGAGAACGTACTAATGCTGCCGCCTTGTGGCTGTTTCCGACAACAGCAGCTTTAAACCCAGTGCTAATGGTCGCTTAATAGTCACAAGGACTGCAGGGCTGTAAATGACACCTGCCCTCAGAAAATGCCCTGGGGTAGGGAATAGGCAAGAAAATTCAACACATGACAAAGTTTTCAAGAAGTCAGTATGAACAGGAAAGTTGTACTCACTCTTTAAAAAAAAGGAAAAGGAAAATAAAGGACATGCCTAAAGCTCAGTATAAGGAATTATTAGCCGCATGCAAATCCAATGTCCACAAAGGTTTCAGCTCACACCAGTCAAATGACCATCAGCAAAAAGTCTACAGACTATAAATGCTGAAGAGGTTTTAGGGAACTGTGTACCTTCTAGCTGCTGGTGGGATGTAAAGTGGTAACAGCACTAACGAAAACTGAATGGAGCTGCTTTAAAAGGTAAAAATTGAGCTACCATATGATGCGGCAGGGCACCTTCGGGGCCTATAACCTAAGACCACCAGAATCGGAAAGACAGAGGCAGGCAAATGTGCACTGCAGCCATATTGAAACAGCCAAGACATGGAAGCTAAAAAAAGGTCCATAAACAGATGAATGGACAAAGAAGAAGTGGTGTATGTACAGAATGGAATATTAGCCACGAAGAAAGATAAAAGAATGGCATATGCAGCACCACAGATGAGCCTAGAGATAATCACACAACGTGAAGTAAGTCAGAATGCAAAAGACAAATGTCCTATGATATCACTTATGTTATCTGAAAATTCATAAAAATGAACATATTTCCATAGAGAAAGACAATCTCAGATTGAGAAGACAAACTTATGGTTAAGCCAAAGAAAAGGTGTGAGGAATGGATAAATTAGGATATTGGGGTTAACAAACATATACTAATACATATAAAATATATCATCCCCAAAGACCTATGGAATACCAAGAGTGGTCTACTCAACACTCTGTAATAACCTACATGGAAAAGGACACAAAGATCAAATAGATATATGTATATGTGTACATGAACAAGATTCTGTACGCCTAGAACAAAAGACATTTTAAAATCCAATTTGCTCTGATAAAAATTAAAACTTAAAGACACAAACAAGAATTAAGGAGGCTAAAACTTATGGGGGTTTGTCCTGGCACATTCCACTCTAACCTGCAACCTAAAAGCACAACTTGCAGCAAGGTTCTGTTTCCCTAGCAAGCAGAGTTGGCAACGTAGAAATGCTGCCACCCTAAGGCCGTTTCCTCAAACAGCAGCTTTAAATCCACTGCTAATGGTCACTAATATTCACAAGGACTGCAGGGCTGTAAATGACTCATGCCCTCAAAAACTGTCCTGGGGTAGGGAATGGCCAAAAAAATCCAATCGCGGCAAATTTTTCAAGAAGGCAATTTGAAGTTGTAAGTTTAGCTGAATGTTAAAAAAAAATGAAAAGGACATTGATAAACGCAAAACATCAGGAATTATTAGACGCATGCAAATCCAAGCTACACAAAGGTATCCCCTCACACCAGTCAGAATGACCATCAGCAAAAAGTCAACAAACGACAGATGTTGAAGAACTTGTGGAGAATAGCGTAACCTCTCGGTCTAAGTGGGATGTAAACTGGTAACAGCCAATAATAGGAACAGAATGGCAGTGCGTTTAAAGGTAAAAACTGAGTCACCATATGATCCGGAAGGCCCACTATTGGGCCTGTCCCCTGTGAAAGCCAGAATCAAAAAGACACAGGATGGAAAATCGTGCACTGCAGCAGTATTTACAATAGCCAAGACATGGAAGCGACAAAAATGTCCATCATCAGATGAATGGACGAAAAAGTGGTCCGTGTACACAATGCAATATTAGACACAGAAAAGAATGAAACAATGCCGTTTGCAGCACCATAGATGAGGCTACAGATAATCACACAACTTGAAGTAAGTCAGAAAGCGAGAGACACATATCCTATGATATCACGTATAGGTGTTATCTAAAAATTGATAGGAATGAACCTATTTCCACAGAGAAGGACACTCACGTGTTCAGAAAACAAGCTTGTGGTTAACCAAATGGAAAGGTGTGAGGAATGTATAACGGAGGATATTGGGTTTAACAGACATATGCTAATACTTATAAAATATATAATCATCAGACATACCGAATACCAAGAGAGGTCTACACAACATTCTGTAATAACCTATATGGAACAGGATCCAAACAAGAAAAGATATATGTATCAACGAAAGAGATTCTGTACACCTAGAACAAACACAACATTGCAATCAAATTTGCTCTGAGAAAAATGAAAATTAAACCAAGAATACCAACAACAAATAAGTACACATAGTTTTGGGGGATTTGTCCTGGCACATTCCACTCTACTTTACAAGCGACAAACAGGACTTCCAGGAAGGCTCTGTTGCCCTAGTAACCAGAGTTGGGAATGTAGAAATGCTGCCCCCTTGTGGCCGTTTCCTGCAACAGCAGCTTTAAACACAGACCTAATGGTCATGTGATATTCACAATTACTACAGGGCTGTAAACGACACCTGCCCTCAAAAAATACCCCGGTGAAGGTAATGGCCACAGGAATTCAGAACATGGCAAATTTTTCAAGGAAACAATTTGAAGAGGTAACTTTCTCTGTTTTACTTTAAAAAAAAAAAAAAAGAAAACGGACGGAGATAAAAGCTCAATATCGGGAATTATCAGACGCATGCAAATCCAAACTACGAAAAGGTATCACCATCCAACACTCAAAATGCCATCAGTAAAAAGTCTACAAACAATAAATGCTGAAGGGGTTTTAGAGATCTGTGTACCCTCTAGTTGCTGGTGGGATGTAAACTGGTAACAGCCAGTACTGAGAACAGAATGGAGGTGCGTTGAAAGGTAAAAATTGAACTACCATATCATCTAGTAGGCCCACTGCTGGGCCTAACCCCTGAGAAGACCAGAATCCAAAAGACACAGGCTGGCAATCCTGCACTGCATCAATATTTAGCATAGCCAAGACTTGGAAGTAACCAAAATGTCCACCAACAGATGAATGCACAAAGAAGAAGTGGTCCGTGTACACAATGGAACATTCGCCATGGCAAAGGATGAAACACTGCTCTTTGCAGCACCATAGATGAGCCTAGAGATAATCACAGAACATGAGGTAAGTCGGAAAGCAGACGACAAATACCCTGTGATATCACTCCTAGCTGTTACCTAACAACTCACACATATGAACATATTTCCACAGAGAAAGACTCTCACAGACTTAGAAAACAAACTATGGTTATCTAAAAGGAAAGGTGGGAGGAATGGATACATTAAGATTAGGGTTACCATACGTACACAAATACATATTAAACACATGTATCAAAAAGACCGACCATATACCAAGGGAGGTCTACTGAACGCTCTGTACTAATTTACACGGGGGCTTGCCTGGTGGCACCGTGGTTAAGAATCCGCCTGCCAATGCAGGGGACACAGGTTCGATCCCTGGTTCGGGAAGATCCCACATGCTGCAGAGCAACTAAGCCAGTGCACCACAACTAGTGAGCCTACGCTCTGGAGCCCATGAGCCATAACTACTGAGCCCATGCACCACAACTACTGAAGCCCGCACGCCTAGAGCCCGTGCTCCGCAACAAGAGAAGCCACCGCAGTGAGAAGCCCGTGCACCGCAACGGAGAGTAGCCCCCACTCACCGCAACTGGAGAAAGCCCACATGCAGCAACGAAGATCCAACTCAGCCAGAAATAAATAAATAAATAAAATAAATTTATAAACCAAATAATAGTAATTTACATGGGAAGAGGATCTGTACATGAATAGATATATATAATGTTCAATTGAACCTGATTTTGTACACCCAGAACAAACACTATTCTACTCATTACCCCAGTTTAAAAAATTAAAACCACGAACAACAATTAATGAGACATGAAGTTACTGGGGTTTTCCCTGGCACATCCCATTCTAATTTACAACCTAGGAACACAACTTTCAGGAAGGCTCTGCTGCCCTAGTAACCAGATTTGGGAATGGAGAAATGCTGCCGACTTGTGGCCGTTTCCCACAACAGCAGCTTTAAACACAGGGCTAACGGTCACTTGAGAGTCACAGTAATTGTAGGGCTGTAAATGACACGTGTCCTCAAAAAATGTCCTGGGGTAGGTAATGGCCAAAAAAGTTCACAACACGGAAAATTTTTCAAGAAAACAATTTGAAGAGGTAAGTGTTACTCACTCTGTTATTTTAAAAAAAGAAGAACATGGATAAAAGCTCAATATCAGGAATTAGTGGTTGGATGCAAATCCAAACTACAAAAGGATTTCTCCACCCAATATTCAAAATGCCATCCGTAAAAAGTCTACAAACAAGGAATGCTGACGGGTTGGTGGAGAAATGCATACCCACTATGCTGTTGGTTGGATGTAAACTGGTAACAGCTAATCATGAGAACAGAATGGAGCTGCGTTTAAACGGTAAAAATTGAGCTACCACATGATGCGGCCGATCCCCTAATGGGCCTATACCCTAAGAAGACCAGAATCGGAAAGGCACAGACAGGCAAACATGCACTGCAGCAATATTTACAATACCCAAGCCATGCAAGCAAACAAAATGTCCATCAACAGATAAATGGACAAAGAAGAAGTGGTATACGTACCGAATGCAATAGTAGCCTCGGAAAAAAAATGAACAATGCCGTTTTCAGGACTACACATGAGCCTGGAAATAATCATACTACGTTAAGTAAGTCAAAAGGGAATGACAAATATCCTATGATATCATTTATACATGTTATCCTAAGATTGCTACCAGTGAACATATTTCCACAGAAAAAGACACAGACTTACAAAACAAACTAATGGTTCACCAAAATGAAAGGTGGGAGGATGGATAAATTAGGATTATGGGGGTAGCATACATATACTAATGTATGTTAAATGTATATAAACATATAACACATAAACTACATGAATTATATAATCACCAATACATATAAAATATGTAATGACAAAACACCTACCAAATACCAAGGGAGGTCTACTCAACATTCTGTAATAACATACATGGTAACAGGATCCGAAGATGAACACACGTATGTATGAACCATTGACCAGATTCTGTACAGCCAGATAATCACAACACTCTAATCAAATTTCCTCCGATAATAAATATAAATTAAATTTTAAAAACGAACATAAGTAAGGAGACATAAATTTCTGGGGGCTTGTCCCAGCACATTCCACTCTAATTTACAACCTCGGAACACTACCTCCAGGAAGACTCTGTTGCCCTAGTAACAAGAGTTGAGAACGTACTAATGCTGCCGCCTTGTGGCTGTTTCCGACAACAGCAGCTTTAAACCCAGTGCTAATGGTCGCTTAATAGTCACAAGGACTGCAGGGCTGTAAATGACACCTGCCCTCAGAAAATGCCCTGGGGTAGGGAATAGGCAAGAAAATTCAACACATGACAAAGTTTTCAAGAAGTCAGTATGAACAGGAAAGTTGTACTCACTCTTTAAAAAAAAGGAAAAGGAAAATAAAGGACATGCCTAAAGCTCAGTATAAGGAATTATTAGCCGCATGCAAATCCAATGTCCACAAAGGTTTCAGCTCACACCAGTCAAATGACCATCAGCAAAAAGTCTACAGACTATAAATGCTGAAGAGGTTTTAGGGAACTGTGTACCTTCTAGCTGCTGGTGGGATGTAAAGTGGTAACAGCACTAACGAAAACTGAATGGAGCTGCTTTAAAAGGTAAAAATTGAGCTACCATATGATGCGGCAGGGCACCTTCGGGGCCTATAACCTAAGACCACCAGAATCGGAAAGACAGAGGCAGGCAAATGTGCACTGCAGCCATATTGAAACAGCCAAGACATGGAAGCTAAAAAAAGGTCCATAAACAGATGAATGGACAAAGAAGAAGTGGTGTATGTACAGAATGGAATATTAGCCACGAAGAAAGATAAAAGAATGGCATATGCAGCACCACAGATGAGCCTAGAGATAATCACACAACGTGAAGTAAGTCAGAATGCGAAAGACAAATGTCCTATGATATCACTTATGTTATCTGAAAATTCATAAAAATGAACATATTTCCATAGAGAAAGACAATCTCAGATTGAGAAGACAAACTTATGGTTAAGCCAAAGAAAAGGTGTGAGGAATGGATAAATTAGGATATTGGGGTTAACAAACATATACTAATACATATAAAATATATCATCCCCAAAGACCTATGGAATACCAAGAGTGGTCTACTCAACACTCTGTAATAACCTACATGGAAAAGGACACAAAGATCAAATAGATATATGTATATGTGTACATGAACAAGATTCTGTACGCCTAGAACAAAAGACATTTTAAAATCCAATTTGCTCTGATAAAAATTAAAACTTAAAGACACAAACAAGAATTAAGGAGGCTAAAACTTATGGGGGTTTGTCCTGGCACATTCCACTCTAACCTGCAACCTAAAAGCACAACTTGCAGCAAGGTTCTGTTTCCCTAGCAAGCAGAGTTGGCAACGTAGAAATGCTGCCACCCTAAGGCCGTTTCCTCAAACAGCAGCTTTAAATCCACTGCTAATGGTCACTAATATTCACAAGGACTGCAGGGCTGTAAATGACTCATGCCCTCAAAAACTGTCCTGGGGTAGGGAATGGCCAAAAAAATCCAATCGCGGCAAATTTTTCAAGAAGGCAATTTGAAGTTGTAAGTTTAGCTGAATGTTAAAAAAAAATGAAAAGGACATTGATAAACGCAAAACATCAGGAATTATTAGACGCATGCAAATCCAAGCTACACAAAGGTATCCCCTCACACCAGTCAGAATGACCATCAGCAAAAAGTCAACAAACGACAGATGTTGAAGAACTTGTGGAGAATAGCGTAACCTCTCGGTCTAAGTGGGATGTAAACTGGTAACAGCCAATAATAGGAACAGAATGGCAGTGCGTTTAAAGGTAAAAACTGAGTCACCATATGATCCGGAAGGCCCACTATTGGGCCTGTCCCCTGTGAAAGCCAGAATCAAAAAGACACAGGATGGAAAATCGTGCACTGCAGCAGTATTTACAATAGCCAAGACATGGAAGCGACAAAAATGTCCATCATCAGATGAATGGACGAAAAAGTGGTCCGTGTACACAATGCAATATTAGACACAGAAAAGAATGAAACAATGCCGTTTGCAGCACCATAGATGAGGCTACAGATAATCACACAACTTGAAGTAAGTCAGAAAGCGAGAGACACATATCCTATGATATCACGTATAGGTGTTATCTAAAAATTGATAGGAATGAACCTATTTCCACAGAGAAGGACACTCACGTGTTCAGAAAACAAGCTTGTGGTTAACCAAATGGAAAGGTGTGAGGAATGTATAACGGAGGATATTGGGTTTAACAGACATATGCTAATACTTATAAAATATATAATCATCAGACATACCGAATACCAAGAGAGGTCTACACAACATTCTGTAATAACCTATATGGAACAGGATCCAAACAAGAAAAGATATATGTATCAACGAAAGAGATTCTGTACACCTAGAACAAACACAACATTGCAATCAAATTTGCTCTGAGAAAAATGAAAATTAAACCAAGAATACCAACAACAAATAAGTACACATAGTTTTGGGGGATTTGTCCTGGCACATTCCACTCTACTTTACAAGCGACAAACAGGACTTCCAGGAAGGCTCTGTTGCCCTAGTAACCAGAGTTGGGAATGTAGAAATGCTGCCCCCTTGTGGCCGTTTCCTGCAACAGCAGCTTTAAACACAGACCTAATGGTCATGTGATATTCACAATTACTACAGGGCTGTAAACGACACCTGCCCTCAAAAAATACCCCGGTGAAGGTAATGGCCACAGGAATTCAGAACATGGCAAATTTTTCAAGGAAACAATTTGAAGAGGTAACTTTCTCTGTTTTACTTTAAAAAAAAAAAAAAAGAAAACGGACGGAGATAAAAGCTCAATATCGGGAATTATCAGACGCATGCAAATCCAAACTACGAAAAGGTATCACCATCCAACACTCAAAATGCCATCAGTAAAAAGTCTACAAACAATAAATGCTGAAGGGGTTTTAGAGATCTGTGTACCCTCTAGTTGCTGGTGGGATGTAAACTGGTAACAGCCAGTACTGAGAACAGAATGGAGGTGCGTTGAAAGGTAAAAATTGAACTACCATATCATCTAGTAGGCCCACTGCTGGGCCTAACCCCTGAGAAGACCAGAATCCAAAAGACACAGGCTGGCAATCCTGCACTGCATCAATATTTAGCATAGCCAAGACTTGGAAGTAACCAAAATGTCCACCAACAGATGAATGCACAAAGAAGAAGTGGTCCGTGTACACAATGGAACATTCGCCATGGCAAAGGATGAAACACTGCTCTTTGCAGCACCATAGATGAGCCTAGAGATAATCACAGAACATGAGGTAAGTCGGAAAGCAGACGACAAATACCCTGTGATATCACTCCTAGCTGTTACCTAACAACTCACACATATGAACATATTTCCACAGAGAAAGACTCTCACAGACTTAGAAAACAAACTATGGTTATCTAAAAGGAAAGGTGGGAGGAATGGATACATTAAGATTAGGGTTACCATACGTACACAAATACATATTAAACACATGTATCAAAAAGACCGACCATATACCAAGGGAGGTCTACTGAACGCTCTGTACTAATTTACACGGGGGCTTGCCTGGTGGCACCGTGGTTAAGAATCCGCCTGCCAATGCAGGGGACACAGGTTCGATCCCTGGTTCGGGAAGATCCCACATGCTGCAGAGCAACTAAGCCAGTGCACCACAACTAGTGAGCCTACGCTCTGGAGCCCATGAGCCATAACTACTGAGCCCATGCACCACAACTACTGAAGCCCGCACGCCTAGAGCCCGTGCTCCGCAACAAGAGAAGCCACCGCAGTGAGAAGCCCGTGCACCGCAACGGAGAGTAGCCCCCACTCACCGCAACTGGAGAAAGCCCACATGCAGCAACGAAGATCCAACTCAGCCAGAAATAAATAAATAAATAAAATAAATTTATAAACCAAATAATAGTAATTTACATGGGAAGAGGATCTGTACATGAATAGATATATATAATGTTCAATTGAACCTGATTTTGTACACCCAGAACAAACACTATTCTACTCATTACCCCAGTTTAAAAAATTAAAACCACGAACAACAATTAATGAGACATGAAGTTACTGGGGTTTTCCCTGGCACATCCCATTCTAATTTACAACCTAGGAACACAACTTTCAGGAAGGCTCTGCTGCCCTAGTAACCAGATTTGGGAATGGAGAAATGCTGCCGACTTGTGGCCGTTTCCCACAACAGCAGCTTTAAACACAGGGCTAACGGTCACTTGAGAGTCACAGTAATTGTAGGGCTGTAAATGACACGTGTCCTCAAAAAATGTCCTGGGGTAGGTAATGGCCAAAAAAGTTCACAACACGGAAAATTTTTCAAGAAAACAATTTGAAGAGGTAAGTGTTACTCACTCTGTTATTTTAAAAAAAGAAGAACATGGATAAAAGCTCAATATCAGGAATTAGTGGTTGGATGCAAATCCAAACTACAAAAGGATTTCTCCACCCAATATTCAAAATGCCATCCGTAAAAAGTCTACAAACAAGGAATGCTGACGGGTTGGTGGAGAAATGCATACCCACTATGCTGTTGGTTGGATGTAAACTGGTAACAGCTAATCATGAGAACAGAATGGAGCTGCGTTTAAACGGTAAAAATTGAGCTACCACATGATGCGGCCGATCCCCTAATGGGCCTATACCCTAAGAAGACCAGAATCGGAAAGGCACAGACAGGCAAACATGCACTGCAGCAATATTTACAATACCCAAGCCATGCAAGCAAACAAAATGTCCATCAACAGATAAATGGACAAAGAAGAAGTGGTATACGTACCGAATGCAATAGTAGCCTCGGAAAAAAAATGAACAATGCCGTTTTCAGGACTACACATGAGCCTGGAAATAATCATACTACGTTAAGTAAGTCAAAAGGGAATGACAAATATCCTATGATATCATTTATACATGTTATCCTAAGATTGCTACCAGTGAACATATTTCCACAGAAAAAGACACAGACTTACAAAACAAACTAATGGTTCACCAAAATGAAAGGTGGGAGGATGGATAAATTAGGATTATGGGGGTAGCATACATATACTAATGTATGTTAAATGTATATAAACATATAACACATAAACTACATGAATTATATAATCACCAATACATATAAAATATGTAATGACAAAACACCTACCAAATACCAAGGGAGGTCTACTCAACATTCTGTAATAACATACATGGTAACAGGATCCGAAGATGAACACACATATGTATGAATCATTGACCAGATTCTGTACAGCCAGATAATCACAACACTCTAATCAAATTTCCTCCGATAATAAATATAAATTAAATTTTAAAAACGAACATAAGTAAGGAGACATAAACTTCTGGGGGCTTGTCCCAGAACATTCCACTCTAATTTACAACCTCGGAACACTACCTCCAGGAAGACTCTGTTGCCCTAGTAACAAGAGTTGAGAACGTACTAATGCTGCCGCCTTGTGGCTGTTTCCGACAACAGCAGCTTTAAACCCAGTGCTAATGGTCGCTTAATAGTCACAAGGACTGCAGGGCTGTAAATGACACCTGCCCTCAGAAAATGCCCTGGGGTAGGGAATAGGCAAGAAAATTCAACACATGACAAAGTTTTCAAGAAGTCAGTATGAACAGGGAAGTTGTACTCACTCTTTTAAAAAAAAAGGAAAAGAAAAAAAAAAGGACACGCCTAAAGCTCAGTATAAGGAATTACTAGCCGCATGCAAATCCAATGTCCACAAAGGTTTCAGCTCACACCAGTCAAATGACCATCAGCAAAAAGTCTACAGACTATAAATGCTGAAGAGGTTTTAGGGAACTGTGTACCTTCTAGCTGCTGGTGGGATGTAAAGTGGTAACAGCACTAATGAAAACTGAGTGGAGCTGCTTTAAAAGGTAAAAATTGAGCTACCATATGATGCGGCAGGGCACCTTCGGGGCCTATAACCTAAGACCACCAGAATCGGAAAGACAGAGGCAGGCAAATGTGCACTGCAGCCATACTGAAATAGCCAAGACATGGAAGCTAAAAAAAGGTCCATAAACAGATGAATGGACAAAGAAGAAGTGGTGTATGTACAGAATGGAATATTAGCCACGAAGAAAGATAAAAGAATGGCATATGCAGCACCACAGATGAGCCTAGAGATAATCACACAACGTGAAGTAAGTCAGAATGCGAAAGACAAATGTCCTATGATATCACTTATGTTATCTGAAAATTCATAAAAATGAACATATTTCCATAGAGAAAGACAATCTCAGATTGAGAAGACAAACTTATGGTTAAGCCAAAGAAAAGGTGTGAGGAATGGATAAATTAGGATATTGGGGTTAACAAACATATACTAATACATATAAAATATATCATCCCCAAAGACCTATGGAATACCAAGAGTGGTCTACTCAACACTCTGTAATAACCTACATGGAAAAGGACACAAAGATCAAATAGATATATGTATATGCGTACATGAACAAGATTCTGTACGCCTAGAACAAAAGACATTTTAAAATCCAATTTGCTCTGATAAAAATTAAAACTTAAAGACACAAACAAGAATTAAGGAGGCTAAAACTTATGGGGGTTTGTCCTGGCACATTCCACTCTAACCTGCAACCTAAAAGCACAACTTGCAGCAAGGTTCTGTTTCCCTAGCAAGCAGAGTTGGCAACGTAGAAATGCTGCCACCCTAAGGCCGTTTCCTCAAACAGCAGCTTTAAATCCACTGCTAATGGTCACTAATATTCACAAGGACTGCAGGGCTGTAAATGACTCATGCCCTCAAAAACTGTCCTGGGGTAGGGAATGGCCAAAAAAATCCAATCGCGGCAAATTTTTCAAGAAGGCAATTTGAAGTTGTAAGTTTAGCTGAATGTTAAAAAAAAATGAAAAGGACATTGATAAACGCAAAACATCAGGAATTATTAGACGCATGCAAATCCAAGCTACACAAAGGTATCCCCTCACACCAGTCAGAATGACCATCAGCAAAAAGTCAACAAACGACAGATGTTGAAGAACTTGTGGAGAATAGCGTAACCTCTCGGTCTAAGTGGGATGTAAACTGGTAACAGCCAATAATAGGAACAGAATGGCAGTGCGTTTAAAGGTAAAAACTGAGTCACCATATGATCCGGAAGGCCCACTATTGGGCCTGTCCCCTGTGAAAGCCAGAATCAAAAAGACACAGGATGGAAAATCGTGCACTGCAGCAGTATTTACAATAGCCAAGACATGGAAGCGACAAAAATGTCCATCATCAGATGAATGGACGAAAAAGTGGTCCGTGTACACAATGCAATATTAGACACAGAAAAGAATGAAACAATGCCGTTTGCAGCACCATAGATGAGGCTACAGATAATCACACAACTTGAAGTAAGTCAGAAAGCGAGAGACACATATCCTATGATATCACGTATAGGTGTTATCTAAAAATTGATAGGAATGAACCTATTTCCACAGAGAAGGACACTCACGTGTTCAGAAAACAAGCTTGTGGTTAACCAAATGGAAAGGTGTGAGGAATGTATAACGGAGGATATTGGGTTTAACAGACATATGCTAATACTTATAAAATATATAATCATCAGACATACCGAATACCAAGAGAGGTCTACACAACATTCTGTAATAACCTATATGGAACAGGATCCAAACATGAAAAGATATATGTATCAACGAAAGAGATTCTGTACACCTAGAACAAACACAACATTGCAATCAAATTTGCTCTGAGAAAAATGAAAATTAAACCAAGAATACCAACAACAAATAAGTACACATAGTTTTGGGGGATTTGTCCTGGCACATTCCACTCTACTTTACAAGCGACAAACAGGACTTCCAGGAAGGCTCTGTTGCCCTAGTAACCAGAGTTGGGAATATAGAAATGCTGCCCCCTTGTGGCCGTTTCCTGCAACAGCAGCTTTAAACACAGACCTAATGGTCATGTGATATTCACAATTACTACAGGGCTGTAAACGACACCTGCCCTCAAAAAATACCCCGGTGAAGGTAATGGCCACAGGAATTCAGAACATGGCAAATTTTTCAAGGAAACAATTTGAAGAGGTAACTTTCTCTGTTTTACTTTAAAAAAAAAAAAAAGAAAACGGACGGAGATAAAAGCTCAATATCGGGAATTATCAGACGCATGCAAATCCAAACTACGAAAAGGTATCACCATCCAACACTCAAAATGCCATCAGTAAAAAGTCTACAAACAATAAATGCTGAAGGGGTTTTAGAGATCTGTATACCCTCTAGTTGCTGGTGGGATGTAAACTGGTAACAGCCAGTACTGAGAACAGAATGGAGGTGCGTTGAAAGGTAAAAATTGAACTACCATATCATCTAGTAGGCCCACTGCTGGGCCTAACCCCTGAGAAGACCAGAATCCAAAAGACACAGGCTGGCAATCCTGCACTGCATCAATATTTAGCATAGCCAAGACTTGGAAGTAACCAAAATGTCCACCAACAGATGAATGCACAAAGAAGAAGTGGTCCGTGTACACAATGGAACATTCGCCATGGCAAAGGATGAAACACTGCTCTTTGCAGCACCATAGATGAGCCTAGAGATAATCACAGAACATGAGGTAAGTCGGAAAGCAGACGACAAATACCCTGTGATATCACTCCTAGCTGTTACCTAACAACTCACACATATGAACATATTTCCACAGAGAAAGACTCTCACAGACTTAGAAAACAAACTATGGTTATCTAAAAGGAAAGGTGGGAGGAATGGATACATTAAGATTAGGGTTACCATACGTACACAAATACATATTAAACACATGTATCAAAAAGACCGACCATATACCAAGGGAGGTCTACTGAACGCTCTGTACTAATTTACACGGGGGCTTGCCTGGTGGCACCGTGGTTAAGAATCCGCCTGCCAATGCAGGGGACACAGGTTCGATCCCTGGTTCGGGAAGATCCCACATGCTGCAGAGCAACTAAGCCAGTGCACCACAACTAGTGAGCCTACGCTCTGGAGCCCATGAGCCATAACTACTGAGCCCATGCACCACAACTACTGAAGCCCGCACGCCTAGAGCCCGTGCTCCGCAACAAGAGAAGCCACCGCAGTGAGAAGCCCGTGCACCGCAACGGAGAGTAGCCCCCACTCACCGCAACTGGAGAAAGCCCACATGCAGCAACGAAGATCCAACTCAGCCAGAAATAAATAAATAAATAAAATAAATTTATAAACCAAATAATAGTAATTTACATGGGAAGAGGATCTGTACATGAATAG
The DNA here is from genome assembly GCF_949987535.1 of Balaenoptera acutorostrata. NCBI lineage: Eukaryota > Metazoa > Chordata > Mammalia > Artiodactyla > Balaenopteridae > Balaenoptera > Balaenoptera acutorostrata. The sequence continues at coordinate 211,590 of NC_080069.1, forward strand.
ATATATATAATGTTCAATTGAACCTGATTTTGTACACCCAGAACAAACACTATTCTACTCATTACCCCAGTTTAAAAAATTAAAACCACGAACAACAATTAATGAGACATGAAGTTACTGGGGTTTTCCCTGGCACATCCCATTCTAATTTACAACCTAGGAACACAACTTTCAGGAAGGCTCTGCTGCCCTAGTAACCAGATTTGGGAATGGAGAAATGCTGCCGACTTGTGGCCGTTTCCCACAACAGCAGCTTTAAACACAGGGCTAACGGTCACTTGAGAGTCACAGTAATTGTAGGGCTGTAAATGACACGTGTCCTCAAAAAATGTCCTGGGGTAGGTAATGGCCAAAAAAGTTCACAACACGGAAAATTTTTCAAGAAAACAATTTGAAGAGGTAAGTGTTACTCACTCTGTTATTTTAAAAAAAGAAGAACATGGATAAAAGCTCAATATCAGGAATTAGTGGTTGGATGCAAATCCAAACTACAAAAGGATTTCTCCACCCAATATTCAAAATGCCATCCGTAAAAAGTCTACAAACAAGGAATGCTGACGGGTTGGTGGAGAAATGCATACCCACTATGCTGTTGGTTGGATGTAAACTGGTAACAGCTAATCATGAGAACAGAATGGAGCTGCGTTTAAACGGTAAAAATTGAGCTACCACATGATGCGGCCGATCCCCTAATGGGCCTATACCCTAAGAAGACCAGAATCGGAAAGGCACAGACAGGCAAACATGCACTGCAGCAATATTTACAATACCCAAGCCATGCAAGCAAACAAAATGTCCATCAACAGATAAATGGACAAAGAAGAAGTGGTATACGTACCGAATGCAATAGTAGCCTCGGAAAAAAAATGAACAATGCCGTTTTCAGGACTACACATGAGCCTGGAAATAATCATACTACGTTAAGTAAGTCAAAAGGGAATGACAAATATCCTATGATATCATTTATACATGTTATCCTAAGATTGCTACCAGTGAACATATTTCCACAGAAAAAGACACAGACTTACAAAACAAACTAATGGTTAACCAAAATGAAAGGTGGGAGGATGGATAAATTAGGATTATGGGGGTAGCATACATATACTAATGTATGTTAAATGTATATAAACATATAACACATAAACTACATGAATTATATAATCACCAATACATATAAAATATGTAATGACAAAACACCTACCAAATACCAAGGGAGGTCTACTCAACATTCTGTAATAACATACATGGTAACAGGATCCGAAGATGAACACACATATGTATGAATCATTGACCAGATTCTGTACAGCCAGATAATCACAACACTCTAATCAAATTTCCTCCGATAATAAATATAAATTAAATTTTAAAAACGAACATAAGTAAGGAGACATAAACTTCTGGGGGCTTGTCCCAGAACATTCCACTCTAATTTACAACCTCGGAACACTACCTCCAGGAAGACTCTGTTGCCCTAGTAACAAGAGTTGAGAACGTACTAATGCTGCCGCCTTGTGGCTGTTTCCGACAACAGCAGCTTTAAACCCAGTGCTAATGGTCGCTTAATAGTCACAAGGACTGCAGGGCTGTAAATGACACCTGCCCTCAGAAAATGCCCTGGGGTAGGGAATAGGCAAGAAAATTCAACACATGACAAAGTTTTCAAGAAGTCAGTATGAACAGGGAAGTTGTACTCACTCTTTTAAAAAAAAAGGAAAAGAAAAAAAAAAGGACACGCCTAAAGCTCAGTATAAGGAATTACTAGCCGCATGCAAATCCAATGTCCACAAAGGTTTCAGCTCACACCAGTCAAATGACCATCAGCAAAAAGTCTACAGACTATAAATGCTGAAGAGGTTTTAGGGAACTGTGTACCTTCTAGCTGCTGGTGGGATGTAAAGTGGTAACAGCACTAATGAAAACTGAGTGGAGCTGCTTTAAAAGGTAAAAATTGAGCTACCATATGATGCGGCAGGGCACCTTCGGGGCCTATAACCTAAGACCACCAGAATCGGAAAGACAGAGGCAGGCAAATGTGCACTGCAGCCATACTGAAATAGCCAAGACATGGAAGCTAAAAAAAGGTCCATAAACAGATGAATGGACAAAGAAGAAGTGGTGTATGTACAGAATGGAATATTAGCCACGAAGAAAGATAAAAGAATGGCATATGCAGCACCACAGATGAGCCTAGAGATAATCACACAACGTGAAGTAAGTCAGAATGCGAAAGACAAATGTCCTATGATATCACTTATGTTATCTGAAAATTCATAAAAATGAACATATTTCCATAGAGAAAGACAATCTCAGATTGAGAAGACAAACTTATGGTTAAGCCAAAGAAAAGGTGTGAGGAATGGATAAATTAGGATATTGGGGTTAACAAACATATACTAATACATATAAAATATATCATCCCCAAAGACCTATGGAATACCAAGAGTGGTCTACTCAACACTCTGTAATAACCTACATGGAAAAGGACACAAAGATCAAATAGATATATGTATATGCGTACATGAACAAGATTCTGTACGCCTAGAACAAAAGACATTTTAAAATCCAATTTGCTCTGATAAAAATTAAAACTTAAAGACACAAACAAGAATTAAGGAGGCTAAAACTTATGGGGGTTTGTCCTGGCACATTCCACTCTAACCTGCAACCTAAAAGCACAACTTGCAGCAAGGTTCTGTTTCCCTAGCAAGCAGAGTTGGCAACGTAGAAATGCTGCCACCCTAAGGCCGTTTCCTCAAACAGCAGCTTTAAATCCACTGCTAATGGTCACTAATATTCACAAGGACTGCAGGGCTGTAAATGACTCATGCCCTCAAAAACTGTCCTGGGGTAGGGAATGGCCAAAAAAATCCAATCGCGGCAAATTTTTCAAGAAGGCAATTTGAAGTTGTAAGTTTAGCTGAATGTTAAAAAAAAATGAAAAGGACATTGATAAACGCAAAACATCAGGAATTATTAGACGCATGCAAATCCAAGCTACACAAAGGTATCCCCTCACACCAGTCAGAATGACCATCAGCAAAAAGTCAACAAACGATAGATGTTGAAGAAGTTGTGGAGAATAGCGTAACCTCTCGGTCTAAGTGGGATGTAAACTGGTAACAGCCAATAATAGGAACAGAATGGCAGTGCGTTTAAAGGTAAAAACTGAGTCACCATATGATCCGGAAGGCCCACTATTGGGCCTGTCCCCTGTGAAAGCCAGAATCAAAAAGACACAGGATGGAAAATCGTGCACTGCAGCAGTATTTACAATAGCCAAGACATGGAAGCGACAAAAATGTCCATCATCAGATGAATGGACGAAAAAGTGGTCCGTGTACACAATGCAATATTAGACACAGAAAAGAATGAAACAATGCCGTTTGCAGCACCATAGATGAGGCTACAGATAATCACACAACTTGAAGTAAGTCAGAAAGCGAGAGACACATATCCTATGATATCACGTATAGGTGTTATCTAAAAATTGATAGGAATGAACCTATTTCCACAGAGAAGGACACTCACGTGTTCAGAAAACAAGCTTGTGGTTAACCAAATGGAAAGGTGTGAGGAATGTATAACGGAGGATATTGGGTTTAACAGACATATGCTAATACTTATAAAATATATAATCATCAGACATACCGAATACCAAGAGAGGTCTACACAACATTCTGTAATAACCTATATGGAACAGGATCCAAACAAGAAAAGATATATGTATCAACGAAAGAGATTCTGTACACCTAGAACAAACACAACATTGCAATCAAATTTGCTCTGAGAAAAATGAAAATTAAACCAAGAATACCAACAACAAATAAGTACACATAGTTTTGGGGGATTTGTCCTGGCACATTCCACTCTACTTTACAAGCGACAAACAGGACTTCCAGGAAGGCTCTGTTGCCCTAGTAACCAGAGTTGGGAATGTAGAAATGCTGCCCCCTTGTGGCCGTTTCCTGCAACAGCAGCTTTAAACACAGACCTAATGGTCATGTGATATTCACAATTACTACAGGGCTGTAAACGACACCTGCCCTCAAAAAATACCCCGGTGAAGGTAATGGCCACAGGAATTCAGAACATGGCAAATTTTTCAAGGAAACAATTTGAAGAGGTAACTTTCTCTGTTTTACTTTAAAAAAAAAAAAAAAGAAAACGGACGGAGATAAAAGCTCAATATCCGGAATTATCAGACGCATGCAAATCCAAACTACGAAAAGGTATCACCATCCAACACTCAAAATGCCATCAGTAAAAAGTCTACAAACAATAAATGCTGAAGGGGTTTTAGAGATCTGTGTACCCTCTAGTTGCTGGTGGGATGTAAACTGGTAACAGCCAGTACTGAGAACAGAATGGAGGTGCGTTGAAAGGTAAAAATTGAACTACCATATCATCTAGTAGGCCCACTGCTGGGCCTAACCCCTGAGAAGACCAGAATCCAAAAGACACAGGCTGGCAATCCTGCACTGCATCAATATTTAGCATAGCCAAGACTTGGAAGTAACCAAAATGTCCACCAACAGATGAATGCACAAAGAAGAAGTGGTCCGTGTACACAATGGAACATTCGCCATGGCAAAGGATGAAACACTGCTCTTTGCAGCACCATAGATGAGCCTAGAGATAATCACAGAACATGAGGTAAGTCGGAAAGCAGACGACAAATACCCTGTGATATCACTCCTAGCTGTTACCTAACAACTCACACATATGAACATATTTCCACAGAGAAAGACTCTCACAGACTTAGAAAACAAACTATGGTTATCTAAAAGGAAAGGTGGGAGGAATGGATACATTAAGATTAGGGTTACCATACGTACACAAATACATATTAAACACATGTATCAAAAAGACCGACCATATACCAAGGGAGGTCTACTGAACGCTCTGTACTAATTTACACGGGGGCTTGCCTGGTGGCACCGTGGTTAAGAATCCGCCTGCCAATGCAGGGGACACAGGTTCGATCCCTGGTTCGGGAAGATCCCACATGCTGCAGAGCAACTAAGCCAGTGCACCACAACTAGTGAGCCTACGCTCTGGAGCCCATGAGCCATAACTACTGAGCCCATGCACCACAACTACTGAAGCCCGCACGCCTAGAGCCCGTGCTCCGCAACAAGAGAAGCCACCGCAGTGAGAAGCCCGTGCACCGCAACGGAGAGTAGCCCCCACTCACCGCAACTGGAGAAAGCCCACATGCAGCAACGAAGATCCAACTCAGCCAGAAATAAATAAATAAATAAAATAAATTTATAAACCAAATAATAGTAATTTACATGGGAAGAGGATCTGTACATGAATAGATATATATAATGTTCAATTGAACCTGATTTTGTACACCCAGAACAAACACTATTCTACTCATTACCCCAGTTTAAAAAATTAAAACCACGAACAACAATTAATGAGACATGAAGTTACTGGGGTTTTCCCTGGCACATCCCATTCTAATTTACAACCTAGGAACACAACTTTCAGGAAGGCTCTGCTGCCCTAGTAACCAGATTTGGGAATGGAGAAATGCTGCCGACTTGTGGCCGTTTCCCACAACAGCAGCTTTAAACACAGGGCTAACGGTCACTTGAGAGTCACAGTAATTGTAGGGCTGTAAATGACACGTGTCCTCAAAAAATGTCCTGGGGTAGGTAATGGCCAAAAAAGTTCACAACACGGAAAATTTTTCAAGAAAACAATTTGAAGAGGTAAGTGTTACTCACTCTGTTATTTAAAAAAAAAAAGAAGAACATGGATAAAAGCTCAATATCAGGAATTAGTGGTTGGATGCAAATCCAAACTACAAAAGGATTTCTCCACCCAATATTCAAAATGCCATCCGTAAAAAGTCTACAAACAAGGAATGCTGACGGGTTGGTGGAGAAATGCATACCCACTATGCTGTTGGTTGGATGTAAACTGGTAACAGCTAATCATGAGAACAGAATGGAGCTGCGTTTAAACGGTAAAAATTGAGCTACCACATGATGCGGCCGATCCCCTAATGGGCCTATACCCTAAGAAGACCAGAATCGGAAAGGCACAGACAGGCAAACATGCACTGCAGCAATATTTACAATACCCAAGCCATGCAAGCAAACAAAATGTCCATCAACAGATAAATGGACAAAGAAGAAGTGGTATACGTACCGAATGCAATAGTAGCCTCGGAAAAAAAATGAACAATGCCGTTTTCAGGACTACACATGAGCCTGGAAATAATCATACTACGTTAAGTAAGTCAAAAGGGAATGACAAATATCCTATGATATCATTTATACATGTTATCCTAAGATTGCTACCAGTGAACATATTTCCACAGAAAAAGACACAGACTTACAAAACAAACTAATGGTTAACCAAAATGAAAGGTGGGAGGATGGATAAATTAGGATTATGGGGGTAGCATACATATACTAATGTATGTTAAATGTATATAAACATATAACACATAAACTACATGAATTATATAATCACCAATACATATAAAATATGTAATGACAAAACACCTACCAAATACCAAGGGAGGTCTACTCAACATTCTGTAATAACATACATGGTAACAGGATCCGAAGATGAACACACATATGTATGAATCATTGACCAGATTCTGTACAGCCAGATAATCACAACACTCTAATCAAATTTCCTCCAATAATAAATATAAATTAAATTTTAAAAACGAACATAAGTAAGGAGACATAAACTTCTGGGGGCTTGTCCCAGCACATTCCACTCTAATTTACAACCTCGGAACACTACCTCCAGGAAGACTCTGTTGCCCTAGTAACAAGAGTTGAGAACGTACTAATGCTGCCGCCTTGTGGCTGTTTCCGACAACAGCAGCTTTAAACCCAGTGCTAATGGTCGCTTAATAGTCACAAGGACTGCAGGGCTGTAAATGACACCTGCCCTCAGAAAATGCCCTGGGGTAGGGAATAGGCAAGAAAATTCAACACATGACAAAGTTTTCAAGAAGTCAGTATGAACAGGGAAGTTGTACTCACTCTTTTAAAAAAAAAGGAAAAGAAAAAAAAAAGGACACGCCTAAAGCTCAGTATAAGGAATTACTAGCCGCATGCAAATCCAATGTCCACAAAGGTTTCAGCTCACACCAGTCAAATGACCATCAGCAAAAAGTCTACAGACTATAAATGCTGAAGAGGTTTTAGGGAACTGTGTACCTTCTAGCTGCTGGTGGGATGTAAAGTGGTAACAGCACTAATGAAAACTGAGTGGAGCTGCTTTAAAAGGTAAAAATTGAGCTACCATATGATGCGGCAGGGCACCTTCGGGGCCTATAACCTAAGACCACCAGAATCGGAAAGACAGAGGCAGGCAAATGTGCACTGCAGCCATACTGAAATAGCCAAGACATGGAAGCTAAAAAAAGGTCCATAAACAGATGAATGGACAAAGAAGAAGTGGTGTATGTACAGAATGGAATATTAGCCACGAAGAAAGATAAAAGAATGGCATATGCAGCACCACAGATGAGCCTAGAGATAATCACACAACGTGAAGTAAGTCAGAATGCGAAAGACAAATGTCCTATGATATCACTTATGTTATCTGAAAATTCATAAAAATGAACATATTTCCATAGAGAAAGACAATCTCAGATTGAGAAGACAAACTTATGGTTAAGCCAAAGAAAAGGTGTGAGGAATGGATAAATTAGGATATTGGGGTTAACAAACATATACTAATACATATAAAATATATCATCCCCAAAGACCTATGGAATACCAAGAGTGGTCTACTCAACACTCTGTAATAACCTACATGGAAAAGGACACAAAGATCAAATAGATATATGTATATGCGTACATGAACAAGATTCTGTACGCCTAGAACAAAAGACATTTTAAAATCCAATTTGCTCTGATAAAAATTAAAACTTAAAGACACAAACAAGAATTAAGGAGGCTAAAACTTATGGGGGTTTGTCCTGGCACATTCCACTCTAACCTGCAACCTAAAAGCACAACTTGCAGCAAGGTTCTGTTTCCCTAGCAAGCAGAGTTGGCAACGTAGAAATGCTGCCACCCTAAGGCCATTTCCTCAAACAGCAGCTTTAAATCCACTGCTAATGGTCACTAATATTCACAAGGACTGCAGGGCTGTAAATGACTCATGCCCTCAAAAACTGTCCTGGGGTAGGGAATGGCCAAAAAAATCCAATCGCGGCAAATTTTTCAAGAAGGCAATTTGAAGTTGTAAGTTTAGCTGAATGTTAAAAAAAAATGAAAAGGACATTGATAAACGCAAAACATCAGGAATTATTAGACGCATGCAAATCCAAGCTACACAAAGGTATCCCCTCACACCAGTCAGAATGACCATCAGCAAAAAGTCAACAAACGACAGATGTTGAAGAACTTGTGGAGAATAGCGTAACCTCTCGGTCTAAGTGGGATGTAAACTGGTAACAGCCAATAATAGGAACAGAATGGCAGTGCGTTTAAAGGTAAAAACTGAGTCACCATATGATCCGGAAGGCCCACTATTGGGCCTGTCCCCTGTGAAAGCCAGAATCAAAAAGACACAGGATGGAAAATCGTGCACTGCAGCAGTATTTACAATAGCCAAGACATGGAAGCGACAAAAATGTCCATCATCAGATGAATGGACGAAAAAGTGGTCCGTGTACACAATGCAATATTAGACACAGAAAAGAATGAAACAATGCCGTTTGCAGCACCATAGATGAGGCTACAGATAATCACACAACTTGAAGTAAGTCAGAAAGCGAGAGACACATATCCTATGATATCACGTATAGGTGTTATCTAAAAATTGATAGGAATGAACCTATTTCCACAGAGAAGGACACTCACGTGTTCAGAAAACAAGCTTGTGGTTAACCAAATGGAAAGGTGTGAGGAATGTATAACGGAGGATATTGGGTTTAACAGACATATGCTAATACTTATAAAATATATAATCATCAGACATACCGAATACCAAGAGAGGTCTACACAACATTCTGTAATAACCTATATGGAACAGGATCCAAACATGAAAAGATATATGTATCAACGAAAGAGATTCTGTACACCTAGAACAAACACAACATTGCAATCAAATTTGCTCTGAGAAAAATGAAAATTAAACCAAGAATACCAACAACAAATAAGTACACATAGTTTTGGGGGATTTGTCCTGGCACATTCCACTCTACTTTACAAGCGACAAACAGGACTTCCAGGAAGGCTCTGTTGCCCTAGTAACCAGAGTTGGGAATATAGAAATGCTGCCCCCTTGTGGCCGTTTCCTGCAACAGCAGCTTTAAACACAGACCTAATGGTCATGTGATATTCACAATTACTACAGGGCTGTAAACGACACCTGCCCTCAAAAAATACCCCGGTGAAGGTAATGGCCACAGGAATTCAGAACATGGCAAATTTTTCAAGGAAACAATTTGAAGAGGTAACTTTCTCTGTTTTACTTTAAAAAAAAAAAAAAAGAAAACGGACGGAGATAAAAGCTCAATATCGGGAATTATCAGACGCATGCAAATCCAAACTACGAAAAGGTATCACCATCCAACACTCAAAATGCCATCAGTAAAAAGTCTACAAACAATAAATGCTGAAGGGGTTTTAGAGATCTGTGTACCCTCTAGTTGCTGGTGGGATGTAAACTGGTAACAGCCAGTACTGAGAACAGAATGGAGGTGCGTTGAAAGGTAAAAATTGAACTACCATATCATCTAGTAGGCCCACTGCTGGGCCTAACCCCTGAGAAGACCAGAATCCAAAAGACACAGGCTGGCAATCCTGCACTGCATCAATATTTAGCATAGCCAAGACTTGGAAGTAACCAAAATGTCCACCAACAGATGAATGCACAAAGAAGAAGTGGTCCGTGTACACAATGGAACATTCGCCATGGCAAAGGATGAAACACTGCTCTTTGCAGCACCATAGATGAGCCTAGAGATAATCACAGAACATGAGGTAAGTCGGAAAGCAGACGACAAATACCCTGTGATATCACTCCTAGCTGTTACCTAACAACTCACACATATGAACATATTTCCACAGAGAAAGACTCTCACAGACTTAGAAAACAAACTATGGTTATCTAAAAGGAAAGGTGGGAGGAATGGATACATTAAGATTAGGGTTACCATACGTACACAAATACATATAAAACACATGTATCAAAAAGACCGACCATATACCAAGGGAGGTCTACTGAACGCTCTGTACTAATTTACACGGGGGCTTGCCTGGTGGCACCGTGGTTAAGAATCCGCCTGCCAATGCAGGGGACACAGGTTCGATCCCTGGTTCGGGAAGATCCCACATGCTGCAGAGCAACTAAGCCAGTGCACCACAACTAGTGAGCCTACGCTCTGGAGCCCATGAGCCATAACTACTGAGCCCATGCACCACAACTACTGAAGCCCGCACGCCTAGAGCCCGTGCTCCGCAACAAGAGAAGCCACCGCAGTGAGAAGCCCGTGCACCGCAACGGAGAGTAGCCCCCACTCACCGCAACTGGAGAAAGCCCACATGCAGCAACGAAGATCCAACTCAGCCAGAAATAAATAAATAAATAAAATAAATTTATAAACCAAATAATAGTAATTTACATGGGAAGAGGATCTGTACATGAATAGATATATATAATGTTCAATTGAACCTGATTTTGTACACCCAGAACAAACACTATTCTACTCATTACCCCAGTTTAAAAAATTAAAACCACGAACAACAATTAATGAGACATGAAGTTACTGGGGTTTTCCCTGGCATATCCCATTCTAATTTACAACCTAGGAACACAACTTTCAGGAAGGCTCTGCTGCCCTAGTAACCAGATTTGGGAATGGAGAAATGCTGCCGACTTGTGGCCGTTTCCCACAACAGCAGCTTTAAACACAGGGCTAACGGTCACTTGAGAGTCACAGTAATTGTAGGGCTGTAAATGACACGTGTCCTCAAAAAATGTCCTGGGGTAGGTAATGGCCAAAAAAGTTCACAACACGGAAAATTTTTCAAGAAAACAATTTGAAGAGGTAAGTGTTACTCACTCTGTTATTTTAAAAAAAGAAGAACATGGATAAAAGCTCAATATCAGGAATTAGTGGTTGGATGCAAATCCAAACTACAAAAGGATTTCTCCACCCAATATTCAAAATGCCATCCGTAAAAAGTCTACAAACAAGGAATGCTGACGGGTTGGTGGAGAAATGCATACCCACTATGCTGTTGGTTGGATGTAAACTGGTAACAGCTAATCATGAGAACAGAATGGAGCTGCGTTTAAACGGTAAAAATTGAGCTACCACATGATGCGGCCGATCCCCTAATGGGCCTATACCCTAAGAAGACCAGAATCGGAAAGGCACAGACAGGCAAACATGCACTGCAGCAATATTTACAATACCCAAGCCATGCAAGCAAACAAAATGTCCATCAACAGATAAATGGACAAAGAAGAAGTGGTATACGTACCGAATGCAATAGTAGCCTCGGAAAAAAAATGAACAATGCCGTTTTCAGGACTACACATGAGCCTGGAAATAATCATACTACGTTAAGTAAGTCAAAAGGGAATGACAAATATCCTATGATATCATTTATACATGTTATCCTAAGATTGCTACCAGTGAACATATTTCCACAGAAAAAGACACAGACTTACAAAACAAACTAATGGTTAACCAAAATGAAAGGTGGGAGGATGGATAAATTAGGATTATGGGGGTAGCATACATATACTAATGTATGTTAAATGTATATAAACATATAACACATAAACTACATGAATTATATAATCACCAATACATATAAAATATGTAATGACAAAACACCTACCAAATACCAAGGGAGGTCTACTCAACATTCTGTAATAACATACATGGTAACAGGATCCGAAGATGAACACACGTATGTATGAACCATTGACCAGATTCTGTACAGCCAGATAATCACAACACTCTAATCAAATTTCCTCCGATAATAAATATAAATTAAATTTTAAAAACGAACATAAGTAAGGAGACATAAATTTCTGGGGGCTTGTCCCAGCACATTCCACTCTAATTTACAACCTCGGAACACTACCTCCAGGAAGACTCTGTTGCCCTAGTAACAAGAGTTGAGAACGTACTAATGCTGCCGCCTTGTGGCTGTTTCCGACAACAGCAGCTTTAAACCCAGTGCTAATGGTCGCTTAATAGTCACAAGGACTGCAGGGCTGTAAATGACACCTGCCCTCAGAAAATGCCCTGGGGTAGGGAATAGGCAAGAAAATTCAACACATGACAAAGTTTTCAAGAAGTCAGTATGAACAGGGAAGTTGTACTCACTCTTTAAAAAAAAGGAAAAGGAAAATAAAGGACATGCCTAAAGCTCAGTATAAGGAATTATTAGCCGCATGCAAATCCAATGTCCACAAAGGTTTCAGCTCACACCAGTCAAATGACCATCAGCAAAAAGTCTACAGACTATAAATGCTGAAGAGGTTTTAGGGAACTGTGTACCTTCTAGCTGCTGGTGGGATGTAAAGTGGTAACAGCACTAACGAAAACTGAATGGAGCTGCTTTAAAAGGTAAAAATTGAGCTACCATATGATGCGGCAGGGCACCTTCGGGGCCTATAACCTAAGACCACCAGAATCGGAAAGACAGAGGCAGGCAAATGTGCACTGCAGCCATATTGAAATAGCCAAGACATGGAAGCTAAAAAAAGGTCCATAAACAGATGAATGGACAAAGAAGAAGTGGTGTATGTACAGAATGGAATATTAGCCACGAAGAAAGATAAAAGAATGGCATATGCAGCACCACAGATGAGCCTAGAGATAATCACACAACGTGAAGTAAGTCAGAATGCAAAAGACAAATGTCCTATGATATCACTTATGTTATCTGAAAATTCATAAAAATGAACATATTTCCATAGAGAAAGACAATCTCAGATTGAGAAGACAAACTTATGGTTAAGCCAAAGAAAAGGTGTGAGGAATGGATAAATTAGGATATTGGGGTTAACAAACATATACTAATACATATAAAATATATCATCCCCAAAGACCTATGGAATACCAAGAGTGGTCTACTCAACACTCTGTAATAACCTACATGGAAAAGGACACAAAGATCAAATAGATATATGTATATGTGTACATGAACAAGATTCTGTACGCCTAGAACAAAAGACATTTTAAAATCCAATTTGCTCTGATAAAAATTAAAACTTAAAGACACAAACAAGAATTAAGGAGGCTAAAACTTATGGGGGTTTGTCCTGGCACATTCCACTCTAACCTGCAACCTAAAAGCACAACTTGCAGCAAGGTTCTGTTTCCCTAGCAAGCAGAGTTGGCAACGTAGAAATGCTGCCACCCTAAGGCCGTTTCCTCAAACAGCAGCTTTAAATCCACTGCTAATGGTCACTAATATTCACAAGGACTGCAGGGCTGTAAATGACTCATGCCCTCAAAAACTGTCCTGGGGTAGGGAATGGCCAAAAAAATCCAATCGCGGCAAATTTTTCAAGAAGGCAATTTGAAGTTGTAAGTTTAGCTGAATGTTAAAAAAAAATGAAAAGGACATTGATAAACGCAAAACATCAGGAATTATTAGACGCATGCAAATCCAAGCTACACAAAGGTATCCCCTCACACCAGTCAGAATGACCATCAGCAAAAAGTCAACAAACGACAGATGTTGAAGAACTTGTGGAGAATAGCGTAACCTCTCGGTCTAAGTGGGATGTAAACTGGTAACAGCCAATAATAGGAACAGAATGGCAGTGCGTTTAAAGGTAAAAACTGAGTCACCATATGATCCGGAAGGCCCACTATTGGGCCTGTCCCCTGTGAAAGCCAGAATCAAAAAGACACAGGATGGAAAATCGTGCACTGCAGCAGTATTTACAATAGCCAAGACATGGAAGCGACAAAAATGTCCATCATCAGATGAATGGACGAAAAAGTGGTCCGTGTACACAATGCAATATTAGACACAGAAAAGAATGAAACAATGCCGTTTGCAGCACCATAGATGAGGCTACAGATAATCACACAACTTGAAGTAAGTCAGAAAGCGAGAGACACATATCCTATGATATCACGTATAGGTGTTATCTAAAAATTGATAGGAATGAACCTATTTCCACAGAGAAGGACACTCACGTGTTCAGAAAATAAGCTTGTGGTTAACCAAATGGAAAGGTGTGAGGAATGTATAACGGAGGATATTGGGTTTAACAGACATATGCTAATACTTATAAAATATATAATCATCAGACATACCGAATACCAAGAGAGGTCTACACAACATTCTGTAATAACCTATATGGAACAGGATCCAAACATGAAAAGATATATGTATCAACGAAAGAGATTCTGTACACCTAGAACAAACACAACATTGCAATCAAATTTGCTCTGAGAAAAATGAAAATTAAACCAAGAATACCAACAACAAATAAGTACACATAGTTTTGGGGGATTTGTCCTGGCACATTCCACTCTACTTTACAAGCGACAAACAGGACTTCCAGGAAGGCTCTGTTGCCCTAGTAACCAGAGTTGGGAATATAGAAATGCTGCCCCCTTGTGGCCGTTTCCTGCAACAGCAGCTTTAAACACAGACCTAATGGTCATGTGATATTCACAATTACTACAGGGCTGTAAACGACACCTGCCCTCAAAAAATACCCCGGTGAAGGTAATGGCCACAGGAATTCAGAACATGGCAAATTTTTCAAGGAAACAATTTGAAGAGGTAACTTTCTCTGTTTTACTTTAAAAAAAAAAAAAAGAAAACGGACGGAGATAAAAGCTCAATATCGGGAATTATCAGACGCATGCAAATCCAAACTACGAAAAGGTATCACCATCCAACACTCAAAATGCCATCAGTAAAAAGTCTACAAACAATAAATGCTGAAGGGGTTTTAGAGATCTGTGTACCCTCTAGTTGCTGGTGGGATGTAAACTGGTAACAGCCAGTACTGAGAACAGAATGGAGGTGCGTTGAAAGGTAAAAATTGAACTACCATATCATCTAGTAGGCCCACTGCTGGGCCTAACCCCTGAGAAGACCAGAATCCAAAAGACACAGGCTGGCAATCCTGCACTGCATCAATATTTAGCATAGCCAAGACTTGGAAGTAACCAAAATGTCCACCAACAGATGAATGCACAAAGAAGAAGTGGTCCGTGTACACAATGGAACATTCGCCATGGCAAAGGATGAAACACTGCTCTTTGCAGCACCATAGATGAGCCTAGAGATAATCACAGAACATGAGGTAAGTCGGAAAGCAGACGACAAATACCCTGTGATATCACTCCTAGCTGTTACCTAACAACTCACACATATGAACATATTTCCACAGAGAAAGACTCTCACAGACTTAGAAAACAAACTATGGTTATCTAAAAGGAAAGGTGGGAGGAATGGATACATTAAGATTAGGGTTACCATACGTACACAAATACATATTAAACACATGTATCAAAAAGACCGACCATATACCAAGGGAGGTCTACTGAACGCTCTGTACTAATTTACACGGGGGCTTGCCTGGTGGCACCGTGGTTAAGAATCCGCCTGCCAATGCAGGGGACACAGGTTCGATCCCTGGTTCGGGAAGATCCCACATGCTGCAGAGCAACTAAGCCAGTGCACCACAACTAGTGAGCCTACGCTCTGGAGCCCATGAGCCATAACTACTGAGCCCATGCACCACAACTACTGAAGCCCGCACGCCTAGAGCCCGTGCTCCGCAACAAGAGAAGCCACCGCAGTGAGAAGCCCGTGCACCGCAACGGAGAGTAGCCCCCACTCACCGCAACTGGAGAAAGCCCACATGCAGCAACGAAGATCCAACTCAGCCAGAAATAAATAAATAAATAAAATAAATTTATAAACCAAATAATAGTAATTTACATGGGAAGAGGATCTGTACATGAATAGATATATATAATGTTCAATTGAACCTGATTTTGTACACCCAGAACAAACACTATTCTACTCATTACCCCAGTTTAAAAAATTAAAACCACGAACAACAATTAATGAGACATGAAGTTACTGGGGTTTTCCCTGGCACATCCCATTCTAATTTACAACCTAGGAACACAACTTTCAGGAAGGCTCTGCTGCCCTAGTAACCAGATTTGGGAATGGAGAAATGCTGCCGACTTGTGGCCGTTTCCCACAACAGCAGCTTTAAACACAGGGCTAACGGTCACTTGAGAGTCACAGTAATTGTAGGGCTGTAAATGACACGTGTCCTCAAAAAATGTCCTGGGGTAGGTAATGGCCAAAAAAGTTCACAACACGGAAAATTTTTCAAGAAAACAATTTGAAGAGGTAAGTGTTACTCACTCTGTTATTTAAAAAAAAAAAGAAGAACATGGATAAAAGCTCAATATCAGGAATTAGTGGTTGGATGCAAATCCAAACTACAAAAGGATTTCTCCACCCAATATTCAAAATGCCATCCGTAAAAAGTCTACAAACAAGGAATGCTGACGGGTTGGTGGAGAAATGCATACCCACTATGCTGTTGGTTGGATGTAAACTGGTAACAGCTAATCATGAGAACAGAATGGAGCTGCGTTTAAACGGTAAAAATTGAGCTACCACATGATGCGGCCGATCCCCTAATGGGCCTATACCCTAAGAAGACCAGAATCGGAAAGGCACAGACAGGCAAACATGCACTGCAGCAATATTTACAATACCCAAGCCATGCAAGCAAACAAAATGTCCATCAACAGATAAATGGACAAAGAAGAAGTGGTATACGTACCGAATGCAATAGTAGCCTCGGAAAAAAAATGAACAATGCCGTTTTCAGGACTACACATGAGCCTGGAAATAATCATACTACGTTAAGTAAGTCAAAAGGGAATGACAAATATCCTATGATATCATTTATACATGTTATCCTAAGATTGCTACCAGTGAACATATTTCCACAGAAAAAGACACAGACTTACAAAACAAACTAATGGTTAACCAAAATGAAAGGTGGGAGGATGGATAAATTAGGATTATGGGGGTAGCATACATATACTAATGTATGTTAAATGTATATAAACATATAACACATAAACTACATGAATTATATAATCACCAATACATATAAAATATGTAATGACAAAACACCTACCAAATACCAAGGGAGGTCTACTCAACATTCTGTAATAACATACATGGTAACAGGATCCGAAGATGAACACACATATGTATGAATCATTGACCAGATTCTGTACAGCCAGATAATCACAACACTCTAATCAAATTTCCTCCGATAATAAATATAAATTAAATTTTAAAAACGAACATAAGTAAGGAGACATAAACTTCTGGGGGCTTGTCCCAGCACATTCCACTCTAATTTACAACCTCGGAACACTACCTCCAGGAAGACTCTGTTGCCCTAGTAACAAGAGTTGAGAACGTACTAATGCTGCCGCCTTGTGGCTGTTTCCGACAACAGCAGCTTTAAACCCAGTGCTAATGGTCGCTTAATAGTCACAAGGACTGCAGGGCTGTAAATGACACCTGCCCTCAGAAAATGCCCTGGGGTAGGGAATAGGCAAGAAAATTCAACACATGACAAAGTTTTCAAGAAGTCAGTATGAACAGGGAAGTTGTACTCACTCTTTAAAAAAAAGGAAAAGGAAAATAAAGGACATGCCTAAAGCTCAGTATAAGGAATTATTAGCCGCATGCAAATCCAATGTCCACAAAGGTTTCAGCTCACACCAGTCAAATGACCATCAGCAAAAAGTCTACAGACTATAAATGCTGAAGAGGTTTTAGGGAACTGTGTACCTTCTAGCTGCTGGTGGGATGTAAAGTGGTAACAGCACTAACGAAAACTGAATGGAGCTGCTTTAAAAGGTAAAAATTGAGCTACCATATGATGCGGCAGGGCACCTTCGGGGCCTATAACCTAAGACCACCAGAATCGGAAAGACAGAGGCAGGCAAATGTGCACTGCAGCCATATTGAAATAGCCAAGACATGGAAGCTAAAAAAAGGTCCATAAACAGATGAATGGACAAAGAAGAAGTGGTGTATGTACAGAATGGAATATTAGCCACGAAGAAAGATAAAAGAATGGCATATGCAGCACCACAGATGAGCCTAGAGATAATCACACAACGTGAAGTAAGTCAGAATGCAAAAGACAAATGTCCTATGATATCACTTATGTTATCTGAAAATTCATAAAAATGAACATATTTCCATAGAGAAAGACAATCTCAGATTGAGAAGACAAACTTATGGTTAAGCCAAAGAAAAGGTGTGAGGAATGGATAAATTAGGATATTGGGGTTAACAAACATATACTAATACATATAAAATATATCATCCCCAAAGACCTATGGAATACCAAGAGTGGTCTACTCAACACTCTGTAATAACCTACATGGAAAAGGACACAAAGATCAAATAGATATATGTATATGTGTACATGAACAAGATTCTGTACGCCTAGAACAAAAGACATTTTAAAATCCAATTTGCTCTGATAAAAATTAAAACTTAAAGACACAAACAAGAATTAAGGAGGCTAAAACTTATGGGGGTTTGTCCTGGCACATTCCACTCTAACCTGCAACCTAAAAGCACAACTTGCAGCAAGGTTCTGTTTCCCTAGCAAGCAGAGTTGGCAACGTAGAAATGCTGCCACCCTAAGGCCGTTTCCTCAAACAGCAGCTTTAAATCCACTGCTAATGGTCACTAATATTCACAAGGACTGCAGGGCTGTAAATGACTCATGCCCTCAAAAACTGTCCTGGGGTAGGGAATGGCCAAAAAAATCCAATCGCGGCAAATTTTTCAAGAAGGCAATTTGAAGTTGTAAGTTTAGCTGAATGTTAAAAAAAAATGAAAAGGACATTGATAAACGCAAAACATCAGGAATTATTAGACGCATGCAAATCCAAGCTACACAAAGGTATCCCCTCACACCAGTCAGAATGACCATCAGCAAAAAGTCAACAAACGACAGATGTTGAAGAACTTGTGGAGAATAGCGTAACCTCTCGGTCTAAGTGGGATGTAAACTGGTAACAGCCAATAATAGGAACAGAATGGCAGTGCGTTTAAAGGTAAAAACTGAGTCACCATATGATCCGGAAGGCCCACTATTGGGCCTGTCCCCTGTGAAAGCCAGAATCAAAAAGACACAGGATGGAAAATCGTGCACTGCAGCAGTATTTACAATAGCCAAGACATGGAAGCGACAAAAATGTCCATCATCAGATGAATGGACGAAAAAGTGGTCCGTGTACACAATGCAATATTAGACACAGAAAAGAATGAAACAATGCCGTTTGCAGCACCATAGATGAGGCTACAGATAATCACACAACTTGAAGTAAGTCAGAAAGCGAGAGACACATATCCTATGATATCACGTATAGGTGTTATCTAAAAATTGATAGGAATGAACCTATTTCCACAGAGAAGGACACTCACGTGTTCAGAAAACAAGCTTGTGGTTAACCAAATGGAAAGGTGTGAGGAATGTATAACGGAGGATATTGGGTTTAACAGACATATGCTAATACTTATAAAATATATAATCATCAGACATACCGAATACCAAGAGAGGTCTACACAACATTCTGTAATAACCTATATGGAACAGGATCCAAACAAGAAAAGATATATGTATCAACGAAAGAGATTCTGTACACCTAGAACAAACACAACATTGCAATCAAATTTGCTCTGAGAAAAATGAAAATTAAACCAAGAATACCAACAACAAATAAGTACACATAGTTTTGGGGGATTTGTCCTGGCACATTCCACTCTACTTTACAAGCGACAAACAGGACTTCCAGGAAGGCTCTGTTGCCCTAGTAACCAGAGTTGGGAATGTAGAAATGCTGCCCCCTTGTGGCCGTTTCCTGCAACAGCAGCTTTAAACACAGACCTAATGGTCATGTGATATTCACAATTACTACAGGGCTGTAAACGACACCTGCCCTCAAAAAATACCCCGGTGAAGGTAATGGCCACAGGAATTCAGAACATGGCAAATTTTTCAAGGAAACAATTTGAAGAGGTAACTTTCTCTGTTTTACTTTAAAAAAAAAAAAAAAAGAAAACGGACGGAGATAAAAGCTCAATATCGGGAATTATCAGACGCATGCAAATCCAAACTACGAAAAGGTATCACCATCCAACACTCAAAATGCCATCAGTAAAAAGTCTACAAACAATAAATGCTGAAGGGGTTTTAGAGATCTGTGTACCCTCTAGTTGCTGGTGGGATGTAAACTGGTAACAGCCAGTACTGAGAACAGAATGGAGGTGCGTTGAAAGGTAAAAATTGAACTACCATATCATCTAGTAGGCCCACTGCTGGGCCTAACCCCTGAGAAGACCAGAATCCAAAAGACACAGGCTGGCAATCCTGCACTGCATCAATATTTAGCATAGCCAAGACTTGGAAGTAACCAAAATGTCCACCAACAGATGAATGCACAAAGAAGAAGTGGTCCGTGTACACAATGGAACATTCGCCATGGCAAAGGATGAAACACTGCTCTTTGCAGCACCATAGATGAGCCTAGAGATAATCACAGAATATGAGGTAAGTCGGAAAGCAGACGACAAATACCCTGTGATATCACTCCTAGCTGTTACCTAACAACTCACACATATGAACATATTTCCACAGAGAAAGACTCTCACAGACTTAGAAAACAAACTATGGTTATCTAAAAGGAAAGGTGGGAGGAATGGATACATTAAGATTAGGGTTACCATACGTACACAAATACATATAAAACACATGTATCAAAAAGACCGACCATATACCAAGGGAGGTCTACTGAACGCTCTGTACTAATTTACACGGGGGCTTGCCTGGTGGCACCGTGGTTAAGAATCCGCCTGCCAATGCAGGGGACACAGGTTCGATCCCTGGTTCGGGAAGATCCCACATGCTGCAGAGCAACTAATGAGCCTACGCTCTGGAGCCCATGAGCCATAACTATTGAAGCCCGCACGCCTAGAGCCCATGCTCCGCAACAAGAGAAGCCACTGCAGTGCGAAGCCCGTGCACCGCAACGGAGAGTAGCCCCCACTCACCGCAACTGGAGAAAGCCCACATGCAGCAACGAAGATCCAACTCAGCCAAAAATAAATAAATAAATAAATAAAATTTATAAACCAAATAATAGTAATTTACATGGGAAAAGGATCTGTACATGAATAGATATATATAATGTTCAATTGAACCTGATTTTGTACACCCAGAACAAACACTATTCTACTCATTACCCCAGTTTAAAAAATTAAAACCACGAACAACAATTAATGAGACATGAAGTTACTGGGGTTTTCCCTGGCACATCCCATTCTAATTTACAACCTAGGAACACAACTTTCAGGAAGGCTCTGCTGCCCTAGTAACCAGATTTGGGAATGGAGAAATGCTGCCGACTTGTGGCCGTTTCCCACAACAGCAGCTTTAAACACAGGGCTAACGGTCACTTGAGATTCACAGTAATGGTAGGGCTGTAAATGACACGTGTCCTCAAAAAATGTCCTGGGGTAGGTAATGGCCAAAAAAGTTCACAACACGGAAAATTTTTCAAGAAAACAATTTGAAGAGGTAAGTGTTACTCACTCTGTTATTTTAAAAAAAGAAGAACATGGATAAAAGCTCAATATCAGGAATTAGTGGTTGGATGCAAATCCAAACTACAAAAGGATTTCTCCACCCAATATTCAAAATGCCATCCGTAAAAAGTCTACAAACAAGGAATGCTGACGGGTTGGTGGAGAAATGCATACCCACTATGCTGTTGGTTGGATGTAAACGGGTAACAGCTAATCATGAGAACAGAATGGAGCTGCGTTTAAACGGTAAAAATTGAGCTACCATATGATGCGGCCGATCCCCTAACGGGCCTATACCCTAAGAAGACCAGAATCGGAAAGGCACAGACAGGCAAACATGCACTGCAGCAATATTTACAATACCCAAGCCATGCAAGCAAACAAAATGTCCATCAACAGATAAATGGACAAAGAAGAAGTGGTATACGTACCGAATGCAATAGTAGCCTCGGAAAAAAAATGAACAATGCCGTTTTCAGGACTACTCATGAGCCTAGAAATAATCATACTACGTTAAGTAAGTCAAAAGGGAATGACAAATATCCTATGATATCATTTATACATGTTATCCTAAGATTGCTACCAGTGAACATATTTCCACAGAAAAAGACACAGACTTACAAAACAAACTAATGGTTAACCAAAATGAAAGGTGGGAGGATGGATAAATTAGGATTATGGGGGTAGCGTACATATACTAATGTATGTTAAATGTATATAAACATATAACACATAAACTACATGAATTATATAATCACCAATACATATAAAATATGTAATGACAAAACACCTACCAAATACCAAGGGAGGTCTACTCAACATTCTGTAATAACATACATGGTAACAGGATCCGAAGATGAACACACATATGTATGAATCATTGACCAGATTCTGTACAGCCAGATAATCACAACACTCTAATCAAATTTCCTCCGATAATAAATATAAATTAAATTTTAAAAACGAACATAAGTAAGGAGACATAAACTTCTGGGGGCTTGTCCCAGCACATTCCACTCTAATTTACAACCTCGGAACACTACCTCCAGGAAGACTCTGTTGCCCTAGTAACAAGAGTTGAGAACGTACTAATGCTGCCGCCTTGTGGCTGTTTCCGACAACAGCAGCTTTAAACCCAGTGCTAATGGTCGCTTAATAGTCACAAGGACTGCAGGGCTGTAAATGACACCTGCCCTCAGAAAATGCCCTGGGGTAGGGAATAGGCAAGAAAATTCAACACATGACAAAGTTTTCAAGAAGTCAGTATGAACAGGGAAGTTGTACTCACTCTTTTAAAAAAAAAGGAAAAGAAAAAAAAAAGGACACGCCTAAAGCTCAGTATAAGGAATTACTAGCCGCATGCAAATCCAATGTCCACAAAGGTTTCAGCTCACACCAGTCAAATGACCATCAGCAAAAAGTCTACAGACTATAAATGCTGAAGAGGTTTTAGGGAACTGTGTACCTTCTAGCTGCTGGTGGGATGTAAAGTAGTAACAGCACTAATGAAAACTGAGTGGAGCTGCTTTAAAAGGTAAAAATTGAGCTACCATATGATGCGGCAGGGCACCTTCGGGGCCTATAACCTAAGACCACCAGAATCGGAAAGACAGAGGCAGGCAAATGTGCACTGCAGCCATATTGAAATAGCCAAGACATGGAAGCTAAAAAAAGGTCCATAAACAGATGAATGGACAAAGAAGAAGTGGTGTATGTACAGAATGGAATATTAGCCACGAAGAAAGATAAAAGAATGGCATATGCAGCACCACAGATGAGCCTAGAGATAATCACACAACGTGAAGTAAGTCAGAATGCGAAAGACAAATGTCCTATGATATCACTTATGTTATCTGAAAATTCATAAAAATGAACATATTTCCATAGAGAAAGACAATCTCAGATTGAGAAGACAAACTTATGGTTAAGCCAAAGAAAAGGTGTGAGGAATGGATAAATTAGGATATTGGGGTTAACAAACATATACTAATACATATAAAATATATCATCCCCAAAGACCTATGGAATACCAAGAGTGGTCTACTCAACACTCTGTAATAACCTACATGGAAAAGGACACAAAGATCAAATAGATATATGTATATGTGTACATGAACAAGATTCTGTACGCCTAGAACAAAAGACATTTTAAAATCCAATTTGCTCTGATAAAAATTAAAACTTAAAGACACAAACAAGAATTAAGGAGGCTAAAACTTATGGGGGTTTGTCCTGGCACATTCCACTCTAACCTGCAACCTAAAAGCACAACTTGCAGCAAGGTTCTGTTTCCCTAGCAAGCAGAGTTGGCAACGTAGAAATGCTGCCACCCTAAGGCCGTTTCCTCAAACAGCAGCTTTAAATCCACTGCTAATGGTCACTAATATTCACAAGGACTGCAGGGCTGTAAATGACTCATGCCCTCAAAAACTGTCCTGGGGTAGGGAATGGCCAAAAAAATCCAATCGCGGCAAATTTTTCAAGAAGGCAATTTGAAGTTGTAAGTTTAGCTGAATGTTAAAAAAAAATGAAAAGGACATTGATAAACGCAAAACATCAGGAATTATTAGACGCATGCAAATCCAAGCTACACAAAGGTATCCCCTCACACCAGTCAGAATGACCATCAGCAAAAAGTCAACAAACGACAGATGTTGAAGAAGTTGTGGAGAATAGCGTAACCTCTCGGTCTAAGTGGGATGTAAACTGGTAACAGCCAATAATAGGAACAGAATGGCAGTGCGTTTAAAGGTAAAAACTGAGTCACCATATGATCCGGAAGGCCCACTATTGGGCCTGTCCCCTGTGAAAGCCAGAATCAAAAAGACACAGGATGGAAAATCGTGCACTGCAGCAGTATTTACAATAGCCAAGACATGGAAGCGACAAAAATGTCCATCATCAGATGAATGGACGAAAAAGTGGTCCGTGTACACAATGCAATATTAGACACAGAAAAGAATGAAACAATGCCGTTTGCAGCACCATAGATGAGGCTACAGATAATCACACAACTTGAAGTAAGTCAGAAAGCGAGAGACACATATCCTATGATATCACGTATAGGTGTTATCTAAAAATTGATAGGAATGAACCTATTTCCACAGAGAAGGACACTCACGTGTTCAGAAAACAAGCTTGTGGTTAACCAAATGGAAAGGTGTGAGGAATGTATAACGGAGGATATTGGGTTTAACAGACATATGCTAATACTTATAAAATATATAATCATCAGACATACCGAATACCAAGAGAGGTCTACACAACATTCTGTAATAACCTATATGGAACAGGATCCAAACAAGAAAAGATATATGTATCAACGAAAGAGATTCTGTACACCTAGAACAAAAACAACATTGCAATCAAATTTGCTCTGAGAAAAATGAAAATTAAACCAAGAATACCAACAACAAATAAGTACACATAGTTTTGGGGGATTTGTCCTGGCACATTCCACTCTACTTTACAAGCGACAAACAGGACTTCCAGGAAGGCTCTGTTGCCCTAGTAACCAGAGTTGGGAATGTAGAAATGCTGCCCCCTTGTGGCCGTTTCCTGCAACAGCAGCTTTAAACACAGACCTAATGGTCATGTGATATTCACAATTACTACAGGGCTGTAAACGACACCTGCCCTCAAAAAATATCCCGGTGAAGGTAATGGCCACAGGAATTCAGAACATGGCAAATTTTTCAAGGAAACAATTTGAAGAGGTAACTTTCTCTGTTTTACTTAAAAAAAAAAAAAAAGAAAACGGACGGAGATAAAAGCTCAATATCGGGAATTATCAGACGCATGCAAATCCAAACTACAAAAAGGTATCACCATCCAACACTCAAAATGCCATCAGTAAAAAGTCTACAAACAATAAATGCTGAAGGGGTTTTAGAGATCTGTGTACCCTCTAGTTGCTGGTGGGATGTAAACTGGTAACAGCCAGTACTGAGAACAGAATGGAGGTGCGTTGAAAGGTAAAAATTGAACTACCATATCATCTAGTAGGCCCACTGCTGGGCCTAACCCCTGAGAAGACCAGAATCCAAAAGACACAGGCTGGCAATCCTGCACTGCATCAATATTTAGCATAGCCAAGACTTGGAAGTAACCAAAATGTCCACCAACAGATGAATGCACAAAGAAGAAGTGGTCCGTGTACACAATGGAACATTCGCCATGGCAAAGGATGAAACACTGCTCTTTGCAGCACCATAGATGAGCCTAGAGATAATCACAGAATATGAGGTAAGTCGGAAAGCAGACGACAAATACCCTGTGATATCACTCCTAGCTGTTACCTAACAACTCACACATATGAACATATTTCCACAGAGAAAGACTCTCACAGACTTAGAAAACAAACTATGGTTATCTAAAAGGAAAGGTGGGAGGAATGGATACATTAAGATTAGGGTTACCATACGTACACAAATACATATAAAACACATGTATCAAAAAGACCGACCATATACCAAGGGAGGTCTACTGAACGCTCTGTACTAATTTACACGGGGGCTTGCCTGGTGGCACCGTGGTTAAGAATCCGCCTGCCAATGCAGGGGACACAGGTTCGATCCCTGGTTCGGGAAGATCCCACATGCTGCAGAGCAACTAATGAGCCTACGCTCTGGAGCCCATGAGCCATAACTATTGAAGCCCGCACGCCTAGAGCCCATGCTCCGCAACAAGAGAAGCCACTGCAGTGCGAAGCCCGTGCACCGCAACGGAGAGTAGCCCCCACTCACCGCAACTGGAGAAAGCCCACATGCAGCAACGAAGATCCAACTCAGCCAAAAATAAATAAATAAATAAATAAAATTTATAAACCAAATAATAGTAATTTACATGGGAAAAGGATCTGTACATGAATAGATATATATAATGTTCAATTGAACCTGATTTTGTACACCCAGAACAAACACTATTCTACTCATTACCCCAGTTTAAAAAATTAAAACCACGAACAACAATTAATGAGACATGAAGTTACTGGGGTTTTCCCTGGCACATCCCATTCTAATTTACAACCTAGGAACACAACTTTCAGGAAGGCTCTGCTGCCCTAGTAACCAGATTTGGGAATGGAGAAATGCTGCCGACTTGTGGCCGTTTCCCACAACAGCAGCTTTAAACACAGGGCTAACGGTCACTTGAGATTCACAGTAATGGTAGGGCTGTAAATGACACGTGTCCTCAAAAAATGTCCTGGGGTAGGTAATGGCCAAAAAAGTTCACAACACGGAAAATTTTTCAAGAAAACAATTTGAAGAGGTAAGTGTTACTCACTCTGTTATTTTAAAAAAAGAAGAACACGGATAAAAGCTCAATATCAGGAATTAGTGGTTGGATGCAAATCCAAACTACAAAAGGATTTCTCCACCCAATATTCAAAATGCCATCCGTAAAAAGTCTACAAACAAGGAATGCTGACGGGTTGGTGGAGAAATGCATACCCACTATGCTGTTGGTTGGATGTAAACGGGTAACAGCTAATCATGAGAACAGAATGGAGCTGCGTTTAAACGGTAAAAATTGAGCTACCATATGATGCGGCCGATCCCCTAACGGGCCTATACCCTAAGAAGACCAGAATCGGAAAGGCACAGACAGGCAAACATGCACTGCAGCAATATTTACAATACCCAAGCCATGCAAGCAAACAAAATGTCCATCAACAGATAAATGGACAAAGAAGAAGTGGTATACGTACCGAACGCAATAGTAGCCTCGGAAAAAAAATGAACAATGCCGTTTTCAGGACTACTCATGAGCCTAGAAATAATCATACTACGTTAAGTAAGTCAAAAGGGAATGACAAATATCCTATGATATCATTTATACATGTTATCCTAAGATTGCTACCAGTGAACATATTTCCACAGAAAAAGACACAGACTTACAAAACAAACTAATGGTTAACCAAAATGAAAGGTGGGAGGATGGATAAATTAGGATTATGGGGGTAGCGTACATATACTAATGTATGTTAAATGTATATAAACATATAACACATAAACTACATGAATTATATAATCACCAAT
Organism: Balaenoptera acutorostrata; assembly: GCF_949987535.1. NCBI lineage: Eukaryota > Metazoa > Chordata > Mammalia > Artiodactyla > Balaenopteridae > Balaenoptera > Balaenoptera acutorostrata. The sequence continues at coordinate 239,281 of NC_080069.1, forward strand.
ACATATAAAATATGTAATGACAAAACACCTACCAAATACCAAGGGAGGTCTACTCAACATTCTGTAATAACATACATGGTAACAGGATCCGAAGATGAACACACATATGTATGAATCATTGACCAGATTCTGTACAGCCAGATAATCACAACACTCTAATCAAATTTCCTCCGATAATAAATATAAATTAAATTTTAAAAACGAACATAAGTAAGGAGACATAAACTTCTGGGGGCTTGTCCCAGCACATTCCACTCTAATTTACAACCTCGGAACACTACCTCCAGGAAGACTCTGTTGCCCTAGTAACAAGAGTTGAGAACGTACTAATGCTGCCGCCTTGTGGCTGTTTCCGACAACAGCAGCTTTAAACCCAGTGCTAATGGTCGCTTAATAGTCACAAGGACTGCAGGGCTGTAAATGACACCTGCCCTCAGAAAATGCCCTGGGGTAGGGATAGGCAAGAAAATTCAACACATGACAAAGTTTTCAAGAAGTCAGTATGAACAGGGAAGTTGTACTCACTCTTTTAAAAAAAAAGGAAAAGAAAAAAAAAAGGACACGCCTAAAGCTCAGTATAAGGAATTACTAGCCGCATGCAAATCCAATGTCCACAAGGTTTCAGCTCACACCAGTCAAATGACCATCAGCAAAAAGTCTACAGACTATAAATGCTGAAGAGGTTTTAGGGAACTGTGTACCTTCTAGCTGCTGGTGGGATGTAAAGTAGTAACAGCACTAATGAAAACTGAGTGGAGCTGCTTTAAAAGGTAAAAATTGAGCTACCATATGATGCGGCAGGGCACCTTCGGGGCCTATAACCTAAGACCACCAGAATCGGAAAGACAGAGGCAGGCAAATGTGCACTGCAGCCATATTGAAACAGCCAAGACATGGAAGCTAAAAAAAGGTCCATAAACAGATGAATGGACAAAGAAGAAGTGGTGTATGTACAGAATGGAATATTAGCCACGAAGAAAGATAAAAGAATGGCATATGCAGCACCACAGATGAGCCTAGAGATAATCACACAACGTGAAGTAAGTCAGAATGCAAAAGACAAATGTCCTATGATATCACTTATGTTATCTGAAAATTCATAAAAATGAACATATTTCCATAGAGAAAGACAATCTCAGATTGAGAAGACAAACTTATGGTTAAGCCAAAGAAAAGGTGTGAGGAATGGATAAATTAGGATATTGGGGTTAACAAACATATACTAATACATATAAAATATATCATCCCCAAAGACCTATGGAATACCAAGAGTGGTCTACTCAACACTCTGTAATAACCTACATGGAAAAGGACACAAAGATCAAATAGATATATGTATATGTGTACATGAACAAGATTCTGTACGCCTAGAACAAAAGACATTTTAAAATCCAATTTGCTCTGATAAAAATTAAAACTTAAAGACACAAACAAGAATTAAGGAGGCTAAAACTTATGGGGGTTTGTCCTGGCACATTCCACTCTAACCTGCAACCTAAAAGCACAACTTGCAGCAAGGTTCTGTTTCCCTAGCAAGCAGAGTTGGCAACGTAGAAATGCTGCCACCCTAAGGCCGTTTCCTCAAACAGCAGCTTTAAATCCACTGCTAATGGTCACTAATATTCACAAGGACTGCAGGGCTGTAAATGACTCATGCCCTCAAAAACTGTCCTGGGGTAGGGAATGGCCAAAAAAATCCAATCGCGGCAAATTTTTCAAGAAGGCAATTTGAAGTTGTAAGTTTAGCTGAATGTTAAAAAAAAATGAAAAGGACATTGATAAACGCAAAACATCAGGAATTATTAGACGCATGCAAATCCAAGCTACACAAAGGTATCCCCTCACACCAGTCAGAATGACCATCAGCAAAAAGTCAACAAACGACAGATGTTGAAGAAGTTGTGGAGAATAGCGTAACCTCTCGGTCTAAGTGGGATGTAAACTGGTAACAGCCAATAATAGGAACAGAATGGCAGTGCGTTTAAAGGTAAAAACTGAGTCACCATATGATCCGGAAGGCCCACTATTGGGCCTGTCCCCTGTGAAAGCCAGAATCAAAAAGACACAGGATGGAAAATCGTGCACTGCAGCAGTATTTACAATAGCCAAGACATGGAAGCGACAAAAATGTCCATCATCAGATGAATGGACGAAAAAGTGGTCCGTGTACACAATGCAATATTAGACACAGAAAAGAATGAAACAATGCCGTTTGCAGCACCATAGATGAGGCTACAGATAATCACACAACTTGAAGTAAGTCAGAAAGCGAGAGACACATATCCTATGATATCACGTATAGGTGTTATCTAAAAATTGATAGGAATGAACCTATTTCCACAGAGAAGGACACTCACGTGTTCAGAAAACAAGCTTGTGGTTAACCAAATGGAAAGGTGTGAGGAATGTATAACGGAGGATATTGGGTTTAACAGACATATGCTAATACTTATAAAATATATAATCATCAGACATACCGAATACCAAGAGAGGTCTACACAACATTCTGTAATAACCTATATGGAACAGGATCCAAACAAGAAAAGATATATGTATCAACGAAAGAGATTCTGTACACCTAGAACAAACACAACATTGCAATCAAATTTGCTCTGAGAAAAATGAAAATTAAACCAAGAATACCAACAACAAATAAGTACACATAGTTTTGGGGGATTTGTCCTGGCACATTCCACTCTACTTTACAAGCGACAAACAGGACTTCCAGGAAGGCTCTGTTGCCCTAGTAACCAGAGTTGGGAATGTAGAAATGCTGCCCCCTTGTGGCCGTTTCCTGCAACAGCAGCTTTAAACACAGACCTAATGGTCATGTGATATTCACAATTACTACAGGGCTGTAAACGACACCTGCCCTCAAAAAATACCCCGGTGAAGGTAATGGCCACAGGAATTCAGAACATGGCAAATTTTTCAAGGAAACAATTTGAAGAGGTAACTTTCCTGTTTTACTTTAAAAAAAAAAAAAAAAGAAAACGGACGGAGATAAAAGCTCAATATCGGGAATTATCAGACGCATGCAAATCCAAACTACGAAAAGGTATCACCATCCAACACTCAAAATGCCATCAGTAAAAAGTCTACAAACAATAAATGCTGAAGGGGTTTTAGAGATCTGTGTACCCTCTAGTTGCTGGTGGGATGTAAACTGGTAACAGCCAGTACTGAGAACAGAATGGAGGTGCGTTGAAAGGTAAAAATTGAACTACCATATCATCTAGTAGGCCCACTGCTGGGCCTAACCCCTGAGAAGACCAGAATCCAAAAGACACAGGCTGGCAATCCTGCACTGCATCAATATTTAGCATAGCCAAGACTTGGAAGTAACCAAAATGTCCACCAACAGATGAATGCACAAAGAAGAAGTGGTCCGTGTACACAATGGAACATTCGCCATGGCAAAGGATGAAACACTGCTCTTTGCAGCACCATAGATGAGCCTAGAGATAATCACAGAACATGAGGTAAGTCGGAAAGCAGACGACAAATACCCTGTGATATCACTCCTAGCTGTTACCTAACAACTCACACATATGAACATATTTCCACAGAGAAAGACTCTCACAGACTTAGAAAACAAACTATGGTTATCTAAAAGGAAAGGTGGGAGGAATGGATACATTAAGATTAGGGTTACCATACGTACACAAATACATATTAAACACATGTATCAAAAAGACCGACCATATACCAAGGGAGGTCTACTGAACGCTCTGTACTAATTTACACGGGGGCTTGCCTGGTGGCACCGTGGTTAAGAATCCGCCTGCCAATGCAGGGGACACAGGTTCGATCCCTGGTTCGGGAAGATCCCACATGCTGCAGAGCAACTAAGCCAGTGCACCACAACTAGTGAGCCTACGCTCTGGAGCCCATGAGCCATAACTACTGAGCCCATGCACCACAACTACTGAAGCCCGCACGCCTAGAGCCCGTGCTCCGCAACAAGAGAAGCCACCGCAGTGAGAAGCCCGTGCACCGCAACGGAGAGTAGCCCCCACTCACCGCAACTGGAGAAAGCCCACATGCAGCAACGAAGATCCAACTCAGCCAGAAATAAATAAATAAATAAAATAAATTTATAAACCAAATAATAGTAATTTACATGGGAAGAGGATCTGTACATGAATAGATATATATAATGTTCAATTGAACCTGATTTTGTACACCCAGAACAAACACTATTCTACTCATTACCCCAGTTTAAAAAATTAAAACCACGAACAACAATTAATGAGTCATGAAGTTACTGGGGTTTTCCCTGGCATATCCCATTCTAATTTACAACCTAGGAACACAACTTTCAGGAAGGCTCTGCTGCCCTAGTAACCAGATTTGGGAATGGAGAAATGCTGCCGACTTGTGGCCGTTTCCCACAACAGCAGCTTTAAACACAGGGCTAACGGTCACTTGAGAGTCACAGTAATTGTAGGGCTGTAAATGACACGTGTCCTCAAAAAATGTCCTGGGGTAGGTAATGGCCAAAAAAGTTCACAACACGGAAAATTTTTCAAGAAAACAATTTGAAGAGGTAAGTGTTACTCACTCTGTTATTTTAAAAAAAGAAGAACACGGATAAAAGCTCAATATCAGGAATTAGTGGTTGGATGCAAATCCAAACTACAAAAGGATTTCTCCACCCAATATTCAAAATGCCATCCGTAAAAAGTCTACAAACAAGGAATGCTGACGGGTTGGTGGAGAAATGCATACCCACTATGCTGTTGGTTGGATGTAAACTGGTAACAGCTAATCATGAGAACAGAATGGAGCTGCGTTTAAACGGTAAAAATTGAGCTACCATATGATGCGGCCGATCCCCTAACGGGCCTATACCCTAAGAAGACCAGAATCGGAAAGGCACAGACAGGCAAACATGCACTGCAGCAATATTTACAATACCCAAGCCATGCAAGCAAACAAAATGTCCATCAACAGATAAATGGACAAAGAAGAAGTGGTATACGTACCGAATGCAATAGTAGCCTCGGAAAAAAAATGAACAATGCCGTTTTCAGGACTACTCATGAGCCTAGAAATAATCATACTACGTTAAGTAAGTCAAAAGGGAATGACAAATATCCTATGATATCATTTATACATGTTATCCTAAGATTGCTACCAGTGAACATATTTCCACAGAAAAAGACACAGACTTACAAAACAAACTAATGGTTAACCAAAATGAAAGGTGGGAGGATGGATAAATTAGGATTATGGGGGTAGCGTACATATACTAATGTATGTTAAATGTATATAAACATATAACACATAAACTACATGAATTATATAATCACCAATACATATAAAATATGTAATGACAAAACACCTACCAAATACCAAGGGAGGTCTACTCAACATTCTGTAATAACATACATGGTAACAGGATCCGAAGATGAACACACGTATGTATGAATCATTGACCAGATTCTGTACAGCCAGATAATCACAACACTCTAATCAAATTTCCTCCGATAATAAATATAAATTAAATTTTAAAAACGAACATAAGTAAGGAGACATAAACTTCTGGGGGCTTGTCCCAGCACATTCCACTCTAATTTACAACCTCGGAACACTACCTCCAGGAAGACTCTGTTGCCCTAGTAACAAGAGTTGAGAACGTACTAATGCTGCCGCCTTGTGGCTGTTTCCGACAACAGCAGCTTTAAACCCAGTGCTAATGGTCGCTTAATAGTCACAAGGACTGCAGGGCTGTAAATGACACCTGCCCTCAGAAAATGCCCTGGGGTAGGGAATAGGCAAGAAAATTCAACACATGACAAAGTTTTCAAGAAGTCAGTATGAACAGGGAAGTTGTACTCACTCTTTAAAAAAAAGGAAAAGGAAAATAAAGGACATGCCTAAAGCTCAGTATAAGGAATTATTAGCCGCATGCAAATCCAATGTCCACAAAGGTTTCAGCTCACACCAGTCAAATGACCATCAGCAAAAAGTCTACAGACTATAAATGCTGAAGAGGTTTTAGGGAACTGTGTACCTTCTAGCTGCTGGTGGGATGTAAAGTGGTAACAGCACTAACGAAAACTGAATGGAGCTGCTTTAAAAGGTAAAAATTGAGCTACCATATGATGCGGCAGGGCACCTTCGGGGCCTATAACCTAAGACCACCAGAATCGGAAAGACAGAGGCAGGCAAATGTGCACTGCAGCCATATTGAAATAGCCAAGACATGGAAGCTAAAAAAAGGTCCATAAACAGATGAATGGACAAAGAAGAAGTGGTGTATGTACAGAATGGAATATTAGCCACGAAGAAAGATAAAAGAATGGCATATGCAGCACCACAGATGAGCCTAGAGATAATCACACAACGTGAAGTAAGTCAGAATGCGAAAGACAAATGTCCTATGATATCACTTATGTTATCTGAAAATTCATAAAAATGAACATATTTCCATAGAGAAAGACAATCTCAGATTGAGAAGACAAACTTATGGTTAAGCCAAAGAAAAGGTGTGAGGAATGGATAAATTAGGATATTGGGGTTAACAAACATATACTAATACATATAAAATATATCATCCCCAAAGACCTATGGAATACCAAGAGTGGTCTACTCAACACTCTGTAATAACCTACATGGAAAAGGACACAAAGATCAAATAGATATATGTATATGTGTACATGAACAAGATTCTGTACGCCTAGAACAAAAGACATTTTAAAATCCAATTTGCTCTGATAAAAATTAAAACTTAAAGACACAAACAAGAATTAAGGAGGCTAAAACTTATGGGGGTTTGTCCTGGCACATTCCACTCTAACCTGCAACCTAAAAGCACAACTTGCAGCAAGGTTCTGTTTCCCTAGCAAGCAGAGTTGGCAACGTAGAAATGCTGCCACCCTAAGGCCGTTTCCTCAAACAGCAGCTTTAAATCCACTGCTAATGGTCACTAATATTCACAAGGACTGCAGGGCTGTAAATGACTCATGCCCTCAAAAACTGTCCTGGGGTAGGGAATGGCCAAAAAAATCCAATCGCGGCAAATTTTTCAAGAAGGCAATTTGAAGTTGTAAGTTTAGCTGAATGTTAAAAAAAAATGAAAAGGACATTGATAAACGCAAAACATCAGGAATTATTAGACGCATGCAAATCCAAGCTACACAAAGGTATCCCCTCACACCAGTCAGAATGACCATCAGCAAAAAGTCAACAAACGACAGATGTTGAAGAACTTGTGGAGAATAGCGTAACCTCTCGGTCTAAGTGGGATGTAAACTGGTAACAGCCAATAATAGGAACAGAATGGCAGTGCGTTTAAAGGTAAAAACTGAGTCACCATATGATCCGGAAGGCCCACTATTGGGCCTGTCCCCTGTGAAAGCCAGAATCAAAAAGACACAGGATGGAAAATCGTGCACTGCAGCAGTATTTACAATAGCCAAGACATGGAAGCGACAAAAATGTCCATCATCAGATGAATGGACGAAAAAGTGGTCCGTGTACACAATGCAATATTAGACACAGAAAAGAATGAAACAATGCCGTTTGCAGCACCATAGATGAGGCTACAGATAATCACACAACTTGAAGTAAGTCAGAAAGCGAGAGACACATATCCTATGATATCACCTATAGGTGTTATCTAAAAATTGATAGGAATGAACCTATTTCCACAGAGAAGGACACTCACGTGTTCAGAAAACAAGCTTGTGGTTAACCAAATGGAAAGGTGTGAGGAATGTATAACGGAGGATATTGGGTTTAACAGACATATGCTAATACTTATAAAATATATAATCATCAGACATACCGAATACCAAGAGAGGTCTACACAACATTCTGTAATAACCTATATGGAACAGGATCCAAACAAGAAAAGATATATGTATCAACGAAAGAGATTCTGTACACCTAGAACAAACACAACATTGCAATCAAATTTGCTCTGAGAAAAATGAAAATTAAACCAAGAATACCAACAACAAATAAGTACACATAGTTTTGGGGGATTTGTCCTGGCACATTCCACTCTACTTTACAAGCGACAAACAGGACTTCCAGGAAGGCTCTGTTGCCCTAGTAACCAGAGTTGGGAATGTAGAAATGCTGCCCCCTTGTGGCCGTTTCCTGCAACAGCAGCTTTAAACACAGACCTAATGGTCATGTGATATTCACAATTACTACAGGGCTGTAAACGACACCTGCCCTCAAAAAATACCCCGGTGAAGGTAATGGCCACAGGAATTCAGAACATGGCAAATTTTTCAAGGAAACAATTTGAAGAGGTAACTTTCTCTGTTTCACTTTAAAAAAAAAAAAAAAAGAAAACGGACGGAGATAAAAGCTCAATATCGGGAATTATCAGACGCATGCAAATCCAAACTACAAAAAGGTATCACCATCCAACACTCAAAATGCCATCAGTAAAAAGTCTACAAACAATAAATGCTGAAGGGGTTTTAGAGATCTGTGTACCCTCTAGTTGCTGGTGGGATGTAAACTGGTAACAGCCAGTACTGAGAACAGAATGGAGGTGCGTTGAAAGGTAAAAATTGAACTACCATATCATCTAGTAGGCCCACTGCTGGGCCTAACCCCTGAGAAGACCAGAATCCAAAAGACACAGGCTGGCAATCCTGCACTGCATCAATATTTAGCATAGCCAAGACTTGGAAGTAACCAAAATGTCCACCAACAGATGAATGCACAAAGAAGAAGTGGTCCGTGTACACAATGGAACATTCGCCATGGCAAAGGATGAAACACTGCTCTTTGCAGCACCATAGATGAGCCTAGAGATAATCACAGAATATGAGGTAAGTCGGAAAGCAGACGACAAATACCCTGTGATATCACTCCTAGCTGTTACCTAACAACTCACACATATGAACATATTTCCACAGAGAAAGACTCTCACAGACTTAGAAAACAAACTATGGTTATCTAAAAGGAAAGGTGGGAGGAATGGATACATTAAGATTAGGGTTACCATACGTACACAAATACATATAAAACACATGTATCAAAAAGACCGACCATATACCAAGGGAGGTCTACTGAACGCTCTGTACTAATTTACACGGGGGCTTGCCTGGTGGCACCGTGGTTAAGAATCCGCCTGCCAATGCAGGGGACACAGGTTCGATCCCTGGTTCGGGAAGATCCCACATGCTGCAGAGCAACTAATGAGCCTACGCTCTGGAGCCCATGAGCCATAACTATTGAAGCCCGCACGCCTAGAGCCCATGCTCCGCAACAAGAGAAGCCACTGCAGTGCGAAGCCCGTGCACCGCAACGGAGAGTAGCCCCCACTCACCGCAACTGGAGAAAGCCCACATGCAGCAACGAAGATCCAACTCAGCCAAAAATAAATAAATAAATAAATAAAATTTATAAACCAAATAATAGTAATTTACATGGGAAAAGGATCTGTACATGAATAGATATATATAATGTTCAATTGAACCTGATTTTGTACACCCAGAACAAACACTATTCTACTCATTACCCCAGTTTAAAAAATTAAAACCACGAACAACAATTAATGAGACATGAAGTTACTGGGGTTTTCCCTGGCACATCCCATTCTAATTTACAACCTAGGAACACAACTTTCAGGAAGGCTCTGCTGCCCTAGTAACCAGATTTGGGAATGGAGAAATGCTGCCGACTTGTGGCCGTTTCCCACAACAGCAGCTTTAAACACAGGGCTAACGGTCACTTGAGATTCACAGTAATGGTAGGGCTGTAAATGACACGTGTCCTCAAAAAATGTCCTGGGGTAGGTAATGGCCAAAAAAGTTCACAACACGGAAAATTTTTCAAGAAAACAATTTGAAGAGGTAAGTGTTACTCACTCTGTTATTTTAAAAAAAGAAGAACACGGATAAAAGCTCAATATCAGGAATTAGTGGTTGGATGCAAATCCAAACTACAAAAGGATTTCTCCACCCAATATTCAAAATGCCATCCGTAAAAAGTCTACAAACAAGGAATGCTGACGGGTTGGTGGAGAAATGCATACCCACTATGCTGTTGGTTGGATGTAAACGGGTAACAGCTAATCATGAGAACAGAATGGAGCTGCGTTTAAACGGTAAAAATTGAGCTACCATATGATGCGGCCGATCCCCTAACGGGCCTATACCCTAAGAAGACCAGAATCGGAAAGGCACAGACAGGCAAACATGCACTGCAGCAATATTTACAATACCCAAGCCATGCAAGCAAACAAAATGTCCATCAACAGATAAATGGACAAAGAAGAAGTGGTATACGTACCGAATGCAATAGTAGCCTCGGAAAAAAAATGAACAATGCCGTTTTCAGGACTACTCATGAGCCTAGAAATAATCATACTACGTTAAGTAAGTCAAAAGGGAATGACAAATATCCTATGATATCATTTATACATGTTATCCTAAGATTGCTACCAGTGAACATATTTCCACAGAAAAAGACACAGACTTACAAAACAAACTAATGGTTAACCAAAATGAAAGGTGGGAGGATGGATAAATTAGGATTATGGGGGTAGCGTACATATACTAATGTATGTTAAATGTATATAAACATATAACACATAAACTACATGAATTATATAATCACCAATACATATAAAATATGTAATGACAAAACACCTACCAAATACCAAGGGAGGTCTACTCAACATTCTGTAATAACATACGTGGTAACAGGATCCGAAGATGAACACACATATGTATGAATCATTGACCAGATTCTGTACAGCCAGATAATCACAACACTCTAATCAAATTTCCTCCGATAATAAATATAAATTAAATTTTAAAAACGAACATAAGTAAGGAGACATAAACTTCTGGGGGCTTGTCCCAGCACATTCCACTCTAATTTACAACCTCGGAACACTACCTCCAGGAAGACTCTGTTGCCCTAGTAACAAGAGTTGAGAACGTACTAATGCTGCCGCCTTGTGGCTGTTTCCGACAACAGCAGCTTTAAACCCAGTGCTAATGGTCGCTTAATAGTCACAAGGACTGCAGGGCTGTAAATGACACCTGCCCTCAGAAAATGCCCTGGGGTAGGGAATAGGCAAGAAAATTCAACACATGACAAAGTTTTCAAGAAGTCAGTATGAACAGGGAAGTTGTACTCACTCTTTTAAAAAAAAAGGAAAAGAAAAAAAAAAGGACACGCCTAAAGCTCAGTATAAGGAATTACTAGCCGCATGCAAATCCAATGTCCACAAAGGTTTCAGCTCACACCAGTCAAATGACCATCAGCAAAAAGTCTACAGACTATAAATGCTGAAGAGGTTTTAGGGAACTGTGTACCTTCTAGCTGCTGGTGGGATGTAAAGTAGTAACAGCACTAATGAAAACTGAGTGGAGCTGCTTTAAAAGGTAAAAATTGAGCTACCATATGATGCGGCAGGGCACCTTCGGGGCCTATAACCTAAGACCACCAGAATCGGAAAGACAGAGGCAGGCAAATGTGCACTGCAGCCATATTGAAATAGCCAAGACATGGAAGCTAAAAAAAGGTCCATAAACAGATGAATGGACAAAGAAGAAGTGGTGTATGTACAGAATGGAATATTAGCCACGAAGAAAGATAAAAGAATGGCATATGCAGCACCACAGATGAGCCTAGAGATAATCACACAACGTGAAGTAAGTCAGAATGCGAAAGACAAATGTCCTATGATATCACTTATGTTATCTGAAAATTCATAAAAATGAACATATTTCCATAGAGAAAGACAATCTCAGATTGAGAAGACAAACTTATGGTTAAGCCAAAGAAAAGGTGTGAGGAATGGATAAATTAGGATATTGGGGTTAACAAACATATACTAATACATATAAAATATATCATCCCCAAAGACCTATGGAATACCAAGAGTGGTCTACTCAACACTCTGTAATAACCTACATGGAAAAGGACACAAAGATCAAATAGATATATGTATATGTGTACATGAACAAGATTCTGTACGCCTAGAACAAAAGACATTTTAAAATCCAATTTGCTCTGATAAAAATTAAAACTTAAAGACACAAACAAGAATTAAGGAGGCTAAAACTTATGGGGGTTTGTCCTGGCACATTCCACTCTAACCTGCAACCTAAAAGCACAACTTGCAGCAAGGTTCTGTTTCCCTAGCAAGCAGAGTTGGCAACGTAGAAATGCTGCCACCCTAAGGCCGTTTCCTCAAACAGCAGCTTTAAATCCACTGCTAATGGTCACTAATATTCACAAGGACTGCAGGGCTGTAAATGACTCATGCCCTCAAAAACTGTCCTGGGGTAGGGAATGGCCAAAAAAATCCAATCGCGGCAAATTTTTCAAGAAGGCAATTTGAAGTTGTAAGTTTAGCTGAATGTTAAAAAAAAATGAAAAGGACATTGATAAACGCAAAACATCAGGAATTATTAGACGCATGCAAATCCAAGCTACACAAAGGTATCCCCTCACACCAGTCAGAATGACCATCAGCAAAAAGTCAACAAACGACAGATGTTGAAGAAGTTGTGGAGAATAGCGTAACCTCTCGGTCTAAGTGGGATGTAAACTGGTAACAGCCAATAATAGGAACAGAATGGCAGTGCGTTTAAAGGTAAAAACTGAGTCACCATATGATCCGGAAGGCCCACTATTGGGCCTGTCCCCTGTGAAAGCCAGAATCAAAAAGACACAGGATGGAAAATCGTGCACTGCAGCAGTATTTACAATAGCCAAGACATGGAAGCGACAAAAATGTCCATCATCAGATGAATGGACGAAAAAGTGGTCCGTGTACACAATGCAATATTAGACACAGAAAAGAATGAAACAATGCCGTTTGCAGCACCATAGATGAGGCTACAGATAATCACACAACTTGAAGTAAGTCAGAAAGCGAGAGACACATATCCTATGATATCACGTATAGGTGTTATCTAAAAATTGATAGGAATGAACCTATTTCCACAGAGAAGGACACTCACGTGTTCAGAAAACAAGCTTGTGGTTAACCAAATGGAAAGGTGTGAGGAATGTATAACGGAGGATATTGGGTTTAACAGACATATGCTAATACTTATAAAATATATAATCATCAGACATACCGAATACCAAGAGAGGTCTACACAACATTCTGTAATAACCTATATGGAACAGGATCCAAACATGAAAAGATATATGTATCAACGAAAGAGATTCTGTACACCTAGAACAAACACAACATTGCAATCAAATTTGCTCTGAGAAAAATGAAAATTAAACCAATACCAACAACAAATAAGTACACATAGTTTTGGGGGATTTGTCCTGGCACATTCCACTCTACTTTACAAGCGACAAACAGGACTTCCAGGAAGGCTCTGTTGCCCTAGTAACCAGAGTTGGGAATATAGAAATGCTGCCCCCTTGTGGCCGTTTCCTGCAACAGCAGCTTTAAACACAGACCTAATGGTCATGTGATATTCACAATTACTACAGGGCTGTAAACGACACCTGCCCTCAAAAAATACCCCGGTGAAGGTAATGGCCACAGGAATTCAGAACATGGCAAATTTTTCAAGGAAACAATTTGAAGAGGTAACTTTCTTTGTTTTACTTTAAAAAAAAAAAAAAAGAAAACGGACGGAGATAAAAGCTCAATATCGGGAATTATCAGACGCATGCAAATCCAAACTACGAAAAGGTATCACCATCCAACACTCAAAATGCCATCAGTAAAAAGTCTACAAACAATAAATGCTGAAGGGGTTTTAGAGATCTGTGTACCCTCTAGTTGCTGGTGGGATGTAAACTGGTAACAGCCAGTACTGAGAACAGAATGGAGGTGCGTTGAAAGGTAAAAATTGAACTACCATATCATCTAGTAGGCCCACTGCTGGGCCTAACCCCTGAGAAGACCAGAATCCAAAAGACACAGGCTGGCAATCCTGCACTGCATCAATATTTAGCATAGCCAAGACTTGGAAGTAACCAAAATGTCCACCAACAGATGAATGCACAAAGAAGAAGTGGTCCGTGTACACAATGGAACATTCGCCATGGCAAAGGATGAAACACTGCTCTTTGCAGCACCATAGATGAGCCTAGAGATAATCACAGAACATGAGGTAAGTCGGAAAGCAGACGACAAATACCCTGTGATATCACTCCTAGCTGTTACCTAACAACTCACACATATGAACATATTTCCACAGAGAAAGACTCTCACAGACTTAGAAAACAAACTATGGTTATCTAAAAGGAAAGGTGGGAGGAATGGATACATTAAGATTAGGGTTACCATACGTACACAAATACATATTAAACACATGTATCAAAAAGACCGACCATATACCAAGGGAGGTCTACTGAACGCTCTGTACTAATTTACACGGGGGCTTGCCTGGTGGCACCGTGGTTAAGAATCCGCCTGCCAATGCAGGGGACACAGGTTCGATCCCTGGTTCGGGAAGATCCCACATGCTGCAGAGCAACTAAGCCAGTGCACCACAACTAGTGAGCCTACGCTCTGGAGCCCATGAGCCATAACTACTGAGCCCATGCACCACAACTACTGAAGCCCGCACGCCTAGAGCCCGTGCTCCGCAACAAGAGAAGCCACCGCAGTGAGAAGCCCGTGCACCGCAACGGAGAGTAGCCCCCACTCACCGCAACTGGAGAAAGCCCACATGCAGCAACGAAGATCCAACTCAGCCAGAAATAAATAAATAAATAAAATAAATTTATAAACCAAATAATAGTAATTTACATGGGAAGAGGATCTGTACATGAATAGATATATATAATGTTCAATTGAACCTGATTTTGTACACCCAGAACAAACACTATTCTACTCATTACCCCAGTTTAAAAAATTAAAACCACGAACAACAATTAATGAGACATGAAGTTACTGGGGTTTTCCCTGGCATATCCCATTCTAATTTACAACCTAGGAACACAACTTTCAGGAAGGCTCTGCTGCCCTAGTAACCAGATTTGGGAATGGAGAAATGCTGCCGACTTGTGGCCGTTTCCCACAACAGCAGCTTTAAACACAGGGCTAACGGTCACTTGAGAGTCACAGTAATTGTAGGGCTGTAAATGACACGTGTCCTCAAAAAATGTCCTGGGGTAGGTAATGGCCAAAAAAGTTCACAACACGGAAAATTTTTCAAGAAAACAATTTGAAGAGGTAAGTGTTACTCACTCTGTTATTTTAAAAAAAGAAGAACACGGATAAAAGCTCAATATCAGGAATTAGTGGTTGGATGCAAATCCAAACTACAAAAGGATTTCTCCACCCAATATTCAAAATGCCATCCGTAAAAAGTCTACAAACAAGGAATGCTGACGGGTTGGTGGAGAAATGCATACCCACTATGCTGTTGGTTGGATGTAAACGGGTAACAGCTAATCATGAGAACAGAATGGAGCTGCGTTTAAACGGTAAAAATTGAGCTACCATATGATGCGGCCGATCCCCTAACGGGCCTATACCCTAAGAAGACCAGAATCGGAAAGGCACAGACAGGCAAACATGCACTGCAGCAATATTTACAATACCCAAGCCATGCAAGCAAACAAAATGTCCATCAACAGATAAATGGACAAAGAAGAAGTGGTATACGTACCGAATGCAATAGTAGCCTCGGAAAAAAAATGAACAATGCCGTTTTCAGGACTACTCATGAGCCTAGAAATAATCATACTACGTTAAGTAAGTCAAAAGGGAATGACAAATATCCTATGATATCATTTATACATGTTATCCTAAGATTGCTACCAGTGAACATATTTCCACAGAAAAAGACACAGACTTACAAAACAAACTAATGGTTAACCAAAATGAAAGGTGGGAGGATGGATAAATTAGGATTATGGGGGTAGCGTACATATACTAATGTATGTTAAATGTATATAAACATATAACACATAAACTACATGAATTATATAATCACCAATACATATAAAATATGTAATGACAAAACACCTACCAAATACCAAGGGAGGTCTACTCAACATTCTGTAATAACATACGTGGTAACAGGATCCGAAGATGAACACACATATGTATGAATCATTGACCAGATTCTGTACAGCCAGATAATCACAACACTCTAATCAAATTTCCTCCGATAATAAATATAAATTAAATTTTAAAAACGAACATAAGTAAGGAGACATAAACTTCTGGGGGCTTGTCCCAGCACATTCCACTCTAATTTACAACCTCGGAACACTACCTCCAGGAAGACTCTGTTGCCCTAGTAACAAGAGTTGAGAACGTACTAATGCTGCCGCCTTGTGGCTGTTTCCGACAACAGCAGCTTTAAACCCAGTGCTAATGGTCGCTTAATAGTCACAAGGACTGCAGGGCTGTAAATGACACCTGCCCTCAGAAAATGCCCTGGGGTAGGGAATAGGCAAGAAAATTCAACACATGACAAAGTTTTCAAGAAGTCAGTATGAACAGGGAAGTTGTACTCACTCTTTTAAAAAAAAAGGAAAAGAAAAAAAAAGGACACGCCTAAAGCTCAGTATAAGGAATTACTAGCCGCATGCAAATCCAATGTCCACAAAGGTTTCAGCTCACACCAGTCAAATGACCATCAGCAAAAAGTCTACAGACTATAAATGCTGAAGAGGTTTTAGGGAACTGTGTACCTTCTAGCTGCTGGTGGGATGTAAAGTAGTAACAGCACTAATGAAAACTGAGTGGAGCTGCTTTAAAAGGTAAAAATTGAGCTACCATATGATGCGGCAGGGCACCTTCGGGGCCTATAACCTAAGACCACCAGAATCGGAAAGACAGAGGCAGGCAAATGTGCACTGCAGCCATATTGAAATAGCCAAGACATGGAAGCTAAAAAAAGGTCCATAAACAGATGAATGGACAAAGAAGAAGTGGTGTATGTACAGAATGGAATATTAGCCACGAAGAAAGATAAAAGAATGGCATATGCAGCACCACAGATGAGCCTAGAGATAATCACACAACGTGAAGTAAGTCAGAATGCGAAAGACAAATGTCCTATGATATCACTTATGTTATCTGAAAATTCATAAAAATGAACATATTTCCATAGAGAAAGACAATCTCAGATTGAGAAGACAAACTTATGGTTAAGCCAAAGAAAAGGTGTGAGGAATGGATAAATTAGGATATTGGGGTTAACAAACATATACTAATACATATAAAATATATCATCCCCAAAGACCTATGGAATACCAAGAGTGGTCTACTCAACACTCTGTAATAACCTACATGGAAAAGGACACAAAGATCAAATAGATATATGTATATGCGTACATGAACAAGATTCTGTACGCCTAGAACAAAAGACATTTTAAAATCCAATTTGCTCTGATAAAAATTAAAACTTAAAGACACAAACAAGAATTAAGGAGGCTAAAACTTATGGGGGTTTGTCCTGGCACATTCCACTCTAACCTGCAACCTAAAAGCACAACTTGCAGCAAGGTTCTGTTTCCCTAGCAAGCAGAGTTGGCAACGTAGAAATGCTGCCACCCTAAGGCCGTTTCCTCAAACAGCAGCTTTAAATCCACTGCTAATGGTCACTAATATTCACAAGGACTGCAGGGCTGTAAATGACTCATGCCCTCAAAAACTGTCCTGGGGTAGGGAATGGCCAAAAAAATCCAATCGCGGCAAATTTTTCAAGAAGGCAATTTGAAGTTGTAAGTTTAGCTGAATGTTAAAAAAAAATGAAAAGGACATTGATAAACGCAAAACATCAGGAATTATTAGACGCATGCAAATCCAAGCTACACAAAGGTATCCCCTCACACCAGTCAGAATGACCATCAGCAAAAAGTCAACAAACGACAGATGTTGAAGAAGTTGTGGAGAATAGCGTAACCTCTCGGTCTAAGTGGGATGTAAACTGGTAACAGCCAATAATAGGAACAGAATGGCAGTGCGTTTAAAGGTAAAAACTGAGTCACCATATGATCCGGAAGGCCCACTATTGGGCCTGTCCCCTGTGAAAGCCAGAATCAAAAAGACACAGGATGGAAAATCGTGCACTGCAGCAGTATTTACAATAGCCAAGACATGGAAGCGACAAAAATGTCCATCATCAGATGAATGGACGAAAAAGTGGTCCGTGTACACAATGCAATATTAGACACAGAAAAGAATGAAACAATGCCGTTTGCAGCACCATAGATGAGGCTACAGATAATCACACAACTTGAAGTAAGTCAGAAAGCGAGAGACACATATCCTATGATATCACGTATAGGTGTTATCTAAAAATTGATAGGAATGAACCTATTTCCACAGAGAAGGACACTCACGTGTTCAGAAAACAAGCTTGTGGTTAACCAAATGGAAAGGTGTGAGGAATGTATAACGGAGGATATTGGGTTTAACAGACATATGCTAATACTTATAAAATATATAATCATCAGACATACCGAATACCAAGAGAGGTCTACACAACATTCTGTAATAACCTATATGGAACAGGATCCAAACATGAAAAGATATATGTATCAACGAAAGAGATTCTGTACACCTAGAACAAACACAACATTGCAATCAAATTTGCTCTGAGAAAAATGAAAATTAAACCAAGAATACCAACAACAAATAAGTACACATAGTTTTGGGGGATTTGTCCTGGCACATTCCACTCTACTTTACAAGCGACAAACAGGACTTCCAGGAAGGCTCTGTTGCCCTAGTAACCAGAGTTGGGAATGTAGAAATGCTGCCCCGTTGTGGCCGTTTCCTGCAACAGCAGCTTTAAACACAGACCTAATGGTCATGTGATAGTCACAATTACTACAGGGCTGTAAACGACACCTGCCCTCAAAAAATACCCCGGTGAAGGTAATGGCCACAGGAATTCAGAACATGGCAAATTTTTCAAGGAAACAATTTGAAGAGGTAACTTTCTCTGTTTTACTTTAAAAAAAAAAAAAAAAGAAAACGGACGGAGATAAAAGCTCAATATCGGGAATTATCAGACGCATGCAAATCCAAACTACGAAAAGGTATCACCATCCAACACTCAAAATGCCATCAGTAAAAAGTCTACAAACAATAAATGCTGAAGGGGTTTTAGAGATCTGTGTACCCTCTAGTTGTTGGTGGGATGTAAACTGGTAACAGCCAGTAGTGAGAACAGAATGGAGGTGCGTTGAAAGGTAAAAATTGAACTACCATATCATCTAGTAGGCCCACTGCTGGGCCTAACCCCTGAGAAGACCAGAATCCAAAAGACACAGGCTGGCAATCCTGCACTGCATCAATATTTAGCATAGCCAAGACTTGGAAGTAACCAAAATGTCCACCAACAGATGAATGCACAAAGAAGAAGTGGTCCGTGTACACAATGGAACATTCGCCATGGCAAAGGATGAAACACTGCTCTTTGCAGCACCATAGATGAGCCTAGAGATAATCACAGAATATGAGGTAAGTCGGAAAGCAGACGACAAATACCCTGTGATATCACTCCTAGCTGTTACCTAACAACTCACACATATGAACATATTTCCACAGAGAAAGACTCTCACAGACTTAGAAAACAAACTATGGTTATCTAAAAGGAAAGGTGGGAGGAATGGATACATTAAGATTAAGGTTACCATACGTACACAAATACATATAAAACACATGTATCAAAAAGACCGACCATATACCAAGGGAGGTCTACTGAACGCTCTGTACTAATTTACACGGGGGCTTGCCTGGTGGCACCGTGGTTAAGAATCCGCCTGCCAATGCAGGGGACACAGGTTCGATCCCTGGTTCGGGAAGATCCCACATGCTGCAGAGCAACTAATGAGCCTACGCTCTGGAGCCCATGAGCCATAACTATTGAAGCCCGCACGCCTAGAGCCCATGCTCCGCAACAAGAGAAGCCACTGCAGTGCGAAGCCCGTGCACCGCAACGGAGAGTAGCCCCCACTCACCGCAACTGGAGAAAGCCCACATGCAGCAACGAAGATCCAACTCAGCCAAAAATAAATAAATAAATAAATAAAATTTATAAACCAAATAATAGTAATTTACATGGGAAAAGGATCTGTACATGAATAGATATATATAATGTTCAATTGAACCTGATTTTGTACACCCAGAACAAACACTATTCTACTCATTACCCCAGTTTAAAAAATTAAAACCACGAACAACAATTAATGAGACATGAAGTTACTGGGGTTTTCCCTGGCACATCCCATTCTAATTTACAACCTAGGAACACAACTTTCAGGAAGGCTCTGCTGCCCTAGTAACCAGATTTGGGAATGGAGAAATGCTGCCGACTTGTGGCCGTTTCCCACAACAGCAGCTTTAAACACAGGGCTAACGGTCACTTGAGATTCACAGTAATGGTAGGGCTGTAAATGACACGTGTCCTCAAAAAATGTCCTGGGGTAGGTAATGGCCAAAAAAGTTCACAACACGGAAAATTTTTCAAGAAAACAATTTGAAGAGGTAAGTGTTACTCACTCTGTTATTTTAAAAAAAGAAGAACACGGATAAAAGCTCAATATCAGGAATTAGTGGTTGGATGCAAATCCAAACTACAAAAGGATTTCTCCACCCAATATTCAAAATGCCATCCGTAAAAAGTCTACAAACAAGGAATGCTGACGGGTTGGTGGAGAAATGCATACCCACTATGCTGTTGGTTGGATGTAAACGGGTAACAGCTAATCATGAGAACAGAATGGAGCTGCGTTTAAACGGTAAAAATTGAGCTACCATATGATGCGGCCGATCCCCTAACAGGCCTATACCCTAAGAAGACCAGAATCGGAAAGGCACAGACAGGCAAACATGCACTGCAGCAATATTTACAATACCCAAGCCATGCAAGCAAACAAAATGTCCATCAACAGATAAATGGACAAAGAAGAAGTGGTATACGTACCGAATGCAATAGTAGCCTCGGAAAAAAAATGAACAATGCCGTTTTCAGGACTACTCATGAGCCTAGAAATAATCATACTACGTTAAGTAAGTCAAAAGGGAATGACAAATATCCTATGATATCATTTATACATGTTATCCTAAGATTGCTACCAGTGAACATATTTCCACAGAAAAAGACACAGACTTACAAAACAAACTAATGGTTAACCAAAATGAAAGGTGGGAGGATGGATAAATTAGGATTATGGGGGTAGCGTACATATACTAATGTATGTTAAATGTATATAAACATATAACACATAAACTACATGAATTATATAATCACCAATACATATAAAATATGTAATGACAAAACACCTACCAAATACCAAGGGAGGTCTACTCAACATTCTGTAATAACATACGTGGTAACAGGATCCGAAGATGAACACACATATGTATGAATCATTGACCAGATTCTGTACAGCCAGATAATCACAACACTCTAATCAAATTTCCTCCGATAATAAATATAAATTAAATTTTAAAAACGAACATAAGTAAGGAGACATAAACTTCTGGGGGCTTGTCCCAGCACATTCCACTCTAATTTACAACCTCGGAACACTACCTCCAGGAAGACTCTGTTGCCCTAGTAACAAGAGTTGAGAACGTACTAATGCTGCCGCCTTGTGGCTGTTTCCGACAACAGCAGCTTTAAACCCAGTGCTAATGGTCGCTTAATAGTCACAAGGACTGCAGGGCTGTAAATGACACCTGCCCTCAGAAAATGCCCTGGGGTAGGGAATAGGCAAGAAAATTCAACACATGACAAAGTTTTCAAGAAGTCAGTATGAACAGGGAAGTTGTACTCACTCTTTTAAAAAAAAAGGAAAAGAAAAAAAAAAGGACACGCCTAAGCTCAGTATAAGGAATTACTAGCCGCATGCAAATCCAATGTCCACAAAGGTTTCAGCTCACACCAGTCAAATGACCATCAGCAAAAAGTCTACAGACTATAAATGCTGAAGAGGTTTTAGGGAACTGTGTACCTTCTAGCTGCTGGTGGGATGTAAAGTAGTAACAGCACTAATGAAAACTGAGTGGAGCTGCTTTAAAAGGTAAAAATTGAGCTACCATATGATGCGGCAGGGCACCTTCGGGGCCTATAACCTAAGACCACCAGAATCGGAAAGACAGAGGCAGGCAAATGTGCACTGCAGCCATATTGAAATAGCCAAGACATGGAAGCTAAAAAAAGGTCCATAAACAGATGAATGGACAAAGAAGAAGTGGTGTATGTACAGAATGGAATATTAGCCACGAAGAAAGATAAAAGAATGGCATATGCAGCACCACAGATGAGCCTAGAGATAATCACACAACGTGAAGTAAGTCAGAATGCAAAAGACAAATGTCCTATGATATCACTTATGTTATCTGAAAATTCATAAAAATGAACATATTTCCATAGAGAAAGACAATCTCAGATTGAGAAGACAAACTTATGGTTAAGCCAAAGAAAAGGTGTGAGGAATGGATAAATTAGGATATTGGGGTTAACAAACATATACTAATACATATAAAATATATCATCCCCAAAGACCTATGGAATACCAAGAGTGGTCTACTCAACACTCTGTAATAACCTACATGGAAAAGGACACAAAGATCAAATAGATATATGTATATGTGTACATGAACAAGATTCTGTACGCCTAGAACAAAAGACATTTTAAAATCCAATTTGCTCTGATAAAAATTAAAACTTAAAGACACAAACAAGAATTAAGGAGGCTAAAACTTATGGGGGTTTGTCCTGGCACATTCCACTCTAACCTGCAACCTAAAAGCACAACTTGCAGCAAGGTTCTGTTTCCCTAGCAAGCAGAGTTGGCAACGTAGAAATGCTGCCACCCTAAGGCCGTTTCCTCAAACAGCAGCTTTAAATCCACTGCTAATGGTCACTAATATTCACAAGGACTGCAGGGCTGTAAATGACTCATGCCCTCAAAAACTGTCCTGGGGTAGGGAATGGCCAAAAAAATCCAATCGCGGCAAATTTTTCAAGAAGGCAATTTGAAGTTGTAAGTTTAGCTGAATGTTAAAAAAAAATGAAAAGGACATTGATAAACGCAAAACATCAGGAATTATTAGACGCATGCAAATCCAAGCTACACAAAGGTATCCCCTCACACCAGTCAGAATGACCATCAGCAAAAAGTCAACAAACGACAGATGTTGAAGAACTTGTGGAGAATAGCGTAACCTCTCGGTCTAAGTGGGATGTAAACTGGTAACAGCCAATAATAGGAACAGAATGGCAGTGCGTTTAAAGGTAAAAACTGAGTCACCATATGATCCGGAAGGCCCACTATTGGGCCTGTCCCCTGTGAAAGCCAGAATCAAAAAGACACAGGATGGAAAATCGTGCACTGCAGCAGTATTTACAATAGCCAAGACATGGAAGCGACAAAAATGTCCATCATCAGATGAATGGACGAAAAAGTGGTCCGTGTACACAATGCAATATTAGACACAGAAAAGAATGAAACAATGCCGTTTGCAGCACCATAGATGAGGCTACAGATAATCACACAACTTGAAGTAAGTCAGAAAGCGAGAGACACATATCCTATGATATCACGTATAGGTGTTATCTAAAAATTGATAGGAATGAACCTATTTCCACAGAGAAGGACACTCACGTGTTCAGAAAACAAGCTTGTGGTTAACCAAATGGAAAGGTGTGAGGAATGTATAACGGAGGATATTGGGTTTAACAGACATATGCTAATACTTATAAAATATATAATCATCAGACATACCGAATACCAAGAGAGGTCTACACAACATTCTGTAATAACCTATATGGAACAGGATCCAAACATGAAAAGATATATGTATCAACGAAAGAGATTCTGTACACCTAGAACAAACACAACATTGCAATCAAATTTGCTCTGAGAAAAATGAAAATTAAACCAAGAATACCAACAACAAATAAGTACACATAGTTTTGGGGGATTTGTCCTGGCACATTCCACTCTACTTTACAAGCGACAAACAGGACTTCCAGGAAGGCTCTGTTGCCCTAGTAACCAGAGTTGGGAATGTAGAAATGCTGCCCCGTTGTGGCCGTTTCCTGCAACAGCAGCTTTAAACACAGACCTAATGGTCATGTGATATTCACAATTACTACAGGGCTGTAAACGACACCTGCCCTCAAAAAATACCCCGGTGAAGGTAATGGCCACAGGAATTCAGAACATGGCAAATTTTTCAAGGAAACAATTTGAAGAGGTAACTTTCTCTGTTTTACTTTAAAAAAAAAAAAAAAAGAAAACGGACGGAGATAAAAGCTCAATATCGGGAATTATCAGACGCATGCAAATCCAAACTACGAAAAGGTATCACCATCCAACACTCAAAATGCCATCAGTAAAAAGTCTACAAACAATAAATGCTGAAGGGGTTTTAGAGATCTGTGTACCCTCTAGTTGTTGGTGGGATGTAAACTGGTAACAGCCAGTAGTGAGAACAGAATGGAGGTGCGTTGAAAGGTAAAAATTGAACTACCATATCATCTAGTAGGCCCACTGCTGGGCCTAACCCCTGAGAAGACCAGAATCCAAAAGACACAGGCTGGCAATCCTGCACTGCATCAATATTTAGCATAGCCAAGACTTGGAAGTAACCAAAATGTCCACCAACAGATGAATGCACAAAGAAGAAGTGGTCCGTGTACACAATGGAACATTCGCCATGGCAAAGGATGAAACACTGCTCTTTGCAGCACCATAGATGAGCCTAGAGATAATCACAGAATATGAGGTAAGTCGGAAAGCAGACGACAAATACCCTGTGATATCACTCCTAGCTGTTACCTAACAACTCACACATATGAACATATTTCCACAGAGAAAGACTCTCACAGACTTAGAAAACAAACTATGGTTATCTAAAAGGAAAGGTGGGAGGAATGGATACATTAAGATTAAGGTTACCATACGTACACAAATACATATAAAACACATGTATCAAAAAGACCGACCATATACCAAGGGAGGTCTACTGAACGCTCTGTACTAATTTACACGGGGGCTTGCCTGGTGGCACCGTGGTTAAGAATCCGCCTGCCAATGCAGGGGACACAGGTTCGATCCCTGGTTCGGGAAGATCCCACATGCTGCAGAGCAACTAATGAGCCTACGCTCTGGAGCCCATGAGCCATAACTATTGAAGCCCGCACGCCTAGAGCCCATGCTCCGCAACAAGAGAAGCCACTGCAGTGCGAAGCCCGTGCACCGCAACGGAGAGTAGCCCCCACTCACCGCAACTGGAGAAAGCCCACATGCAGCAACGAAGATCCAACTCAGCCAAAAATAAATAAATAAATAAATAAAATTTATAAACCAAATAATAGTAATTTACATGGGAAAAGGATCTGTACATGAATAGATATATATAATGTTCAATTGAACCTGATTTTGTACACCCAGAACAAACACTATTCTACTCATTACCCCAGTTTAAAAAATTAAAACCACGAACAACAATTAATGAGACATGAAGTTACTGGGGTTTTCCCTGGCACATCCCATTCTAATTTACAACCTAGGAACACAACTTTCAGGAAGGCTCTGCTGCCCTAGTAACCAGATTTGGGAATGGAGAAATGCTGCCGACTTGTGGCCGTTTCCCACAACAGCAGCTTTAAACACAGGGCTAACGGTCACTTGAGATTCACAGTAATGGTAGGGCTGTAAATGACACGTGTCCTCAAAAAATGTCCTGGGGTAGGTAATGGCCAAAAAAGTTCACAACACGGAAAATTTTTCAAGAAAACAATTTGAAGAGGTAAGTGTTACTCACTCTGTTATTTTAAAAAAAGAAGAACACGGATAAAAGCTCAATATCAGGAATTAGTGGTTGGATGCAAATCCAAACTACAAAAGGATTTCTCCACCCAATATTCAAAATGCCATCCGTAAAAAGTCTACAAACAAGGAATGCTGACGGGTTGGTGGAGAAATGCATACCCACTATGCTGTTGGTTGGATGTAAACGGGTAACAGCTAATCATGAGAACAGAATGGAGCTGCGTTTAAACGGTAAAAATTGAGCTACCATATGATGCGGCCGATCCCCTAACAGGCCTATACCCTAAGAAGACCAGAATCGGAAAGGCACAGACAGGCAAACATGCACTGCAGCAATATTTACAATACCCAAGCCATGCAAGCAAACAAAATGTCCATCAACAGATAAATGGACAAAGAAGAAGTGGTATACGTACCGAATGCAATAGTAGCCTCGGAAAAAAAATGAACAATGCCGTTTTCAGGACTACTCATGAGCCTAGAAATAATCATACTACGTTAAGTAAGTCAAAAGGGAATGACAAATATCCTATGATATCATTTATACATGTTATCCTAAGATTGCTACCAGTGAACATATTTCCACAGAAAAAGACACAGACTTACAAAACAAACTAATGGTTAACCAAAATGAAAGGTGGGAGGATGGATAAATTAGGATTATGGGGGTAGCGTACATATACTAATGTATGTTAAATGTATATAAACATATAACACATAAACTACATGAATTATATAATCACCAATACATATAAAATATGTAATGACAAAACACCTACCAAATACCAAGGGAGGTCTACTCAACATTCTGTAATAACATACGTGGTAACAGGATCCGAAGATGAACACACATATGTATGAATCATTGACCAGATTCTGTACAGCCAGATAATCACAACACTCTAATCAAATTTCCTCCGATAATAAATATAAATTAAATTTTAAAAACGAACATAAGTAAGGAGACATAAACTTCTGGGGGCTTGTCCCAGCACATTCCACTCTAATTTACAACCTCGGAACACTACCTCCAGGAAGACTCTGTTGCCCTAGTAACAAGAGTTGAGAACGTACTAATGCTGCCGCCTTGTGGCTGTTTCCGACAACAGCAGCTTTAAACCCAGTGCTAATGGTCGCTTAATAGTCACAAGGACTGCAGGGCTGTAAATGACACCTGCCCTCAGAAAATGCCCTGGGGTAGGGAATAGGCAAGAAAATTCAACACATGACAAAGTTTTCAAGAAGTCAGTATGAACAGGGAAGTTGTACTCACTCTTTTAAAAAAAAAGGAAAAGAAAAAAAAAGGACACGCCTAAAGCTCAGTATAAGGAATTACTAGCCGCATGCAAATCCAATGTCCACAAAGGTTTCAGCTCACACCAGTCAAATGACCATCAGCAAAAAGTCTACAGACTATAAATGCTGAAGAGGTTTTAGGGAACTGTGTACCTTCTAGCTGCTGGTGGGATGTAAAGTAGTAACAGCACTAATGAAAACTGAGTGGAGCTGCTTTAAAAGGTAAAAATTGAGCTACCATATGATGCGGCAGGGCACCTTCGGGGCCTATAACCTAAGACCACCAGAATCGGAAAGACAGAGGCAGGCAAATGTGCACTGCAGCCATATTGAAATAGCCAAGACATGGAAGCTAAAAAAAGGTCCATAAACAGATGAATGGACAAAGAAGAAGTGGTGTATGTACAGAATGGAATATTAGCCACGAAGAAAGATAAAAGAATGGCATATGCAGCACCACAGATGAGCCTAGAGATAATCACACAACGTGAAGTAAGTCAGAATGCGAAAGACAAATGTCCTATGATATCACTTATGTTATCTGAAAATTCATAAAAATGAACATATTTCCATAGAGAAAGACAATCTCAGATTGAGAAGACAAACTTATGGTTAAGCCAAAGAAAAGGTGTGAGGAATGGATAAATTAGGATATTGGGGTTAACAAACATATACTAATACATATAAAATATATCATCCCCAAAGACCTATGGAATACCAAGAGTGGTCTACTCAACACTCTGTAATAACCTACATGGAAAAGGACACAAAGATCAAATAGATATATGTATATGTGTACATGAACAAGATTCTGTACGCCTAGAACAAAAGACATTTTAAAATCCAATTTGCTCTGATAAAAATTAAAACTTAAAGACACAAACAAGAATTAAGGAGGCTAAAACTTATGGGGGTTTGTCCTGGCACATTCCACTCTAACCTGCAACCTAAAAGCACAACTTGCAGCAAGGTTCTGTTTCCCTAGCAAGCAGAGTTGGCAACGTAGAAATGCTGCCACCCTAAGGCCGTTTCCTCAAACAGCAGCTTTAAATCCACTGCTAATGGTCACTAATATTCACAAGGACTGCAGGGCTGTAAATGACTCATGCCCTCAAAAACTGTCCTGGGGTAGGGAATGGCCAAAAAAATCCAATCGCGGCAAATTTTTCAAGAAGGCAATTTGAAGTTGTAAGTTTAGCTGAATGTTAAAAAAAAATGAAAAGGACATTGATAAACGCAAAACATCAGGAATTATTAGACGCATGCAAATCCAAGCTACACAAAGGTATCCCCTCACACCAGTCAGAATGACCATCAGCAAAAAGTCAACAAACGACAGATGTTGAAGAAGTTGTGGAGAATAGCGTAACCTCTCGGTCTAAGTGGGATGTAAACTGGTAACAGCCAATAATAGGAACAGAATGGCAGTGCGTTTAAAGGTAAAAACTGAGTCACCATATGATCCGGAAGGCCCACTATTGGGCCTGTCCCCTGTGAAAGCCAGAATCAAAAAGACACAGGATGGAAAATCGTGCACTGCAGCAGTATTTACAATAGCCAAGACATGGAAGCGACAAAAATGTCCATCATCAGATGAATGGACGAAAAAGTGGTCCGTGTACACAATGCAATATTAGACACAGAAAAGAATGAAACAATGCCGTTTGCAGCACCATAGATGAGGCTACAGATAATCACACAACTTGAAGTAAGTCAGAAAGCGAGAGACACATATCCTATGATATCACGTATAGGTGTTATCTAAAAATTGATAGGAATGAACCTATTTCCACAGAGAAGGACACTCACGTGTTCAGAAAACAAGCTTGTGGTTAACCAAATGGAAAGGTGTGAGGAATGTATAACGGAGGATATTGGGTTTAACAGACATATGCTAATACTTATAAAATATATAATCATCAGACATACCGAATACCAAGAGAGGTCTACACAACATTCTGTAATAACCTATATGGAACAGGATCCAAACATGAAAAGATATATGTATCAACGAAAGAGATTCTGTACACCTAGAACAAACACAACATTGCAATCAAATTTGCTCTGAGAAAAATGAAAATTAAACCAATACCAACAACAAATAAGTACACATAGTTTTGGGGGATTTGTCCTGGCACATTCCACTCTACTTTACAAGCGACAAACAGGACTTCCAGGAAGGCTCTGTTGCCCTAGTAACCAGAGTTGGGAATATAGAAATGCTGCCCCCTTGTGGCCGTTTCCTGCAACAGCAGCTTTAAACACAGACCTAATGGTCATGTGATATTCACAATTACTACAGGGCTGTAAACGACACCTGCCCTCAAAAAATACCCCGGTGAAGGTAATGGCCACAGGAATTCAGAACATGGCAAATTTTTCAAGGAAACAATTTGAAGAGGTAACTTTCTTTGTTTTACTTTAAAAAAAAAAAAAAGAAAACGGACGGAGATAAAAGCTCAATATCGGGAATTATCAGACGCATGCAAATCCAAACTACGAAAAGGTATCACCATCCAACACTCAAAATGCCATCAGTAAAAAGTCTACAAACAATAAATGCTGAAGGGGTTTTAGAGATCTGTGTACCCTCTAGTTGCTGGTGGGATGTAAACTGGTAACAGCCAGTACTGAGAACAGAATGGAGGTGCGTTGAAAGGTAAAAATTGAACTACCATATCATCTAGTAGGCCCACTGCTGGGCCTAACCCCTGAGAAGACCAGAATCCAAAAGACACAGGCTGGCAATCCTGCACTGCATCAATATTTAGCATAGCCAAGACTTGGAAGTAACCAAAATGTCCACCAACAGATGAATGCACAAAGAAGAAGTGGTCCGTGTACACAATGGAACATTCGCCATGGCAAAGGATGAAACACTGCTCTTTGCAGCACCATAGATGAGCCTAGAGATAATCACAGAACATGAGGTAAGTCGGAAAGCAGACGACAAATACCCTGTGATATCACTCCTAGCTGTTACCTAACAACTCACACATATGAACATATTTCCACAGAGAAAGACTCTCACAGACTTAGAAAACAAACTATGGTTATCTAAAAGGAAAGGTGGGAGGAATGGATACATTAAGATTAGGGTTACCATACGTACACAAATACATATTAAACACATGTATCAAAAAGACCGACCATATACCAAGGGAGGTCTACTGAACGCTCTGTACTAATTTACACGGGGGCTTGCCTGGTGGCACCGTGGTTAAGAATCCGCCTGCCAATGCAGGGGACACAGGTTCGATCCCTGGTTCGGGAAGATCCCACATGCTGCAGAGCAACTAAGCCAGTGCACCACAACTAGTGAGCCTACGCTCTGGAGCCCATGAGCCATAACTACTGAGCCCATGCACCACAACTACTGAAGCCCGCACGCCTAGAGCCCGTGCTCCGCAACAAGAGAAGCCACCGCAGTGAGAAGCCCGTGCACCGCAACGGAGAGTAGCCCCCACTCACCGCAACTGGAGAAAGCCCACATGCAGCAACGAAGATCCAACTCAGCCAGAAATAAATAAATAAATAAAATAAATTTATAAACCAAATAATAGTAATTTACATGGGAAGAGGATCTGTACATGAATAGATATATATAATGTTCAATTGAACCTGATTTTGTACACCCAGAACAAACACTATTCTACTCATTACCCCAGTTTAAAAAATTAAAACCACGAACAACAATTAATGAGACATGAAGTTACTGGGGTTTTCCCTGGCATATCCCATTCTAATTTACAACCTAGGAACACAACTTTCAGGAAGGCTCTGCTGCCCTAGTAACCAGATTTGGGAATGGAGAAATGCTGCCGACTTGTGGCCGTTTCCCACAACAGCAGCTTTAAACACAGGGCTAACGGTCACTTGAGAGTCACAGTAATTGTAGGGCTGTAAATGACACGTGTCCTCAAAAAATGTCCTGGGGTAGGTAATGGCCAAAAAAGTTCACAACACGGAAAATTTTTCAAGAAAACAATTTGAAGAGGTAAGTGTTACTCACTCTGTTATTTTAAAAAAAGAAGAACACGGATAAAAGCTCAATATCAGGAATTAGTGGTTGGATGCAAATCCAAACTACAAAAGGATTTCTCCACCCAATATTCAAAATGCCATCCGTAAAAAGTCTACAAACAAGGAATGCTGACGGGTTGGTGGAGAAATGCATACCCACTATGCTGTTGGTTGGATGTAAACGGGTAACAGCTAATCATGAGAACAGAATGGAGCTGCGTTTAAACGGTAAAAATTGAGCTACCATATGATGCGGCCGATCCCCTAACGGGCCTATACCCTAAGAAGACCAGAATCGGAAAGGCACAGACAGGCAAACATGCACTGCAGCAATATTTACAATACCCAAGCCATGCAAGCAAACAAAATGTCCATCAACAGATAAATGGACAAAGAAGAAGTGGTATACGTACCGAATGCAATAGTAGCCTCGGAAAAAAAATGAACAATGCCGTTTTCAGGACTACTCATGAGCCTAGAAATAATCATACTACGTTAAGTAAGTCAAAAGGGAATGACAAATATCCTATGATATCATTTATACATGTTATCCTAAGATTGCTACCAGTGAACATATTTCCACAGAAAAAGACACAGACTTACAAAACAAACTAATGGTTAACCAAAATGAAAGGTGGGAGGATGGATAAATTAGGATTATGGGGGTAGCGTACATATACTAATGTATGTTAAATGTATATAAACATATAACACATAAACTACATGAATTATATAATCACCAATACATATAAAATATGTAATGACAAAACACCTACCAAATACCAAGGGAGGTCTACTCAACATTCTGTAATAACATACGTGGTAACAGGATCCGAAGATGAACACACATATGTATGAATCATTGACCAGATTCTGTACAGCCAGATAATCACAACACTCTAATCAAATTTCCTCCGATAATAAATATAAATTAAATTTTAAAAACGAACATAAGTAAGGAGACATAAACTTCTGGGGGCTTGTCCCAGCACATTCCACTCTAATTTACAACCTCGGAACACTACCTCCAGGAAGACTCTGTTGCCCTAGTAACAAGAGTTGAGAACGTACTAATGCTGCCGCCTTGTGGCTGTTTCCAACAACAGCAGCTTTAAACCCAGTGCTAATGGTCGCTTAATAGTCACAAGGACTGCAGGGCTGTAAATGACACCTGCCCTCAGAAAATGCCCTGGGGTAGGGAATAGGCAAGAAAATTCAACACATGACAAAGTTTTCAAGAAGTCAGTATGAACAGGGAAGTTGTACTCACTCTTTTAAAAAAAAAGGAAAAGAAAAAAAAAGGACACGCCTAAAGCTCAGTATAAGGAATTACTAGCCGCATGCAAATCCAATGTCCACAAAGGTTTCAGCTCACACCAGTCAAATGACCATCAGCAAAAAGTCTACAGACTATAAATGCTGAAGAGGTTTTAGGGAACTGTGTACCTTCTAGCTGCTGGTGGGATGTAAAGTAGTAACAGCACTAATGAAAACTGAGTGGAGCTGCTTTAAAAGGTAAAAATTGAGCTACCATATGATGCGGCAGGGCACCTTCGGGGCCTATAACCTAAGACCACCAGAATCGGAAAGACAGAGGCAGGCAAATGTGCACTGCAGCCATATTGAAATAGCCAAGACATGGAAGCTAAAAAAAGGTCCATAAACAGATGAATGGACAAAGAAGAAGTGGTGTATGTACAGAATGGAATATTAGCCACGAAGAAAGATAAAAGAATGGCATATGCAGCACCACAGATGAGCCTAGAGATAATCACACAACGTGAAGTAAGTCAGAATGCGAAAGACAAATGTCCTATGATATCACTTATGTTATCTGAAAATTCATAAAAATGAACATATTTCCATAGAGAAAGACAATCTCAGATTGAGAAGACAAACTTATGGTTAAGCCAAAGAAAAGGTGTGAGGAATGGATAAATTAGGATATTGGGGTTAACAAACATATACTAATACATATAAAATATATCATCCCCAAAGACCTATGGAATACCAAGAGTGGTCTACTCAACACTCTGTAATAACCTACATGGAAAAGGACACAAAGATCAAATAGATATATGTATATGCGTACATGAACAAGATTCTGTACGCCTAGAACAAAAGACATTTTAAAATCCAATTTGCTCTGATAAAAATTAAAACTTAAAGACACAAACAAGAATTAAGGAGGCTAAAACTTATGGGGGTTTGTCCTGGCACATTCCACTCTAACCTGCAACCTAAAAGCACAACTTGCAGCAAGGTTCTGTTTCCCTAGCAAGCAGAGTTGGCAACGTAGAAATGCTGCCACCCTAAGGCCGTTTCCTCAAACAGCAGCTTTAAATCCACTGCTAATGGTCACTAATATTCACAAGGACTGCAGGGCTGTAAATGACTCATGCCCTCAAAAACTGTCCTGGGGTAGGGAATGGCCAAAAAAATCCAATCGCGGCAAATTTTTCAAGAAGGCAATTTGAAGTTGTAAGTTTAGCTGAATGTTAAAAAAAAATGAAAAGGACATTGATAAACGCAAAACATCAGGAATTATTAGACGCATGCAAATCCAAGCTACACAAAGGTATCCCCTCACACCAGTCAGAATGACCATCAGCAAAAAGTCAACAAACGACAGATGTTGAAGAAGTTGTGGAGAATAGCGTAACCTCTCGGTCTAAGTGGGATGTAAACTGGTAACAGCCAATAATAGGAACAGAATGGCAGTGCGTTTAAAGGTAAAAACTGAGTCACCATATGATCCGGAAGGCCCACTATTGGGCCTGTCCCCTGTGAAAGCCAGAATCAAAAAGACACAGGATGGAAAATCGTGCACTGCAGCAGTATTTACAATAGCCAAGACATGGAAGCGACAAAAATGTCCATCATCAGATGAATGGACGAAAAAGTGGTCCGTGTACACAATGCAATATTAGACACAGAAAAGAATGAAACAATGCCGTTTGCAGCACCATAGATGAGGCTACAGATAATCACACAACTTGAAGTAAGTCAGAAAGCGAGAGACACATATCCTATGATATCACGTATAGGTGTTATCTAAAAATTGATAGGAATGAACCTATTTCCACAGAGAAGGACACTCACGTGTTCAGAAAACAAGCTTGTGGTTAACCAAATGGAAAGGTGTGAGGAATGTATAACGGAGGATATTGGGTTTAACAGACATATGCTAATACTTATAAAATATATAATCATCAGACATACCGAATACCAAGAGAGGTCTACACAACATTCTGTAATAACCTATATGGAACAGGATCCAAACATGAAAAGATATATGTATCAACGAAAGAGATTCTGTACACCTAGAACAAACACAACATTGCAATCAAATTTGCTCTGAGAAAAATGAAAATTAAACCAAGAATACCAACAACAAATAAGTACACATAGTTTTGGGGGATTTGTCCTGGCACATTCCACTCTACTTTACAAGCGACAAACAGGACTTCCAGGAAGGCTCTGTTGCCCTAGTAACCAGAGTTGGGAATGTAGAAATGCTGCCCCGTTGTGGCCGTTTCCTGCAACAGCAGCTTTAAACACAGACCTAATGGTCATGTGATATTCACAATTACTACAGGGCTGTAAACGACACCTGCCCTCAAAAAATACCCCGGTGAAGGTAATGGCCACAGGAATTCAGAACATGGCAAATTTTTCAAGGAAACAATTTGAAGAGGTAACTTTCTCTGTTTTACTTTAAAAAAAAAAAAAAAAGAAAACGGACGGAGATAAAAGCTCAATATCGGGAATTATCAGACGCATGCAAATCCAAACTACGAAAAGGTATCACCATCCAACACTCAAAATGCCATCAGTAAAAAGTCTACAAACAATAAATGCTGAAGGGGTTTTAGAGATCTGTGTACCCTCTAGTTGTTGGTGGGATGTAAACTGGTAACAGCCAGTAGTGAGAACAGAATGGAGGTGCGTTGAAAGGTAAAAATTGAACTACCATATCATCTAGTAGGCCCACTGCTGGGCCTAACCCCTGAGAAGACCAGAATCCAAAAGACACAGGCTGGCAATCCTGCACTGCATCAATATTTAGCATAGCCAAGACTTGGAAGTAACCAAAATGTCCACCAACAGATGAATGCACAAAGAAGAAGTGGTCCGTGTACACAATGGAACATTCGCCATGGCAAAGGATGAAACACTGCTCTTTGCAGCACCATAGATGAGCCTAGAGATAATCACAGAATATGAGGTAAGTCGGAAAGCAGACGACAAATACCCTGTGATATCACTCCTAGCTGTTACCTAACAACTCACACATATGAACATATTTCCACAGAGAAAGACTCTCACAGACTTAGAAAACAAACTATGGTTATCTAAAAGGAAAGGTGGGAGGAATGGATACATTAAGATTAAGGTTACCATACGTACACAAATACATATAAAACACATGTATCAAAAAGACCGACCATATACCAAGGGAGGTCTACTGAACGCTCTGTACTAATTTACACGGGGGCTTGCCTGGTGGCACCGTGGTTAAGAATCCGCCTGCCAATGCAGGGGACACAGGTTCGATCCCTGGTTCGGGAAGATCCCACATGCTGCAGAGCAACTAAGCCAGTGCACCACAACTAGTGAGCCTACGCTCTGGAGCCCATGAGCCATAACTACTGAGCCCATGCACCACAACTACTGAAGCCCGCACGCCTAGAGCCCGTGCTCCGCAACAAGAGAAGCCACCGCAGTGAGAAGCCCGTGCACCGCAACGGAGAGTAGCCCCCACTCACCGCAACTGGAGAAAGCCCACATGCAGCAACGAAGATCCAACTCAGCCAGAAATAAATAAATAAATAAAATAAATTTATAAACCAAATAATAGTAATTTACATGGGAAGAGGATCTGTACATGAATAGATATATATAATGTTCAATTGAACCTGATTTTGTACACCCAGAACAAACACTATTCTACTCATTACCCCAGTTTAAAAAATTAAAACCACGAACAACAATTAATGAGACATGAAGTTACTGGGGTTTTCCCTGGCACATCCCATTCTAATTTACAACCTAGGAACACAACTTTCAGGAAGGCTCTGCTGCCCTAGTAACCAGATTTGGGAATGGAGAAATGCTGCCGACTTGTGGCCGTTTCCCACAACAGCAGCTTTAAACACAGGGCTAACGGTCACTTGAGAGTCACAGTAATGGTAGGGCTGTAAATGACACGTGTCCTCAAAAAATGTCCTGGGGTAGGTAATGGCCAAAAAAGTTCACAACACGGAAAATTTTTCAAGAAAACAATTTGAAGAGGTAAGTGTTACTCACTCTGTTATTTTAAAAAAAGAAGAACACGGATAAAAGCTCAATATCAGGAATTAGTGGTTGGATGCAAATCCAAACTACAAAAGGATTTCTCCACCCAATATTCAAAATGCCATCCGTAAAAAGTCTACAAACAAGGAATGCTGACGGGTTGGTGGAGAAATGCATACCCACTATGCTGTTGGTTGGATGTAAACGGGTAACAGCTAATCATGAGAACAGAATGGAGCTGCGTTTAAACGGTAAAAATTGAGCTACCATATGATGCGGCCGATCCCCTAACGGGCCTATACCCTAAGAAGACCAGAATCGGAAAGGCACAGACAGGCAAACATGCACTGCAGCAATATTTACAATACCCAAGCCATGCAAGCAAACAAAATGTCCATCAACAGATAAATGGACAAAGAAGAAGTGGTATACGTACCGAATGCAATAGTAGCCTCGGAAAAAAAATGAACAATGCCGTTTTCAGGACTACTCATGAGCCTAGAAATAATCATACTACGTTAAGTAAGTCAAAAGGGAATGACAAATATCCTATGATATCATTTATACATGTTATCCTAAGATTGCTACCAGTGAACATATTTCCACAGAAAAAGACACAGACTTACAAAACAAACTAATGGTTAACCAAAATGAAAGGTGGGAGGATGGATAAATTAGGATTATGGGGGTAGCGTACATATACTAATGTATGTTAAATGTATATAAACATATAACACATAAACTACATGAATTATATAATCACCAATACATATAAAATATGTAATGACAAAACACCTACCAAATACCAAGGGAGGTCTACTCAACATTCTGTAATAACATACGTGGTAACAGGATCCGAAGATGAACACACATATGTATGAATCATTGACCAGATTCTGTACAGCCAGATAATCACAACACTCTAATCAAATTTCCTCCGATAATAAATATAAATTAAATTTTAAAAACGAACATAAGTAAGGAGACATAAACTTCTGGGGGCTTGTCCCAGCACATTCCACTCTAATTTACAACCTCGGAACACTACCTCCAGGAAGACTCTGTTGCCCTAGTAACAAGAGTTGAGAACGTACTAATGCTGCCGCCTTGTGGCTGTTTCCGACAACAGCAGCTTTAAACCCAGTGCTAATGGTCGCTTAATAGTCACAAGGACTGCAGGGCTGTAAATGACACCTGCCCTCAGAAAATGCCCTGGGGTAGGGAATAGGCAAGAAAATTCAACACATGACAAAGTTTTCAAGAAGTCAGTATGAACAGGGAAGTTGTACTCACTCTTTTAAAAAAAAAGGAAAAGAAAAAAAAAGGACACGCCTAAAGCTCAGTATAAGGAATTACTAGCCGCATGCAAATCCAATGTCCACAAAGGTTTCAGCTCACACCAGTCAAATGACCATCAGCAAAAAGTCTACAGACTATAAATGCTGAAGAGGTTTTAGGGAACTGTGTACCTTCTAGCTGCTGGTGGGATGTAAAGTAGTAACAGCACTAATGAAAACTGAGTGGAGCTGCTTTAAAAGGTAAAAATTGAGCTACCATATGATGCGGCAGGGCACCTTCGGGGCCTATAACCTAAGACCACCAGAATCGGAAAGACAGAGGCAGGCAAATGTGCACTGCAGCCATATTGAAATAGCCAAGACATGGAAGCTAAAAAAAGGTCCATAAACAGATGAATGGACAAAGAAGAAGTGGTGTATGTACAGAATGGAATATTAGCCACGAAGAAAGATAAAAGAATGGCATATGCAGCACCACAGATGAGCCTAGAGATAATCACACAACGTGAAGTAAGTCAGAATGCGAAAGACAAATGTCCTATGATATCACTTATGTTATCTGAAAATTCATAAAAATGAACATATTTCCATAGAGAAAGACAATCTCAGATTGAGAAGACAAACTTATGGTTAAGCCAAAGAAAAGGTGTGAGGAATGGATAAATTAGGATATTGGGGTTAACAAACATATACTAATACATATAAAATATATCATCCCCAAAGACCTATGGAATACCAAGAGTGGTCTACTCAACACTCTGTAATAACCTACATGGAAAAGGACACAAAGATCAAATAGATATATGTATATGCGTACATGAACAAGATTCTGTACGCCTAGAACAAAAGACATTTTAAAATCCAATTTGCTCTGATAAAAATTAAAACTTAAAGACACAAACAAGAATTAAGGAGGCTAAAACTTATGGGGGTTTGTCCTGGCACATTCCACTCTAACCTGCAACCTAAAAGCACAACTTGCAGCAAGGTTCTGTTTCCCTAGCAAGCAGAGTTGGCAACGTAGAAATGCTGCCACCCTAAGGCCGTTTCCTCAAACAGCAGCTTTAAATCCACTGCTAATGGTCACTAATATTCACAAGGACTGCAGGGCTGTAAATGACTCATGCCCTCAAAAACTGTCCTGGGGTAGGGAATGGCCAAAAAAATCCAATCGCGGCAAATTTTTCAAGAAGGCAATTTGAAGTTGTAAGTTTAGCTGAATGTTAAAAAAAAATGAAAAGGACATTGATAAACGCAAAACATCAGGAATTATTAGACGCATGCAAATCCAAGCTACACAAAGGTATCCCCTCACACCAGTCAGAATGACCATCAGCAAAAAGTCAACAAACGACAGATGTTGAAGAAGTTGTGGAGAATAGCGTAACCTCTCGGTCTAAGTGGGATGTAAACTGGTAACAGCCAATAATAGGAACAGAATGGCAGTGCGTTTAAAGGTAAAAACTGAGTCACCATATGATCCGGAAGGCCCACTATTGGGCCTGTCCCCTGTGAAAGCCAGAATCAAAAAGACACAGGATGGAAAATCGTGCACTGCAGCAGTATTTACAATAGCCAAGACATGGAAGCGACAAAAATGTCCATCATCAGATGAATGGACGAAAAAGTGGTCCGTGTACACAATGCAATATTAGACACAGAAAAGAATGAAACAATGCCGTTTGCAGCACCATAGATGAGGCTACAGATAATCACACAACTTGAAGTAAGTCAGAAAGCGAGAGACACATATCCTATGATATCACGTATAGGTGTTATCTAAAAATTGATAGGAATGAACCTATTTCCACAGAGAAGGACACTCACGTGTTCAGAAAACAAGCTTGTGGTTAACCAAATGGAAAGGTGTGAGGAATGTATAACGGAGGATATTGGGTTTAACAGACATATGCTAATACTTATAAAATATATAATCATCAGACATACCGAATACCAAGAGAGGTCTACACAACATTCTGTAATAACCTATATGGAACAGGATCCAAACATGAAAAGATATATGTATCAACGAAAGAGATTCTGTACACCTAGAACAAACACAACATTGCAATCAAATTTGCTCTGAGAAAAATGAAAATTAAACCAAGAATACCAACAACAAATAAGTACACATAGTTTTGGGGGATTTGTCCTGGCACATTCCACTCTACTTTACAAGCGACAAACAGGACTTCCAGGAAGGCTCTGTTGCCCTAGTAACCAGAGTTGGGAATGTAGAAATGCTGCCCCGTTGTGGCCGTTTCCTGCAACAGCAGCTTTAAACACAGACCTAATGGTCATGTGATATTCACAATTACTACAGGGCTGTAAACGACACCTGCCCTCAAAAAATACCCCGGTGAAGGTAATGGCCACAGGAATTCAGAACATGGCAAATTTTTCAAGGAAACAATTTGAAGAGGTAACTTTCTCTGTTTTACTTTAAAAAAAAAAAAAAAAGAAAACGGACGGAGATAAAAGCTCAATATCGGGAATTATCAGACGCATGCAAATCCAAACTACGAAAAGGTATCACCATCCAACACTCAAAATGCCATCAGTAAAAAGTCTACAAACAATAAATGCTGAAGGGGTTTTAGAGATCTGTGTACCCTCTAGTTGTTGGTGGGATGTAAACTGGTAACAGCCAGTAGTGAGAACAGAATGGAGGTGCGTTGAAAGGTAAAAATTGAACTACCATATCATCTAGTAGGCCCACTGCTGGGCCTAACCCCTGAGAAGACCAGAATCCAAAAGACACAGGCTGGCAATCCTGCACTGCATCAATATTTAGCATAGCCAAGACTTGGAAGTAACCAAAATGTCCACCAACAGATGAATGCACAAAGAAGAAGTGGTCCGTGTACACAATGGAACATTCGCCATGGCAAAGGATGAAACACTGCTCTTTGCAGCACCATAGATGAGCCTAGAGATAATCACAGAATATGAGGTAAGTCGGAAAGCAGACGACAAATACCCTGTGATATCACTCCTAGCTGTTACCTAACAACTCACACATATGAACATATTTCCACAGAGAAAGACTCTCACAGACTTAGAAAACAAACTATGGTTATCTAAAAGGAAAGGTGGGAGGAATGGATACATTAAGATTAAGGTTACCATACGTACACAAATACATATAAAACACATGTATCAAAAAGACCGACCATATACCAAGGGAGGTCTACTGAACGCTCTGTACTAATTTACACGGGGGCTTGCCTGGTGGCACCGTGGTTAAGAATCCGCCTGCCAATGCAGGGGACACAGGTTCGATCCCTGGTTCGGGAAGATCCCACATGCTGCAGAGCAACTAATGAGCCTACGCTC
The DNA here is from genome assembly GCF_949987535.1 of Balaenoptera acutorostrata. Lineage (NCBI taxonomy): Eukaryota > Metazoa > Chordata > Mammalia > Artiodactyla > Balaenopteridae > Balaenoptera > Balaenoptera acutorostrata. The sequence goes on from NC_080069.1 coordinate 280,260, forward strand.
TGGAGCCCATGAGCCATAACTATTGAAGCCCGCACGCCTAGAGCCCATGCTCCGCAACAAGAGAAGCCACTGCAGTGCGAAGCCCGTGCACCGCAACGGAGAGTAGCCCCCACTCACCGCAACTGGAGAAAGCCCACATGCAGCAACGAAGATCCAACTCAGCCAAAAATAAATAAATAAATAAATAAAATTTATAAACCAAATAATAGTAATTTACATGGGAAAAGGATCTGTACATGAATAGATATATATAATGTTCAATTGAACCTGATTTTGTACACCCAGAACAAACACTATTCTACTCATTACCCCAGTTTAAAAAATTAAAACCACGAACAACAATTAATGAGACATGAAGTTACTGGGGTTTTCCCTGGCACATCCCATTCTAATTTACAACCTAGGAACACAACTTTCAGGAAGGCTCTGCTGCCCTAGTAACCAGATTTGGGAATGGAGAAATGCTGCCGACTTGTGGCCGTTTCCCACAACAGCAGCTTTAAACACAGGGCTAACGGTCACTTGAGATTCACAGTAATGGTAGGGCTGTAAATGACACGTGTCCTCAAAAAATGTCCTGGGGTAGGTAATGGCCAAAAAAGTTCACAACACGGAAAATTTTTCAAGAAAACAATTTGAAGAGGTAAGTGTTACTCACTCTGTTATTTTAAAAAAAGAAGAACACGGATAAAAGCTCAATATCAGGAATTAGTGGTTGGATGCAAATCCAAACTACAAAAGGATTTCTCCACCCAATATTCAAAATGCCATCCGTAAAAAGTCTACAAACAAGGAATGCTGACGGGTTGGTGGAGAAATGCATACCCACTATGCTGTTGGTTGGATGTAAACGGGTAACAGCTAATCATGAGAACAGAATGGAGCTGCGTTTAAACGGTAAAAATTGAGCTACCATATGATGCGGCCGATCCCCTAACAGGCCTATACCCTAAGAAGACCAGAATCGGAAAGGCACAGACAGGCAAACATGCACTGCAGCAATATTTACAATACCCAAGCCATGCAAGCAAACAAAATGTCCATCAACAGATAAATGGACAAAGAAGAAGTGGTATACGTACCGAATGCAATAGTAGCCTCGGAAAAAAAATGAACAATGCCGTTTTCAGGACTACTCATGAGCCTAGAAATAATCATACTACGTTAAGTAAGTCAAAAGGGAATGACAAATATCCTATGATATCATTTATACATGTTATCCTAAGATTGCTACCAGTGAACATATTTCCACAGAAAAAGACACAGACTTACAAAACAAACTAATGGTTAACCAAAATGAAAGGTGGGAGGATGGATAAATTAGGATTATGGGGGTAGCGTACATATACTAATGTATGTTAAATGTATATAAACATATAACACATAAACTACATGAATTATATAATCACCAATACATATAAAATATGTAATGACAAAACACCTACCAAATACCAAGGGAGGTCTACTCAACATTCTGTAATAACATACGTGGTAACAGGATCCGAAGATGAACACACATATGTATGAATCATTGACCAGATTCTGTACAGCCAGATAATCACAACACTCTAATCAAATTTCCTCCGATAATAAATATAAATTAAATTTTAAAAACGAACATAAGTAAGGAGACATAAACTTCTGGGGGCTTGTCCCAGCACATTCCACTCTAATTTACAACCTCGGAACACTACCTCCAGGAAGACTCTGTTGCCCTAGTAACAAGAGTTGAGAACGTACTAATGCTGCCGCCTTGTGGCTGTTTCCGACAACAGCAGCTTTAAACCCAGTGCTAATGGTCGCTTAATAGTCACAAGGACTGCAGGGCTGTAAATGACACCTGCCCTCAGAAAATGCCCTGGGGTAGGGAATAGGCAAGAAAATTCAACACATGACAAAGTTTTCAAGAAGTCAGTATGAACAGGGAAGTTGTACTCACTCTTTTAAAAAAAAAGGAAAAGAAAAAAAAAGGACACGCCTAAAGCTCAGTATAAGGAATTACTAGCCGCATGCAAATCCAATGTCCACAAAGGTTTCAGCTCACACCAGTCAAATGACCATCAGCAAAAAGTCTACAGACTATAAATGCTGAAGAGGTTTTAGGGAACTGTGTACCTTCTAGCTGCTGGTGGGATGTAAAGTAGTAACAGCACTAATGAAAACTGAGTGGAGCTGCTTTAAAAGGTAAAAATTGAGCTACCATATGATGCGGCAGGGCACCTTCGGGGCCTATAACCTAAGACCACCAGAATCGGAAAGACAGAGGCAGGCAAATGTGCACTGCAGCCATATTGAAATAGCCAAGACATGGAAGCTAAAAAAAGGTCCATAAACAGATGAATGGACAAAGAAGAAGTGGTGTATGTACAGAATGGAATATTAGCCACGAAGAAAGATAAAAGAATGGCATATGCAGCACCACAGATGAGCCTAGAGATAATCACACAACGTGAAGTAAGTCAGAATGCGAAAGACAAATGTCCTATGATATCACTTATGTTATCTGAAAATTCATAAAAATGAACATATTTCCATAGAGAAAGACAATCTCAGATTGAGAAGACAAACTTATGGTTAAGCCAAAGAAAAGGTGTGAGGAATGGATAAATTAGGATATTGGGGTTAACAAACATATACTAATACATATAAAATATATCATCCCCAAAGACCTATGGAATACCAAGAGTGGTCTACTCAACACTCTGTAATAACCTACATGGAAAAGGACACAAAGATCAAATAGATATATGTATATGCGTACATGAACAAGATTCTGTACGCCTAGAACAAAAGACATTTTAAAATCCAATTTGCTCTGATAAAAATTAAAACTTAAAGACACAAACAAGAATTAAGGAGGCTAAAACTTATGGGGGTTTGTCCTGGCACATTCCACTCTAACCTGCAACCTAAAAGCACAACTTGCAGCAAGGTTCTGTTTCCCTAGCAAGCAGAGTTGGCAACGTAGAAATGCTGCCACCCTAAGGCCGTTTCCTCAAACAGCAGCTTTAAATCCACTGCTAATGGTCACTAATATTCACAAGGACTGCAGGGCTGTAAATGACTCATGCCCTCAAAAACTGTCCTGGGGTAGGGAATGGCCAAAAAAATCCAATCGCGGCAAATTTTTCAAGAAGGCAATTTGAAGTTGTAAGTTTAGCTGAATGTTAAAAAAAAATGAAAAGGACATTGATAAACGCAAAACATCAGGAATTATTAGACGCATGCAAATCCAAGCTACACAAAGGTATCCCCTCACACCAGTCAGAATGACCATCAGCAAAAAGTCAACAAACGACAGATGTTGAAGAAGTTGTGGAGAATAGCGTAACCTCTCGGTCTAAGTGGGATGTAAACTGGTAACAGCCAATAATAGGAACAGAATGGCAGTGCGTTTAAAGGTAAAAACTGAGTCACCATATGATCCGGAAGGCCCACTATTGGGCCTGTCCCCTGTGAAAGCCAGAATCAAAAAGACACAGGATGGAAAATCGTGCACTGCAGCAGTATTTACAATAGCCAAGACATGGAAGCGACAAAAATGTCCATCATCAGATGAATGGACGAAAAAGTGGTCCGTGTACACAATGCAATATTAGACACAGAAAAGAATGAAACAATGCCGTTTGCAGCACCATAGATGAGGCTACAGATAATCACACAACTTGAAGTAAGTCAGAAAGCGAGAGACACATATCCTATGATATCACGTATAGGTGTTATCTAAAAATTGATAGGAATGAACCTATTTCCACAGAGAAGGACACTCACGTGTTCAGAAAACAAGCTTGTGGTTAACCAAATGGAAAGGTGTGAGGAATGTATAACGGAGGATATTGGGTTTAACAGACATATGCTAATACTTATAAAATATATAATCATCAGACATACCGAATACCAAGAGAGGTCTACACAACATTCTGTAATAACCTATATGGAACAGGATCCAAACATGAAAAGATATATGTATCAACGAAAGAGATTCTGTACACCTAGAACAAACACAACATTGCAATCAAATTTGCTCTGAGAAAAATGAAAATTAAACCAAGAATACCAACAACAAATAAGTACACATAGTTTTGGGGGATTTGTCCTGGCACATTCCACTCTACTTTACAAGCGACAAACAGGACTTCCAGGAAGGCTCTGTTGCCCTAGTAACCAGAGTTGGGAATGTAGAAATGCTGCCCCGTTGTGGCCGTTTCCTGCAACAGCAGCTTTAAACACAGACCTAATGGTCATGTGATATTCACAATTACTACAGGGCTGTAAACGACACCTGCCCTCAAAAAATACCCCGGTGAAGGTAATGGCCACAGGAATTCAGAACATGGCAAATTTTTCAAGGAAACAATTTGAAGAGGTAACTTTCTCTGTTTTACTTTAAAAAAAAAAAAAAAAGAAAACGGACGGAGATAAAAGCTCAATATCGGGAATTATCAGACGCATGCAAATCCAAACTACGAAAAGGTATCACCATCCAACACTCAAAATGCCATCAGTAAAAAGTCTACAAACAATAAATGCTGAAGGGGTTTTAGAGATCTGTGTACCCTCTAGTTGTTGGTGGGATGTAAACTGGTAACAGCCAGTAGTGAGAACAGAATGGAGGTGCGTTGAAAGGTAAAAATTGAACTACCATATCATCTAGTAGGCCCACTGCTGGGCCTAACCCCTGAGAAGACCAGAATCCAAAAGACACAGGCTGGCAATCCTGCACTGCATCAATATTTAGCATAGCCAAGACTTGGAAGTAACCAAAATGTCCACCAACAGATGAATGCACAAAGAAGAAGTGGTCCGTGTACACAATGGAACATTCGCCATGGCAAAGGATGAAACACTGCTCTTTGCAGCACCATAGATGAGCCTAGAGATAATCACAGAATATGAGGTAAGTCGGAAAGCAGACGACAAATACCCTGTGATATCACTCCTAGCTGTTACCTAACAACTCACACATATGAACATATTTCCACAGAGAAAGACTCTCACAGACTTAGAAAACAAACTATGGTTATCTAAAAGGAAAGGTGGGAGGAATGGATACATTAAGATTAAGGTTACCATACGTACACAAATACATATAAAACACATGTATCAAAAAGACCGACCATATACCAAGGGAGGTCTACTGAACGCTCTGTACTAATTTACACGGGGGCTTGCCTGGTGGCACCGTGGTTAAGAATCCGCCTGCCAATGCAGGGGACACAGGTTCGATCCCTGGTTCGGGAAGATCCCACATGCTGCAGAGCAACTAATGAGCCTACGCTCTGGAGCCCATGAGCCATAACTATTGAAGCCCGCACGCCTAGAGCCCATGCTCCGCAACAAGAGAAGCCACTGCAGTGCGAAGCCCGTGCACCGCAACGGAGAGTAGCCCCCACTCACCGCAACTGGAGAAAGCCCACATGCAGCAACGAAGATCCAACTCAGCCAAAAATAAATAAATAAATAAATAAAATTTATAAACCAAATAATAGTAATTTACATGGGAAAAGGATCTGTACATGAATAGATATATATAATGTTCAATTGAACCTGATTTTGTACACCCAGAACAAACACTATTCTACTCATTACCCCAGTTTAAAAAATTAAAACCACGAACAACAATTAATGAGACATGAAGTTACTGGGGTTTTCCCTGGCACATCCCATTCTAATTTACAACCTAGGAACACAACTTTCAGGAAGGCTCTGCTGCCCTAGTAACCAGATTTGGGAATGGAGAAATGCTGCCGACTTGTGGCCGTTTCCCACAACAGCAGCTTTAAACACAGGGCTAACGGTCACTTGAGATTCACAGTAATGGTAGGGCTGTAAATGACACGTGTCCTCAAAAAATGTCCTGGGGTAGGTAATGGCCAAAAAAGTTCACAACACGGAAAATTTTTCAAGAAAACAATTTGAAGAGGTAAGTGTTACTCACTCTGTTATTTTAAAAAAAGAAGAACACGGATAAAAGCTCAATATCAGGAATTAGTGGTTGGATGCAAATCCAAACTACAAAAGGATTTCTCCACCCAATATTCAAAATGCCATCCGTAAAAAGTCTACAAACAAGGAATGCTGACGGGTTGGTGGAGAAATGCATACCCACTATGCTGTTGGTTGGATGTAAACGGGTAACAGCTAATCATGAGAACAGAATGGAGCTGCGTTTAAACGGTAAAAATTGAGCTACCATATGATGCGGCCGATCCCCTAACAGGCCTATACCCTAAGAAGACCAGAATCGGAAAGGCACAGACAGGCAAACATGCACTGCAGCAATATTTACAATACCCAAGCCATGCAAGCAAACAAAATGTCCATCAACAGATAAATGGACAAAGAAGAAGTGGTATACGTACCGAATGCAATAGTAGCCTCGGAAAAAAAATGAACAATGCCGTTTTCAGGACTACTCATGAGCCTAGAAATAATCATACTACGTTAAGTAAGTCAAAAGGGAATGACAAATATCCTATGATATCATTTATACATGTTATCCTAAGATTGCTACCAGTGAACATATTTCCACAGAAAAAGACACAGACTTACAAAACAAACTAATGGTTAACCAAAATGAAAGGTGGGAGGATGGATAAATTAGGATTATGGGGGTAGCGTACATATACTAATGTATGTTAAATGTATATAAACATATAACACATAAACTACATGAATTATATAATCACCAATACATATAAAATATGTAATGACAAAACACCTACCAAATACCAAGGGAGGTCTACTCAACATTCTGTAATAACATACGTGGTAACAGGATCCGAAGATGAACACACATATGTATGAATCATTGACCAGATTCTGTACAGCCAGATAATCACAACACTCTAATCAAATTTCCTCCGATAATAAATATAAATTAAATTTTAAAAACGAACATAAGTAAGGAGACATAAACTTCTGGGGGCTTGTCCCAGCACATTCCACTCTAATTTACAACCTCGGAACACTACCTCCAGGAAGACTCTGTTGCCCTAGTAACAAGAGTTGAGAACGTACTAATGCTGCCGCCTTGTGGCTGTTTCCGACAACAGCAGCTTTAAACCCAGTGCTAATGGTCGCTTAATAGTCACAAGGACTGCAGGGCTGTAAATGACACCTGCCCTCAGAAAATGCCCTGGGGTAGGGAATAGGCAAGAAAATTCAACACATGACAAAGTTTTCAAGAAGTCAGTATGAACAGGGAAGTTGTACTCACTCTTTTAAAAAAAAAGGAAAAGAAAAAAAAAGGACACGCCTAAAGCTCAGTATAAGGAATTACTAGCCGCATGCAAATCCAATGTCCACAAAGGTTTCAGCTCACACCAGTCAAATGACCATCAGCAAAAAGTCTACAGACTATAAATGCTGAAGAGGTTTTAGGGAACTGTGTACCTTCTAGCTGCTGGTGGGATGTAAAGTAGTAACAGCACTAATGAAAACTGAGTGGAGCTGCTTTAAAAGGTAAAAATTGAGCTACCATATGATGCGGCAGGGCACCTTCGGGGCCTATAACCTAAGACCACCAGAATCGGAAAGACAGAGGCAGGCAAATGTGCACTGCAGCCATATTGAAATAGCCAAGACATGGAAGCTAAAAAAAGGTCCATAAACAGATGAATGGACAAAGAAGAAGTGGTGTATGTACAGAATGGAATATTAGCCACGAAGAAAGATAAAAGAATGGCATATGCAGCACCACAGATGAGCCTAGAGATAATCACACAACGTGAAGTAAGTCAGAATGCGAAAGACAAATGTCCTATGATATCACTTATGTTATCTGAAAATTCATAAAAATGAACATATTTCCATAGAGAAAGACAATCTCAGATTGAGAAGACAAACTTATGGTTAAGCCAAAGAAAAGGTGTGAGGAATGGATAAATTAGGATATTGGGGTTAACAAACATATACTAATACATATAAAATATATCATCCCCAAAGACCTATGGAATACCAAGAGTGGTCTACTCAACACTCTGTAATAACCTACATGGAAAAGGACACAAAGATCAAATAGATATATGTATATGCGTACATGAACAAGATTCTGTACGCCTAGAACAAAAGACATTTTAAAATCCAATTTGCTCTGATAAAAATTAAAACTTAAAGACACAAACAAGAATTAAGGAGGCTAAAACTTATGGGGGTTTGTCCTGGCACATTCCACTCTAACCTGCAACCTAAAAGCACAACTTGCAGCAAGGTTCTGTTTCCCTAGCAAGCAGAGTTGGCAACGTAGAAATGCTGCCACCCTAAGGCCGTTTCCTCAAACAGCAGCTTTAAATCCACTGCTAATGGTCACTAATATTCACAAGGACTGCAGGGCTGTAAATGACTCATGCCCTCAAAAACTGTCCTGGGGTAGGGAATGGCCAAAAAAATCCAATCGCGGCAAATTTTTCAAGAAGGCAATTTGAAGTTGTAAGTTTAGCTGAATGTTAAAAAAAAATGAAAAGGACATTGATAAACGCAAAACATCAGGAATTATTAGACGCATGCAAATCCAAGCTACACAAAGGTATCCCCTCACACCAGTCAGAATGACCATCAGCAAAAAGTCAACAAACGACAGATGTTGAAGAACTTGTGGAGAATAGCGTAACCTCTCGGTCTAAGTGGGATGTAAACTGGTAACAGCCAATAATAGGAACAGAATGGCAGTGCGTTTAAAGGTAAAAACTGAGTCACCATATGATCCAGAAGGCCCACTATTGGGCCTGTCCCCTGTGAAAGCCAGAATCAAAAAGACACAGGATGGAAAATCGTGCACTGCAGCAGTATTTACAATAGCCAAGACATGGAAGCGACAAAAATGTCCATCATCAGATGAATGGATGAAAAAGTGGTCCGTGTACACAATGCAATATTAGACACAGAAAAGAATGAAACAATGCCGTTTGCAGCACCATAGATGAGGCTACAGATAATCACACAACTTGAAGTAAGTCAGAAAGCGAGAGACACATATCCTATGATATCACGTATAGGTGTTATCTAAAAATTGATAGGAATGAACCTATTTCCACAGAGAAGGACACTCACGTGTTCAGAAAACAAGCTTGTGGTTAACCAAATGGAAAGGTGTGAGGAATGTATAACGGAGGATATTGGGTTTAACAGACATATGCTAATACTTATAAAATATATAATCATCAGACATACCGAATACCAAGAGAGGTCTACACAACATTCTGTAATAACCTATATGGAACAGGATCCAAACATGAAAAGATATATGTATCAACGAAAGAGATTCTGTACACCTAGAACAAACACAACATTGCAATCAAATTTGCTCTGAGAAAAATGAAAATTAAACCAAGAATACCAACAACAAATAAGTACACATAGTTTTGGGGGATTTGTCCTGGCACATTCCACTCTACTTTACAAGCGACAAACAGGACTTCCAGGAAGGCTCTGTTGCCCTAGTAACCAGAGTTGGGAATGTAGAAATGCTGCCCCGTTGTGGCCGTTTCCTGCAACAGCAGCTTTAAACACAGACCTAATGGTCATGTGATATTCACAATTACTACAGGGCTGTAAACGACACCTGCCCTCAAAAAATATCCCGGTGAAGGTAATGGCCACAGGAATTCAGAACATGGCAAATTTTTCAAGGAAACAATTTGAAGAGGTAACTTTCTCTGTTTTACTTTAAAAAAAAAAAAAGAAAACGGACGGAGATAAAAGCTCAATATCGGGAATTATCAGACGCATGCAAATCCAAACTACAAAAAGGTATCACCATCCAACACTCAAAATGCCATCAGTAAAAAGTCTACAAACAATAAATGCTGAAGGGGTTTTAGAGATCTGTGTACCCTCTAGTTGCTGGTGGGATGTAAACTGGTAACAGCCAGTACTGAGAACAGAATGGAGGTGCGTTGAAAGGTAAAAATTGAACTACCATATCATCTAGTAGGCCCACTGCTGGGCCTAACCCCTGAGAAGACCAGAATCCAAAAGACACAGGCTGGCAATCCTGCACTGCATCAATATTTAGCATAGCCAAGACTTGGAAGTAACCAAAATGTCCACCAACAGATGAATGCACAAAGAAGAAGTGGTCCGTGTACACAATGGAACATTCGCCATGGCAAAGGATGAAACACTGCTCTTTGCAGCACCATAGATGAGCCTAGAGATAATCACAGAACATGAGGTAAGTCGGAAAGCAGACGACAAATACCCTGTGATATCACTCCTAGCTGTTACCTAACAACTCACACATATGAACATATTTCCACAGAGAAAGACTCTCACAGACTTAGAAAACAAACTATGGTTATCTAAAAGGAAAGGTGGGAGGAATGGATACATTAAGATTAGGGTTACCATACGTACACAAATACATATAAAACACATGTATCAAAAAGACCGACCATATACCAAGGGAGGTCTACTGAACGCTCTGTACTAATTTACACGGGGGCTTGCCTGGTGGCACCGTGGTTAAGAATCCGCCTGCCAATGCAGGGGACACAGGTTCGATCCCTGGTTCGGGAAGATCCCACATGCTGCAGAGCAACTAAGCCAGTGCACCACAACTAGTGAGCCTACGCTCTGGAGCCCATGAGCCATAACTACTGAGCCCATGCACCACAACTACTGAAGCCCGCACGCCTAGAGCCCGTGCTCCGCAACAAGAGAAGCCACCGCAGTGAGAAGCCCGTGCACCGCAACGGAGAGTAGCCCCCACTCACCGCAACTGGAGAAAGCCCACATGCAGCAACGAAGATCCAACTCAGCCAGAAATAAATAAATAAATAAAATAAATTTATAAACCAAATAATAGTAATTTACATGGGAAGAGGATCTGTACATGAATAGATATATATAATGTTCAATTGAACCTGATTTTGTACACCCAGAACAAACACTATTCTACTCATTACCCCAGTTTAAAAAATTAAAACCACGAACAACAATTAATGAGACATGAAGTTACTGGGGTTTTCCCTGGCACATCCCATTCTAATTTACAACCTAGGAACACAACTTTCAGGAAGGCTCTGCTGCCCTAGTAACCAGATTTGGGAATGGAGAAATGCTGCCGACTTGTGGCCGTTTCCCACAACAGCAGCTTTAAACACAGGGCTAACGGTCACTTGAGAGTCACAGTAATTGTAGGGCTGTAAATGACACGTGTCCTCAAAAAATGTCCTGGGGTAGGTAATGGCCAAAAAAGTTCACAACACGGAAAATTTTTCAAGAAAACAATTTGAAGAGGTAAGTGTTACTCACTCTGTTATTTAAAAAAAAAAGAAGAACATGGATAAAAGCTCAATATCAGGAATTAGTGGTTGGATGCAAATCCAAACTACAAAAGGATTTCTCCACCCAATATTCAAAATGCCATCCGTAAAAAGTCTACAAACAAGGAATGCTGACGGGTTGGTGGAGAAATGCATACCCACTATGCTGTTGGTTGGATGTAAACTGGTAACAGCTAATCATGAGAACAGAATGGAGCTGCGTTTAAACGGTAAAAATTGAGCTACCACATGATGCGGCCGATCCCCTAATGGGCCTATACCCTAAGAAGACTAGAATCGGAAAGGCACAGACAGGCAAACATGCACTGCAGCAATATTTACAATACCCAAGCCATGCAAGCAAACAAAATGTCCATCAACAGATAAATGGACAAAGAAGAAGTGGTATACGTACCGAATGCAATAGTAGCCTCGGAAAAAACATGAACAATGCCGTTTTCAGGACTACACATGAGCCTGGAAATAATCATACTACGTTAAGTAAGTCAAAAGGGAATGACAAATATCCTATGATATCATTTATACATGTTATCCTAAGATTGCTACCAGTGAACATATTTCCACAGAAAAAGACACAGACTTACAAAACAAACTAATGGTTAACCAAAATGAAAGGTGGGAGGATGGATAAATTAGGATTATGGGGGTAGCGTACATATACTAATGTATGTTAAATGTATATAAACATATAACACATAAACTACATGAATTATATAATCACCAATACATATAAAATATGTAATGACAAAACACCTACCAAATACCAAGGGAGGTCTACTCAACATTCTGTAATAACATACATGGTAACAGGATCCGAAGATGAACACACGTATGTATGAACCATTGACCAGATTCTGTACAGCCAGATAATCACAACACTCTAATCAAATTTCCTCCGATAATAAATATAAATTAAATTTTAAAAACGAACATAAGTAAGGAGACATAAACTTCTGGGGGCTTGTCCCAGCACATTCCACTCTAATTTACAACCTCGGAACACTACCTCCAGGAAGACTCTGTTGCCCTAGTAACAAGAGTTGAGAACGTACTAATGCTGCCGCCTTGTGGCTGTTTCCGACAACAGCAGCTTTAAACCCAGTGCTAATGGTCGCTTAATAGTCACAAGGACTGCAGGGCTGTAAATGACACCTGCCCTCAGAAAATGCCCTGGGGTAGGGAATAGGCAAGAAAATTCAACACATGACAAAGTTTTCAAGAAGTCAGTGTGAACAGGGAAGTTGTACTCACTCTTTAAAAAAAAAGGAAAAGGAAAATAAAGGACATGCCTAAAGCTCAGTATAAGGAATTATTAGCCGCATGCAAATCCAATGTCCACAAAGGTTTCAGCTCACACCAGTCAAATGACCATCAGCAAAAAGTCTACAGACTATAAATGCTGAAGAGGTTTTAGGGAACTGTGTACCTTCTAGCTGCTGGTGGGATGTAAAGTAGTAACAGCACTAATGAAAACTGAGTGGAGCTGCTTTAAAAGGTAAAAATTGAGCTACCATATGATGCGGCAGGGCACCTTCGGGGCCTATAACCTAAGACCACCAGAATCGGAAAGACAGAGGCAGGCAAATGTGCACTGCAGCCATATTGAAATAGCCAAGACATGGAAGCTAAAAAAAGGTCCATAAACAGATGAATGGACAAAGAAGAAGTGGTGTATGTACAGAATGGAATATTAGCCACGAAGAAAGATAAAAGAATGGCATATGCAGCACCACAGATGAGCCTAGAGATAATCACACAACGTGAAGTAAGTCAGAATGCGAAAGACAAATGTCCTATGATATCACTTATGTTATCTGAAAATTCATAAAAATGAACATATTTCCATAGAGAAAGACAATCTCAGATTGAGAAGACAAACTTATGGTTAAGCCAAAGAAAAGGTGTGAGGAATGGATAAATTAGGATATTGGGGTTAACAAACATATACTAATACATATAAAATATATCATCCCCAAAGACCTATGGAATACCAAGAGTGGTCTACTCAACACTCTGTAATAACCTACATGGAAAAGGACACAAAGATCAAATAGATATATGTATATGTGTACATGAACAAGATTCTGTACGCCTAGAACAAAAGACATTTTAAAATCCAATTTGCTCTGATAAAAATTAAAACTTAAAGACACAAACAAGAATTAAGGAGGCTAAAACTTATGGGGGTTTGTCCTGGCACATTCCACTCTAACCTGCAACCTAAAAGCACAACTTGCAGCAAGGTTCTGTTTCCCTAGCAAGCAGAGTTGGCAACGTAGAAATGCTGCCACCCTAAGGCCGTTTCCTCAAACAGCAGCTTTAAATCCACTGCTAATGGTCACTAATATTCACAAGGACTGCAGGGCTGTAAATGACTCATGCCCTCAAAAACTGTCCTGGGGTAGGGAATGGCCAAAAAAATCCAATCGCGGCAAATTTTTCAAGAAGGCAATTTGAAGTTGTAAGTTTAGCTGAATGTTAAAAAAAAATGAAAAGGACATTGATAAACGCAAAACATCAGGAATTATTAGACGCATGCAAATCCAAGCTACACAAAGGTATCCCCTCACACCAGTCAGAATGACCATCAGCAAAAAGTCAACAAACGACAGATGTTGAAGAACTTGTGGAGAATAGCGTAACCTCTCGGTCTAAGTGGGATGTAAACTGGTAACAGCCAATAATAGGAACAGAATGGCAGTGCGTTTAAAGGTAAAAACTGAGTCACCATATGATCCAGAAGGCCCACTATTGGGCCTGTCCCCTGTGAAAGCCAGAATCAAAAAGACACAGGATGGAAAATCGTGCACTGCAGCAGTATTTACAATAGCCAAGACATGGAAGCGACAAAAATGTCCATCATCAGATGAATGGATGAAAAAGTGGTCCGTGTACACAATGCAATATTAGACACAGAAAAGAATGAAACAATGCCGTTTGCAGCACCATAGATGAGGCTACAGATAATCACACAACTTGAAGTAAGTCAGAAAGCGAGAGACACATATCCTATGATATCACGTATAGGTGTTATCTAAAAATTGATAGGAATGAACCTATTTCCACAGAGAAGGACACTCACGTGTTCAGAAAACAAGCTTGTGGTTAACCAAATGGAAAGGTGTGAGGAATGTATAACGGAGGATATTGGGTTTAACAGACATATGCTAATACTTATAAAATATATAATCATCAGACATACCGAATACCAAGAGAGGTCTACACAACATTCTGTAATAACCTATATGGAACAGGATCCAAACATGAAAAGATATATGTATCAACGAAAGAGATTCTGTACACCTAGAACAAACACAACATTGCAATCAAATTTGCTCTGAGAAAAATGAAAATTAAACCAAGAATACCAACAACAAATAAGTACACATAGTTTTGGGGGATTTGTCCTGGCACATTCCACTCTACTTTACAAGCGACAAACAGGACTTCCAGGAAGGCTCTGTTGCCCTAGTAACCAGAGTTGGGAATGTAGAAATGCTGCCCCGTTGTGGCCGTTTCCTGCAACAGCAGCTTTAAACACAGACCTAATGGTCATGTGATATTCACAATTACTACAGGGCTGTAAACGACACCTGCCCTCAAAAAATATCCCGGTGAAGGTAATGGCCACAGGAATTCAGAACATGGCAAATTTTTCAAGGAAACAATTTGAAGAGGTAACTTTCTCTGTTTTACTTTAAAAAAAAAAAAAGAAAACGGACGGAGATAAAAGCTCAATATCGGGAATTATCAGACGCATGCAAATCCAAACTACAAAAAGGTATCACCATCCAACACTCAAAATGCCATCAGTAAAAAGTCTACAAACAATAAATGCTGAAGGGGTTTTAGAGATCTGTGTACCCTCTAGTTGCTGGTGGGATGTAAACTGGTAACAGCCAGTACTGAGAACAGAATGGAGGTGCGTTGAAAGGTAAAAATTGAACTACCATATCATCTAGTAGGCCCACTGCTGGGCCTAACCCCTGAGAAGACCAGAATCCAAAAGACACAGGCTGGCAATCCTGCACTGCATCAATATTTAGCATAGCCAAGACTTGGAAGTAACCAAAATGTCCACCAACAGATGAATGCACAAAGAAGAAGTGGTCCGTGTACACAATGGAACATTCGCCATGGCAAAGGATGAAACACTGCTCTTTGCAGCACCATAGATGAGCCTAGAGATAATCACAGAACATGAGGTAAGTCGGAAAGCAGACGACAAATACCCTGTGATATCACTCCTAGCTGTTACCTAACAACTCACACATATGAACATATTTCCACAGAGAAAGACTCTCACAGACTTAGAAAACAAACTATGGTTATCTAAAAGGAAAGGTGGGAGGAATGGATACATTAAGATTAGGGTTACCATACGTACACAAATACATATAAAACACATGTATCAAAAAGACCGACCATATACCAAGGGAGGTCTACTGAACGCTCTGTACTAATTTACACGGGGGCTTGCCTGGTGGCACCGTGGTTAAGAATCCGCCTGCCAATGCAGGGGACACAGGTTCGATCCCTGGTTCGGGAAGATCCCACATGCTGCAGAGCAACTAAGCCAGTGCACCACAACTAGTGAGCCTACGCTCTGGAGCCCATGAGCCATAACTACTGAGCCCATGCACCACAACTACTGAAGCCCGCACGCCTAGAGCCCGTGCTCCGCAACAAGAGAAGCCACCGCAGTGAGAAGCCCGTGCACCGCAACGGAGAGTAGCCCCCACTCACCGCAACTGGAGAAAGCCCACATGCAGCAACGAAGATCCAACTCAGCCAGAAATAAATAAATAAATAAAATAAATTTATAAACCAAATAATAGTAATTTACATGGGAAGAGGATCTGTACATGAATAGATATATATAATGTTCAATTGAACCTGATTTTGTACACCCAGAACAAACACTATTCTACTCATTACCCCAGTTTAAAAAATTAAAACCACGAACAACAATTAATGAGACATGAAGTTACTGGGGTTTTCCCTGGCACATCCCATTCTAATTTACAACCTAGGAACACAACTTTCAGGAAGGCTCTGCTGCCCTAGTAACCAGATTTGGGAATGGAGAAATGCTGCCGACTTGTGGCCGTTTCCCACAACAGCAGCTTTAAACACAGGGCTAACGGTCACTTGAGAGTCACAGTAATTGTAGGGCTGTAAATGACACGTGTCCTCAAAAAATGTCCTGGGGTAGGTAATGGCCAAAAAAGTTCACAACACGGAAAATTTTTCAAGAAAACAATTTGAAGAGGTAAGTGTTACTCACTCTGTTATTTAAAAAAAAAAGAAGAACATGGATAAAAGCTCAATATCAGGAATTAGTGGTTGGATGCAAATCCAAACTACAAAAGGATTTCTCCACCCAATATTCAAAATGCCATCCGTAAAAAGTCTACAAACAAGGAATGCTGACGGGTTGGTGGAGAAATGCATACCCACTATGCTGTTGGTTGGATGTAAACTGGTAACAGCTAATCATGAGAACAGAATGGAGCTGCGTTTAAACGGTAAAAATTGAGCTACCACATGATGCGGCCGATCCCCTAATGGGCCTATACCCTAAGAAGACTAGAATCGGAAAGGCACAGACAGGCAAACATGCACTGCAGCAATATTTACAATACCCAAGCCATGCAAGCAAACAAAATGTCCATCAACAGATAAATGGACAAAGAAGAAGTGGTATACGTACCGAATGCAATAGTAGCCTCGGAAAAAACATGAACAATGCCGTTTTCAGGACTACACATGAGCCTGGAAATAATCATACTACGTTAAGTAAGTCAAAAGGGAATGACAAATATCCTATGATATCATTTATACATGTTATCCTAAGATTGCTACCAGTGAACATATTTCCACAGAAAAAGACACAGACTTACAAAACAAACTAATGGTTAACCAAAATGAAAGGTGGGAGGATGGATAAATTAGGATTATGGGGGTAGCGTACATATACTAATGTATGTTAAATGTATATAAACATATAACACATAAACTACATGAATTATATAATCACCAATACATATAAAATATGTAATGACAAAACACCTACCAAATACCAAGGGAGGTCTACTCAACATTCTGTAATAACATACATGGTAACAGGATCCGAAGATGAACACACGTATGTATGAACCATTGACCAGATTCTGTACAGCCAGATAATCACAACACTCTAATCAAATTTCCTCCGATAATAAATATAAATTAAATTTTAAAAACGAACATAAGTAAGGAGACATAAACTTCTGGGGGCTTGTCCCAGCACATTCCACTCTAATTTACAACCTCGGAACACTACCTCCAGGAAGACTCTGTTGCCCTAGTAACAAGAGTTGAGAACGTACTAATGCTGCCGCCTTGTGGCTGTTTCCGACAACAGCAGCTTTAAACCCAGTGCTAATGGTCGCTTAATAGTCACAAGGACTGCAGGGCTGTAAATGACACCTGCCCTCAGAAAATGCCCTGGGGTAGGGAATAGGCAAGAAAATTCAACACATGACAAAGTTTTCAAGAAGTCAGTGTGAACAGGGAAGTTGTACTCACTCTTTAAAAAAAAAGGAAAAGGAAAATAAAGGACATGCCTAAAGCTCAGTATAAGGAATTATTAGCCGCATGCAAATCCAGTGTCCACAAAGGTTTCAGCTCACACCAGTCAAATGACCATCAGCAAAAAGTCTACAGACTATAAATGCTGAAGAGGTTTTAGGGAACTGTGTACCTTCTAGCTGCTGGTGGGATGTAAAGTAGTAACAGCACTAATGAAAACTGAGTGGAGCTGCTTTAAAAGGTAAAAATTGAGCTACCATATGATGCGGCAGGGCACCTTCGGGGCCTATAACCTAAGACCACCAGAATCGGAAAGACAGAGGCAGGCAAATGTGCACTGCAGCCATATTGAAATAGCCAAGACATGGAAGCTAAAAAAAGGTCCATAAACAGATGAATGGACAAAGAAGAAGTGGTGTATGTACAGAATGGAATATTAGCCACGAAGAAAGATAAAAGAATGGCATATGCAGCACCACAGATGAGCCTAGAGATAATCACACAACGTGAAGTAAGTCAGAATGCGAAAGACAAATGTCCTATGATATCACTTATGTTATCTGAAAATTCATAAAAATGAACATATTTCCATAGAGAAAGACAATCTCAGATTGAGAAGACAAACTTATGGTTAAGCCAAAGAAAAGGTGTGAGGAATGGATAAATTAGGATATTGGGGTTAACAAACATATACTAATACATATAAAATATATCATCCCCAAAGACCTATGGAATACCAAGAGTGGTCTACTCAACACTCTGTAATAACCTACATGGAAAAGGACACAAAGATCAAATAGATATATGTATATGTGTACATGAACAAGATTCTGTACGCCTAGAACAAAAGACATTTTAAAATCCAATTTGCTCTGATAAAAATTAAAACTTAAAGACACAAACAAGAATTAAGGAGGCTAAAACTTATGGGGGTTTGTCCTGGCACATTCCACTCTAACCTGCAACCTAAAAGCACAACTTGCAGCAAGGTTCTGTTTCCCTAGCAAGCAGAGTTGGCAACGTAGAAATGCTGCCACCCTAAGGCCGTTTCCTCAAACAGCAGCTTTAAATCCACTGCTAATGGTCACTAATATTCACAAGGACTGCAGGGCTGTAAATGACTCATGCCCTCAAAAACTGTCCTGGGGTAGGGAATGGCCAAAAAAATCCAATCGCGGCAAATTTTTCAAGAAGGCAATTTGAAGTTGTAAGTTTAGCTGAATGTTAAAAAAAAATGAAAAGGACATTGATAAACGCAAAACATCAGGAATTATTAGACGCATGCAAATCCAAGCTACACAAAGGTATCCCCTCACACCAGTCAGAATGACCATCAGCAAAAAGTCAACAAACGACAGATGTTGAAGAACTTGTGGAGAATAGCGTAACCTCTCGGTCTAAGTGGGATGTAAACTGGTAACAGCCAATAATAGGAACAGAATGGCAGTGCGTTTAAAGGTAAAAACTGAGTCACCATATGATCCAGAAGGCCCACTATTGGGCCTGTCCCCTGTGAAAGCCAGAATCAAAAAGACACAGGATGGAAAATCGTGCACTGCAGCAGTATTTACAATAGCCAAGACATGGAAGCGACAAAAATGTCCATCATCAGATGAATGGATGAAAAAGTGGTCCGTGTACACAATGCAATATTAGACACAGAAAAGAATGAAACAATGCCGTTTGCAGCACCATAGATGAGGCTACAGATAATCACACAACTTGAAGTAAGTCAGAAAGCGAGAGACACATATCCTATGATATCACGTATAGGTGTTATCTAAAAATTGATAGGAATGAACCTATTTCCACAGAGAAGGACACTCACGTGTTCAGAAAACAAGCTTGTGGTTAACCAAATGGAAAGGTGTGAGGAATGTATAACGGAGGATATTGGGTTTAACAGACATATGCTAATACTTATAAAATATATAATCATCAGACATACCGAATACCAAGAGAGGTCTACACAACATTCTGTAATAACCTATATGGAACAGGATCCAAACAAGAAAAGATATATGTATCAACGAAAGAGATTCTGTACACCTAGAACAAACACAACATTGCAATCAAATTTGCTCTGAGAAAAATGAAAATTAAACCAAGAATACCAACAACAAATAAGTACACATAGTTTTGGGGGATTTGTCCTGGCACATTCCACTCTACTTTACAAGCGACAAACAGGACTTCCAGGAAGGCTCTGTTGCCCTAGTAACCAGAGTTGGGAATGTAGAAATGCTGCCCCGTTGTGGCCGTTTCCTGCAACAGCAGCTTTAAACACAGACCTAATGGTCATGTGATATTCACAATTACTACAGGGCTGTAAACGACACCTGCCCTCAAAAAATATCCCGGTGAAGGTAATGGCCACAGGAATTCAGAACATGGCAAATTTTTCAAGGAAACAATTTGAAGAGGTAACTTTCTCTGTTTTACTTTAAAAAAAAAAAAAGAAAACGGACGGAGATAAAAGCTCAATATCGGGAATTATCAGACGCATGCAAATCCAAACTACAAAAAGGTATCACCATCCAACACTCAAAATGCCATCAGTAAAAAGTCTACAAACAATAAATGCTGAAGGGGTTTTAGAGATCTGTGTACCCTCTAGTTGCTGGTGGGATGTAAACTGGTAACAGCCAGTACTGAGAACAGAATGGAGGTGCGTTGAAAGGTAAAAATTGAACTACCATATCATCTAGTAGGCCCACTGCTGGGCCTAACCCCTGAGAAGACCAGAATCCAAAAGACACAGGCTGGCAATCCTGCACTGCATCAATATTTAGCATAGCCAAGACTTGGAAGTAACCAAAATGTCCACCAACAGATGAATGCACAAAGAAGAAGTGGTCCGTGTACACAATGGAACATTCGCCATGGCAAAGGATGAAACACTGCTCTTTGCAGCACCATAGATGAGCCTAGAGATAATCACAGAACATGAGGTAAGTCGGAAAGCAGACGACAAATACCCTGTGATATCACTCCTAGCTGTTACCTAACAACTCACACATATGAACATATTTCCACAGAGAAAGACTCTCACAGACTTAGAAAACAAACTATGGTTATCTAAAAGGAAAGGTGGGAGGAATGGATACATTAAGATTAGGGTTACCATACGTACACAAATACATATAAAACACATGTATCAAAAAGACCGACCATATACCAAGGGAGGTCTACTGAACGCTCTGTACTAATTTACACGGGGGCTTGCCTGGTGGCACCGTGGTTAAGAATCCGCCTGCCAATGCAGGGGACACAGGTTCGATCCCTGGTTCGGGAAGATCCCACATGCTGCAGAGCAACTAAGCCAGTGCACCACAACTAGTGAGCCTACGCTCTGGAGCCCATGAGCCATAACTACTGAGCCCATGCACCACAACTACTGAAGCCCGCACGCCTAGAGCCCGTGCTCCGCAACAAGAGAAGCCACCGCAGTGAGAAGCCCGTGCACCGCAACGGAGAGTAGCCCCCACTCACCGCAACTGGAGAAAGCCCACATGCAGCAACGAAGATCCAACTCAGCCAGAAATAAATAAATAAATAAAATAAATTTATAAACCAAATAATAGTAATTTACATGGGAAGAGGATCTGTACATGAATAGATATATATAATGTTCAATTGAACCTGATTTTGTACACCCAGAACAAACACTATTCTACTCATTACCCCAGTTTAAAAAATTAAAACCACGAACAACAATTAATGAGACATGAAGTTACTGGGGTTTTCCCTGGCACATCCCATTCTAATTTACAACCTAGGAACACAACTTTCAGGAAGGCTCTGCTGCCCTAGTAACCAGATTTGGGAATGGAGAAATGCTGCCGACTTGTGGCCGTTTCCCACAACAGCAGCTTTAAACACAGGGCTAACGGTCACTTGAGAGTCACAGTAATTGTAGGGCTGTAAATGACACGTGTCCTCAAAAAATGTCCTGGGGTAGGTAATGGCCAAAAAAGTTCACAACACGGAAAATTTTTCAAGAAAACAATTTGAAGAGGTAAGTGTTACTCACTCTGTTATTTAAAAAAAAAAGAAGAACATGGATAAAAGCTCAATATCAGGAATTAGTGGTTGGATGCAAATCCAAACTACAAAAGGATTTCTCCACCCAATATTCAAAATGCCATCCGTAAAAAGTCTACAAACAAGGAATGCTGACGGGTTGGTGGAGAAATGCATACCCACTATGCTGTTGGTTGGATGTAAACTGGTAACAGCTAATCATGAGAACAGAATGGAGCTGCGTTTAAACGGTAAAAATTGAGCTACCACATGATGCGGCCGATCCCCTAATGGGCCTATACCCTAAGAAGACTAGAATCGGAAAGGCACAGACAGGCAAACATGCACTGCAGCAATATTTACAATACCCAAGCCATGCAAGCAAACAAAATGTCCATCAACAGATAAATGGACAAAGAAGAAGTGGTATACGTACCGAATGCAATAGTAGCCTCGGAAAAAACATGAACAATGCCGTTTTCAGGACTACACATGAGCCTGGAAATAATCATACTACGTTAAGTAAGTCAAAAGGGAATGACAAATATCCTATGATATCATTTATACATGTTATCCTAAGATTGCTACCAGTGAACATATTTCCACAGAAAAAGACACAGACTTACAAAACAAACTAATGGTTAACCAAAATGAAAGGTGGGAGGATGGATAAATTAGGATTATGGGGGTAGCGTACATATACTAATGTATGTTAAATGTATATAAACATATAACACATAAACTACATGAATTATATAATCACCAATACATATAAAATATGTAATGACAAAACACCTACCAAATACCAAGGGAGGTCTACTCAACATTCTGTAATAACATACATGGTAACAGGATCCGAAGATGAACACACGTATGTATGAACCATTGACCAGATTCTGTACAGCCAGATAATCACAACACTCTAATCAAATTTCCTCCGATAATAAATATAAATTAAATTTTAAAAACGAACATAAGTAAGGAGACATAAACTTCTGGGGGCTTGTCCCAGCACATTCCACTCTAATTTACAACCTCGGAACACTACCTCCAGGAAGACTCTGTTGCCCTAGTAACAAGAGTTGAGAACGTACTAATGCTGCCGCCTTGTGGCTGTTTCCGACAACAGCAGCTTTAAACCCAGTGCTAATGGTCGCTTAATAGTCACAAGGACTGCAGGGCTGTAAATGACACCTGCCCTCAGAAAATGCCCTGGGGTAGGGAATAGGCAAGAAAATTCAACACATGACAAAGTTTTCAAGAAGTCAGTGTGAACAGGGAAGTTGTACTCACTCTTTAAAAAAAAAGGAAAAGGAAAATAAAGGACATGCCTAAAGCTCAGTATAAGGAATTATTAGCCGCATGCAAATCCAATGTCCACAAAGGTTTCAGCTCACACCAGTCAAATGACCATCAGCAAAAAGTCTACAGACTATAAATGCTGAAGAGGTTTTAGGGAACTGTGTACCTTCTAGCTGCTGGTGGGATGTAAAGTGGTAACAGCACTAACGAAAACTGAATGGAGCTGCTTTAAAAGGTAAAAATTGAGCTACCATATGATGCGGCAGGGCACCTTCGGGGCCTATAACCTAAGACCACCAGAATCGGAAAGACAGAGGCAGGCAAATGTGCACTGCAGCCATATTGAAACAGCCAAGACATGGAAGCTAAAAAAAGGTCCATAAACAGATGAATGGACAAAGAAGAAGTGGTGTATGTACAGAATGGAATATTAGCCACGAAGAAAGATAAAAGAATGGCATATGCAGCACCACAGATGAGCCTAGAGATAATCACACAACGTGAAGTAAGTCAGAATGCAAAAGACAAATGTCCTATGATATCACTTATGTTATCTGAAAATTCATAAAAATGAACATATTTCCATAGAGAAAGACAATCTCAGATTGAGAAGACAAACTTATGGTTAAGCCAAAGAAAAGGTGTGAGGAATGGATAAATTAGGATATTGGGGTTAACAAACATATACTAATACATATAAAATATATCATCCCCAAAGACCTATGGAATACCAAGAGTGGTCTACTCAACACTCTGTAATAACCTACATGGAAAAGGACACAAAGATCAAAAATATTTTCTGTTTTCTATCTTTATTCTTCTATTGCTATACCCATTATGTATATGTCATAGCATTTTTAGTTGTTCCACAATTATTGATTATTTGGTTCTGTTGGTTTCTTTCCAGCCCATTTTCTTTTCTTTTGAGACTTGAAGGTTTCTCTTGATAGGTATTCAAGCTCCGAGATATTTATCCTCGGCCAGCTCTTTGGCTGCTAAAATGAAATACCAGAGACTTCTTTGTTTATAAACAACATAATATTTTACTCTCATAATGTCTGAGGTGCTTCCCCTAACTAAGGCCCTGACGCTGGTCCTAACTAGACGCTGATGCTGTCCCTAACGTAGGCCCTGATGCTGTCAATAACTAAGGTCCTGACGGTATCCCTAGCTAATGTCCTGACGCTGGTCCTAACTGAGGCCATGACGCTGTCTCTAATTCCCTAAGTCTGTCTTTAAATAATGGCCTAACTTTTTCCCTAATTATGCTATGACGCTGGCACTAACAAAGGCCCTGACACTGTCCCTAAGGCCCTGACATGTCCCTAAATAGACGCTGACACTGTCCCTAACGTAGGCCCTGATACTGTCAATAACTAAGGTCCTGATGCTATCCCTAAGTCCCTGATACTGTCCCTAACTAAGGCCCTGACAATGTCCCTAACTAACCCCTGTCCTGTCTCTTACTAGGGGTCTCAAGTTTTCTCTAACAGAGGCCCTGATGCTGTCCCTAACTAAGGCCCTGAATCTGTCCCTAACTAATGTCCTGACAATGGGCCCACCTAACACTCTGAGGCTGGCCCTATTAATGTCCTGACAGTGTCCCTACCTGAGGCCCTGACACTCTTCCTAAGGACTTAATGCTATGTCTACCTAAGGCACTAACATTATCTGTAACTAATTACTTGACTCTTTCCCTAATTAACACCCTAACTTTATCCCTAACACCCTGACACTAGTCCTAACTAAGGCCCTGACAATGTCCCTAAGTAACAGCCTGAACTGTGTCTAATTAAGTCCCTCAAGTTATCTCTAACTGAAGCCTTGACATTCTCCCTAACCAAGCCCCTGATGCCATCCCAAGCTAATGGCCTGAGATATAACTTGTGAAGACCCAAACCCTGTCCCTAAGACCTTGACACTCTCCCTAACTTGGGCCCTGACGCTTTCTGTCATAGACCAGGCTGTCACTAAATAACACCCTGATCCTGTCCATTACTAAAGCCCTGAATATGTCCCTAAGAAAGTCTCTGAAGTGTCCCTAACTAACGGCCTGAACTGTCTCTTACTAAAGCCCTCAAGTTATTTCTGAGGTCCTGACAACACTGTCCCTAACTAAGGCCCTGTTGCTGGCCCTAACTAACGTCCTGATGCTGAACCTAATTGGGGCCCTGATGCTCTTCCTAACTAAGGCCTTGATGCTGGTTCTACCTGAGGCCCTAAAACTGCCTGTAACTAATGACCTGACTCTTTCCCTAACACCCTAATTTTGTCCCTCATTAATGCCCTGACACTGGTCGACACAACAGCCCTGATGCTGACCCAGCCTAAGGCCTTGACGATGTCCCTCATAGCCTTAGATGCCCTCACTGTTGGCCTGACCCTGTCCCTAACCAAGGCCCTGACCCTCTTCCTAGCTAAGGTTGTGATGATGCCTCTACCTAAGGCACTAACACTGTCTATAATAATGCCCCAACTCTTTCCCTAACACCGTGATGCTGTCCCTAATAGCCTCATATACCTCTCAATAATGCTCTGATTCTGTCTATAACTGAGGCCTTGAATATGTCCCTAAGTAAGTCTCTGATGCTGTCCCTAAGGCCCTGATGCGCTCTCTACCTGAGGCACTGACACTGTCTATAATAATGGCCCGACTCGGGCTTCCCTGGTGGCGCAGTGGTTGAGAATCTGCCTGCCAATGCAGGAGACACGGGTTCGAGTCCTGGTCTGGGAGGATCCCACATGCCGCGGAGCAACTGAGGCCGTGAGCCACAACTACTGAGCCTGCGCATCTGGAGCCTGTGCTCAGCAACAGGAGAGGCCGCGACAGTGAGAGGCCCGCCCACCGCGATGAAGAGTGGCCCCCGCTCGTTGCAACTAGAGAAAGCCCTTGCACAGAAACGAAGACCCAACACAGCCAAAAATAAATATAAATAAATTTTAAAAAGAAATAATGGCCCGACTCTTTCCCTAACTAACACCCTGATGCTGTCCCTAACTGAGGCTCTGAAGATGTCCCTAAGTAACAGCCTGAACTGTGTCCAATTAAGGCCCACAAATTATCTCTAACTGAAGCCTTGACATTCTCCCTAACGAAGTCCCTGATGCTGTCCCAAGCTAATGGTCTGAACTAGAACTTACAAAGTCCCTAACCCTCTCCCTAGGACCCTGACACTCTCCCTAACTTAGGCCCTGATGCTGTCCCTCAGAGCCTAAGTGGTCACTAAATAATGCCCTGATCCTGTACATTACTAAGGTCCTAAATATGTCCCTTAAAAAGTCAGTGAGGTATCCCTAACTATCTCTTACTAAGGCCCTCAAGTTTTCTCTGAGGTCCTGACACTGTCCCTAACTAAGGCCCTGATGCTCTTCCTAACTAAGGCCTTGACGCTGTCTCTACCTGAGGCCCTGACACTGTCTACAATAATGGCCTGCCTCTTTCCCTAACTAATACCCTGACGATGTCCCTAATAGCTGCAGACATCCCACAATAGCACCCTGACACTCGCCCTACCTACAGCTCTGATTCTGGCATTATTTAAGTCCATGAGAATACACCTAAGGAACAGCCTGAACTATTTCTAACAAAGTCCCTGACGGTGACCCTAATAGACTGAGATATCCGACACTATCGCCCTGATCCTGTCCATAACTAAGGCCCTGAATATGTCCCTAAGAAAGTCTCTTACGATGTCCCTAACTAACGGCCTGAACTCTCTCTTACTAAGGCCCTAGGTTATCTCCAACTGAGGCCCTGACGCTGTCCCTAACTATGGCCCTGAAGCTGTCCCTCATAGCATTTACTGTCACTAAATAACGCCCCGATCCTGACCATTACTAAGGCCCTGAATATGTCCCTAAGAAAGTCTCTGATGTGTCCCTAACTAACGGCCTGAACTGTCTTATATTAAGGCCCTCAAGTTTTCTCTGAAGTCCTGACACTACCCCTAACTAAGGTCTGGTGGCTGGCCCTAACTAACGTCCTGACGCTGTCCCTAACTTCGGTGAAGCTCCGATGCTCTTCTTAACTAAGGCCTTGACGAAGTCTCTACCTGAGGCCCTGCCACTGTCTGTAACTAATGACCTGACTCTTTACCTAACTAACACCCTAATTATATCCCTCACTAATGCCCTGACAATGGTCTTAACTTTGGCCCTGATGCTGGCCCTAACTAATGACATGACACTGGCCCTTACTCAGGCCTCACCCTGGGGTTGTCCCAGGCTGATGGGCAGTTTTTTCTTGTCCGCATCTCTAGCCAGCTGCCTGCCATTGGCCACTCTAAGATTCTGCGATGCAGTGGTCCCACGTGGGATGTGCCTGAGTAGGCTGACCTGCGGGAGGAGGGTCATGGCCACTCCGCCCTCCAGGGGACTGCGGCTCAGGGTAGGAATCACTCAGCCGGTGTCTGGACACGGTTCTGTGTCCTTGTTTGTTGTAAAACCCTTGGAGTTACCTTTAACATTTTTTAAATGGATCTCCCCCTCGGCATATTTATAATATAAATTATTTGCCACATTAAAATTCAGGAATGACATTATTAGAATGAGCAGGAAGACACAGGATAACCCCCCCCCCAATGATCTATTACTTGGAGGATTTAAAATTCTAATGAAAACACTCATTCTCATCACCCTCTTGGGCATCAGCACAAGGCCGGAATCAGCTGCATTCTTTATTTATCCCTCTGATTTTTATAGAACCTTTCCTTCAAGGAGAAATCTCTGGATTCTGAGGGAACTGTGAGTGGTAACCATCAGGTAAATCTGATTCTGAAAAACAAGAGGAAAAGAGACAGGGCAGGAGATGAGAATTGGTGATGGGGAGAAGCAAGGGCATCCATGTTCAATCTCAGGCTGAAAGTCTGGGTTAATCTCCAACGAAGCTAAGGACCACCAGGAGCTGGCCCCACTGGCCTTGTCACCTGGTGTGGGGATTGGGGACAGCCAAACCACCATGCCCACTTTCAGAGAAATAAAGAAGGTTGGAGGGCACCCCTGGGAGCCAGATTGAAAATGGTCATGCTGTGAAATAATATGATGCCCTTTTCAGAAAAGTGAAGATGGTTCTCTTGGTTCTCAAAGACTTGCAAATACTCTGTGTCCTTCTGGAGGCATGCTGAAGGCTTCAGCCTTTGAGGGCAGTAATGGGAGTGCATCTGGGCTCAAGACCATCCAGCACTCATTCCTTGAGGGTGCTGAGGATGACCAGTGTCCACCCCTTGGGTGCTGTGGGGCCTGAAATCTCCTGATCACCTAGGACGGGATGGGCCACACAGACACTCCACTGGACCACCGGGGGCTTGGCTGGTGGGCTACAGTCCTTTATCAGATACATGGTTTGCAAACATCTTGTGCCATTTTGGATGGTGGATTATCTTATTCCTTGCTCCTTTTATAAACAATGTTTTTTTCATTTTGAGGAAGTCCAATTCATCTATTTTATCTTTTGTTGCTTGTGCTTTTGGTAGCAGATCTAAGAAATCATAGTCAAATCCAAGGTCATGAAGATTTACTCTCATGTTTTCTTCTATGAATTTTATAATTTTGGTTCTTACATCTAGGCCTTTGATCCATTTTGTGTTGATTTTGTTTATGGGATGGGGGGGCAGGTAAGGGTCCAACTTTATTCTTCTGCGTGTGGGTATCCAGCTGTCCCAGCACCTGTGCTAATTGTTTGGGAGAAAATATTTGCAGATGATGTGACCAACAAGGGCCTAATTTCTAAAATATACAAACAGCTCATACAACTCAAAAAAAAAATCAAAAAGTGGGCAGAAGGTCTAAATAGACATTTCTCCAAAGAAGACATACAGATGGCCAATAGGCACATGAAAAGATGCTCCACGTCGCTAATTATTAGAACAATGCAAATCAAAACTACAGTGAGGTATCCCCTCACAGTGGTCAGAATAGCCATCAATAAAAAGTCTACAAATAAATAAACGCTGGAGGGTGTGTGGAGAAAAGGAAACCCTCCTACGCTGTTGGTCAGAATGTAGATTGGTGCAGCCACTATGAAAAACCGTATGGAGGTTTCTCAAAAGACTAAAACTAGAGTTGCCGGGGCTTCCCTGGTGGCGCAGTGGTTAAGAATCCGCCTGCCAATGCAAGGGACACGTGTTCGAGCCCTGGCCCAGGAAGATCCCACATGCCGTGGAGTAACTAAGCCCATGCGTGACAACTACTGAGCCTGCGTTCTAGAGCCCGCGAGCCACAACTACTGAGCCCACATGTCACAACTACTGAAGCCCACGTGCCCAGAGCCCGTGCACCCAACAAGAGAAGCCACCGCAATGAGAAGCCCGCGCACCGCAACGAAGAGTAGCCCCCACTCGCCATAACCAGAGAAAGCTCGTGCACAGCAACGAAGACCCAACACAGCCAAAAATAAAAATAAATAATAAAATAAATAAATGTATAAAAATATAAATAAAATAAAAATAGAATTGCCATATGAACCAGCCATCCCACTCCTGGGCATATATCCATACAAAACTATAATTTGAAAAGATACATGCACCACTATGTTCATAGCATCACTATTCACAATAGCCAAGACATGAAAGCAACCTGAATGTCCATCAACAGATGAATGGATAAAGAAAATGTGATAAATATATACAATGGGATATTACTCAACCATAAAACACAGTGAAATAATGCCATTTGCATCTACATGGATGGACCTAGCAATTTTCATACTAAGTGAAGTCAGACAGAGAATGACAAATACCATATGATATCACTTATATGTGAAATCTAAAATGAGACACAAATGAATCTACAAAACAGAAACCAACCCACAGATATAGGAAACAGACTTGTGGTTGCCAAGGGAAAGACAGGGGAGGGATGGGTTGGGAGTTTGGGATTAGCAGATGCAAACTATTATATATAGGATGGATAAACAACAAGGTCTTACTGTACAGCAGAGGAAACTATATTCAATACCCTGTAGTAAACCATATGTATATATGTAACAAACAGTATGTGTGTGTGTGTATATATATATATATCTGAATCACTTTGTTGTACAGCAGAAATTAACACAACATTGTAAGTCAACTATACTTCAATGAAATAAATTTTTAAAAAATTAGGTGGAGATTATACCATCGATTAGTTTGAAGGCACTTTTATAAAGTAGGCCTTGTTTTTCTTGTCCTTTCATCCTGGGACAAATGTATAACAGATAGAAACTAACCAAGATTACTCCAGTCTGAACTCATATCACACAGAACTTTAATTGTTGAACAAACCATTAATACCGATTACACCATGGGAGGTCCCGATCCAATATCAAGTTTGTAAACCTTGTATCAAGCCTGCAAAATCCACTAAATTTGGAAATTCAAACTGAAATGAAGCCAACTATCCCATGACTTCTCCAAAACTAGTTATACGACAATCAATTGGAAACCATACGCAATCAGATGAATGTAGACAGAAACAACCATACCCTTCCTTTTTTTTTCCTTTGAGATGAAGACGGTATTTAAGGTGATGTCTTGGGCCATTTCAGGGTGTTACTCAATTTCCTGGGTATCTCCCATGCACACAGGTGGTACACATGTTAGTTAACTTGTTTGTGCAACTATATGAAGGCAGTCAATACCACAAAAGTGTATATGTAATATGAATTAAATGGTAAATGTCATGTTTTGTATTTTTAATGACAATGAAAAAAAAGTGTAGTGCTGATATTTCTTACAACATAAACGTACATTAAAAACATCCTTAGTGAAAAAAGCCATACAGAAAAGGCCACCCAGATCCCATACTCATCTTGTCTGCTTTAAATCCATCAAGGTTGTCCAAATGAGGGAAAAACTCAGTAATGGTTCCAGAAAAAGAAAACTGGATCAGGATGGAAAAATACATTTTCATACAGTTGGGACAACAGGCGAAAGTTGAAGTGGGCCTGTGTATTAAATTATAATGTAGACATCATGATTTCCTCATTTACGGGTTATGTGCTGATTCCTAAGGAGAGTGTCCCTGTTATGGGTAAAACACACTGAGCATTTTGTGTGAAGTGGCAAATGTGAGTACTTTTGCCATTATTGAAACTTTTCTGTACATTTTAAATTACTGGAAAGTAAATTACTTTTCAAAACAACCATGTCAGTACCATGCCAGAAAATCAGAGAAGAAAGCCATCAAATTTTGTTATAGAGGCCAAGACTTACCCAGACAAAGGTCAACCAAAGTTGTGATTGTTATTTCCTTTGTAGGGGTCCACATGGCATTAAGAGGTACAGTGGGAGGGACTTCCCTGATGGGACAGTGGTTAAGAATCCGTCTGCCAGTGCAGGGAACACGGGTTCAACCCCTGGTCCGGGAAGATCCCACGTGCCATGGAGGAACTAAGCCCATGCATCACAACTACTGAGCCCGCACGCCTAGAGCCCGTGCTCCCCAGCAAGAGAAGCCACTGCAATGAGAAGCCCGCGTACTGCAGCAAAGAGTAGCTCCCACTGCCGCAACTAGAGAAAGCCCGTGCACAGCAACGAAGACCCAACACAGCCAAAAATAAATTAAAAAAAAAAAAAGGCACCGTGAGAGGAGTATATTAGTAGCTACCATGTCTTGGGTCCTGCGGATTACCTGGGATGCAGTAGAAACAGTGAGATTTTAGCATTACAATTTTTCACATTACTTCAAAAAAATGTTAAAAAAATAAATTCAGTAAAGTTGCAAAATATGGAATCATTACACACAAATCAGTTTTGTTTCTATACACTTAAAACGAACCATCAGAAAGAAAAATTAAGAAAATAACCCCATTTACAACTCCATCAAAAAGAACAAACTATTTAGGAATAAATTTAACCAAGGACATGAAAGACCTATACTCAGAAAACTATAAAGTATTGATAAAGAAATTGAAGACACAATAGAAAACAATATTCCATGCTCATGCATCAGAAAAATGACTATTATTAAAATGTTTATTCTACCCAAAGCCATCAACAAACAGTGCCAGGAAAACTAGACACCAGGCTCCAAAGAACAACACTGGTCACCGTCTACACTGCACATAAAACTAACTAAAAGTGCACAGTATTCCACATTAAACCCTTTCTCTCCTGAGTCCCCTGAAGATGCACCCCACCCACCCAACAGTCAGCTGCACAGGAAGATTCTCTACACTTTCTCATTTTTTCCTCTCATGGCATCTCCTCACCAGTGGGTCCTGAGAAAAGCCAGCTCCAGTCAGTGTAGACACTGCCCCATGGTCCAGAAACCTAAGCCCTGACAGGAGACAAAGCTCCTGTCTGTTTGTCACAGAGCAAAGCCTGTGGGCCGGATGCACCTGTGCCCCCAGGGTCAGACAGGTGGGTTCGGCGCGCCCTGTGGGACGTCAGAAAAGTGCCAGGAGCGCCACACTCACAAATCCAGAGGCCTCATCCAGAATGCTGTTCTGCTGTATATACTAAGTTTGGAAATCCAAACTGAAATGGAGCCAAGTATCTCTCTGTATCTTCTCAAAACATGGTTAAGGAACAATTAATTAGAAACCATATGTAATGAAATGAATGTAGACACAAACTTTACAATGTAAACCGAAATTCACTCAAAAGTGCCCATAGACAAGTTTAAATCACCAAACTATAAAAATTCTAGAAAAAAAAAGAAAATCTAGGACTTCCCTGGTGGTGCAGTGGTTAAGAATCCGCCTGCCAATGCAGGGGACACAGGTTCGAGCCCTGGTCCGGGAAGACCCCACATGCCACAGAGCAACTAAGCCCGTGTGCCACAACTACAGAGCCTGCACTCTAGAGCCCACACACCACAACTACTGAGCCCACATGCCACAACTATTGAAGCCCGTGCACCTAGAGCCCATGCTCCACAACTAGAGAAGCCACCGCAATGAGAAGCCCACACATGGCAACAAAGAGTAGCCCCCGCTAACCGCAACTAGAGAAAGCCCGCGTGCAGCAACGAAGACCCAACACAGCCAAAAATAAATAAATAAATAAATTTATTTTTAAAAAAAGAAAGAAAATCTACATGACCTAGGGTCTGGTGATGCGTTTTAAACACACAACACCAAAAGTCTATCAGCAAAAGAAAAATAGTTGATAACGTGGACTTTATAAAATTAAAAATTTCTACTCTATGAAAGAACTTATTCAGAAAACCAAAAGACAAACCACAAACTGGAAGAAACTATTTCCAAAACACATATCTGATAAAGGGTTTGTACCCAAATTATACCAAACAATGCCATTAAAATTTGGTAAAGATTGAAACACACACACCTGGCCAAAGAAGATAAACAGATACTAAATAAGCATACGGGAATATACTCAAGATGCTGGTGGAATGCACGTACAATCAACTTTGGAAGCCGGTTTGGCAGTTTTTTCCAAGTCTAAATAGTCTCACCTTAGGATCCAAGAAGCATACCTCTTGTATTTAGACAACTGCTTTGAAAACCTGTGTTCAAACAAAAACTAGCATCAAGTAATGCAGAGCAGCTCTATTCATAATGGTTAAAAACTTAAAGATATCAGGATGTCCTTCTGTAGATGAATTCATAAGCAAATTAGGGCACATACATGTCAAGGGGAGCAGAATACACCACCCCAAAATATGCCCATTAGACAAAAGGATTATTTTGGACTGATTAATTTAAAAAACAGCAGACCCAGGAGAATCTTTGAAAACCAAGTAGAAAATGCCCTTTTATGAGGTAAATTTACATTTATTAAGGATATCTCCATTTATTAGGGTATGTCCCTCTCTGGACCAGGAATTGAATGATGACTAAATATCAAGAAAAACTTGTCAGGACTTCCCTGGTCGTCCAGTGGTTAAGACTCCACACTCCCAATACAGGGGGCCTGGGTTCGATCCCTGGTCAGGGAACTAGGTCCCACATAACGCAACTAACACCTGGCACAGCCAAATAAATAAATATAAAAAAAAAAAAAAGCTTGTCAATGAAATAGGTCTGGATGTAAATCTGCGTAACAACCATACCCTTGTTTACTGTGCTTTGCCTAATAACCTCCCTTAAATGGCTTCCTTCATTCCCTAACATCTTTCTTCTGTTCTTAGCTGAAGGTAGCCTTTAAGGTAATGGCTTGGGCCAGACTAAGTTTTCCTAGGTATCTTTCAAGAATACAGGAGGTATGCATGGTATATATTAAACTTCCGATTGTTTTTCTCCAGTTCATCTCCCTTTCATTACAAGGGGGATATCAATGAAGAACATAGAAGGGTAGAGGGAAAATTATTTTTCCTCTCATAAACATGCAATGCAATAGTATTCAGAGATATAAAGGAATGAATCATCAACCTGTGCCAAAAAAAAAATAGATGAATCTAACACTTACATTGCTAAGTGAAAGAATCCAGTCTGAAGTGCTACACACTGTATGACCTCATTTATATGACATTCTAGAAAAGGCAAAACAGACATGGTAAACAGTTTATGGAATATGTAGTTGAAGAGGTCCATATGATGCTTTAGTGGTGAATACCTGTCACTATGCATGCATTTGTCTACACTCACAGATTTTTACAACCCAACAAGTAAATTATAATCTATTCAAATTTAGTTACTTAGGATATGGAAGTGTCAAAGACTGGCATACAGAATGTAACAAACAATCTAACTGATTTAGAAAGGTATGAAAAAAACTCACTGTTGGTGGTGGGACAAAATGGGCTGACCTAAGTTAACTTTGGAAATGAGCGGACTCTGTAGGCCAAAGGCAAAATATGCCGTACATACACAGTGGACTCTGTAAGTTCTTCCCCATGGAGAGTGGTAACTAATAGTACTGAAACTACTATATCAGTGATCGAATGGAACAAGCACTGAATTTAATGACAAATGGTGGAAGCCAAGTTTCTTACCACTGGAGTGGGAAGTCACAGACAAACAAAGGGAGACGGTTACAATATCCATGTCATAACAGACCAGGTAGGAGACATCAGTATAAACTATCTTTAGCCTAATAGAGATACACATAGTTCCACATGGAAATCTTTATAATTATGGGTATATGCATAGGCTGGGATACATGCACATATTTCCATGCACTGTCAGCTGAGCATATTTAGCTCCCACGTGTAAGGTTTTAATACCATTCTCTAATAAAAGGAACAAGGGCTCTTTGAAGAAAGGGCTGATGCTAGGACTGAGACAGTAAATATATGAAGCAGGATAATCTTAAAATATCAGAAAGTAAAGAAGTACCAAAAATTTTAAAAACCTACAAAAGAAAAATTATGTAAAATGAAAACAGGAGCAAATGGAAAAAGCGCTCAACCGCCAAAGCAAGAATGAACTAAGCAGTCTAATAATGTAGTGCTGGATTATACCCAAAAGTTTACAATAATTATTCATGTGCCCAAACTGGTAAAAGTAAGTTACATAGTTTTTGATGAATGATGTTAAATAGAAATCTCCTATGCAGAAAGCTTCTAAACAATTTATATAGCCACTCAGCTGTCCATCAAGGATGTGAAGCTAACCCCTCTCTCCTCAAGTGTGGGTTCTGCATTATGACTTCCTCCTAAATAAGACACACAGGATGGACACGGGGAAAAATTCACTTCACTGTGGGAACACTTGACAAACACCACCTCAGCCTGGTGACCAAAGTTAAGAATATAAGTGAGAAGTTCCCTTAAGAGCCTGTTCTCTCGATATATAGTGAAGAGGAAGCACTTTACCTCTGTGATCTGCTTTTTCAAAGCCAAGTCTAATTACAACAAAAACACCAGGCAAATCCCAGTGCAGGGCAGTTTACACAATACCTGACCAATCCTCCTCCACACTGTCAAGGTCATGGAAACAAGGCGAGCCTGAGCAACTGTCAAAGCCCAGAAGAGACAAAACAGACATGATGACCCCATGCCCTTTGAGACCCTGGAACAAGGAAAGGTATAACAAAGGGAACATGAATAGGGACTTAAGTTAATAATAAAGTATCAATATTTGTTCATTATTTGTGATGATTCTGTAGAAAATTAGACTGGAAAAATTAAAAGTCAAATAAGAGAAACCTATTGTAACAAACTGGAAATCTAGAGGAAACGGGTGATTTCTTTGTAAAAACACATTACCAAAATGGACCCTAAATTAAGGAAAATTCAAAAAGACTAATTAACCACTGAGGAACCTCTTCCCTTATTGGTTATCCTATCACTGTTCCAGGGTTTCCCTCTCCCAGGACACGGAAGGAACAGGGACAGAGCTGTTTGGCAGCTCCCCTAGTATATGACCCCACCCAGTGTCTTCATCTCCCCCAGCCACATCTACCCAGTGAGGACACCTGAGGATGGATCAGGGATTATTGATTCGGATGTGTCAACTAGGACTTTTTTTATTCCCAGCAACTGGACACACTTACTGAAGTAAAATAAATTAGTATTTATTATAAGGGTAGAAATAAATTAATACTTACAAGTGGCAAGTTTAAGAATGGGTTTGGACCTGGCAGGTCCAATGTCTCACACTCTCTGTGTGACCTTGTTTCTCTCCAAACCTTTGTCCTGCTCAGTGCCTTTGGGGGACCTCATTCACAGGCACAGTCTCTCTCTCTGCCCTCGGGCCAACAGCAACTCTAGGCTGACAACCACTCACCATCCCTTTTCCGAGAAAAAGTTTCTCCTTTTCTTGGGTTCTAAGAAAAGTCATGGTTTTGAATACCTTTGGCCTGGCTTGGGTTTCATTCTCATCCTTGACCCATCACCAGAAGATGGAAAATGGGACTGGCTAGATGTGGGTTATAAACCCATCTTCGAGCTGGGTGGAACATGGGCTCATCCTTCTGGAACTATTTGGACTGGAGGCAGGTGAGATGTAATTCCCAAAGGAAAACTGAGGCACTAGACTTGGGCATGAGAACAGGTGCTGGCTGCGAGAAAGCAGCAGATTCTATGTCAATGACAGCTCACAGCATAGCACAGAATCTGACACAAAAGGAAGAAAGGGGTTCACTTAGGGTCAGGGGCTGCAGCTACTCATCCAGTGTCTTTTACTGTCTTCCCAAGACTGCAAGAAGTTCTTTGACTTGCTGAAAAGGCAGGATCATTGTTGTGGGTAAACTCAAGTCTCCTGCCTTGGGTATCAGGTCCTCACATCTCAGAGGCTGGCCCAGAACAGCCCATGTGCCCTCAGAAGACACACAGACCTCATTCCTGCCCCTGAGAGGTGGAAGCCCTTGAGTTATGCCATCTCCCTTGCCATATTAATTACCCATCCCTGGAAAACAATACTGCTCATTTTCCAGTTTCTTCTGTCTCCTTTACTAAGGGAAGAAACCAAATGCTAGGGTGGTAAGGAAACTCTTGTGCAATGAAGTAATGGGAGGCTCAAGAATTATTCCAAGCCATGGAACCCATAATTGGCAGGCTTTCCAGAGGCCACGTGGATGCATATGGCTCTCCAAGACAATGCAGTCTCAGTGTGAACCTCCCATTGTGAGGTCCAGTGCTCCCATATCTTTGATTCTTAATGAATATGAATGTCAAAAGTTTCTAACGACTGAAAGGACAAAGGATTGCAGGGCCAGGGTCTGCTGTATGCTTGTTGTGTCAGGGACACACTCAAATATTTAGAGGGTTATTACCTCTCTTGGCAGGCTATGAGGCTGTGGAGGCTGTGAAGGCTGTGAAGGGGAGGCCCTTTTCTCAACCACATGGATGTTGGTAGTTGAAACATCTCAAAGGAAAGGCTACATTTTCCAGGTAGATGTTCCATTGCTCACCACCATGGTCAGCTCACTAATTGTCCACGGGGTCTTGACAGGGCCCAGGCTGAACTGAGCTAGAGGACCACAGATGTCTCCCTGAATGGTCAGAGGTCAAGGACTGTCCTGCCTGAGACTTGATTGTCTATTGATACCCACTCCGATGGGACAAAGGATGCCTGCAGTCCCAGGAGGGCCCCACCAGCCCTCAAGTAGGCAGGGGGTTGGCACGTTGCTACACCCAGTCCTGCATTAATCCACACATGTCCACTGAGTGCCCTCCTCTCTGGGCACTCTGCTGGCACTGGGGCTGCCCAGGCAGAGTAGGGCCAGCACCGCCTTTCCCAGATGGGAGGGCAGGAATCAACCATGCATGACTCCTGACACCCTCCACAACCCATGACTGACATCGAGTTCAATGTGAAACACTCAGAGACAGTACAGACATCTCATTCTTCTCTCAGAGCCCAGGACTGGGGGGTAGAAATACAGTGGTCCAGCTCAACTCCCTGACTCATGTGTGACCCTGGGCAAATGCTATCCATCCTGGAGACCTCAGAGAGGAGAAAGGAAGGGCAATGGGGGCCAGTTATGCTTAAACCTAACCCTAACCCTAGAGAACCCTAACCTCTAACCCTAACACCCTAACCCCAGAACCCTAGACCCTCTACCCTGACTCTCAAACCCTGACCCATAACACTGACCCCTGACCTGACTCAAACCCCAGACCTAAACCCTAGCCCAGTGGATACTGAGGGATGACGATACTCTGGAATAAACCAAGGGATTCATGACCCTGCATTTAGCAATAGTTTCTTAGATCTGACACTAAAACACAAGCAATGAAAGAAAAAAAAACAGATAATCTGGAGTTCCTCAAAATTACAAACTTTTGTACATCAAAAGAGGCTATCCAGAAAGTAAAAAGACAGCCCACAGAATGGAAGAAAATATAGGCACATTATATATCTGATAAGAGTCTTTATCCAGAATATATCAAGAATTTTCACCACTCAATAAAAGAGCAACCCAATTTTTGAAATGCACAAAGGACTTGCATAGACTGTTCTCCAGACAAGGCATACAAATGGTCAACAAGCACATGAAAAGATGTCAAACATCAGTAGTCATGATGAAAATGCAAATTAAGACCACAGTGTGAAACCCCTTCACACACACTAGAATGGTTATATTAAAAATAAATAAAAATAACAAATGTTGGCAACAACGTAGGGAAATTGGAACCCTTAAACTTTACTTATGGAAATGTAAAATGGTGCAATGTATGTGTACAAAACTTTGGCATTTTCTCAAAAATATAAAAATATAATTATCATATGTTCCAGCAACTCTACTCCTAGATATACACCCAAAGAACTGATAACAGGTGTTCAAATAAAAACTTATACATCAATATTCATAGCAGCAATGTTCACAACAGCCCAAGGTAGAAACAATTAAAATGTCCACCAACGGGTGAATGGATAAGCAAAATAAGGTAGATCCATAAGCTGCATTATTCTGTCATATAAAGGAATAAAGTAAAACTGTACTGCTGCTGTGGAAAACAGTATGGCGGCTCCTCAAAAACTTAAACATGGAATTAACGTATGATCCCTCAATTCCG
This sequence comes from Balaenoptera acutorostrata, assembly GCF_949987535.1. Lineage (NCBI taxonomy): Eukaryota > Metazoa > Chordata > Mammalia > Artiodactyla > Balaenopteridae > Balaenoptera > Balaenoptera acutorostrata. The sequence continues at coordinate 319,793 of NC_080069.1, forward strand.
CTCCAGGGTATACACCCAAAATATTAGAAAGCAAGGACTGGAACAGATATCTGAACCCCATATTCACAGCAACATTATTCACAATAGCCAAAAGGTGGAAGCAACACAAGTGTCCTTCAACAGATGGATGCATAAATACAGTGTAGTATATACACGATGGAATATGATTCAACCTTTAAAACTAAGGTAATTCTCACACAGGTTGCAATGTGGATGAACCTTGAAGTCATTATGCTAAGTGAAACAAGCCAGACACAAAAGGACAAACATTCTATGATTCCACTAGTATGAGGTATCCAGATAAGTCAAATTCAAAGACAAAAAGTAGAATAAGTTTTCCAGGGCTTGAGGGGAATAAGTGTTTAACGGTTACAGTTTCACTAGGGGAAAAGGAAAGAGTTCTGGAGATGGATGGTGAGGATGTTTTTACAACTATGTGAATGTATTTAATGCTATAGAAGTGTATACTTAAAACGACTTAAATGATAAATGTAATGTGTTTTCAATCACAATGGAAAAAAAATGATACATGTTACAACATTGATAAACACTGAAAACGTCCTAAGTGAAAGAAGCCATAGAGGAAAAGCCACCCAGATCATACTCATCTTGTACACTTAAAATCCATGAAGGTTTTTAAAATGAGGGAAAGCCCCAGTGATGGTTCCAGAAAAAGAAAACTGGATTAGAATGGAAAAAGACATTTCCACAAAGTTGGGGCAGCTGGTGAAAGCTGAAGTGGTCCTGTGGATAGGATTATAATGTGGAAACCATAATTATCCCTCATTTTGGGGTTATGTCCTGGTTCCCTGGGAGACTGGCCCTGTCTTGGCCAAAACATACTGCAGTATTTCGTGTGAATGTAGACAACTTTGTACTGCTATTTAAAGTTTAAACATTTGAAATTTACTAGAAAATACTTTTCAATACAACCATGTCAGTAACATGCCAGAAAATCAGCGATGACATCAAACATTGCTAGAGAGGCCAAGACTTACCCAGACCAAATTCAACCACAGTGGTGATGCTAATCACTTTGTCCACACGGTATTAAGAGGCACTGCGGGAAGATAATATTAGAATTCACTAGGTCTTGGGCGCTGTGGATGACCTGGGTGTAGTGGAAAACAGTGGGATTTCTGAATTCTAGGTTTTCACATAAAACCACCAAAAAAATGGTCAGAACTAAAAAAATGAATTCAGTAAAACTGCAGGATCACTTGTGATTCTATACACTAATAATGAACTATCAGAAAGAGGAATTAAGAAAACAATTCCATTTATAATTTCATCCCCCAAGAAACTTGGAATAAATTTAACCAAGGACTTGAAAGACCTGCACACTGAAAACTAAGACATTGATGAAAGAAACTGAACAGACACAAATCAATGGAAAGGTATCCCGTACGCATGGGTGAAAATATTGTGAAAACGTCCATGCTACCCAAAGCAATGTACACGTACACGCAACCACTGCCAACATGCCAATGACATTTCATAGAAACAAAACAAACAATCTTAACATTCGTGTGGAGCCACAAAGGACCCAGAAGAGCCAAAGCGACCCTGAGGAAGGAGAACGGGCTGGAGGCATCTCGCTCCCTGACTTCACACTTCATTACGAAGCTACAGTCCCAAAAAAGTGTGGAATCGGCACAAAAACAGGCGCACAGACCAGAGGAACAGAGCAGAGAGTCCAGAAATAAACCTACAGGTACGTGGTCGTTAATTCACAAGAAAGGAGCCAAGAACATACACCAGGGAAAGGACAGTCTCCTCAATGAACGGTGCTGGGAAAACCGGACGCCACTCGCCAAAGAACAACACTGCACTCTGTCTACACCACACACAAAAGCGGCCAAAAACCCAGTTTTCCACAGCAAGCCCTTCCTCTCCTGGGTCCTCTGAAGACAGGCACCCGCAGCGGTCAGCCACACACAGGAACCTTCTCCCCACATTTCCTCACCTTTTCCCCCATTGGCATCACCTCCCGGCAGGTCCTGAGGAGACCAGGCTCCTGTCAGAGAGAACTGGACCCCACGATGTCCCAAAGCTGAAGCCCCAGTGGGTCCTGAGGAGACCCGGCTTCCGTTAGTGTGGCCTCGACCCCGGGTCGTCCCGAAGCCCGGCCGTCACCATGGACTCAGCCCCGCGTGTTCCAGAAGCCAAAGCCCCAGCGGGTCCTGAGGAGACAGGGCTCCCGTCGGCTGCGCGGGGAGCCAAGTCCGCAGGCAGAACGCGCGTTCCCGCCGAGGGTCAGGGAGGCGGGCTCACGTTCCCTGCCAGCCAATGGGAACGTGCAGACCAAGCCGCCTCCCAGTTCAGTGGAGGCCCCGCCGTTTAACGGCATTTGGGCTGCATCCGCTAAACTGTGAACATTCAAACTGAAATACAGTCAAGTATCCCATGACTTCTCCAAAATAGTTAAGGACCAATTAACTGGAAGCTGTATGAAATGAAATGACTGTAGACACAAACTTTACAACTTACGCCAAACTTACTCAAATTTATTAACATTTAAAATGTGAAACTATAAAAATTACAGAAATAAACATAGAAAATCTATATGACCTTGGGTTTGGTCTGGAGATCATGAGCTTTGAGTTTTAACACACAACACAAATGTCAATGCACAAAAGAAAAAAGTAATCTTATGGACTTTACGAAATTAAAAATTTCTACTCTCAAAGACCTTATTCAGAAAATCAAGAGACAAGCCACAAACTGGGAGAAAAATATTTGCAAAACTTGTATCTGATAAAGGATTTGGACTCAAAATAGACAAAGACCTCTAAAACAACCCCATAAAAAATGGGTTAGGATCTGAACAGACACCCAGCCAAAAAAGATATACAGATAGTAAAAGTCATACAAAAACATGGTCAACATCATACACCGTTAGGGAATTACAAATTAAAATCATGAGCTACCACAGCACACCTATTAGGACTGAGGCAGGAGATAGAAGGGCTCCAGGATAGACATTTACAACTGGCCTCCTGTTCACACTTCCTGGGGTGAGAAGAAGATGGGCTCCAGGCCGGACATTCATTACCAGCCCCCTGTTTACATTTCCTGAAGCAAGAGACAAACGGGCTCCAGGACTACATGTTTATGAGTGGACTCCTGTCTATATTTTGAGATCTGCACCTCGATACAAAAACCAGCAACAGAAACAGGGTAAGTAACTGGACATTGGACATTTTTATGGCAAGACAGAGTGGGACTAAACCCTGTTAAAAGATCAAGAGGTCATACAGTTCCCATCCTTGGGGCAAGGGAGACATTACACATGTGCAGAAAGCCTCCTTGGGGGTCAAAAAGGAAGGGGCACCACCCCAAAATAGGTGATGCTAAGGCCGTCCAATAGGTCTCTGGGCTGTAATCCATCTTGGAAAAAAGTTGCACACGCATGTTGGAGAGGGTCCTAGGGCAGGGCAGGTGCAGAAAAAGAAACCAGATAATTGGCCAGAGACACGGAAGAACTGCCCTATATAAGTGACTTAACCGCCTCTTTACTGCGCTCCTTCTCATTGGGGGGATGCCCACACCCTTTCTCTCCGGGTGTGCATCTCTGCCTTACTTCTGTCTTAACTAAACAAACTGTTTCTCTGTGTGCTCTCCCACTTGTTGTGCTATGTCTCTAATAATAAACTTTGTACCTGTTTTTACAGTTTTGCCTCTGTAAGAAATGCATTTTTCACTGGGGGCAAGAGCCGGGGGTGTGGTGGCTAGCATTCCTAGTTTTCATCCAGGCTCCCCAGGTTCAATTCCTGGGCAGGGAATTAAGATCTCACTTCACACTACCACTCACTGCTACCTCTCCAAAATCAGGACTGGCAAACTCAAAATAATGACAATACCAATTGCTAGAGGGTGAGGAACAACAGGAACTCTCCCTGCTTACTGGTGGGATGCATGTACAGCCACTATGTAAGACAGTTTGTCACTTCTTTCCAAAGCCAAACAAGTCTCACTTTGGGATCCAACAATCATGCTTTCAGTATTTAGGCAACTGCTTTGAAAATCTATGTCCAAATGCAAACAAAGATGCAATTATGCACAGCAGCTCTACTCATGAATGGCTAAAAACCTGAGGAAATCAGAATGTCCTTCAATAGATGAATGCATAAGCAAACTGGGGTACATCCATGTCAAGGTAAGTAGAATATGCCACCCCAAAATATGCCTCTCTGGCATAAGGATTATTTCAGTTTGCTTTAAAAAAAAAAAAGGAATCTCAGAAAACTGAGTAGAGATTTCCCTTTTGTGAAGGACATTTACAATAGAGAAGTTTCCATTTATAAGGGTATGTCCCTCTTTGCACCAGAAAGAAGGATAATGACATCTCAAGTAACTGTTATCAGTGAAGAAGCCCTGACTTAAATGTGCAAACAATCATACGTTTGTTTACTGTGCTTTGCATGATAACCTGCCATAACTGGCTTCCCCCTTTCCCCAAAACCTTACTTCTGTTTTTAGCTGAAGATGGTATTTAAGGTGATGGCTTTGGTCATTTCAGGGAGTGAGTCAGTTTTCCTTGGTTTCTCCCCTGTATACAGGGGGTATACATGTTATTAAACTTCTGTTTTTCTCCTGGTAATCTGTCTTTTATTATTGGGGGGTGGGGGGTGGTCTCAACCAAGAACCTAGAAAAGTAGAGGGAAAATTGTTTTTCCTCCCATACATGTGCAATGGAATACTACTCAGCAGTAGAAAGGAATGCACCAGCAACCTATGGAAAGACATGGATAAATCTTCAGTATATACTGCTAAGTGAAAGAACCCAGTCTGAGGAGGCTGCACCCAGTATGACCCCATTTATGACATTCTAGGAAAGGCAAAGCTACATAGATGATAAGCAGATCCTGGGGTGGGGGATTTGAAGTATTCCATGTGATACTCTAGGATACCTGTCACTATGCATTTGACTAAGCCCATAGATTTGTATAGCCCAAGGGGTCAATCATAATCTATTCAAATTTAGTTATTTAGAATGTAGGAGTGTCGCAGGATGGAATACATAATGTGCCAGAATGTAACTGCATTAGAAATGTATGGAAGGGGCTTCTCTGGTGGCTCAGTGGTTAAGAATCCACCTGCCAATGCAGGGGACACAGTTCGAGCCCTGGTCCAGGAAGATCCCACATGCTCCAGAGCAACTAAGCCCGTGCGCCATAACTACTGAGCCTGCGCACCACAACTACTGAAGCCCGCGAGCCTAGAGCCCGTGCTCTGCAACACGAGAAGCCACCACAATGAGAAGCCCACGCACCACAATGAAGAGTAGCCCCCCTTCGCCGCAACTAGAGAAAGCCCGTTCACAGCAATGAAGACCCAATGCAACCCCCCCCCAAAAGAAAGAAAAGTATGGAAAAAACTCACAGTAGGGGTAGGGGATAGGGCAAAAGGTGCTGACCTAAGTAACCTTTAGAAATGAACAGAATCTGTAGACTAAAGGTAAAGTTGACCATACATAAACAGTGGGCTTTATTTTATGAAGTTCTTTCCAGGGTGTAGTAGCTAACAATTCTGAAACCTCTGCACACGTAACCTGGAAAGGAGCAATGCATACAGAAATGGCAGATGGTGGGAGCCAGGCTCCTTGGTGTGGGAGTGGGAAGTTACAGATAAGCAAGGGGAGAGCCTCTGCCCTCGTAATCCTGGATCTGGGCTTCCTGGGAGGATGTCGACTGGCCGGGGGAAACGCACAGATCTTCATGCTGGGAAGACCCTGCAGACACAGGAACTTCACGCCCCATCTTTCCACCCATACCTGCTGGAAACACTCAGCCCTCCATCATCAGTCAATTGCAGCGTTTAAGACATTCTCGCCCCCAGGCAGATAAAGGAGGATGAGGGTCTTGCTTACCCCTAAGCTGTCCCAGAATCCAGGCCCTGGGGGTGGAGCCAGGTTGGGGGTGCCTGGGCCTCTGAGCAGCAGGTGAGAGGAAGGAGGAAGACCAGTCCTGAGGACAGAGGTTCCCTCAAGTCTGTGAGCCCTGGTGCCCTGATGGGATTCATTCCCTGTGGGGACATGAGTGGGGCCTGCAGTGGTTCTGTGTTCCACCTGGACCCTTTGATGAAGCCATGGCAGCACTGGGCTCAGAAGTCTCCTGGCGGTGACTCAAACTCTGACACAGTGCTTTTACAAAGGAAGAAGAGAATGAAGCTGAGCCCCTGACGGCCACTCCTTTCTGGCTCTGAGTTACTTCCAACAGGACTGCAATCACCTGCACATAGTCTGCTGTGACCTACCTGCCCCCATTGGCCTTTCCTCTCTCTCCCTGCAATGAGTCCCGTGACATTTCCAGCCTGGAACCCTCTCGCAGGCCAGACGCCTCTGTCCAGTCACTGCACCCCCATCTCACCTTGGGGGTTAACAGGCCCCCTCAGAGGACTGGGATCCTGCAGCTCCCCACACCCAGGAGTAGCCCCACCTTCCCAGGTTGCCAAGCCCAGGCATGGGGTGTAACCGAGCAGGACCCTACGGGGCCTTCCCAGGACAGACCCCTCCCCCACGTCCTCTGCTGTAGCTCCTCTCTGAAGTACCTGGATAACAGCATCTGATGCACGCTTCCTCCACCACCAAGTGGAAGAAATTAGCTACATGATGATCATGAACAGGTAGCCCCGGAGCTTCTGGTGCCTAAGAATTTACAATGTTAACTGCGTGTTACCTCACCATCAGCCAGAGAACTGTGCACCAGCTGATCGCATACCCTGTGACGCCCCCTCCTTAAACTGGCCTTTAAAATGCTTTGCTGAAATCCCTCAGGGAGTTCGGGCTTTTAGAGCACAAGCCACCTGTCCTCCTTGTATTGGCACTTTTACACTTAAAGCTCTACTTTCCTTCACCACAACTGGTGTCAGTAGATTGGCTTTACTGCACTTGGGCAAGCGGACCCAAGTTTGGTTCGGTAACACTGGGGCCTCCCAGCCTCTCACTCTCCTTGTGCCCCAGTGACTGTCAGCTCCTCCTCCAGAGTCTGTGGCCAGTCCCCACACTATTTCACCTCTACACCCGCAGCCCTGGCCCAAGTCCAATCCCTCCATCAGGCCCTGACAAAGCTCCCTGTCCCCAAGTGCATCTCACATCCCACCCCAAAGAGTGGTCTTTCTGAAGCATAAACGAGACTTTGACTCTCTCCCACCTGTACACCCCCGCAAAGTTTTCCTCACTTGCTGGGCTGTCTGGTGGGAGAGGCGTCCATCATGGCCCTGAGAGTCCCCGGCATCCCCAGTAGGCTGCTGGCTCCTGGGTTCCCTGACAATGAGCATCTCAGCGGGCCAGGCGACACGGCACAAAACCCCAGAACTGCTCACCTCAGGAGGGGGCTGGCACTGCCACTGCCTGATCAAGCAGAGCAGAGAAGGGTTCCCCAGCTGGGAAACAAACTCTGCACGAGTGGCCTCTCCTTGAGCCATTACATCACCTCGTATGAACTGAGGGAAGGAAGGACCAAGGCACACTTCGTTCCTAAGGAGGATGGTATAGGCTCAGTCGTGTCCCCCCAAATTCACATGCTGAATCCCTAACCCCCAGGACCTTAGGATGTGGCTATATTTAGAGATGGGGTTTTTAGAGAGGTGATCCAGGTAAAACTGAGGTCACTAGGTTGGATCCTAATCCAATAGGATTGATGTCCTAAAAGAAGAGATTAGGACACCGATAGGCACAGGGGGAGACCATGTGAGGACCTGGGAAGAAGATGGTTGTCTAAGCACCAAGTAGAGAGGCCTCAGGAGAAACCAGCCTGCATACACCTTGATCTCAGACAGCATCCAGGACTGGGAGATGTCTGTTGTTTAAGCTGCCCTGTCTGTGGTATTTGTTACGGCAGCGCCGAGCCAGACTCACACGCAGGGTAACTCAGGGCTCAGACTGGACAGAGTCCACTCTCCATTCCCCTGTATGTGAGTTACAGGATCCTCAGGAACTGAGGAGGGGGTCCCTGAGGAAGCACAAGATAGAAGATTTTAGGCATTAACACGACTGCATTCATGTTAAACATGCCTGATCTACATTCACACGAGATGGTTTTCTCCTGTAGGTACATCGGCAACTTCAGTCTGAACTGCGGATCTTTGGCTTTACCACCTCCACTGAGGGCATTAGCTTCACCTGCTGTGGACCGTCTCCTATAGGATTTCCAGAACCACAAAGCATCGAAGCTTCACAGGACCCAGAGTCTGTGCGCTACTGTCCAGGTGACCCTCACAGCAGGGCCGCACAGCTGCCCACCAGAACCCATTTCCCTTTTTCCCGTTCACAGCTACCCTGCACCTCCCAGCCTTCCCACCCCTTCCAGCTGGGGCACAGTGTCTCGTGTTACCAAGGAGAAGGGGTGGAGGTGGTGAGGGCCTGGGCCAGCCTGCATCCTAGGATGGAGGGCACGATGCCCACCTGGTCACCCCACCCTGCTGGTTGGAGCCCTCACCTGGAAGCAGGGAGGAGAAACAAGGTGGACAGAGCCTGGGCCCCAACACGCACCTGCCCTGGACTCTCACAAGAAAGGGACAAAGACATCTTGAGCTTCGGCCCATATTTGGGAGACACTCTGTTCCAGCAACAAACCTTTGCCTTAAAAGCAAAGGTGCTTTACAAACCCCTCCCCAGCTGTCACAGAAAGTCAGGCTCAATCTCATCACACTTTTCTCAAACCCGAACTCACGCTGAGACCACCTCTCAGGTGATGGTGCTTCAGAGCAGCCCCTTTAAAAGATCCCTGGAGTTCAGCTCTCCCAGCCCTGCCTTCAGTGTAAGGGAGACGTTTCCTTGACAAACCTGCTCACTTTCCTTGACAACAAAACTTGGCAATCTCCCAAAGTCTTCTTCAAACATTTCTACTCTACGCTGGATGAACCTAAAGTGACAGTGCTGTCATCGTGTGCCAGAGAGCGATTCCTCCAAGCCTGTATTTATTGGTTACATGATGCTATTGATGACGAAATCCCAGAAGAGCCAGCTTTGCAACATAACCACTTCTGGACTCGGCACTGGGTCCCTTTCCACGGACAGAGTGGAGCGGCTGTTTCCACGGGCCCCCTGGTGGAAGAGCTCACCTAATGCAGCCAGGACTTCATCCCTTCCAGGTGATTCCAGGGTCCTCATTCTCCCCAGACCCTCACCCACATGGCTGCTGTCTGTGCCAGTCTATACGGGACCTTGGTAATCTCCTAAAATGAGGGTTATTTTATACACAGGTAAATGGGTTGAATGCTGACCCCAAAAGATGTGTCCCCCCAGAACACGTGAACAGGACCCTATCTGGGAAAAGGGTCTTTGTATATGCAGTTAAGGATCTCGAGGTGAGGTCTTCTTGGGTCAGTAGGCTCACACAGACCCTGCTCTGGAGGATCCTGGAAGTGCGGGTCTCACTAAAGGCAGATAGAGGCTGGATTGCAGAGCCCTTAGAGTCAGCATTGGGGCCCAGAAATCCTAAAGCAGAGGCTGGACACCAGAATGTTGAGGGGTCAGTCGGAAGCCCACCCCTAAGGGTGCCGGCTGCACACGGCCTCCCCAGGTTTTTACGCCTGTACATGCGTAAAATAAGTATTTCCATCCTGATTCAGGACTTCTGATGTCACCGTTCACGTTGCTCATTAAGAACCCACTAGTTACACAGATGAAAACCCTATCAGGACACTTGCTCCAGTGGTAAACAATTCTGAAGTTGGTCAGAGGTGGGGAATCGTCTCCCATGCAGCCAGCAGACCCCCCGCAAGGAGCGTCTTCATTGCAAAGCTGGGGGACTTTGAGGAGGCGTCTCTGCGTAAACGTGAGCTGAGCCCCAGGCCAGCTGCTGCTGAACTTTTCCCACTCTTCCCAGGTAAAACACCTGAATGTGTGCAAGGACTTGAAAGCCTAGAGGAAGGGGCTTGGAGTCACACCAGCGACAGCACGCAGGCCCGAGTTGGTGCCTGCAGGCCAGCCGGGATGGTCCTGGCCCCGGGCGCTCTTCTGGAAGCGTTCCATTTCCCTGCCTGAGGTACCCCTCCTGTCCTGGCCCCCACTGCTTTTTTCCTTCCTCACCTCTGCCTGGGTAGAAATTCCAACGGCAGGTACTGGTGACACATCCTCTTCTTTAGCAAGTGGCAGCCCGGCAACTCCTGCAGAAAGTCCAGCAGAGCCCCACTCACACCGGGCCACCCATAGAGGCGTGGGCCCTACTCCCTCCCACCAGCCCGGCCCCGAGACTGCTGACGGGGCAGAGAATATGGCGTCAGGCACAGCTGCGGGGGCTCTTGCTGCCTGGAGGAGGTGTTTATATTGACCTCAACCCAGGCACACCTGGGGAGGGCTGGCCGGCAGGGTCAGGCTGCCCAGGTCAGCCAATCCGTGCCCATCACGGGCTCAGAGTTGCAGAAGATGGGCCTTGCTGCACTGGCCAGGTCCAAGGAACAGGTGTGGCGTCCTGAGGGTCAAGATAGACAAGGGGCTGCAGCTCTGGCTTGTTTTCTAATCATTTTATCTGGTCCATGAGTGGCAGACAACTTCAAGAAGACCCTCTCCTAATGAGAGGAACCCAGGAGTCAGGGAGAAGAGGGGTGGTGGGTAGAGACAGAGGCCTGGTGCCCCGGCTGCAGTGGAAACCCCCGGAAGACCAGGTGGAGGGAGACCACACAGAGTGAAGCCTAGGGTCACAGACCTGTCAGAGCTGCTGTTTGTTAGTTCAAGCCCTGCTGTGAGGTTCTCTGTGTCAGCTCTGAGCGACAGGTGTGCTGGGGGTGCTCTGCAATGAGGGCTATGTGCACGGTTCCCGTGTGCCCAGCCCTGCCGGGATACCTGTCCAGGGGAGCTCCATATCCAGGGAGGGGCCTGACCACGAGAGTCTCGTGGGCTGCTGGGTACCTGCTCAGGTGAGCTCCATATCCTGGGAGGGGCCTGACCACGAGAGCCCCGTGGGCTGCTGGGTACCTGCCCAGGTGAGCTCCATATCCTGGGAGGGGCCTGACCATGAGAGCCCCGTGGGCTGCTGGGTACCTGCTCAGGTGAGCTCCATATCCTGGGAGGGGCCTGACCATGAGAGCCCCGGGTGCTGGGAGGGGGGCGTGTGTATGAGCGTCCTCTCTGTGCAGCCGGCACAGAGTTGCTTAGCAACTTCCCTGTGGGCGGTGCTGGGATGAAATGAGAACCAGGAGATGCTGCAGGCCCCATGAAAGCCTGTCCATCCAGAGTGATGAGGTGAGTAGGCGGGTACTGGCCACTGTGCTGCGTGAGGGAGGCCCCACGGGCACCTCTTGTGTCTTCCGCCTGACACCATGGAGGTCTCCCCAGGACAGAGCAGACAGCCTGTCTGGGGCAGGTGGGAGCTCCTGGTGATGCTGCAGGGGACATGAGAGGGACAGACCAGGCAGGAGGGGGTGGGAGCCCAGGCAGAGCCATGGGGCTCGGGGCCAAGGGGGCTTTTCTGGGTCTGAGCTGGGGGGACGTGCAGGTGGTGAGTGTGGTCCAGGAAAGCTGCCGTGGTGACGTGAGGCTGAACCTGCTTCAGAGTGACAAACTTTCCGGGTGATCCCAGAACAGGATAGTGAGACAGATCCTGTTAGAAGAAGGTAAGTGAATCCCCCAAGAGGAGGCTCTGTGAGCTGGTCCTGGGAGGGGGGCGAAGGGAACAGGTGTGGAAGCTGTGGGGAGTGTGCAGTCCCCCTGGGCGGGTGGCGGGTGCAGACCCCACTCCGTGGTCCCACAGCTTGCTTCCGGCTGGATTACTTGGCCTCTCGGAGCCTCAGCTTCCTGGTCTGCTCGTGGAGTGATGGTAGCGTGGACTGACTAGTAATTTGCTCAGAACAGGGTAGAAAGGGGTCTAGTGGAAATTCTACGGAACACCATCAGTATGGGAATCGCAGGTCCTGTTTCCCGCAGGTCTGTTTTCAGGATCAGGAGAGCAAATCCGAGCAGACTTGCAGCAGAGCCTGGGGATGGGCTCCGTTCGGTGGGTCCCCCGGTTTCCTGAATCTCAGAAGGAGCAGCTCCAGTGGGCAGTGGCAGTTTCATCCCACACCTGGAAACATCCAAACCTCAAGGACCAGCAGCCCCTGAGCCCTGTGTCTGGGCCCCCAGGAGGCAGACGGGATACGCTGGCCTCCTCCTAGGCCCTCTTCCTGCCCAGAACATTCGAGATCCAGGCCGTCATGAGGAAGAAGCAGGGATGGGGATGTCCCATGTGGGAAGAGAACACGGAGCAGCTTGTGTACATGGACGTCCACACCAGGAATGTGGATCGGTGTGACGTGGGCACTGGGAGGGGCAGACGGTGGGCTGAGGAAGCAGGGTGGGGCTGGGGGTCCCGAGGAGGTGGTGTGCGAGCTTTGCCTGTGCCGGGCCTCAGACTCCACGGGGCTTCCCTCCCCTGGTCACTGGGGAGGAGGAGTCGAGCAGCATTGGTGGGGTGACCACTCACGTCCCCAGGCCCTGCCAGCATCAGACCTTCAGGTTCCGGGTCGGGGAGCCTGATGAGCGCAGGTCCAGCCGTGCCCGCCAGGGAGGCCTGGAGGGGTCGGGCGGGAAGCACTGGTTTGGTCATCCCCTGTGCGGAAGCTTCCGAGCCAGTGCCCAGTGGGAGCTCTGACCTCGCACGTGGGTTTCACGTCCACAGCTCAGATCACCTTCTGGCCGCTTGGTTTGTTTTCTACACACAAAGTCCTAATATCTCCTATGTCCCCTGCCCGTGAAAAGGCACGTCTGATCTGGCCCCAGATGCTGCCCCTGGTCCCTCCTGACTGGACGCCCAGCAGCCAGTGTCACCGCGTCATGACTGTCAGGGGGTGTCAGGCGTGGGGGGACGAGAGCACACGGTCCAGGCCCACGAGGGGCCATGCCGTCCCCGGAGCCGGTGCTGTGGCTCTAGGTGTCCCCTCCCCCCACCCCACGGGCAGAGACCACCGTCCCCTTACAGACTGTTACCAAGTGAAGTCACATGGACCCTGCTCGGGCCCGAGCCTGGCGAGGCACTCTGCCTCAGCGGGGAAGGTCTCCTTTCTCCATGTGGGTTCAAGTAGGCAAATAACAAAACCAAAGCTGAGACCAGCACAGCACAGGCTCTGTTCAGTGGCCAAAGAATGGAGAAGCGGGAACTAAGTTCACAGACCAACTTCTCTCCCACCTGGAGAGAGTGGTTTAATTTGAAAGAGTAAAGACAAAGGGAGGAGGAGTGCGGCTAATGATGGGGATGAAGAGGACTTCCGGGGAAGGGGCGGGGCTTTTCCCAAGCGAGTGGGGTACCACCTCCTTTCACCCGTCTTTGGTCCTTCATGTCCAGTCATGGCCACCGATAGGTGTGTCACTTAATATGCTGATATAGTCAATTCAACCTGTGAGGAGACTCAGGGTCTGTTGGAGGTCAGATTCGTTGCCATCTTGGTCCAGCTGGTCCCATCTGCTTTTTGTTTGTAGCTTCCTTTCTTATCTCTGGACCCTTTCACTTCAATACTTAGGTGAACTCCTGCCGAAGTTGTGGGTGGAGGACAGCCCTGTGAAAGGTGGGTCCACGGGTTTTGAGCAGGGCCTGGAGCAGCTCTGACAACAAGAGGAGGAGGCTGAGACGGGCGGTCAGTCTGACGCCCACACTGGGGCCTGTGGTCGGCATGCGGAGGTGGTCAGCAGGGCGCACGTGTCAGGGAAGGTTCTCGGTGTTTACACAGAAGATGTGAACGTGGGCCCAGATGCAGAGCTGCCTGCGGACGCTGCTACAGAAACCCCTGATTCTTTCCTGAGAAAACTGGTGGGGGGCATTCAGGCAACAGGGTAAACTGCTTGCTCTGGATGTTCTTGTGGGGAAATGGAGATTTAGCAACTGGGGCTCAGCCCACAAAACCCCAGAACCCCTCCCCGAACAGCTCCAGAACCGCTTCTGGAATGGCAAGGAGAAGTGGGTCTTCCACCTACTAGACGTGGAGGAAAGGGCTGGGGTCTGCAGGGCCGCCCTCAGTCGCCTTCAGGGACTGGCTGGGAGGCTCACAGGACCCAGCACATGCTTGTGGCTTGTGTGCTCACAGCTGAGGTGGGTCACAGCACGCAGTAGGGATGCACGGGAGGGAGGGCCCCTGCTCTGGTCACCTCATGACCCTTCATGCCCCCTCCTTCTCTCGAGGGTCTCTAGGGTGTCTCTTCCCCCAGCGACGAAGGCCAGAACCATGACAGTTACCCGCACCCCCGTCCCCCCAGGGAAGCTCACTAGAGGCTTGGCACCCAGCTGGGGGCTGGTCACATGGTGTTCTCTGCCCTCACCCTCCAAAATGCCAGTGCCCAGAAGGGGAGCCGGGGTTCAGCATGAGCCACATGGTTTGTGCAAACAGCACAGGCGCAGGGGGCTGCCCCTAACGGGAGGAGGGAGGGTTTAGATCAGGGCAGGGAGCTGCTCACCAGCTGCATTAGCTTCCCGGGGCAGCTGTGACAAACGACCACAAACCGAGGCTCAGAGCAACAGAAACCTGTCCTCTCTCAGTCCTGGAGGCCAGACGTCGGAGGTCAAGGTGTCCCAGGGCCGCGCTCCCTCCGGAGGCTCCAGGGGAGGGTCCTGCCTGCCTCTTCCAGCTTCTGGGGGCTCCAGGCATACCTGGGCTTGTGGCCGCATCCCTCCCGTCTCTACCTCCGTCTTCACATGGTGTCTCCTGTGTGTCTGTGTCTCCCCTCTGGTCTCTTAGAAAGACACTGTCACTGACTTAGGGCCACGCTGATCCAGGATGACCTAATCTCCAGATCCGTAACTAATTATACCTGCAAAGACCCTACTTCCAAATGAGGTTCCATTCTCAGATTCTGGGGGGCATGACGTGGACATAACTTCTGGGGGGCCCCCATTCAACCCACTATACCACCCAGGTCCCAGATGCCAGCCGACCTTCCTCAGGACAGCATCAGGCTGGTGATGTTCTGTCTATCTGCACGGAGTTGTCTCTTGTTTCTTGTGGTAACAGTGAGGTTGGGTGGGGGGCGCTTCTGGCTGACCTCCCGGTCATTCCAGGGACCACGCTGACGTGTCCTTCCCGGGAGAGTGCGAGCACGGCCAGGGCTCCCTGTGAACACTCCACACTGACCGCTCGGTGGTCAGACACCTGCATGGGCTGGACCAGTCCCCGGCACATTCTACCACATCCACAGCCTGGTGGACTCTGTGCGGGCCTATGACCAGGAGGTGGGGACCAGCAGGATGGGTGGGAGCCTTCCTGCCTGCCCCGTGGCCTCCAGCCCACCACAGACCCTCCAGTCCTGCCATGGACACCCCCATCCCATTAGCCTCCAAGAGGCCTTCTGGGAGGGGTGAGAACTTGGCCATGAAGCAGACAGGGCAGGCCTTAACTGCAGCAAGTGAAGGCAAAGACTGAGGGTGCTTGGCTATTTGGCTCCCAAAGACCCAGGATGTGGGCTCTGACTTGAGGGGTCCACCTCCACTTGGGCTCACCTGGGGGGTCACTGCAGGGAGAGCGCATCTTTGGGTGATTTTCCAACTCTCCCCACATGAGCCTCGCCCCCTGGGCCCCCCTGGCCCCATTAATAGTCTTTAAATAGTGTCTCTCACCCAACAGGCCTGCGTGGGAGATTTTAATATTGTGTGGGAGTCCAGCGACCAGCGCCCATGTGTCCTGGGTGTCTCGGGAGGGGAAGGAGCCTCGCTCTCACGTTCCTGCCCCAGTGCACCTGGGGTCGGGGGCAGCAGACCCAGGCTTTGTTCCGGCAGAAGCTCCCTTTCTGTGAACAAGGCTTCCCCCACTCCCGTTATCCTCCCTGGAGGCTCAGGAGGCCACAGCATCGGGGCACCTCCAGCACCAGGACCCCACCCTAGGGAATTTCTCAAGAGCAGGGACCAGGCCTGGAGGCGGAGGGGAGGAGGGAGCCGGCCTCTTCAGGATCCCCGGGGCTAGGATGCCTCCTACCCAGGAGGGCCTTGGACTCAGCTTAACTTCCACCCGAGGTCTCCTACCCTCCCCTGGTAGAGGGGTCCTTCAGATTCCAGGGCCCCAAGATCCTCCCCACCGACTTCTGACCCCACCTGCAAAGTCGGGGATCCAGAGACGCCCTCCCCGGCTTCTTTTTTCTTGGAGGCTACTCCCAGAAATCCCTGAAGCTGTTATACTCAGGGTTTATTATGGTGAAGGACGCAACTTAAAATCAGCGAGGAAAGAGGGGCCAGCAGGGTCCAGCATCCTCAGCTGTGGCAGCCCAGGGAAGCCCAACTGAGTCCTGAAGTGCAGGGTTTATTGGGGTCTGTCACGTCAATGTGGGGACCACTATGTGCCTGACATTGGCCTCCAGCCCCCAGGGGCGACTCAGGAAGCCCCACCGTGTATCACGCCGTCAGCACAGACCAGCCTGGAGTGAGGCCCACGGAGGACAGACACTCCCGTCAGACTCAAGGTGACCTCCTAGAGCCAGGACAGAGGCCCGGCCTCTCTGTGGGCAGGTGAACCCACACCGCACAGGCCCTGGTACAGTGTCCTTTCCGTGTGGTCAGCATGGGTGCACGCGGGTCAGCCAGTGTCTGTGTGTCTCAGCCTGTGACCACTGACCACACTGTCCTGCTCTGCTCACAAGAGCGAGGCCAATGGAGGGACGACGGGGGTGGGAACAAAGCTGGGTCATGGTCAGGCTGGGTGAGAAAGGGTCCGAGGAGCGAGAACCCGGCTGCCCTTGCCTGGTGAGCCGAGAGCTGACGTCCGCCCTGTGGTCAGTCCACCTCCCCACATCCCGAGGTAGAGCTGCCTTTCCTGCACCCTGGGGCAGGGTCATGCCTGTGTGTACAGCAGGACGCACAGCAGTGCACGCAGCAGGCCTGATGTCTGCCCTTGGCATGTACTTGGGGGCTTGGTGAGGGTGGAACATCCCGACAGGACGTGGGCCGACCCTGGGGAGGATGTAGGGGTGAAGCACTGGGAGCCTCTGGAGGGAACCCTCACCTGTCTGCACAGGTGGACT
Source organism: Balaenoptera acutorostrata (assembly GCF_949987535.1). NCBI lineage: Eukaryota > Metazoa > Chordata > Mammalia > Artiodactyla > Balaenopteridae > Balaenoptera > Balaenoptera acutorostrata. The sequence goes on from NC_080069.1 coordinate 336,711, forward strand.
GAGGCCACAGACCAAGGGTGGGCAGGCGGGGAGCCCAGTCCTGGGTCATCCCCGAGGCTGGACGAGGGGTGTGGAGCGGGGGGTGATGGCGGTGGGGAGGAGGGGCTGATCGCCGGACAGTGTGGAGCGGGACCATCCGAGGCAGCCGGGAAGGTGCAGACTGTGCCCGATGGCAGGACGGAGAGACCAGCAGGCGGCGCTGTAGGCGCGGGATCAGGACTGCTCCCTGCAGGGCGGCGCCTAGCCCCGCACCGCTGGAAGGCACCTGGTGTCCGGCCAGACCCCAGCCGGGAAGAGAAAGGAAGCCCCGTCTACACTGCTGAAAACACCAGTGCGGGACGTTCGCCCTCTTCTTCACCTGGCGGGGAAACAGGCAAATTGAAGTGGAGAGTGATGGGGTGGAGGTGGGAAATGTGGGTGCTCGGAGCCTGGAGAGGAGGGTTCCTGAGGGGGTGAGGCCACAGGGAGCAGGAGAGGGACGGGGGGTGGGCAGGGCGACGGGCAGTGAGTGTCCGGCGCTGGAGCGCTGCATCCTCGCTTGGGCCGGCCCCCCTCCCCCGAAGGCTGGGTCTGTTAACACAGGGGACCCTGGAAGGGGGTTTTCTGTGTGGCTGGTTCACTGAAGCTGGGTGCTTGGGACACATGGGCCAGTCTGGCGGTCCCGGAGAAGACATTGTTCTCTCCGGGGAAATGAGGTGGACACTCAGTCCCTGGTCTGTGCATGGTGTAGTCCTTGGGTGTCATGTGTCTTCTTGGGGGTCACTGGGGCTTTCTCCTCACCCCGTGGGGTACAGCAGGGGAGGGATGGACGCGTCCTGGGCTCACTGCGCCTGGGCTCCTGGGGAGGATCTCTCCGGCCCACATGTTCACAGGCCTCAGTCACCCCTGTTCCACGCCCCCCTCCAGGGACTCGGCAAGAGGACCTGCCCTGTGAAACGGGGCGCCTGGGTCGGGGGGCTGGTGGGTCCCTTCTCAGATGGCCACACTCAGGTCTGGGGATCGGTGCGGTGGCCTGCGGCCACTCGCCAAGGTCACCACGCCTCTGCGGCTCCTTTCTGGGGCCTGAGATTCCCCAGGGGTGGCTGGGTGAGGGGTGGAGGTCGCCGTGACAGGGACATGTGGGACGGGGGTCCTGGGCCTTGGGTCCCTCCCCGAGGAGGAGTGGGAGTCATGCCCAGAGGGGAGGCGGCCGGTGACGGTCCTGGGTGTCAGCAAGCACCGCGCCGCCCCCCGCAGGCCGCGTGTGGGATTCCTGCGGCCCCGGGGACAGGACACCAGACGGGGGCAGGGTTGGGACAGGGGACGCTTCCTCTCAGGCCTGGAGCCCGACGTCAAGGTGCTGGGGGCCGCTCCTCCGCGGGTTCTGGGGTCGGTCGGTCCCAGGCCACTCCCAGCCCCATCTCTGTCTCTGCCGTCACATCGCCTTCTCCCCCGTGTGTCAGGGTCCAAATGCCCCCCATGAGGACGCCCGCACACAGGCCAGTGACCTTGTCTCACCCCGGGCAGCTCTGCAGTGACCCATCTGCACACAAAGTCCCATTCTGAGGTCCCGGGGAGTCCGTCTTCCGGGGCCTCTTGAGGTGACAATCCTGGTGGTCAACACAGCTCGTGGGGGCGTGGGGGGGGGGCGGGGCCCCAGGCCGGAATCCGGGAGCCTCACGGAGGAAGCAGTGTCCTGACTCAGGGAGGACGGACGGACAGGCAGAGGCGGGAGGGAGGCCGAGGGGCGGTCAGCCCTGCCCTCCGGGGAGTGAGGAGTCTCTAGAGGGCCGGGCCGGAGCTGGCGGGGGGGACGCGGCGGTCAGAGGCGGGCGGCCTGCTCTGCGACAGGCGGGGTCACTTAGGGGCAACCATAACCCAGTCCCAGCCCTAATGCTGACCCTTCAAACCACCAACACCAAGCCACATCTAATCAAGTCACACAAATACATCATGAAAAAGAAAAGTACACCAGTATACCTTACAAATATGAATGCAAGGATCCGCCACAAAATTAGAGCAACATGAAACCAACAGAACATTAAATGGATGATGCCATAAGCAAGTATCTCTACACCGGAAATGTCAGGTTGTTCAGCATATTAAAACTAAGCAATGTATTGAAGAACTATAAAGATGTGAAGTAAAGACACATGATCATATCAATTATTGCAGAAAAAGCTATAATCAAAATCTAGTGATATTTCATGATACAAACACTCAAGAAAGGAGGAATAAAAGGAAGTTTGTTCAAAACGAAAAAGAGTAGTATACAAAGCCACAGCAAACATCATGCTCAATGTTAAAAACTGAAAGATTTACTCCTGAAATCAGGAACAAGGCCAGGAAGCTGGCCTCCACCACTGATAATAGTGTACTGGAAGTTCTACCCAGAGTTTTGAGGAAAGAAATAAAAGGCATCCATATGTGAATGGAAAAATTAAAACTGTGTCTATTCACAGATCACACCATCTTATATATAAAACTTCCTATAACAACAAAAAATTATTTGACTAGTCAATAATTCAGCAAACTTATAGGAAAAAAAATCAATTCACAAAAATCTATCTTATACACATACACTAGCAATAAATAATCTGAAAAAGAAGTTATGAAAACAATTCTGTTTTAAATAATGTCAACATTAATATTCAGGAATATATTTAATCAAGATACAAGACTTGCTTTTATGTATGTAAAGTTGTCTGTACGTTTGAAATTACTGGAAAGTCAATTACTTTTCAAAACACCATGTCAAAACCATGCCAGAAAAGCAGAGGAAACATCAAACTTCCATACAGAGGCCAAGCCTTACCCAGATCCAGTTCACCCCAAGTCCACATGTCATTTACAGGCATTGTGGAAAGACTGTATGAGGACTTCCCAGTATAAAGGACTTCCCTTTCTTCCCTGTTGTGGGTGACTTGGATGTGGTAGAAACAGCGGGATTTTGGAATTCCAATTTTCCACATCATTCCACCAAAAAACTATCAGAAATAATAAATGAATTCAGTAAAGATGCAAAATCAGTACACACAACTCAACTGCATTTCTAAACACTAATAATGAACCATCAGAAAGAGAAAAAAACCCTATTTACAACTGCATCAAAAAGAACAAAATACCAAGGAATAAATTTAACAGAGGATGTGAAAGATCTGAAAACTTTAAGACATTGATGAAGACACTGAAGAAGACACAAATCGATGGAAAGACACCCCGTGCTCATGGAATGCAAGAATTACTGTTGTTAAAATGTCCGTTCTACCCAAAGCGGTGCACACAGTGAAGCAGGCGGTCCTGAAATTCCAATGGTGTTCGCCACAGAAACGGAGCAAATCCTCCTAAGGCGCGTGTGGAACCACAAAGGACCCCAAACGGCCAAGGCGACCCTGAGGAAGGAGCACGGGCCGGAGGCATCTCCCTCCCTGACTTCACACCACATGGCGAAGCGACAGCCACCAAAACAGTGCGGAACTGGCTCAAAACAGGCGCACAGACCAGAGGGACGGGACGGAGAGCCCAGGACCCACCCCGCACGGGCGGGGTCCGTTAATTCACGACGAGGGGGCCACGGACACACCGAGCGGAAGGGCAGCCCCACGGAAAACGGTGCGGGGAAGACTGCACACCCCACAACCCACGCGGCTCCACCGCGCACCAGCCTGACCGAAAACCCAGCTTTGCACGCCAAGCCCTTCCGGGTCGCACGAAGACGGGCCCCCTCAGCCGTCAGTCGCCCCCACGAAGCTTCTCCCCACTTTTCCTCACCGTCTCCTCACCTTATCCGCCGGCGTCGCCTGCGTCCTCAGGAAACCCAGCTCCCGTCAGCGTGGACGCAGCCCCACGTTGTCCTGAAGCCGAAACTCCAGCGAGTCCTGAGGAGACCGAGCTCCTGTCGGCAGAGAAGCCGAGCCCAGCGTCCCAGCCGCAGCCCCGGCGGTGCCTGAGAAGCTACAACTCCTCTCAGCTGCGCTCAGAGCCGAGTCCGCGGGGAATGCGCATGCGCTGTAGGTCAGAGGGGGGGGCTCAGCGCCACCCTGTGGTCCGTGCGGAAAGTGCAGGCCGTGCCTCCCTCACCGGTCACTGGAGACAGCGCCTCCTGCTGGCGAAACTGCTAAACCCATTAAATTGTGGAAATTCAAACTGAAATGAAGACAATATCCCATAACTTCTCCAAAGTAGTTAAGGAACAATGAACTGGAAACCGTATGGAATGAAATGAATGTAAGCACAAGCTTTACAACTTACACCAAATTCACTGAAAATTATTCACAGACAAGTTTTAAATGCAAAACTAATCAAAAATATAGAAGAAAACATAAAAGAAAATTGACATGAGCTTGGGTTTGGTCATGTAGATCACAAGCTTTGTGGTTTTAACACACAACACAAAAAAGCAATCCAGAAAGAAAAACAAGGCATTCTGTGGACTTTATAAAATTAAAGATTTCTACTGTGTGAAAAACCTCATTCAGAAAATTAAAAGACACAACACAACTAGGAAAAAAATATTTGCAAATACATATCTAATAAAGGATTTGTCTCAAAATATACAAAGAACTCTAACACAACCCCATTAAAAATAGGGAAAGCTCTAAATGGACACCTGGTCAAAGAAGGTACACAGATAGTACACAAAACTATGCCCAGGACTGTGGGGCAGAGAAACAGTGGTCCAGTTCAACTCCCTGAGTCATGTGTGACCCTGGACTAGTCCTGTCCTTCCTGGAGGCCTCAGAGAGATGGAGAGGGAGGAAGGGGAAGAGGGCGAATTGTGCTTAAACCTAACTCTAACCCTGACCACTCTCACCACTTTCATTCAACATGGTCTAGGAAGTCCTAGACATAGTAATTAGATGAGAAAAAGAAATACAAGGAATCCAATGGCAGAGGAAAAAGTAAAACTGTCACTGTTTGTAGATGACATGATGTTTTATATTTCATTTATTTATTTATTTATTCTGGTTGTGCTAGGTCTTAGTTGTGGCAGGTGAGCTCCTTAGTTGTGGCATGCAGGCTCCTTAGTTTTGGCATGTGAACTCTTAGTTGTGGCATGCATGTGGGATCTAGTTCCCTGACCAGGGATCAAACCCAGGCCCCCTGCATTGGGAGTGCGGAGTGTTAACCACTGCGCCACCAGGGAAGTCCCGACATGATGTTTTATATAGAAAATCCTTAAGATGACCCCCAAAACAAACAGAATTCATTGGAAAATTCAGTTAAGTTGCAGGATACAAAACTAATCTACAGAAATCGGTTGCATCTCTATACACTGGCAACAAATGATCAGAATGAGAAATTAAGAAAACAACCCCACTGACAACGACATTAACAAAAATGAAATACCTAGGAATACACCTAACCCAGGAGGTAAAAGATCTGTACTCAGAAAACTGGAAGACACTGATGAAAGAAACTGGAGAAGACACAAACAAATGGACACGTATAACGTGTTCATGGATTGGAAGAATTCATATTGTTAAAATGATTCCACAGCCCAGAGCAATCTAGAGATTTGATGCCATTCCTATCAAAATACCAATGGAATTTTATGGAGATCTGGAACAAAGAATTCTAATATGTGTAAGGAAACACAAAAGAACCTGAATAGTCAATACGATCTTAAGAAAGAAGCACAAACTTGGACATATCACACTCCTTGTTTCAAACTATACTACAAATCTAGAATAATAAAGACAGTATGATATTGGAACAAAAGAAATACACATAGATCCATGGAACAGAACTGAGAGCCCCAAAATAAACACGTGCATATATGGTCAATTCATCTATGACAAAGGAGGTGAGACTACACAATGGGGAAAAGATAGCCTCTTCAATGAATGGTGGTGGGAAAACTGGACAGCTACATGCACAAGAATCAAACTGGAATCCCTTCTTATACCACCTACAAAAGCAACCTCAAAATGAATCAAGTACTTCAATGTAAGACCTGAAGCCATAAAGCTCCTCGAAGAAAACATAAGCAGTATGCTCTCTGACATCAGTCTTTGCAATATTTTCTGGATCTGTCTCCCCAAGCAAGGGGAACAAAAGCAGAATAAACCAATGGGACTCCATCCAACTTTAAAGCTTTTCAATGGCAAAGGAAACCATCCACAAATGAAAAGGCAGCCTACAGAATGTGAGAAAATATTTGCAAACAATATGTCTGAAAAGGGGTTCATATCCAAAATAGATGAAGAACTCACACAACTGAACCTCCAAAAACCAAAAACTCAATTAAAAATTGGGACCAAACATTTTTCCAAAGAGTATGTACAGATGGCCAAGAGACACATGAAACTATGATCAATATCACTTGTCATCAGGGAAACGCACGTCAAAAGAACAATGAGATTATTACCTCACACCTAAAAAATTGGCTATCATCCAAAAGACAACAAATAACAAGTATTAGTGAGGATGTGGAGAACCCTCACGCATTTTCTTGGGAATGTTCATTGGTACAGCCACTATGGAAAACAGTACAGAGGTTCCTCAAGAAATTAAAAATAGAACTACCATATGATGCAGGAATTACACTTGGGGGTATCTTTCTGAAGGAAACAAAAACACGAATTCAAAAAGATATACACACCCGTATGTTCATGGCAGTTTTATTGACAATAGCCAAGACATGGAAGCCACCAGAGTGTCCATCAATTGACGAATGGATAAAGTTTTCACATATATACATACACATATACACACACAATGGAATATGACTAAGCCATAAAAAAAATGATATCTTGCAACAACATGAATGGACCTATCGTGCTAAGTGAGATATGGCAGACAGAGAAAGAGAAATACCTTATGACGTCATTTATATGTAGGAACTACAAAACAAAACAAGTAAATAAGCACAACATAACAGAAATGGACTCATAGATCCCAAGAACATGCTGGTGGTTGCCAGAGGGGAGAGGGGTGGGGGCATGAGTGCAAAAGGTGAGAAAGATTGAGAGGTACCGAATTCCAGTTATAAAACAAATGTCATGGGGATGTAATGTACAGAATAGGGAATAGAGACCATAATACTGTAATAACATTGTACGGTGACGAACGGTAACTAGACTTACCTTGGTGATCATTTTGTAATGTATAAAAATATAGAATCACTATGTTGTATACCAGAAAATTAATATAATATTACCTGTCAATTATACATCAATTTAAAAAAAGAGAGAGAAAAAGGGAATTCCCTGGCAGTCCAGTGGTTAGGACTCGGTACTTTCACTGCGAGGGCCCAGGTTCAATCCCTGGTTGAGGAACTAAGATCCCACAAGCCGCACAGCACAGCCAAAAAATAAATAAATTAATTAATTTTAAAGATAAAAAAGAAGAAAAAAATACTATCTTAAAAAAAAGAAAAGAGTGTAGTGAGATAAAAAGCAGATGTCAGATGAAACTTTAAAAGCGTGCAGGTTGGGTTCCCTGGCGGCGCAGTCGTTAAGAATCCACCTGCCAGGGCTTCCCTGGTGCCGCAGTGGTTGAGAATCTGTCTGCCAATGCAGGGGACACAGGTTCGAGCCCTGGTCTGGGAAGATCCCACATGCCGCGGAGCAACTAGGCCCGTGAGCCACAATTACTGAGCCTGCACGTCTGGAGCCTGTGCTCCACAACAAGAGAGGCTGCGATAGTGAGAGGCCCGCACACCACGATGAAGAGTGGCCCCCACTTGCCTCAACTAGAGAAAGCCCTCACACAGAAACGAAGACCCAACACAGCCATAAATAAATAAATAAATAAAAATTTTAAAAAAAAGAATCCGCCTGCCAATGCAGGGGACATGGGTTCGAGCCCTGCTCCGGGAAAATCCCACATGCCGCAGAGCAACTAAGCCCTTGCGTCACAACTACTGAGCCTGCGCTCTAGATCCCACGAGCCACAACTACTGAGCCCATGAGCCACAACTACTGAATCCCGCGCCTAGAGCCCGTGCTCCACAACAAGAGAAGCTACCACAATGAGAAGCCTGCACACCGCAACAAAGAGTAGCCCCCACTCGCTGCAACTAGAGAAAGCCCGTACCCAGGAACGAAGACCCAATGCAGCCAAAAATAAATTAATTAATTAATTAAATAAATTTTAAAAATAAATAAATAAATAAAAGGGTGCGGGCTGAAAGGACAATGTCTGCTGAAGTTTGACTCTCAAGTGGCCCAGACAAACAGGACTTGAAGAGAGCAGCCATGGGATACTACTGGAATGTTTGTTTGTTTAAATAGGCTTTATTTTTTAAAGAAGTTTTGAGTTCACAGCAAAGTTGGGCAGAGTGTAGAGGAGTGCCATATGCCCCCTGCTCTGCGGTTGCTATTCCATCATCCCACCCTCCCACCCACAGCCCCACACACAGGTGCTCAAAGCCTCCTCCTCCCCAACTATCCTATCAGCATTCTGTGTGTTGGTTACTAGGGATGAATCCACATGGACACCCGAGTCCAGCGTTTATATTAGGTGTCACTCCTAGTGTTGTACATTCGACAAGTTTTGACAAATGTTATCTCACCATGAATGTACCACACTGTATAGCTTCACTGCCTTAAAAATCCTCTGTGCTTGACCTATTTATCACCCACCACCACTCGACCCTGCCACAAACCCCTGGCTATGCACTGATCTTTTCACCCTTTCTTGGTTTGCCTTTTCTGGAATGTCATACGTAGTTGGTACCCTAAGCTATGCCACCTTTCCGGACTGCCTTCTTTCAGTGAGTGATATGCACTTAAGGTGCCCCTCCCGTCTCCCCGCGACTCCATATCGCTCATTTCTTTTCAGTGCTGAAGAACATTCTGTTGCACGGATGGAGTCCAGTCTGTGTGTCCATTCACCTGCTAAAGGACATCTTGGTTGCTTCCAAGTTCTGCAAGTTATGGATAAAGCTGCCCTAAGTGTCTGGGTGCAGGCTTCTGTGTAGATATAAGCATTTGACTCATTTGGGTCCATCGATACCAAGGAGTTCGAGGGCTGGATCATACGGTAAGAATGTGTTTCATTTTCAGAGTTTCTGAAGATGGTAGCTGAGAGTATGTCAGCATACTGAGGAATCAAGCCAAAGGAGGAGGCAGAATTCAATGATGTCGGCAAGAAAGATGTCGCCAAGACAAAATCATACTTTCATCCTCTTAGGGTTGACAGCTGGTCCTGAGAATTAAATGGACACGAGACAGATTCACAGGGGAGAAGCATCCACATTTATTTCCCATGAGTTTTACGTGACCCAGGGCGCCCTCCTAAGGAAATGAAGAAAGACCCAGAGAAGTGGCAAAACCTAAATGCTTTTTTGTTGGGTTGAACAAAGAGAGGTGATTGCGGAAAAGGAAATACACTATGTGGGAAGGCTAAGGTGGATGAGAATTATGTTGCACAAAGTCTGTTTGTACAGGATTCTCTCACTCTCCACACTCTGCCCTTGACAACAACGTCATTCCCCTTCCAGCAGAGGATGGACATCTTCCATGGGGGTCGGTGGGTGGGGGGATGGCCAGAGAAAGGGAGACAGCAGTATGGCATTGAGCTTAAGATATTTCTAAGAGAGTGGCCCTCTGGAGAGGCTGAGGTAGAAGGAGAGCAGCTGGATATCTGCTTGTTTGTTGGGTACTGGGAAGGGGGTGTGTGTGCGTCGTTTATTTTCTGGATGAGGGCTAAGCAGGATGAGAGGGTGTGGGTCAGTCCATATGCCAAGAAATCCAGAGACTCTAGAGTGGCTCAGACTCAGGCCTTTTCTCAGAAACAGGCAAAGAGAGGAGCTGGCTTTAGTTGTCACAAAGCTAACTGGCACCTCAGTAGTCATGACACAAGGTTCCCAGAATGAATTGAATTGCAGGAGCCAGCACGCCTGCAGCCCTGAGCCCTCAGACCTCAGCCCCAGGTGTGTACCTACTGCAGGAGAGATTTATTCCCTGCTTTCAAGGAGACAAACAGGAGGTGGAAAGTGTCTGTCTTGCATGGGTCTCTTCTTCAGTAACATTAATTTAAAATAATCAATATGTCATTAAGAGATATTTTGAAGTGACCTGGCATGGGCCCTAACAATACATCCATACAGAAGCTAACCCTAACCTAACCCTAACCCTAACCCTCACACTCACCCTAACCCTAAACCTAAACCCCAACCCCTAAGCCTCAACCCTAAGGAGTGCCTCTAAACATTAACCCCAAACCTCAACCCCTATTCCCTCATCTTCCTATCGCCCAACCAAAACCTTCAGCCACATACTATAGCCATAAACCCTAACCTTATTACAGCCGGTCTGCTCCCACACTACCTGCATCCATAGTCTTAGTTCTCTGAACCACCTACGGCATCCACAATGTAACCAAATCACATAAGTATATAACAAAAACAAAAAAGAGCAATAAAACTTCAAAAGTAGACGTAATAATCTTCCACAACAGAACGGTAGTATGAAACAGCACCCCATTGAAAAGATTTTGCACCACTAACAAACGTCTCTACACCAGAAATTCCACATCATTAACATTTAAACCAAGCAGTGTAATAAATTACTAAATAGAACCAACCAATGTAATACATGACAATAATTGTGAGAAGTAAAAACACATGATTAGGGACTTCCCTGGTGGCACAGTGTATAAGACTCCACACTTCCAATGCAGGGGGCCTGGGTTCAATCCCTGGTCAGGGAACTAGATCCCACATGCATGTGCAGCTAAGAGTTTGCATGCCACAACTAAAGAGCCCATGGTCCACAACTAAGGAGTTGTCAAGCCGCAACTAAGGAGCCTGCCTCCTGCAACTAAGGAGCCGGAGAGCCAAAACTAAGGAGCCCACAAGCCGCAACTAAGAAGCCCGCCTGCCGCAACTAAGACCCAGTGCAACCAAATAAATAAATATTTTTTTAAAAAACATGATTATATCACTAGATGAAGAAAAAGCTCTAAACAAATTCCAGTCCTATTTTATGATATAAACACTCACAAAAGTAGGAGTAAAAGCAAATTTTTTCACTCTGATGCAGAGCATTGTGCAAACCATGCAACAAATGTCATGCTCATTATTGAAGACTGAAAGGTTTACTTCTGAACATCAGAAACAAGGTCAGGATGGTGCATTTAACCACTGTTCCTCAATGTTTTACTGGAAGTTCTACCCAAATCCATGAGGAAAGACATAAAAGGCATCCAGATACGAAAGTAGAGATTAAAACCAAGTCTTTTCACAATACAGTTGACATCATCTGTATGTATACAAGTTTAAAGCATAAATAATTTCAGCTAGCCAACTAATTCACAAATTAACAAGACAAAATATCAATACACAAAAATCTATTTACTTTTTTTTTAAAGATTTATTTATTATTTATTTATTTTTGGCTGCGTCGGGTCTTAGTTGCAGTACATGGTACCTTCATTATGGTGCACAGCCTTGTCTGTAGTTGTGGCATGCGGGTTTTCTGTCTCTAGTTGTGGCACACGGGCTCCAGAGCGCGTGGGCGCTGGAGTTTGCAGCACGCAGGCTCTCTAGCTGAGGCAAGAGAGCTCAGCAGTTGTGGCGCGGGCTTAGTTGCCCCACGGCATGTGGAATCTTAGCTCCCTGACCAGGGATCGAACCGGCGTCCCCTGAATTGCAAGGCGGATTCTTTACCACTGGACCACCAGGGAAGTCCGTCTACTTACTTTTTTTTTTTAACATCTTTATTGGAGTATAATTGCTTTACAATGGTGTGTTAAGTTTCTGTCTACTTACTTTTATAAACTACCAGTTAATAAGCTCAAAAGGAATTTAAGAAGGGAGCTCCATTTTAAATAATGTCAACACGATTAGAATATTTAGGAATAGCTTTAATCAAGGTGCAAGACTGGTACACAGAAAATGAAAAAACATGGCTGAAATAAATGAAAGAAAACCTAAATAGATATGAAGACATCCTATGGTGATGGGAAAACTTAATATTGTTAATATGGCAATAAAGCACAAAGAGATCTAGAGCCAATGTGATCTCAGTGAAAATTTGGGAAGCAATACACAAGCTGATTATGACATTCATATGGGTTTTCTAGGGACCCTTAAAAAGCAAAAACAAACTTGAAAAATAAAATCAAAGTTGGAGGCACACATTTGCCAATTTAAAATCTCAGTACAAAGCAACAGTAAATGAAACATTGTGATACTAGCAAAAAGATACACATATAAATGAAACTGGATGAACAACCCCAAAATAAACCCATCCTGCTAGAATAAAATAATTTTTGACATAGTCAGACAACATTCAATTAAGGAAAGAATGGTCTTTTCAACAAATGGTGCTAGGCAACTGACTATCCACGTGCACAGGAATGAAATTTGACCCTTACCTCACACCACAAAGAAACTTAACTCAAAATAAATAAAAGTCAATCAGCCCTTCATATGTGTGGGTTCTACAACCATGAATTCAAACAATTATGGATATAAAATATTGCAGAAAACAATTCCAAAGGTTCCAAAGTGTAAATATTGAATTTCACTTCCAGTTAGTTCTTTAGATAGCATCTACATTATATTAGATATTATGACTAATCTAGAGATAATTTAAAGTATACAGGAGAATGTACGCATATGATACATGCAAATACTACACCATTTTATGTAACAGACAGAAACGTCTGTGGATTTGGTATCCACGGGGCACATCTGGCACCATTCCTCAAGGAATACTGAGGAATAACTATATCAAATCTCAAAGAAAACAAGGCTATAAGTCTTCAGGACCTTGGGTTTCGCTATGGTTTCTTAGATCTGACACCAAGAGACAATCAATGAAAGGAAAAATAAACGCAATTCCTCAAAATTAAAAACTTTTGTGCATCAAAAGACACTATCTATAAAGTGTAAAGAAAATAGAAAATAAAAATAGAAAATACTGACACATTATATATGTGATAAAACTCTGTTATCCAGAATATATCAAGAACTGTTACAACTGATCAACAGAAAGACAAACAAGCCCATATTTTAAATGAATAAAGGACTTGAATAGACCTTTCTCCAGATGAGATGTATGATTTGTCAACAAGCATAGGCAAAGATGTCAAACGTTTTCCAGGCAAGATATTTATTATACATGATGTGAGTCCAGGGGCAATTATTAGAGAGTGGTAGTCCCTATATAACTTCAGGGTGTTTGGATGAGGATAATATAATGACAAGTGCCCTTGACCAGTGAAGGAGTATGTGATGAATAATTTTAAGTCTATTAGGAACACACGAATTGAGCTGGTTATAATTATTCCTCATAAAAATTATATAAGCATTAGGTACACTGTGTAGTATGTTAATGGGTTTAGAATTATTGTAATTCATGGTATATCTCATGCACCAATTGCAGTAGCATACCTGAAAGAACTATAGATTTCTCAATGGAAGCTTCTACATGCACTTTTGGCAATCAGAGCTCTAACCCATACGGGGGTATTTTTACTATAAAAGCTAACCTGCATGATAATCAAATGAAAACACTGGATGAAGACTTAGATAATGTTTGAGCTCAGTACTGAATTATTAAAAAGTAGTTAAGTCTTTAGATAGATGGAATGAGCTGATGAGTATTAGTAATGAGTCATATTTTTAGAGGTAGTAAAGATGCCGACAGTCAAAGAAGGTTAATGAAAAGTTAAGGCTATTGTCATTAAATTGGTTAAAAAGAAATAGGATAATAAAACTAATTGCCAAATTGTAAGTTGTATTAATTCAAATTGTATTATTTCTGGACAATTATGCTAGTGGTATTAATATAATAGCTTGAATAATAATTTTTTAAATTGAGAAAGGTTGAGATTGTATACATAATTGATGCCATAGGTGGGTTTTTTTTAACATCTTTATTGGAGTATAATTGCTTTACAATGTTGTGTTAGTTTCTGCTGTATAACAAAGTGAATCAGCTATATGTATACATATATCCCCATATCTCCTCCCTCTGGCCTCTCCCTCCCACCTTCCCTATCCCACCCCTCTAGGTGGTCACAAAGCACCGAGCTGATCTCCCTGTGCTATGCGGCTGCTTCCCACTAGCTATCTATTTTACATTTGGTGGTGTATATATGCCCATGCCACTCTCTCACTTCGTCCCAGATTACCCTTCCCCCTCCCCGTGTCCTCAAGTCCATTCTCTACGTCTGCATCTTTATTCCTGTCCTGCCCCTATGCCATAGGTGTTTGATACTATTACTGAAAGGGATAAAACTACTGCAGTCTCACAAACTACAAAAGTACTACTAAGATGATGGGTATTAAGCTAGCTTGAGTAAAATAAGTGTTAAGAATTATTAGAGGGGCTTCCCTGGTGGCGCAGTGGTTGAGAATCTGCCTGCCAATGCAGGGGACACGGGTTCGAGCCCTGGTCTGGGAAGATCCCACATGCCGCGGAGCAACTAGGCCCGTGAGCCACAACTACTGAGCCTGCGCGTCTGGAGCCTGTGCTCCGCAACAAGAGAGGCCGCGATAATGAGAGGCCCGCGCACCGCGATGAAGAGTGGCCCCCGCTCGCCGCAACTAGAGAAAGCCCTAGCACAGAAACGAAGACCCAACACAGCCATAAATAAATAAATAAATAAATAAATAAATAAATAAATAAATAAATTTAAAAAAAGAATTATTAGAGTTGCTATAATGAATGATAATATTATTCTCTCTAGGCATAGTAGGAAGGATGTTAACTAGAATCAGTACATTAATAGCCCTAAGAGGGAAACTGAAATGACAGAATAATATTTATGTATACTAAAGGAATTTAGTAACTATAAATTTAATCAAATGTAATGACCCAAAATTGTATGTTTTAATTTAAACTAATTATCATATTTGGAACCCTCTAACCTCTTTTGTGTTCACTTGTAGGCTACACTTATTGCTAACAGTGAAATTAGGATTAGAGCTATAATTAGTGTGGTTATTAGATTTTTTTCTTTGGGATGCTACAGGCAGAGGCAAAGGGAGGGCAATTTCAACATCAAAGAGGAGAAAAATAACGGCCACTTTAAAAAATTTTATGGAATAAGATAGGCGTCGTGATCCTATAGGGCCAGACATTCATACAGACTTGATTTTTCTGTGTGTTTACTTCAGGAAGTCAGAATGTAATAAACACAAGTAATGAAACTAGTAATATATGCATAAATAATGCTAATAATATAAAGTTGATTATTCTTTTTCTGATTCTACCAAAACTATTTGACTGGAAGTCAATTTTAGTAATTACTACTAAAAGAATAAGACCCTCATCAATATGTGGAGATGTACAGGAACAGTCATAATACATCTAACAAGTGTCAATATCACGCAGCAGCTTCAAAGCCGAAACGATGATCAGAGATACAGTGAAATTTTAGTTCGTGTAAAAAGCACATAATTAGGAAAAAAGAGCCAATGATCATGCATAGGCCATGGAAGCCTGTAGCTATGAAGAATGTTGATCTGTATACTCCATCTGAGACTGCAAAAGGTGCTTTGTAATGTTCTGAGGCTTGCAGAAGTGTGCAGTAAACTCCTAAACAGATTGCAATAAAAACTGTTTGAAGTATATTCTTACAATTTCCATCTACCAGGCTGTGGTGAGCTCAAGGAATACACACTCCAGAGGACAGTAAGACAGAGATGTTGGGAAGTGGTACTTACTTCTACTGCATTACGGAGCAAATGCCCGTCGGTAGTCAGCAACTGCCTAGTACAAGTGTAGGGGCAAGACCTGAGTGATTACAGCTTTTAAGAAGTGGATGAGAAAAGAGAGCTTCTAAAGTAATAAATAAAGTGCCTTCTCAGATGATGTCTCGTCATAAGCACAAGTATAATAAAAAACACTGAGTTTAAATGGAATCACATGTGAGACTATGAGAAGAGGTGAAGAGGCCCCTGTAAGAGGTCGGGGGCTGGGATTTACTATGTAATAAGCATGGGTCTGGTGGGTCATTTTGGAAGTAGAGGCTTACTAACAGCGTGAATATGTAATCTCGAATAATACTGCAAATAACACTGCAAATTCAAATAAAGTGAGTAGAATTAGAATAACAAATTTCATAAAGGCTACTACTTATTAGGGCCAGGACTGCCCCTCCAATTAAGTTAAATAAATACATGGCCAGCTGTGATATTAGCAAGTAGTCATATGGCTAGAACTATCAGTTGGATAAGTAACCTAATAGTTTCAATAATTATTAGCACAGGGATAAGAAGGTTTAATGTTCCTTGTGGTAGAAAGTTGGATAGAGATGATTTTGTTTTATGACAGAAGGTGCTTATTACAGCTCCTGCTCACAAAGAGATGGCTATTTCCAAATGTATTGAAAGCAGCATCAGAATTGTAAATGGATGTGGTAAGACAGCTAGTAAGTTTGTCCAGCTGATGAATAAGTAATGTAAGCATTAATTTTCAAGTTTGTTCTTTATAGTTCTTGATGGCCATTATTTGTTTTGACATGAGTTAAACTACTCATTATTGAAGAGAAATTATACATTTGTTAATCACTCTCTTGGGTGTGGTGAATAAAATACTTGGAAACCTAATAATTAGAATAACATTAGGCAAAGCAAATAGATTTTTCATTCACTTTGTTTCTCAAGGGGTGGAGTATTTTGGTATTTTAATTCATTTTACTTCTTGGCTTCAGATATAAATACATATTCACATTTTTACTTAAAATATAATAAAACTAAAAATATTGATATAATAATAATAAATCATGTTGGTGTACGTAGTTGTGGCATATCATTAACAGGAGGTTTAAACTGCCAGTCTTCAACTTGAAAGGGTAATGCTATTTAGCGTCTTCATGAATCTATAGTGTGAACAGAGATTATTTCTCAAAATATTTTAGTGGGGTGGACACAAATGATGATAGGCATAAAACTATGCTTTAACCCACAAATATCTGAGCATTGCTCACAATAGAGGCCTGATTGTCAATATCAGGGTTCTTTCATTTAAGCGTCCCTGGATAGCACTAGTTTTTAGGTCTAAAGAAAAAACAGCTCATGAGTGTAAAACATGTTCAGATGAAATTATGTATGAACTGTTATCCCTGCAAGTAGAGCTACTCAGTTGTCTACTTCTAGTAGTCACAATTCTGGTTTACAGACCTGGTGTGGGTAGTATACAGAAGTCAAAACTTAAGTTTTCATAATCTGTGTATTTCTAGCTTCAGTATCATTGATGGCCTATAGCTTCTACGGTTAGGGAAGGGTTATTAATTTCATTTATTATGTAAAACATTCATAATGATGGTAGGGTAATTAAGATTAGAATGATGGCTGGTAGAATGATTTAAATTGTTTCTACTTCTTATGCACCTATTTTACGTTTATGAGTCAGTTTAGTTGTCAATACGAGAGAAATAATATAGAGAACTAGAAAATTTATCAAAAAAGGATGATGAATGGGTGATCATGAAAATGTAAAAGTTCTTTCATAATACGTGATATTGCACTGTGAAGCCTCGTTGAAATGGATATGCCATAGAGATATACAGGATTTTCACCTCTGATTTAACTTTGATAATGTAAATTTTTACTAACATCTCACATATTGAAAAAGACATAATGGTTATGGTGTTGGCTTTAAACCAGTTGAAGAGGTTTTGATTCCTTCCTTTCTTATCTTAAATTTGCATAAGTACACCTCTCAAACATAGGATATGGTTGAGTGCATCCATGTAATTATTCTAGATTAGTCACAGTTACCTACACTACTGAGATTTCTTCTTTGGATGCAAATGCTTCTCAAATTAAGAAAAGTGTTAGCATTACTGCCGTTAGTTACCTGAATGAGCCTATAAATACAATGATGTTTCACTTTGTGTATACGTCAGAGTAGTCAGAAATAACTCGGGGGCATCCGTGAAAAGCCAAAAAAAAGTGTTGCGGGAAGAACGTCATATTTACTCCTACAAATACAATCGTGAACTGAACTTTGTGCGTATTGTGTTAAGTGTATAGCCTGAAGATAGCAGAGATCACGGTACGGTTCAAGGACTGCTGGCATCAGCTTCTATTGATGACAGGAGTAGGAGTAAGAATGTTGGAAGATGTAGTTAAAAGCTTCTATTATGTAGTCAAGGAAATGCTACATTGGGTACTCCAATTATTAGTGGGACAAGTCAGTTTCCAAGTCCTCCAATTATAAAGCGCATAACTAAAAAAATGATTACAAATGCATGGGATGTTATGACGACACTGTAAATTTGTTCGTCTTCAGGTAGTGCTTCAGGTTTGCCTACTACAGCATGGAGTAATGGATGCAAAGCAGTGCCTACTATTCCAGCTCAAGCACCAAATAGCAAATATAAAGTGCTGATCTACGTGATTTGTTGAAAATAATCAGCAGTGTATCAACATAAGTAAAATGGCTGAGCAAGCCTTGGAATGTAAATCTAAAGACAGGTTATGCCCTCTTTTTGCCAAGCCCTGTGGTGAAATGCAAATCCAAAAAAAAAAAATCACCTTCAATTTTGGCAGTGCTTCTCCCACCTTTTCCTTCTGGATGGCGGGAGAAACAGATTGATGCCAGCTGACTAGAGGATTTACCTGTCAACAAAAGGTGTGTGGGATGGAAGCATATCGATACAGTAAGAATTTAACTTAATTAAACTGATTTGCATTCAATTGGTGTAGAGTCCTGTAATCCTTATTTTAAGGAATTAAGTAAATTATACTTCCTTACATCTTCTAAATCTCTTGGTCTATATTAACCTAAATTCCTAGTCCAGCACTGATCAAATGGGTGTTAAGGGTAGTAATAATGTGGTTATTAGGATTAGTAATGATAGTAAGTTTATTTATTTTGTATGTTCGAATTCTCATTTTATGTTTCTGTTGTTTATCAATGAAAATACAGTTACTGATGTGGAGGATTTTAGCCGCATGTATAAGTATATGCTGAGTAGTGCTATGATGACTATTAGTGTTGGGAGAATATTATCTTTTTCATATATTCTCCTCATATTTATATATCTATTCTTTTTCATATTCTTTTCCATTATAGATTATTACAAGATATTGAATAGAGTTCCCTGTATTATACAGTAGGTCCTTGTTGTTTATTTTATACATAGTAGTATGTATCTTAATCCCAAACTCCTAATTTATCCCTCCCTACCTTTCCCTTTTGGAAAACATAAATTTGTTTTCTACGTCTGTGAGTCTGTTTCTGTTTTATAAATAAGTTCATTTGTATCAATTTTTTTTCATTCCACATATGAGTGAAATCATATTACATTTGTCATTCTGTCTGACTTACTTCATTTAGTATGATAATCTCTAGTTCCATCCATGTTGCTACAAATGGTATTATTTCTATTTTATGGCTGAGTAATATTCCAGTGTGTGTGTGTGTGTGTGTGTGTGTGTGTCTGTGTGTCTGTGTGTGTATGTATATCACATCTTCTTTACCCATTCCTCTGTCAATGGACACTTAGGTTGCTTCCACATCTTGGCTATTGTAAATAGTGCTGCTATGAACACTGGGGCGCATGTATCTTTTCGAATTAGGTTTTTGTCTTTTCCAGACATATGCCCAGAAATGGGGTTGCTGGATCATATGGGAGCTCTATTTTCAGTTGTTGAAGGAACCTCCGTACCGTTCTCCATAGTGGCTGCACCAGTTTACATGCCCAGTAACAGGGTAGGAGGGTTCCTGTTGCTCCTGCCTTTAGTACTTGTGGACTTTTAATGATGACCATTCTGACTGGTGCGAGGTGGCACCTCACTGACATTTATTCTTGATTTTGTTCAGAGTAAATGGCAGAACTATGGGTTGTCTGTCCTTACAAGCCTCACATATCTAAGTAATTGGTACAGTTAGGAGGCTAGCTTGTAGTTAACTAACTCTGGGTTGGAGAAGTGAGGGCAATATGATTGTTAGATAGGTTACCTGAATCTCATATAGTTATATGTTGGCCTTGTTTTAGGAGTCTGGCAGGTTGTTGATGGCATACAAAGTATGAGATTTAGCAGGAGGTAAGAGGGTTTGATTAAGCAAGCTATTTACCTGAAATGTGCATGTGCACTTATGTGTGTAATTGCTCTATGTTCTGGGACCACTGACTCAATGACACGTTACGGTGAATGATGTTGGTAAATAATACTCAATTTAATTTCAGCTACAAGTTGCTTGTGTTAAGGCCACTGATGTCCATAGCCGAGTCACAGCACCCCCCAAGATTAAAAAATTCCAAATGCATGAAACCAGTTATGTGTGAGCATGGCCTGATTAGTCATGGGTCCGTTGTGATGTCCTATTTAAGAGGAAAGAGTAGGTGAGATGGCCCTGAAAGTGAGATGGTTTAGGTGAGACGACCCTGAAGTAAGAACTAGATGCCAGATATAGTTCATTTATAGAAATCCGTATGGTTCATGGGCCAGAAATGCAGACAGGCACATTTTAGGGCAAGTTGATAGTTTCTCGTGGCTTCATCATTAAGTGCTAATTATCAGCAATGATAAGCATGTTGACTGGAAATGATTTGACAATGTATTATGTATGATTAATACACATATGTACTATATAGTATTAATCACTTCAATTACCCCTGTAAAAACTCAGAGAGACTGGAACCTAGTGTGCATTGAAATGTTTAATGTGTTATATAATATCAATACACCGATGTACATGCTTATACACATGAGATAATTCACGATTACACATATTATGTATTATATACGATAAGGCATATGTATTATATATGTGGAAGGGCATATAATTCTCAAAGTACATAGTAATGTTAGTTTTTATGATGTCAATTTTTAATACTTATATATAGCACTCAACAATAGTGTTTATGTCCCCTAAGCAAATTGTTCAAGGAATAGTTTAAGCAGAAATTCAGCTTTGGGTGCTGATGAGAGAGCTGGAGCTTCTTCCTCGAGTCTTGGTTGAGAAATGTTGCTGTTTCTTACAAAGACTCTTAATTTTAGGAGGTTATTTTCAATTAACGCTTATTAGTGGTATGAGGACAAGAATTAGAAGAAAGTATAGAATAGATGCTAGTTGTCTGATGATAATAAATAGGTGATCAATGGATTGTCTTCCAATTTATGTAAGTGTTAATAGGCCCACTACTAGGAATCCAAATAAACATTAGCTAAGAGGTCAGAATGTTATACTTTATTGTTTTGCTGTATGAAGTATTGGAACAATAGCTAAAAATCATGATTGAGAAGATTAATTCACCTCCTATTCATTGTGAATGGATCGCAGAATTGCACATGCAAATTAAAACTATCATTCTGGTTTCATGTGAGGGGGAATATTGAAGGGCTTAGCTGGAGTATAATTTACTGGGTCTCCTAGAAGGTCAGATGAGACTACTACTAGTATCAGTAAGATTAGTAAGAATAAAGCAACCAAGATATCCTTTATTTTGTAGTATGGATGAAATGAGATTTTGCCCATATTGGATGAGATCCCTGTTGGATTATTAGAGTCTGTTTCATGAAGGAATAATAAGTAAACAACTGCTAAAGCCGCAAAAAAAAGTGGGAGAATAAAGTGGAAGGCGAAGTATCAGGTAAGGGTGGTTTTATCAACTGAGAATTCTCCTTTGATTCCTCTGACTACAGTAGTGCCAATGTAAGGAATTGCTAAAAGGAAATTTGTAGTGACTGTTTCTCCTTAAAAGGACATTTAGCCTCATGGTAAGAGGTAACCTATAAATGCAATGGCTATTAATAAAACAGTAATATGATTCTGATGTTTCATGTTTCTAAGAAGGTGTAAGATCCACAATGCAGGCCTCATGCTACATGAATAAATAAGCAATTAAAGAATATAGAAGCTCTGTTTTCATGAAACCATCGAATAATTCATAGGTTGTTTACATCTTGTTACATACAAGAGTTATGTTATGGATGAGAAGACAGTTATTGTACCTGACGTATAGTGTATTGCTAGAAATAAACCTGTTATGATTTGCAAAATTAAACAAATACAAAGCAAAGAATGGGCATTTCATTGTGATGAGATATTTGATGGGGCTGGTGGATCAATAAGTGCACTGTTAATGATTTTGATTGCTGTGTGGAATTTTCAAATGTTGGTCACTAGTGTTCTTATCGTTGAAAAACAACGATGATTTTTCATTACGTTGGCATGGTTCCATTCCATGTAAGAATAATGATGACGTACATTGTATTTTAAGTACTATTTCTGTTGCTAGTTTTATAAGCTTTTTCTTCAAAACCTTCACAGATTTGTAGTGGGTTTGGGTTTATTTCCACGGTAGAACTGGTTGTATTATTGCAATGAATTTTGATGGATCATTTTTGGGCTTAATGGTTTTTTTAATTTATTTAGGGTGACTGTTAATAGTTTTTGGTTATGCAACAGCTATGGCTACAAAGCAGTATCCTGAGGTTTGAGTTTCTAATAAAATTATCTTAGGTATACTTCCTTTATGTTGTTATGGAAATACTAATTAAAACCGCAGTGCAATATTTAGTCACATTCACTAAATGATTATAATCAAGAACCAATAAAAATATTAGCAACAATGCTGAGAAATTGGAACCTTTATGGTTTGCTTGTGGAAATGGAAAACGGTACAGACTATATGTACAATAGTGTGGCATTTTCTCAAAAAGATGAAAATATAATTACCATTTATTTCAACAACTCCAATCCTAGATATATACCTCAATGAACTGAAAACAGGTATTCAAACAAGAACTGGTACACAAATATTCATAGCAACATTATTCACAATAACCCAAAAGGTAGAAACCATTCAAAAGTCCATCAGTGGATGAATGGATATGCAAAATAGGGTAGATTCAAAGACTTCCATTTTCCTGCTATATAAAAAATAAAGTGAACTGGTGCAGCCACTGTGGAAAACACTATAGCAAAAACTTAAATGTGAAATTAACATATGATATGTCAATTCCACGTCAGGGTGTATACCCAAAAGTTTTGAAAGCAGGGACTGAAACACATATTTGTGTACTCATATTCATACCAGTACTATTCATACTGGTCAAAGATGGAAGGAATCCAAGTGTCCATGGATAGATGATTCCATAAACAAATTGTGGTATATACACAATGGAATACGATTCAGCCTTTAAAACTAAGGTAGTTCTGACACATGCTACAATGTGGATGAACCTTAAAGTCATTATGTCAACTGAAACAAACCAGACCAAAAAGGCACAAACATGCTATGATTCCACTAGTATGAGATATCCAAATAAGTCAAATTCAAAGAAAGAAAGTAGAATGTGATTCTCAGGGGTTGAAGAGAGTTGGTGTTTAATGGGTGTAAATATGGTTAATGTCGTAGAACTATATACTTAAAGTGGTTTAAATGGTAAGCATTATGTTGTATGGATTTAATCACAATGACAAACATGAATGAAGTACTGATACATGCTACAACATGATGAACATTGGAAACATCCTAAGAGAAAGAAGCCATACAGCAAAGACCACCCAGATCATATTTATTTACTCACTTTAAATCCATCAAGGTTTTATAAATAAGGGAAAGTCTCAAGAACAGTTCCAGAAAAAGTAAACTGGATCAGAACAGAAAACCACATTTCCATATAGTTAGGGCAAGTGGTGAAAGTTGAACAGGGCCTGTGGATGGGATTATAAAGTGAAAACCATAATAATTCCTCACTTGGCAGTGGTCCACTGGGAGAGTATCTCTGTTTGAGGTCGAACACACTGGAGGTTTTCATTTAGATTGGCAGATGTGGAAAATCAATGATGACTGAGGAATCTGAGCTTGGAGATAAAGTGTACGTTGTACTGCTACTGCAAGTTTTCTGTATCTCTGAAATTACTAGAAAGTAAATAACTTTTCCAAACAACCATGTCAATACCACACCTGAAAAGTAGAAAAGACATCAAACTTCATTATAAGGGCCAAGCCCTAGCCAGATCCAATTCACCCAAAATGATGAAGCTCATTGCTACTGTAAGAGTCCACATGTTATTAAAAGGCACTGTGAGAAGATTTTATTAGGAGCCACTATGTCTTGGGTGTTGCATACAACTTGGGATATGGTAGAAATAGTGGGATTTTTGAATTCCAATTTTCAACCTCAAACCACCAAAGAAAACTACTAGGAGTAATAAAGGAATTTACTAAGTTTGCACTACACAAAAGCAAGAGACAAAAATCAGTTGACTTTCTAGATACTCATAAAGTTTCAGAAAGAGAAATTAAGAAAACAATCCCATGTAACAATAGCATTTAAAAGAACAAAATACCTAGGAATACATTTAACCAAGGATGTGAAAGACCTGCACACTGAAAATTATAAAACACTGATAAAGAAACTAAGACACAAATAAATACAAAAATATTCCATGCTCATGCGGGGGATGTATTAATATTGTTTAAACACTCATTCCGCCAAAGTGGTGTACACAGTAATTGCAATCTCCACCAAATTCAAATGGCATTTTTCACAGAAACAAAACAATCCTACCACTTGTATGGAACAACAGAGAACCCCAAATAGGAAAAGCAGTCCTGAGAAATGAGAACACAGCCGGATGTATCTTGCTCCCTGACTTCAAACAATATTACGAAGCGACTGTAACCAAAGCAGTGTGATATTGGCACAAAAACAGGCACATACACCAGAGGAACAGAATAGAGAACACAGAAATACACCCATTCGTAGGTGGCCAGTTATTTTACAACAAAGGAGCCATGAACACAAAATAGGGAAAGGACCGTCCTCTCAACAAACAGTGCCAAGAACGCTGGACGCCACATGCCAAAGAACAACAGTAACTTAGCAAATTCCACAGTTTTCCACATCAAGCCCTTCCTCTGCTGGGTCCTCTGAAAATGGACCCCCCTTGGCAGTCAGCCACTCGCAGGAAGCTTCTCCCCACTCGCCCTCACCTTTTACTCCTGTGGTATCCTGAAGACGCCCGGCTCCTGCCTGCATCGGACTCCACCCAGCACTGACCTGAAGCGGAGCCCGCGGCCGACCCTGAGGACGCTGAGCTTCTGTCGGCTGGGTGAGGAGCCCAGTTCCCGAAGGAACCGAGTCCGTCACTGTAACGCAGGCACCTCGAGGATCAGAGAGCCGGGTCTGGCGCCGCCTGCTGGCCGGCTGGGAACTGCAGGCCACAACAGCTCACTTCAGTGGAGGCCACGCTCCCAGCTGGCAAGCCTGCAGAATCCACGAAATTTGGAAATTCAACCTGAAATGGAGCCATATAACCCAGGACTTCTCCAAAACTAGTTATACAAAAACAGCTGGAAACCTTATGCAATCAAATGAGTGTAGACAGAAACTTTACAACTTACACCAAAATTCACTCAAAACTGTCCACAGACAATTTTAAAATGCAAAACTATAAACACTCTAGAAGAAAACAAAGAAGAAAATCTACCTTACCTTGGGTTTGGTGATGAATTTTAACAAACAAATCCCTAAAAGGCTATTCAAAAAAGAAGTAAAATTCATGACATGGACTTTTAAAAATTAAAAATTTAACTCTGTGAAAGACCTTACTCAGAAAACCTAAAGACAAGCCAGAAACTGAGAGAAATATATTTACAAAATACATATCTGATAAAGGATTTGTAGTCAAATTATACCAAAAGCTCTAGAACAAACAACCCCATTAAAAATGGGTAAAGATCTGAACACCTGCCCAAAGAAAATATACAGATAGTAAACAAGCATATAAAAATATGCTCACATCACATATCATTACAGAATTACAAATTAAAACAGTGAACTAGCACTGCACACCTATTAGAACCACTAAACTCCAAAAAGAATGACACTGCTGATTGATGGAGGGTGAGGAACAACATGAAGTCTCCTTTACTGCTGATGAAACACACATACAGCTACTTTGAAAGACACTTTGGCAGTTTTTTCAAAAGCTACACAAGGCTCACCTGAGGATCCAACATCACACCTCTAGTATTTAGTCAACCACTTTGGAAAACAGTGTCCAAACAAAAACTATCAGGCAGTTATGCACTGCAACTCTACTCATAATGGCTAGAAACTTTAAAGTATTGGGATGTCCTCCAGTACATGAATGCACAAGCAAACTGGGATACATTCAAGTGAAGGGGAGCTAATGCTACCCCAAAATATACCTCTTGGGCATAAGGATTATTTGTGACTGATTATTTTTAAAGAAGACACATGATGATCTCTGAAACCCAACTGAGATGGCTCTTCTGTGAGGCAAATGTACATTGATAAGGGAAATCTCCATTTGAAAGGTAGTCTCCCTCTCTGTACCAGGAATAGAAGAATGACAATCTTGGGAAACCCTTATCAGTAGAGAAGGCAGGACTTAAATCTGCACAACAACCATACCCTTCCTTTCTTTCCTTTTTAGATGAAGATGGTATCTACGGTGATGTCTTGGGCCATTTCAGGGTGTTAGTCAATTTCCTGGGTTTCTCCCATGCACACAGGAGGTACACGTTATTAAACTTGTTTGCACAACAACAAAATGAAGGGAGTTACACTGTATACTTAAAATGATGTAAATGAGAAATGTCATGTTCTTTATTTTTAATTACAATGGGAAAAAAATAATGTAGTACTGATACATGTTACAACATGAATAAACATTAAAAACATCATTAGTGAAAAAATTCCATGCAGAAAAGGCCACCCAGCTCCCATACTCATCGTGTCTGCTTTAAATCCATCAAGGTTGTCCAAATGAGGGAAAATCTCAGTAATGGTTCCAAAAAAAGAAAACTGGATCAGGATGGAAAGAGACATTTTCCTGCAGGTGGGACAACTGGTGAGAGTGGAAGTGGGCCTGTGGATTAAATGACAATGTGGAAACAATATGGTTTCCTCATTTCGGGGTTATGTGCTGGTCCCTCTGGAGAATGCCCCCATGATGGATAAAACACATGGAGTATTTTGGGTGAAGTGGCAAATGTGAGTACTTTTTACCATTACGGAAAGTCTTCTATGCATTTAAAATTACTGGAAAGTGAATTACTTTTCAAAACAACCATCTCAATACCATGTCAGAAAAGCAGATAAGACAGACATCAAACTTTGTTATACAGGCCAAGACTTACCCAGACCAAGTTCAGCCAAGGCTGTGATACTAACTGCCCTCGTAGGAGTCCGCATGGTATTAAGAAGCACTGTGGGAAGAGTGTATTAGTAGCCACCATGTCTCGGGTCCTCTGGATGACCCGGTGAAGGAGAAACAGTGAGAGTTTAGAAATACAATTTTCCACATCACTTCACAGAAAAGTTGTTCAAATAAATAAATTCAGTAAAGTTGAAGAATATGAAATCAATATACAAAAATCAGTAGTGTTTCTATACACTAATAATGAACCATCAGAAAGAAAAATTAAGAAAACAATCCCATTTACAATTGCATCAAAAAGAATAAAATACCTAGGAACAAATTTAACCAAGGACATGAAAGACCGGTACTTAGAAAACTATAAAGCGTTGATAAAGAAATTGAAGAAAACACAAACAGGAAAATATTCCATGTTCATGCATTGGAAGAATGCCTTAATAAAATGTCTATTCCAACCAAAGCCATCAACAAATTCACTGCAATCACAGTAAAACATCCAATGGCATTTTTCATAGAAATAGAAATAACAATCCTAGTATTAGTATGGAACAACTAAGGACCCTGAACAGCCAAGCGATTCTGAGAAAGAAGAACACAGCGGGAGGCATCTCCCTCCCTGACTTTAAACTGTATCACGGAGCTGTAGTAACCACAACAGTGAGAAGCTGGCAGAAACACAGACACATGGACTAGGGGAACGGAAGAGAGACCCCAGAAATAACCTCAAATGTACGTGGTCAGTTAATTCATGAAAATCAGGGCAAGAACACACCAGGAGGAAAGGACAGTTGCCTCAAACAGTGCCAGGAAAACGGGACACCATATGCCAAAGAACATCACTGGTCATCACCTGTGTCACACACAAAACTAAAAATCCAGTTTTCCACATCAAGCTCTTTCCTTCCTGAGCCCTCTGAGGACGGACCTCCCCCCTCAGCGCTCAGCTGCACACAGGAAACTTCTCTCTACTTTGTCCTCATTCTTTCCCTCTTGCAGGGCCTCCCTGCTGGTGGGTACTGACTCAACCCAGCTCCTGTCAGCATGGGCACAGCCCCACTATGCAGAAGCCTGAGCCCTGACACATCCCAAGGAGACAAAGCTCCTCTCAGCTGTGCAGGGAGCCAAGTCTGAG
Organism: Balaenoptera acutorostrata; assembly: GCF_949987535.1. Taxonomy (NCBI): domain Eukaryota; kingdom Metazoa; phylum Chordata; class Mammalia; order Artiodactyla; family Balaenopteridae; genus Balaenoptera; species Balaenoptera acutorostrata. The sequence goes on from NC_080069.1 coordinate 364,881, forward strand.
GGGACAATGTGCCCGTGCCCTGCTGGGCAGAGAGGTGGGTCTGGCGCCCCCTGTGGGCCATCAGAGAAGAGCGGGGAGCCCTGCGCTCACACACCCCAGAGGCCTCATCCCGAATGCAGTTCTGCTGTGTACACTAAGTTTGGAGAGCCAAACTGAAACAGAGCCGAATATCTCACCATGTCTTCTCACCATGTCTTCTCAATAAATGGCTAAGGAACAATTGTACTAAAAACCATATGGAATGAAACGAACATAGACACAAACTTTACAACTGACACCAAAATTCACTCAAAATTGTCCATAGACAAATGACAAAACTATAAAAATTTTACAAGAAAGCAAAAGAATTTCTACACGACCTTGGGTCTGGGGATGAGTTGTTCTGTTTTGTCTTTTTCTTCCTTTGGCTGCATTGGGTCTTCATTGCTGCACACGGGCTTTCTCAAGTTGTGGCAAGCGGGGGATACTCTTTGTTGCAGTGCACAGGCTTCTCATTGTGGTGGCTTCTCTTTTTGTGGAGCGCGGGCCCTAGAGCACATGGGCTTCGGTAGCTGCGGCGCGTGGGCTCAGTAGTTGTGGCTCGCCGGCTCTAGAGCGCAGGCTCAGTAGTTGTGGCGCATGGGCTTAGCTGCTCCGCGGCATGTGGTATCTTTCTGGGCCAGGGATAGAACCCATGCCCCCTGCATTGGCAGGTGGACTCTTAACCACTGCGCCACCAGGCAAGTCAAGGGTCTGGTGATGAGTTTTAACACACAACACTAAAAGGCAATCTACAAAATTTTTAAAAATAAATTAATAACGTGGACTTTAAAAAATTATACATTTCTACTCTGTGGAGGACCTTATTCAGAAAACCAAAAGACAAACCACAAACCAGGAGAAAATATCTTCAAAACATGCATCTGATAAAGGATTTGTAGCAAAATTATACCAAGAACTCTACAGCAAACAACCCTGTTAATAATTGGTAAAGATCAAAATAGACACCTGGCCAAAGAGGGTATACTGATAGTAAATAAATCATACAGAAACATACTCAAGATCCTGGTGGAATGCATGTACAGCCAACTTTGGAAGACAGTTTGGCAGTTTTTTCCAAAGCTAAACATCTCATCTTAGGACACAATAAGCGCACCTCTTGTACTTAGACAACTGTTCTGAAAAACTGCTCAAACAAAAACTAGCATAAAATAATGCACAACAGCTCTACTCAAAATGGCTTAAAAATGTAAAGATATCAGGATATTCTTCTGTAGATGAATTCATAAGCAAATTAGGCCACATAAATGTCAAGGGGAGCAGAATATGCCTGTTTAACATAAGTATTATTTTGGACTGATGAATTTACAAAACAGCAGACCCAGGAGAATGTTTGAAAATGCCCTTCTAGGAAGTAAATGTGCATTTATTAGGGAAATCTCCATTTGTAAGGATGTCTCCCTCCCTGTACCAGGAACTGAAGGATGACTAAGTCTCAAGAAAAGCTTGTCAATGGAGAAGGCCTGGATGTAAATCTGCATAATATCCATACCCTTGTTTACTGTGCTTTGCCTCATAACCTCCCAACTGGCTTCCCCCAACCCTCCCCTAACATCTTTCTTTTGTTTTTAGCTGAAGATAGCATTTAAGTTACTTGCTTGGGCCATTTCAGGGAGTGACTCAGTTTTCCTAGGTATCTTCCAAGTATACAGGAGGTATGCATGCTATTAAACGTCTACTTGTTTTTCTCCAGTTCTTCTGTGTTTCATTATGGGGGGGCGGGGGGGGACCTCAAGGAGAAACAAAAAAGTGTAGAGGGAAAATTATTTTTCCTCCCATACACATGCAATGGAATAGTACTCAGAAATATAAAGGAATGAACCATCAAACCATACAAAAATCATGGATGAATCTTACATTTATATTGCTAAGTGAAAGAATGCAGTCTGAAGTTCTATACATGATATGACCCCACTTACACAACATTCTGGAAAAGGCAAAACAGAGTTAGTAAACAGGTTATGAGGTAGTGGGTTAAATATTCCAAATGATACGTTTGTGATGAATACCTGCCACTATGCATTTGTCTAAACCCAAAGATTTTTAGACCCCAACAAGTAAATCATAATCTATTCAAATTTAGTTATTTATGATATGGGGATGTCATAGAATGGAACAGAAAATGCAACAGAGAGTCTGACTTAGAAATGTATGAAAAAAACTCACTGTTGGTGATGGGGACAGAATGGCTGATCTAAGTCAACCCTGGAAATGAACAGAATCTGCAGGCCAAAGGCAATATATACCATACATAAACAGTGGGCTCTTAAGTTCTTTCCCATGGGAGAAGTAGGTAACAGTACTGAAACTACTGTATCAGCAATCAAATGTAACAAGCACTGAATTCAATAAATGACAGATGGTGGAAGCCAGGTTTCTTACCACTGGAGTGGGAAGTTACAGACAAACAAAGGGAGAAGTTTACAATCTCCATGTCATAATGGATCAGGTTGGAGACATGAGCATAAATTATCTTTAGCCTAATGTGTTTAGATATTTTACCACATAGAAATCTTCATGTGTATATACACAGGCTGGGATACATGCATGTATTTCCATGTATTGTCAGCGGAGCATATTTAGCTCCCACATGTATGCTTTGAATATGATTCTCTAATAAAAAGGACCAGGGGCTCTTTGAAGAAACGACTGAAACTATGATTGAGACACTAAATATATAAGCCAGGATAATCCTGAAGTATGCAAAAGTAAAGAAAAAAAAACCCACAAGGAGAAATGTTAAATGAAAACAGGAGCCAAAGCAAGAATAAACTAAGCAACCTAACAATGCAGTGCTGGGTTGTAACCAGAAGTTTAAAATAACTATCCATGGGCTTCCCTGGTGGTGCAGTGGTTGAGAGTCTGCCTGCCAATGCAGGGGACATGGGTTCGAGCCCTGGTCTGGGAAGATCCCACATGCTGCGGAGCAACTAGGCCCGTGAACCACAACTACTGAGCCTGCGCGTCTGGAGCCTGTGCTCTGCAACAAGAGAGGCCGCGACAGTGAGAGGCCCGCGCACCGCGATGAAGAGTGGCCCCCGCTTGCCACAACTAGAGAAAGCCCTCACACAGAAACGAAGACCCAACATAGCAATCAATCAATCAATCAATCTTTAAAAAAAATAAAATAAAATAACTATCCAGGTGTCCAAACTGGAAAAATAAATGATTACCTAGTTTTATTTGTATATACTCACAATTAATAATCTGAAAAGGAATTTAAGAAAACAATTCCATTTTCAAGAACGTCAACATTATTACAATACTTTGGAATTGATTTAATTAGGATGCAAGACTGGCACTTACAAAGCACTGCTGAAAGAAATCCTAAATAAATGTGAAGATATCCCATGGTGACAGAAAGACTTGTTAAGACGGCAATAATATATAATGCAACCTACAGATTCAATGTGAATCCCAAAAGGCCTTTGGGAAGAAATACACAAGCTTACCCTAACATATATACAGAATTACAAGGGACTCCAAAGAGACAAAACAACCACATGAGTCTACAGAGCAAAAGTCCTGTGGGCAAGGGCAAAGGTGCCTAAATGGAGAACAGGGAAATCCAGTTAAGAGAAGGGACTCAGGATCAGGAAAGGAAATGAGGGATGGAGGCTGGTAGTCATATTCAGGGAAGCCCAGCAGGTAGTTTCGTGGGGGGAAGAGGAAGAGGAAGCAGGCTGGAGCTGTTTAGAAGAGGAAAGGGTGAACTAAAGGAAGGAACTTCAGGTGTATTCAGCTGTCCCAGGTTGCTGGCTTGGGGAGATGCTGAAGCAGGGGTGTCGCACAGGATAGAAACTCCCTTGTGCAGGGTCCTCAAGAGACCTCCAACAGCCTTGTAGATGATGGGTGGGGTTTGTTTTATTATTTTAAAAATATCCCTGTGGGATAAAATTAAAAATTAGGAATTCTGTTACAGTCCGCCTTATTATAACAGTTTTCTTTTTTTTACTGATCTGTGAAGTACCAAAGTGTGAGGACCACTGTTCCAATACACCTCATAGTGTTGCTGACTCTTCCACTGATACAATTATATGAAATTGAACTTATTCAATAAATCTATTAAACATCTGCCCTCTGCCCAGCACCCTCCCAGGTGTTGGGAATGCAGTGAAAATACTCCATAATATGCACATCCGGTGGGCACATTCTTAACAAAAGGCTTTTACATTTTCACCAGTAGTTTATCCTCAATGTCATCACTTGTCAATTAATGACCGTGCTGTTTAGGAAGCTCATTAAAAACCCAGGAATCAGGGTTCCTGGCAGGCTCTCCCATTCTCCCTCCAGCACTCTTCCACCCTTTCTGGGTTTCAGTTTCCTCATGTGTAAAAACACAGGGCATCTGACTATAATTCATTCCAGGAACCCAAGCCTATTGACGGAGAGGGGAAATAGCTACTCTGAGCTCTGGATGATAGACCAAAAACCAGACGTAAAGAAAAATACGTCATTGCTGGTTTTCAGTCAAACAGACAGGTATAATGAAGGCAGGAATCCCGCTGGCCCTCCAGGATTTGCCTGGGGACCTAATATGGGAAATTCTTATACATCAAGAGATGGCTCTGAGCTGGATTTCTACAAAAGAAGAGTACAGCAACCCAGTAGACCTTTATACCCCCTCAGCCGCAGGAGGAGAATGGCTGCAGGCTACTGAAAGCCAGCAGCATTGACAAATAAACTCCCATGGCCTTTGTCAAACTGCAGTGGTACCTCTGAGTTCTCTGTTTCCTTCCCTATTCTGACTTTTTCCTCAATAAATGTACATTTCTTAATATAATGTCACAGTGGAAGCAAAACAGACCTTCAATTTTTAGACCTCAATTTATAGAACACTTAGAGGTTCTAGGGGTTTTGTTTTTAAAGGACCGCATAATTTGAAAATTGTACAAGTTCTAATTATCCAGTTCCAAAACACCAAACACACTGCATGGGGTCCCCATGGAAAGGGCCCTCTCAGCAGGAGCGCCACCGATTCCACACTGAAAGGGCAGCAAGGTGCCCTTCTCCCTTCTCTGCTGCCTGGGTGACCACCATGTTTTTAAATCCATGCCCCCTGGCTAGTTTCTAAGGTGCAATTCTAGGACCCTTCCCTTTCCCATCCCAGCAGGAGGCCAAGGGCCGGCCAGGGTTGGAGAAGTGCAGGAAGCAGGGCTGGCCCAGCTCGCCAGAGTGGGAGTTGGAGGGGTCCCAGCAGGTGAAATCACCACGCAGGATAAATCCCTTGGACTTGCCATAGACCAAGGGCAGGTCTCGCAGGGCAACCAGCCCCTCTCCGGTTCTGCTTGCAGAGACCTCGCATGGGGCACTTGGCCGCTTGGGAAAACCCGCGCGGGAGTGAGCTTTACACCAGCAGATGTTTTGTAAAATTGGAGAGGGCAGGCTCGGGCATGTCCTCAAAGCCTTTACTCCAAAAGCAAGCCCTTCCTGCGGCCGCCAGGTTAGGGGGCTCCGCGACTGTGCCGAACAGCTCTGGTGTGAGTCGTGGTTCCCTCCTCCACCCACCCCCACGAGCCCCCGTCCCCTTACCTGTGGTCTGCGGCCCTCGGCTCCGCGCTCCGATGCCGCTGGGGTGCCAGGGACCCACGGGAGGGGTCGTTCCCGGCCACCGCTCGTTGTCTCCCTAGACCCGCGCCGGCTGGCCGGGGCCGGACGGCGAGGAGCCCCGAGGACACCACGCGCCAGGTGCGCTCCGGTCGGGACGCCCACTTCCGGGAGAGGCGCGCGGACCGCTGGCGCGCTCAGGGGAGCCGCAGCCAATGCCGAGCGAGACCCGCCCCGCCGGCGCCGCGTCCGCGCGGCACAGCACGGTCTCGGCACTCCGGCCACGGGCGCCTGGGGCGGGGCGTCTCCTCTCCTGCGAGCGCGAGGCAGGAAGCAGCACCCCTGCGAGGCCGCTAGCGATGCTGCGGCGCGCGGGCCCCTGCGGCGCGGAGACCGCTCCGGGCTGGTCTCACTGAGACCAACGCCGCCAGCAGGAGCACTTGGCGGGACCCGGCTTGGGCGGGGGAGCTGCAGGCCCCCGCAAACAACCCAATTTTTTAAATGGAAAAAGGACTTGAAAAGACCCTTCCCCAGATAAGACATGCAAATGGTCAACGAGCACAGGAAGAGATGTTAAACATCATTAGTCATGATGGAAATGCACATTAGTACCATAATGCCATGCCCCTCCACCAACAGTAGAAAGCCTATAATCAAGAAAACGTAAAATAACAAATGTTGGCAAAAATGTAGAGAAATTGATACACAATGTCCCATGGGGAAAATAAGTTCTGGAGATGGATGCTGAGACTATTCGTACAACAGCGTGAATGTAGTTAATGCCATAGAACTGTATACTCAAAATGGTTCAAACTGGTCAATGTTATGTCTTTTTAATCACAATGAAAAAAAAAATGAAGCACTGATGATACATGTTACAACATGGATAAACACTGAAAACATTCTAAGTCAAAGAAGTCATACTGAAAAGGCCACTCAGTTCATAATCATCTTGTGTGCTTTAAATCCATAAAGGTTTTGAAAATGCCTGGTGGTCCAGTCGTTAAGACTCTGCGCTTCCAATGCAGGGTGCGTGGGTTCAATCCCTGGTCCAGGGAACTAAGATCCCACATGCCATAAAGCCAAAAAAAAAAAAGGAAAAGAAAAAAAAATGAGGGAAAGTCTCAGTAAAAGTTTCAGAAAAAGAAAACTGGATCAGAATGGGAAAAGACATTTCCATACAGTTGAGGCAATGATGAAAGTTGAAGTGGGTCTGTGGATAGGATTACAAGGTAGAACCATGAAATTTCCACTTTTCAGGTTTATGTGCTGGTTCCCTGGGAGAGTATCCCAGGATTGCATAAAACACACTGGAGTATTTTACGTGAGGTGGCAAATGTGAGTACTTTGTACTGCTTCTTAAAGTTTTTTTATACACTTGACATTACTGGAAAATAAATTACTTTCAAAAGAACCATGCAAAACCATTCCAAAAAAAGCAGAGAAGACATCCAACTTCATCATAGAAGCCAAGCCTTAACTAGATCCAGTTCACCCAAAGGGGTAATGCTACTCACTCTTGCAGGAGTCCACACGTTATTAAGAGGCACGGTGGGAAGATTATATTAGGAGCCACTATGTCCTGGGTGCTGTGGATGACCTGGATGTAGTAGAATCAGTGGGATATCTGATTTCTAGTTTTCCACATCAAACCACCAAAAAACTCTTAGAACTAATAAATGAATTCAGTAAAGCTGCAGGGTACAAAATCAATACACAAAAATCAGTTGTCTTTTTATACACTAATAATGTGCCCTCCAAGAGAAATTAAGAAAACAATCCCATTTACAATTGCATCCAAAAATTACCGAGGAATAAATTTAACCAGGAGGCAGAGTCAAGATGGCGGTGTGAGAAGATGAGGAGTTAGCATCTCCCCACAACTAGGGCGCCTGCAGCCGCTGGGGGAACACCCTGACACCCCGGGAGATGGGAGGAACCCCAGAGTGAACCGGTAGGAGGTAGGGGGACTGAGGGGGAGGAGAAGTGGAGGCCAGACAGGATGGGGCCCCTGAGGCTGGGGAGATCAGGAGAGGCAGGGGGAGGGATCCTGCGGGAGAAGGAGGAGAGGAATGAGGGCGATTGCCCTGCCCACTCGGGCACGGGAGCCTGGTGAGCACCCAGGCCGGTCCCCTGCCCTCCAGGGCCCCCATTCCCCCCCCCACATTGGTCCTGGGGACATAGGAGGGAGGCCACAGAGATCAGGAGAGGCAGGCAGGAGGAACACTCCTAGACAGGAGGAGCAGGAGAGGAGAGGAGGGCATTTTCCCTGCCCACTCGAGCCCAGGAAGCCTGCTGGGCTCCAAGGTGAGGTCCCCCGCCCTCTGAGAACAGGGGTGGGGGGCATGCCTGAGCCCCCTCTCTTCCTTGAGCCTAAGCCCCACCCCACACAGCCCCCAGGGCCTTTTCCAGCCCTGTGGGTCCTAAGCATAGGCTCCGCCCACTGCCCAAACCTTGCCCTTGCTTAGGCCCTGCCCTCCACAGCCAAGGCCTTTCCCCCCCACCCTTTTTTTTTTCTTTTTTTTTCTTTTCCCTCCTCCTCTTTTTTACTATTGTGGTACTGATGCACCTTCCGGTTGTTGAGTCATCTATATTTTTATTTTTATATTCTTTCTAACATATCTGTTAGTTTCCTAGCCTAATTTTATTTTTTACTTTGCTATTGTTCTCTTTTTTTGCTGCCCCATGTGGCTTGCGGGATCTTGGTTCTCGAGCTGGGGGTCGGGTGGAAGCTCCTGCAGTGGGAGCTCTGAGTCCGAACCACTGGACTAACAGAGAACCTCAGACCCCGAGGAATATTCATCAGGGTGAGGTCTCCCAGAGGTCCTCATCTCAGCACCAAGACCCAGCTCTACACAATAGGCTACAAACTCCAGTGTTGGTAGCCTCAGGCCAAACAACCAGTAAGACAGGAACACAATCCCACTCATATAAAAAAAAAAAAAGAGACGGCCAAAAAATATGTCACAGATGGGGCTTCCCTGGTGGCGCAGTGGTTGAGAGTCTGCCTGCCAATGCAGGCGACACGGGTTCGAGCCCTGGTCTGGGAAGATCCCACATGCCGCGGAGCAACTAGGCCCGTGAGCCACAACTACTGAGCCTGCGCGTCTGGAGCCTGTGCTCCACAATAAGAGAGGCCGCGACAGTGAGAGGCCCGCGCACCGCGATGAAGAGTGGCCCCCACTTGCCGCAACTGGAGAAAGCCCTCGCACAGAAACGAAGACCCAACACAGCCAAAAATAAATAAATAAAAGAACGTGAATTTCTTAAAAAAAAAAAAGATTAAAAAAAAAATATGTCACAGATGAAGGAGCAAGGTAAAATCCTACAAGACCAAATAAATGAAGAGGAAATAGGCAATCTACCTGAAAAAGAATTCAGAGTAATGATAGTAAATATGATCCACAATCTCAGAAATAGAATGGAGACATGGAATGAGAGAATACAAGAAATGTTTAACAAAGATCTAGAAGAACTAAAGAACAAACAAACAGAGATGAACAATACAATAACTGAAATGAAAAATACACTAGAAGGAATCAATAACAGAATAACTGAGGCAGAAGAACAAATAAGGGAGCTGGAAGACAAAATGGTGGAAAAACTGCCAAGTAGCAGAATAAAGAAAAAAGAATGAAAAGAATTGAAGACAGTCTCAGAGACCTCTGGGACAACACTAAACACACCAACATTCGAATTATAGGGGTCCAAAAAGAAGAAGAGAAAAAGAAAGGGTCTGAGAAAATATTTGAAGAGATTATAGTCGAAAACTTCCCCAACATGAGAAAGGAAATATTCACCCAAGTCCAGGAAGCACAGAGAGTCCCAGACAGGATAAACCCGAGGAAAAACACACCAAGACACATACTAATCAAACTAACAAAAATTAAGTTCAAAGAAAAAATATTAAAAGCAGCAAGGGAAAAACAAAAAATAACACAGAAAAGAATCCCCATAAGGTTATCAGCTGATTTTTCAGCAGAAACTCTGCAGGCCAGAAGGGAGTGGCAGGATATACTTAAAGTGATGAAAGAGAAAAACCTACAGACAAGATTACTCTATCCAGCAAGGATCTCATTCAGATTAGATGGAGAAATCAAAAGCTTTTCAGACAAGCAAAAGTGAAGAGAATTCAGCACCACCAAACCAGCTTTACAACAAATGCTAAAGAAACTTCTCAAGGTGGGAAACATAAGAGAAGAAAAAGACCCACAAAAACAAACCCAAAACAGTTAATAAAATGGTAATAGGAACATAGATATCGATAATAACCTTGAATGTAAGTGGATTAAATGTCCCAACCAAAAGACACAGACTGGCTGAATGGATACAAAAACAAGACCCATATATACACTGTCTATAAGAGACACACTTCAGACCTAGGGACACATACAGACTGAAAGTGAAGGGATGGAAAAAGATATTCCATACAAATGGAAATCAAAAGAAAGCTGGAGTAGCAATTCTCATATCAGATAAAATAGACTTTAGAATAAAGAAAGAAAGAGAAAAACAAATACAGTATGCTAACACATATATACGGAATCTAAGGGGAAAAAAAAAAGGCCATGAAGAACCTAGTGGCAAGACGGGAATAAAGACACAGACCTACTAGAGAATGGACTTGAGGATATGGGGAGGGGGTGGGGTGAGATGTGACAGGGTAAGAGAGTGTCATGGACATATATACACTACCAAACGTAAAATAGATAACTAGTGGGAAGCAGCCACATAGCACAGGGAGATCAGCTCAGTGCTTTGTGACCACCTAGAGGGGTGGGATGGGGAGGGTGGGAGGGAGAGAGATGCAAGAGGGAAGAGAAATGGGAACATATAGTATATGTATAACTGATTCACTTTGTTATAAAGCAGAAAGTAACACACCATTGTAAGGCAATTATACTTCAATAAAGATGTTTTTTAAAAAAAAATATTGCTCTTGGTGGAAAAATACCTAGCAAATATTCTTTCATATTTATAGCTCTCCTACAATTATGTATTTTTTCATTTGTCTTTAGTAGCTTGTATAAAGATTGTTTGGATTACAGTTATTTTGAAACATGGTAATAATTCATTTGTGTGTGAATAATTATATTGTAACTTAAAATAAAATCTAGATTTCCCATGATACCTATCTGACATCTTCATGTTGCCCAACCCAAACTGTGGACTATTTGCCTGCATGTGTAGATATGTCAAGTTCTGGAAAAAATGTGACACGTTTTTCTAAAGCATTAATTTTACTCAATCAGTTTTGGGGAAACATTACATAACATGTTTAACAACTTTATTAGAATAAAACATTCAAACGCATTTTAAAGGCCCACAGTGACACTTCAAAGAAATGTCCTACTTCCAGTGGGCGTTTCAAACTGTATCTCAAGACCTGGCTCCATATGGACTTGCCTCTGGTACTGGGCTTATTTCAAGTGGAAATAGTTGAGAAGGGCTGTTTTCTATAAAGGAGTTCTGTTAGTCTTTGCTCAGGCATGTCGTTAAGTTGAATTTGATATTCTTGATGGAGGGATATGAAGCAATAACAAGAAATAGGGGACAATTTTTTTAATATTAGATTCCATTTAAGATCTGGTTTTGAATTTAGAGAAAAGGGTCACATACATTAGTTTGTGGAAAACACTAGATATAAAATTACTATACAAAGAGATAGGAAATTGAATTTCTGGCTTCTGCATATCCATTTATATCTCTTACACCAGGCAAGTTATGACTTTATAATGTACCTGATCTAACATTCTGCTTGATGAATATATCTTCCTCACAGCTTCCCTAAAATTTAATCTTCTAGGCTTTCCAACTGTAATTTTGGTGCTGGAGAGCTCTAATTTTAAATATATTTGTCTACATTTAATTGATAGATTAAATAGATAGATAGATTAAACTGATAGATTTCTCAAATTAATGATAAATACACCCTTTGGTCACATTCATTCTTTGGTCCTAGTTTAATCCACTTTTTCCTCAGAAATTGACAAGCATCGCTATTGTACATCACAGTTACTCAGGAACTTTTAAAACAGTTGTAATTGCCTTCTTGATCTTCTCTTTTCTTTTCTAAATAGCTCCAATCATATCAGTTGTTTCACATGTAAAGCATTTTGAATCTCTTTAGTGATCCAACCTGTTCTTCTTTTTATGTGCTTCAGATTGGCAAAGACCCTCGTAAATTACAGCACCTATAAATGAGTGTGATTCTCAGAGTATGGTTTTACCAGTGCAGATCAGAGTTTACAGAAGACTTTTCTCCATCTACATCATGTTAAAAAATATAACTATGTCCTTGCTCCCAGTCCAGAACAATTAGACTCTAATATTCTTCTACATCCATTTTTATTTATTTTAATGGTCTTTTCTTAATCTATGATTCTTAAAATGTTCCATTTGTAAATTGGCTTAGGATTTAGATTGCCATAGTAGAGAGTTACTTGACTCAGTTCCAAACTAAGGTACTGGGGAAAAAAATGGAATCTCTAGTCATTTTAAATTGCTTTACTCTGAACCTAGCAATTAAAAATAATTGCCACATTTTCAGTTTTTTAAGTTAGTCTGGATGTGGCTGAGCTTCTGGTCTGTTACAATAAACAGGAGAAAAATATTTATAATACATTACTTTATTAAGGTTTAAAGTAATAAAAATTGCTTAACTTGGGTAAAATCAGGGTTCTAGTGTTTTTAGTTTAATTCAACAGATTCTTTTAAATGTTTCAAAAAGCCTCCACTGAACTAATTAGTTCTGACTAGCAATCAGCGGCGGTTGATTCCTCACTCAAAAACGTCCAAAAAGACACAGCATGTCTGTCAGCCTTGTTGTGAGGGATTTCAGCATGGAGCAAAGGGGAGGAAGCCTTGGAAAGTCAGCTCCATGAATAACTGTTATCTGCCTAGCTAGGTCCATATCCCAACACAAAATAACCAAATACAGTTACTTTCCTTTAATGAACAAATTGAAGAAGGCTCTCATCTTGAAGTTACCAAGAAGTAAACTGAAAACAACTTACCTGGCCATAACCTGGGCCAGCTACTTTCCTCAGTCCTAGAATTTCCCATCAGTTTAAAATTTATTGGAAACTCAGCTTATGGGAGAATTATATTTTCCTTTAAAACACAAACAGCTGGAGTAGAAAAGGACCATAATATCATATATCTTATATATAATCTTTAATAATAACGTACAAATTGTAAATATTAACCTGATTAATTTTCATTTTACAGGAAAACTTGGTTGTGCATATTCCCCATAATTTAAATTTATCCATATGGCTTGCAAGGGTTTTTCATGTGTTGAAATTCTCTCTTATATTTAGATTTCCTTTAGAGAGTTTTGATAATACCGTTCATGAACTACCTACTGCCAATTCTTGCATTTTTGAAACTTAATATGTATACAGAGGGCAGAAATAAGTGCCTATAGCTGAAATGAAAGAATACAAAGTTCTAGAGATAAATGTTTGAAATGCAAAATAGTTTGCTCCTTTAATCAAACATTTATCAAGTGCCAGTGTGGGTGTGTTACTCAGTGGGACACCAGATCAGGGGCTTTCACTGAGTTTCCAGGCCAGGAAACGTGTGACTCAGCTGTCCTTGGTTCACTCACCTTGAACTGAAAGTTTTTCAAAAATGCTTTTGACTTGAGTTTTTATGTTTGTCAAATTGCTGATGATTATTCTACCAGTATCTAATTATCTTAGCTCATTTTTAAGGAAACAGAGACCTGTTAGAAAATGAATAACTATATTTTAACATGTTTGATTACCATAATAATAAGTTCAACAACAATATCTATTATCTCCTTTGATCCTCCCAACAAATCTATAAATTTGCAACTCTTATTATGCCAGTTTTATAGATGAGGAAAGAGAGGCAAAGAGAATCTGAAGACATACTCAGCATCTCACAGCTACTAAATGGTAGAAAAGGCTTTGAATTAGTCTCTCTTCCTCCAGAATCTGAGCATTTGATCACTCTGCTCACTTCTATATTATAATAAATGTGCTGATGTACTTATTATTATTAATGACAATGATCTTTTTATTTTGTTATAAGTGTTTCCCCATTTACTATTTTTTTATTAAACAGATATACAAGAATATGGGAGGAGGGGGTATTGGATGAAGGCAGTCAAAAGATACAGACTTCCAGTTATAAGATAAATAAGTACTACAGATGCAGTGTACAACATGATCAATATAATTAACACTGATGCACATTATATATGACAGTGTTTAAGGGAGTAAACCCTAAGAGTTCTCATCACAAGGAAAAATATTTTTGTCTTTCTCTTTTCTTCTGTATCTGTATGAGATGATGGATGTTCACTAAACGTATGGTAGTAATCATTTCATGATGTATGTAAGTCAAAACTCTATGCTGTACATCTTAGTTGTATGTTAATTATATCTCAATAAAACTGGAAGAAAAAAGAATACTTTAAAAGTGAATGAAAATTTAAAAGCTATGGCAAAATGGTAACAATTTTCAGTTCAGGATATACAATTATTATGTGTATATTATTTTCCTTTCATCAAATTGTTTCATGTCTGATAGTTTTTGACTTATAATTACAAAGCAGCATCAATTTTACAGACCCTTAGGCAGATCTTTCAGATGTTAGATGGAACTTCTCATTTTCCAGTTTTATTCCACAATCATGTCTTACTCTGAATTTCTTTTATATTATATTTTAAAAATTAGTTTAATGCACAGCCTGTGCAACTCAACCACAAAAAACAAACAACCCAATCGAAAAGTGGGCAGAAGAACTAAACAGACATTTCTCCAAAGAAGACATACAGATGGCCAAGGGGCACACGAAAAGATGCTCAACATCACTAATTATTAGAGAAATGCAAATCAAAACTACAATGACATATCACCTCACACCCTACAAACAACAAATGCTGGAGAGGGTGTGGAGAAAAGGGAACCCTCTTGGACTATTGGTGGGAATGTAAACTTATACAACCACTATGGAGAACAGTATGGAGGTTCCTTAAAAACTAAAAATAGAACTACCATACGACCCAGCAATCCCACTACTGGGCATATACCCTGAGAAAACCATAATCCAAAAATATACATGCACCCCAATGTTCATTGCAGCACTGTTTACAATAGCAGGACATGGAAGCAACCTAAATGTCCATCGACAGATGAATAAAGAGGATGTGGTATATATATATAATATATATATATATACATATTATATACACACACACACACACACACACACACACAATGGAGTATTACTCAGCCATAAAACAGAATGAAATAATGCCATTTGCAGCAACACAGATGGACCTAGAGATTATCATACTAAGTGAGTCAGGAAGAGAAAGACAAATACCCTATGACATCACTTATATATGTGAAATCTAAAATGCGACACAAATGAACTTATCTATGAAATGAAACAGACTCACAGACATAGAGAACAGACTTGTGGTTGCCAAGGGTGGGGGTGGGGAGGGATGGACCGGGAGTTTGGGGTTAGCAGATGCAAACTAGTATATATAGGATGGATAAACAACAAGGTCCTGCTGTAGAGCACAGGGAACTGTGCTCTACAGAATATTGAATATATTCAATATTCTGTGATAAACCATAATGGAAAAGAACATTGAAAAAATAAATAAAAATAAAAAATCAGTTTGATGCAGAGAGCATGAAAAGAGACTGCAGGTTCTGGAAATAACATTCAAGCTGAAGAACTTCAATTTTTATTTTGTTTTTTACATCTTGATGTGAACTCAAGTACATTGCTGTAAAACAAAAACTTAGATTAAATATAGATATTTTCTAAAGTACATTTCCTCCCTAGATGTGACTCTGCTTCCTAATCTAAGTTGCTAATCTTCATCAGTTAAAATAGATATTAGATCTACAGAGTTATAAAGACAAGTGGAAAAAAATTTGGGTAGGAAACATGATGGAGGGAAAGTAGCAAAATCTCAATGAGAAAAAGGACGAGTGTGTCAGCTGTGAGAAGAACCTGGAAGTGACAGCTGGAGGACGTCAAATACAAGCCTCTTCCAGTGGCTGGGTAACCACGGAGAGAAATAAGGTCACCCAGAACGTGCAATGTTTAGTACATTCTTTTCTTTTACATTTATTGTCATTGACTGTATTCAACTGATATCTGTTAATTAACTTTTGCATAAAAACATGGTAGATTATACCTATTATCACTGTAATTGTCATTAATTGTTTAAAATATTTTATATTTTTTATTATAAATCAAGGTTTGCAGCAACTGTAAGATTTTAATATAAACTATTTCTAGGGCCATGTTGTGTTATGAGTGTGGAGAATTTATGCAGAATCAAAATATTCTTACATAAAGAAAACAGTATTGTCTAAGAATTACAAACCCTTAATGTCCATCTAGCATGGATATTGAATGATTCCATCCTTCCACCATGTTATTCAAAAAAGGTTGTGAAGAGGATGACAAAAATACCCCAAGTAGATTGCTTTAAAAATAGTTTGAGGGGCTTCCCTGGTGGCGCAGTGGTTGAGAGTCTGCCTGCCAATGCAGGGGACACGGGTTCGAGCCCTGGTCCGGGAAGATCCCACATGCCGCGGAGCAACTGGGCCCGTGAGCCACAATTACTGAGCCTGTGCGTCTGGAGCCTGTGCTCCGCAACAAGAGAGGCCGCGACAGTGAGAGGCCCGCGCACCACGATGAAGAGTGGCCCCCGCTTGCCGCAACTAGAGAAAGCCCTTGCACAGAAACGAAGACCCAACACAGCCAAAAATAAATAAATAAATAAATAAATAATAAAAATAAAGGAATTCCTTTAAAAAAAAAATAGTTTGAGTGGAGCACCCTTCTGTTAACTGGGGTGCTGTCTGATTCAAGAATCCTTGAGTAAAGCCAGTTAAATCTTCCAAAAAAGTAGTTTGAGGCCAAGAAAAAGTAGGATAAATAGTATAATATGTTATATTATCAGGTTAGGTCTGCATATGTATTCTCCAAAATGGTTAAGTGTTGGTTGAAAATTAAGCAGCACAGGTATTTGCTATCTTCATATGTTTAATTATAGTAATTTCTCCATCCTTATATTAATTATCTTATATTTTACAATGTCTTTAACTTATTAAGATTATTATATAAGTATTTTACAAAAACTTCTTTCCTGAATAAAATTTGAATCACCCTGGTCTCATGGAGAAAAATCTAATAGTCATAAATAGCACGGTTATTACAGCAAATCTTTTAAAAATTATAATTATGTTTTAGAGGAAATTGTTCTGAAGTGAAAAAAAAAATACTGGAAGCAGCTTCGGTTTAGAAAATAAGGATGCTGGAGCCGAATTAAAATACAATATATCGAACCATTATTTTTTCCAATTACAATTTGAGTATTACAGAAAATGCAGTGTATTTGCTTATTTTCATTCACCAAGTATATAAAGATAATGGTCAGAAGGGGGTAGAATAGAGCAGAATAATATAGAAAATAGTATTTGAAATTATAGAATCCATGAAGTTTTGGAAATATAGATTCAAGATGGCCCAATAACTGATTACCTGTGAAGTCCCCAAAACATATATAATTTTCCAAGAATTTTCTTCTTTTAAGGCAGATATTACTAATAACGTGAGTGTATAATTCATAAAAGAATAAATAAAACTGCAAAGAATAAACATAAAATTATTCAAACTTACTACTGGTAAAATGCTCAATACTTGATGCAGGCATGTCAGAACCACATGGGAGACAGTTTAAAGAAGCTCCCAATGGCCAAATCTGGAGAGAAAAAAAAAAAGCAATAATAATGATGGTAATGGATTATAACCCTAGGGAAAAATTTAATATTCGTGAGTCTGTGCTGATATAAAGAAATAACTGACTAAATAAATAAAGGGAGTGAAGGGACAGTTCCTCATGACAGCAGAATTCCAATCACAATGGAGGATTGATAGGAATATAAAATCAACATTTGAACACTCACATTTCCTGCAGGAAAGAATTATCAATGGATGCTAAAATTAAAGAATGAAAGTATGATAAGAAATAGATTAATTGTATAATCGCAAACTCTCTTGCAAGAAAATACTTATTAATCATAAAGGGAAAAATCACACGGAGAAATCAGTCCAGACTCCAATCTAACCAAAAGATCACGCTAATCCCACTGATAAGCAACGTCAGTGTTGTCTAAGGGTACAGTGTCACACGTGGGCATCATCCAGTGTTTATTCATGAAAACAGGTCACACAAACTCAAACCCAGGGACACCTACAAAACAGCTGGCCAGTATTATTCAAATATGTCGAGATCATGAAGACAAATCTCTTCCTGATTGGAGGATTCTAAAGGTGACGTGAAACTAAACACACTGTGGGATCCTGCACCTGAAGAAAGGCATTAGTGGGACAATTGAAAGATGTAGTAAATTCTGCAGATTAGTTAATAGTGTTGAATGGATGTTAATTTCCTGATTTTGATAATTTCATTATGCTTATATAGGTATTAACATTTGAGGAAGCTGTGTGAACTGTAGAGGGGAACTATTTTTCTGAGTTTTGTGACTTTTCATTATTCTGTAATGATTTCTGTATAATGCAAAGCTAAAAAATAAAAAAACTAAAAGACAGTAACTTCCTGATGACTTTAGCTTTGAGACTCTAATATGTTCAATCTTGTTCTTTGAAAGATTACCTATGCTAGGTTTTTTTCCTATGCTACCTCAAAATTTGCTAATTTATCTTGCTAACTATCCAAATACTGGATCAAGATGATTTAAAAAAACAATATTTTCAACAGTCATTTCTAAACATCTAAGTAGGTGCTGTGAAAGTAAATTAATAGAGGCTAGGTCCCTGTCCTAAAATAGTTCACAATTTAACTAGGAATATGTAGGATGTACATGTTTAGAAAGTTATATGATGCCAAAATGTAGTACACTGACAAGTGCTTTTGGTGTACAGAAGAAGAGTTCGGTAAACTCAGATAACTGAGGACAGTGTCAAGTTCAAGTTGATCTTAGTGAGGCAGGATGGAAATTAACCTGAATGGGAAGGCAGGATCACATGGTTTGTAGTAGAGTATTAGGTACTCAGACACGTTTAGAAAATTTTGAGTAGTCAATTGGAATAAGAAAGTATATTCTTTTGGCAGTAATAATTAAAACAAACTCACATATGATTTGTTATGAAATTACCCTGTGATCATACGTGATTAGAAAATCACTTACTTATCACATTAATGAGGTATTTTCTATCATATAATTCAGTTTAATAAATGTGAAACAGGCCTTTAAAGACGATGTAAACTGCCCAAGGTCACACGGCTACCTAAAGCGGCAGAGCCGGGTTTATTTGACTCCAGAGCCCAGATTTTTACAAACAGAAAAAATGCCGCACTTGAGAATAAAGTTTCTTTTTCTGATGTAAGGAGATGTGTGCCCCAGAGGATGAATCCCTGTGGAGGCGTGGAAGGAAAGCTTTGTAAGTCACCAGCTCTTCTGTCTGAGACAGAAGGTAGTCACTGCTCTGGTATCCACGGCATTTATGAAAAGAGCCAGCAGGCCATTCCACACAAACAGCAAACCTTGTCGCTGTGACCTGGATCTGCTCAGAGGCAATCGGCTCAATAACAGTCTAGGCAGACAAAGATAATGAAGGCCTTGTGTGTTTGAGGACCTAAAGCGAAGTGGTGTCAGGACCTGGAGAGGCGATGGAGGGTTAAAAAGTGGTTGAGTATCTGGGTGTAATTACGGAAGAGACCTCGGCACATCTAGATCACACTTTTAGGGAACATTCTAGAAACTGAGAGTTACAGGCATGTGTAATCCAGGGAAGGTGTTTCGAGTTCAGTGTCAGATGTATTGAATGTGAGATTCATGTAGGACATCCAAACGTAGGTGTTAGGTAAACTAGCATCAGAAGAGAATGATCCGTGTTTGGACGTGGTCATCAGTAGATTAACGAGTTTAACGCGTTACTAGCAGACACAACCCAATTTCCACGACCGCTCTGTAAGCTCAGTGAAGTGGGTCCCATCATACCTCTCATGAAGGTTTATGTGGCAACAATACATGGTCAGATAACTGAACTCATAAGGCCCTAAAGAGAATTCTAACGTAAATATCTTTAGGAAAGGGAAAGGTACAGCACAGCAAAAGACAGGAACGCAGGCGCGCAGAGATGCCAGCAGAGCACCTGGAGTGAATTGTCTCCTGACCGCCACGCACCGGAGCCTGTAGGTGCGGGAATCCTGCTCTCGGGGAAGCAAAGCGGAGGCTGGGGGAGGACGTGCCCTCCAGAGATAAGCTCTCCCCTGAGAGAGAGCCGCGTTTTGCTGGCACTTTCCGAGCCCCGCTCTCGCGGCAGCGCCCTGCCGCCTCTGGTCCTCCTTCCTGCCCTAAGTGATTTCAGCCCCCTTCCCTGGGCAGCCTCTGTGGCCCGCAGGAAACGCGGGCTGCAGATTTCTGAAGTCTTCCAGAGTGTACTTCACCTCGGAAGTCCTGGGTCTTCCTGGGGTCCGCAGCCCCTCCCCGTGCCACCCACCCAGGCGGGCATCCCCGGCGCCCAGACCACCCACCGCGTCCAGGGCGCCTCTCACCTCCTCCGAGCAGCGCGTCTGTTACCGTCTGTTACCGCTGAGCCTGGGGCCACACCTGCCGCTGCTCCCGACACACCTGGGCAGAGCGAGCTCCTGCGGCAACATCCGGTTCACGACGTCAGCCGAGTTTGCTTGCTTGATTTAACTCTATTCTCCTGGTTGTTTTACCTGGTATTTGGTAGGAGAAGGTGAAAGATTGAAAACTAAACTTCTGCCATTCTCGTGCTAGAACTTGAACCATCAACTGCGTCAAAGCTGGGAATACCTATTTTCCTAGCGAGTTACCTATTTCACAGAAGCGTTCAAATTTATTTGATAAAATTGTGCATCATTAAATAGGATTTTTAAGTCCACAATTACATTTGATTTCTAAAAGACTTTGTTTATATAAATTGAACTCTTAACAACCTATATTTTATTTTTATTTTTTTTTAATTTTTATTTATTATTTATTTATTATGTTTATTTTTGGCTGTGTTGGGTCTTCGTTTTTGTGTGAGGGCTTTCTCCAGTTGCGGCGAGTGGGGGCCACTCTTCATCGCGGTGCGCGGGCCTGTCACTATCGCGGCCTCTCTTGTTGCGGAGCAGAGGCTCCAGACGCTCAGGCTCAGTAGTTGTGGCTCACGGGCCCAGTTGCTCCGCGGCATGTGGGATCCTCCCAGACCAGGGCTCGAACCCGTGTCCCCTGCATTGGCAGGCAGATTCTCAACCACTGCGCCACCAGGGAAGCCCAACAACCTATATTTTAAATGAATATCCAACTTTTGAAACAAACGGCCCTTCCCTACAAACATGTTATGATGGAGGGAGCTCACTGATGTAAGTTTGCATCTGTGTGTACTTGTGTGTAAGTACCTGCACATGTGAATGACAGTAAAACAAGCTTAGATAATCACCTACCACATCAGTATCCCACAAATAAAATGTTCTTACCACTTGCTCAAATATACCTTATTAAATACAGCTATAAGCTAAAAACAAAACGAAACAACCTTGCTTTTATGGAGAGGCAAAGACACAATCTAATTTCACTAAGGGGGTAACATTATTTAACTAGATATTGAAAGCATAAATGTACTTAGAAAAATCTGTAATTTTACTATACCAATTATTCCACTTTTTAAAGAACCTCATCAGTTCAGCTTCACAAGTTCTTTAAAAATAAATGCTACAAGAGAAAAATTGCACTTCAGCGTGAAGAACACAACAAAGAATATCTTTCATCTCCTGTCAGGAAGCATTTTTGAAAACAAATCATCCAACCTCGTGTGACTTCAAAAAAGTCATCTTTTCACGGGCTTCCCTGGTGGCTCAGTGGTTAAGAATCCACCTGCGAATGCAGGGGACAGGGGTTCGAGCCCTGGTCCGGGAATATCCCACATGCCACGGAACAACTAAGCCTGTGCGCCACAACTACTGAGCCTGCATGCCACAACTACTGAAGCCCGCACACCTAGAGCCCAAGCTCTGCAACAGATGCCACTGCAATGAGAAACCTGCGCACCGCAATGAAGAGTAGCCCCTGCTCGCCACAACTAGAGAAAGCCTGAGCAGTAACGAAGACCCAGCGCAGCCAAAAAAAAAAAAAAAGTCATCATTTCAGTAAGAAAAATCCAAAAGCATGTCGTACAACTATTTGTCACTACAAGAACGGCTCTGCATAGAATACGCATATCAAATCCAGTTACATAAGGCAGCTTTCGGGATCTTAGTTCCCTGACCAGGGATCCAATCCACACCACCTGCAGTGGAAGTGCGGAGTCTTAACCACTAGACCGCCAGGGAAGTCCCCCATAAGACATCTAACTGGGCAATTGAGATTTGTCAAAATCATTCTTTTGTACTTGATGTTTGAGAAATGGTACCATATGTTAAAATGTGTATTGTGAGTCCTATATAGTCATTTGGAAATACTTTGCCTCTATTCTGATAATAAATGTAAGATATTAACGTCTGTTTATTTGTAAGTATCCCAAGATGTTGTGCGCATACAATTCTATAAAGTGAAAACACTGCACTGCATTATCAGGAGTTATACAGTGGCTTATATTGAGTGAACGGGTATTTATGTTGTTTACTTTAAATCAGAGTCTTGCAACAGGGTCACACTGCGATGTACTAGGTTGGAAGAATAAATTCAATTTGAAACTGTGCAAGAACATATTAGTCAGGAAAAACATTTTCTTTTGCCTATTTCAAGGAATAGATATTCTGGCAGTCTGAGGAAATCGGTCAAGAATTGGATAACTGCTATGCTCCGAAGATCAGGGCTGTGTCATTGTTGACAGATGTCAGCATTTATGCCTGTGGACCCACCACCTTAAATAACAAGCATCACCACAATTTTGCCCAGAGACGAAATTCTGTATTCTTCAGGATGTCCTTCAAGTAACCAAGTTTGGGATCATCAGGGAGATATTAAAGAAAAATGATTTAATTCAAAGAAGACTGAAAGAATTCATTTAATTAGACCTAGACATTTTCCCTGGTTGTAACCAAGATATTTATGTGTGTAATACGATTTTTATATATATAAATATATAAATGATGCTATTCTATATAGCATCTAAGTTACTCCTTTTCCATGTTTGTTCCCACAGAGATAGAACAAAAGAACTGCTCCAGCCAGATAAATCCCCTTCTCCCCTGGGCACCCGCCGCTCCCCCATCTATTTGAGGAGCAAATGCGTCAGGACTGCACATAGTACGCCCTTAGAGGAGATAAGTGACTCTAGGCTTTTTCTTCATGACGAGCCCTTTGTGAAGGCCTAGTTTTTCATTTTGACATTTTGTTTTGTTTTGTTTTGACTTCAATATATTGCTGGTGCTTTCGTAAAACACAGTCATTACTCATTGCTATTACTGTTTACTGGTGGTCCTTTCCTGGGTCTCAGGCGGTGTCTAGTCACTCATACACATCGTAGGCATCCTAAGACTCAGCCAAAGACTCCAGGGGACACCCTGCAGATCAGGAGAGCACTCTCTGCCCTTCCTCTCACATTTGTTCTTTTCCCTGTGAATTCTAGCCACCTTGATCCACTCCAAATCCAACCTCTTTCTTCTCAAATCAGGAAATCACCAAGCTCTGTTGGGTTTCTTTTCCTGTCCTGTGTCCTCCTTGTCGCAGTTGGTCTGGGCCCCTCTCCCAGGATCACAGCTCTGTTCTGCCTGTTATGCACCAACTAGAAAGTATTGTTTCATACATATTGTCTGTTTTTCCAATCCTTTAATGAGGGAGGATAAATTTGGTTCCTAAGAGTCCATATCAGGCAACAGTAGCAGATGTGATGAATAACTTTGTGCCAATAAATATGACGATTTGAATGAAATAGGCAACTTCCTCAAAAATGCAAATTAACAAGACTGACAGAAAAAAAAGACACAATTTGAATAGTTTTGTATCTATCAAAGAAATAAAAACACATTATTAAAACTTGCCCCAAAAGAAAACCCCAAGTCAATTAGTGATTCTTCTTGTTTAAGGAACAGATGCCTCCACTCAAATAAAATGTTCTAAAGAATAAAAACAGAAACACTTCTGAAATATTTTTTAGGAGGCCAGTATAATACTGTTTTCAAAACCTGAAAAAGTATAACATAGGAAATTATGGACAAACTGCTTTTATAATACATGCAAAATCCTAAAGAAATTATTAGCAACTTTATTAAGGTGATATATAAAAAGAGTAATTCCTGACAACCAAGTGAGGTTTACTTTAGGGATGTATGGGTGATTTCACATTCAAAAATCAATCAATGTACTTTACTTTTTAACAGAAGAAAGGTGCAGGAAAAGGATTGGAAAAGGAAATCCATTAGCATAAAAAGTGTACTTAATTTTCTGGCACTGTTTTGAATTTTCTATCAGGAGTTAATTTTGAAATATGATACAAGATTTTACTATTTACTTCCTGACCAATCAGAAAAGATTGCCTCGGTAATGACATTAGCAGAAAACACTTAAACTTTATTCTTGATGGAAGAAATAATTGAAGATCTCTTTAAATTCTGTACAGAGAAATTGTAATTTTATTTGTTTACACTTTAAAAAATCCATTATCTTTAGTAAAATGTTGCACTTCCTTCAGGGAAGAACCAAACTACCGAATTACTTGACAAAGTCAAATCTCATATAATATACCTTTATAAAATCATGGTTTTTTCTCATTTATAAGACATATAACTTATTTATGTGGTAACTTAATTAATGTCTTTATTCTCTGCTAAAAGCAGGGTCTATGAAAAAACGTATTTCTTATTTTCAATCAGCAAAGTCCCTCCAGCACTTTAGCAGAGGGCCTGCAAGATAACAGGTGCTCAATAAGTGATTTTGGAATGAGTGGAAAAAGGAGTGGAATAAAATGGCTTTCCCTGTCTGTGGTAAAATTAACGTTATGACATTCATAAAAGGTTTTATATTAAGAGAGTTTGTGTATGAAGCAGTGGTTTATTCAGTTGTGTGTTTATTTAACATCTACAATATGCTGGAAATGTGAAGATAAAACATTCAGTAAGCACCTAATTTTTATTTTTTGTTTTCTTTCAATGTTATGTTTTGAACTAAGTTTAGACTTACAGAAAAGTCACAAAAATAGCATTAAGAGCTCCTGTTTACCCTCACTCAGCTTTCCCTAATGTTTAAAATGTTATATAACCATAGGACAATTACCAAGACCAGGAAATTAATAATAATAAATATTAATATTACTAAGTAAATATTAGTAATAAAAAGATATTATTAGCTAAACCACAGATCTTATTCAAAATTCAGCAGTGTTTTTACTATTGTCCCTTGCCTCTTCCAGAATTCTATTTAGGATCCCATATTGTCTTTTCTTGTTATTTCTCTCAGTCTCCTCTAATCTGTGAGAATTTCTCAGTTTTTCCTTATTTTTTTTATCATCTTGACACTTTGGAAGAGTATTGATCAGTTACTTTGTAGAATGCCTTTGATTTAAGTTTGCCTGAGGTACCCCCACGACTGTTGTGAGATTGGACATTTTTGTCAAGAATACACAGAAATCGTGGCCCATCCTTCTTAGTGCCCTGGACTGAGGGCTTCACGATGATATGTGCTAACCTTGATCACTGAGTGAGGTTGGTATCTGCTGGCTTCTCCTCTGTACCGTTTCTGTATTTTCCTTTGTAGTTAATACATATCTTGGGACGAGATACTTCAAACCAGGCAAATACTGTTTTTTCTCAAATTTTCACCCACTAATTTTAACACCTATTGGTGGATCTTGTGTGCAGCAATTTTCATGGTGGTGTTTATCTAATGGTGATTTTATATCACACTCTTCCTTCTACATTTATAAATTGGAATTCTTAATAAGGGAGAGCTGCTCCTTCCCCATTTACATATTCAATTATTTATATCTGTATGAATCATGGACACTTATTTTGTTGAATTATGATCAATTACTGTCATTATGCATTTTTGCACAGTTTGTCCCAGATTTGGCCATAGGGAGCATCTTGAGCTGCCTCCTGTGTCACAGGCACAGTGTATTGGGTGTCTTCTGGCACATGGGATGTTCCATGGTCACCCCAGAGTCCTGGTGTCTTTTGTTAGAAAATTACATTAAACACAAGCATCTGAGTGTAAGATGTGCTCCTTGCTACTGGGATGCCATTGCTTCTAGGCCATCTCAGCTGACAAATTAGGAAATACCTGTAAGTACAGTTTTATACATGTCTAGAAAGGGCTCAAATAAATAAAATTAGAAATGAAAGATGACTAGTTACAGACAACACCACAGAAATACAAGGGACTGTAAGAGATTACTACTAACAAGTGTATGCCAATAAAATGGAGAGTCTAGAAGAAATAGATAAACTCCTAGAAACTTACAAACCCAAGAGTGAATCTATACACAATATGAATAGACTGATTACCAGGAATGAAACTGAGTCAGTGATCAAAAGCCTCCCAACAAACAAAAGTCCAGGAGCAGTTAGCTTCACTCGTGAATTTTACCAAACATTTAGAGAAGAGCTAACACCTATCCTTCTCAAGCTAATCCAAAAAAACTGAAGAGGAAGGAATGCCTCAGAACTCATTCTACAAGACCAGCATCATCCTGATACAAAAACCAGACCAGACAAAGACACCCCATACACAAAAAATTACAGGGCAATATCATTGATAAACACAGCTGCAAAAATGTTCAATAAAATATTAACAAACCAAAATCAACAATACATTAAAAGGGTCATTTATCCCAGAGATACAAGAATGCTTCAATATCTGCAAATTAATCAATGTGATACACCTCATTAAAAAAACTGAAGAATAAAAATCATAGAGTCTTCTCAGTAGATGCAGAAAAGCTTTTGACAAAATTCAACATCCATTTATGAGAAAAACTCTCAAAAATGGGTATAGACAGAACATACCTCAATATAATAGAGCCTATTTATGACAAACCTACAGTCAACATTGTACTCAACAGGGAAACCAAAAAGCATTTTCTCTAAGCTCAGTAACAAGACAAAGATGCTCATTGTCACCACTTTTATTCAATGTAGCACTGGAAGTCTTAGCCACAGAAATCAGAAAAGAAGAAGAAATAAAAGGAATACAATTTGGAAAGAATGAAGTAAAACTGTCACTATTTGCATATGATATGATGCCTCATTTTGAAAATCCTAAAGATACCACCAGAAAACAATTAGATCCCAAAATCAATTTAGTAAAGTCAAAGGATACAGAATTAATATACAGAAATCTGTTGCGTTTCTGTACACTAATAACAAAAGATCAAAAAGAAAAATTTTTTTAAATCCCAATTACATTTTCATCAAAAAGAATAAAATACCTGGGGATAGATGCAACCAAGGAAGTGAAAGACCTGTATTCAGAAAATTATGAGACATTGTTTAAAGAAATTAGGCAGGACACAAACAAATGGAAAGATATTCCAGGTTCATGGACTAGAATAATTAATATTGTTAAAATGTCCATGGGAAGAGATGGTTACTAGCCTTATCATGGGGATCATTTCGTATTGTATGTAAATGTCAAATCACTATGTAGTACACTGAAACTAACAAAATATTGTATGTCAACTATATTTCAACTAAAAAATAAAATAATTACTGCTACCAAAAAAATGAATAAGAAAAGAGGCAATTAAGTCACAGACACATACAGAGGGAAGACTCAGGGGAAGAGAGAGGCCTCAGAAGAAACCAACCCTGCCAACACCTTCATCTTGGACTGTTAGCCTTCAGAATTGTGAGAAAATACACTTTTGTTGTTTAAGCCACCCAGTCTGTGGAACTTGGTTAGGGCAGTCCTAGAAAACTACAGGACACAGACTGTAAAGTGTTATAAAAACATGTTTTTCATCCTGTTAAGAGTCTGAGATTTCTGTGTTTGTTGTAACAATCAGCATTGCTCATTAGGTACACAGCACTTCTACCACCAACGAGGCTTATCTTCCTTTCTGTTGCACATTTTTATTCTGACAAATGCATATCCATGTCCTTAGGTCATTTGTGTTTTTTTCAATTTTGCCTATTTTGTCTTCATTATTTCTTTCATACTTTTTATGGTAAAGAGCCCTTCCATACCCTAAATTGAATAAATGTGTACCTATATTTATTTTCTGTCATATTTTATTTCTTCCAGAACTTACATTATCACTTTGTAAGATGTTAAGTTCCATCTTTATTTTAGTTTTTTATCTACTCTGCTATTTTTCTGAATGTGCTATTTAACAAGTTACCCCAGAAGAATTTACTAAATAATTCAATGAAATGTTATATTTTTTCATCATATACAAAATGTTTATGACTTTCTATATTTCTGAATTTTCTATTTTGTCACACTAACTATGTTTATTCATGTTGAAACAATCCTGTTTTATTTATTATACATTTATAATTTTCAGTTTTAACTTTAAGTTATCAAATTAGGCAAATTTAAAGTATTTTATTGACTCTGTTATGCACTCTAATCTCAAATTAAGTGGAATAATTTTGTCGAGTAGAAGAATCCCGTTACAATATTGATTATAATTGCTTTTCTAAGTCAGTTAGCCACTTGGAGAGTGAAAGAACAAACACTGTATTATTTTGCATTTCCCATTAGGAACATGCTCCTTAAGTCTTCATTCTACTCAGCTTTTCTCTTTCATCTAAGAATGAATTCTGTGGTTTTATTCATATACATTTTGCTTAGGATTTCTCATTAGGTTTAAATCTAGATATTTTTGTAGGAGTGTTTTAAATGGTGGTTTATTTAGTAATTTAAACATAGCTATAGTTATTAAATATATTTTAATTTAATTGAGATATTTCTTTGATATGGGACTACCTCACTAAAGTTTATCTATTTATTTAACAGTTCAACAAAAACTTTTATTGAATGTCTATTTTCCTAAGCAGATAATCTTGTCATGTGAAATGAATGGTAATTATGCTGGCATAAAGTTGCTTGTAATGGCCTCATAATTGGTAATCTTGTCTACATGTGTTTTTATATGCATCCTATTCCCTGGTCAGAGCTACTATGTATAGTTAGCGGTATCTACAATTCAGGGGTCAAGCTTAAAATCAGAGCTCTTTATTAGTTCTGATCGGGTCCCTTGGAAAGGATGGTTTCCATCTTCATTCTTCCAAATTATGCTCCTTTTCCTCTTATCAAATTCAATCCTCCTATAGGCAAGGGGTCTATGTTAAGGAAGTTTAATTGTTTTCTTTTTTCTCATCAACCTTCTGCTACCATTGCCCACTTGATCCATTTAACCTAGTTTCTGACCATGCCAGGATTGAGACTTCGAGGGAAGATAGTGAGGTGAGTGGAAATTTACTTTTTTGACTAGCAAGTTTGCAGAATTTTAACCTTGGGATTGCCTGGAATTGATAGAATTTCAACCAGCCTCTTTCTCTCTGGGGTGTCTTCAGGAATTCTTTGAGAAAATCTCTCCCCCATTGCTGAGGACCGAAGCATTCCATCTTCTCTTTGATCATGTGTATTTGCCCACCCAGGCAGCCTCCTTCAACAGGTTGTAAGATCCCAGCTCTCTTTGAGGCATGGCTTATACTTGGTCCAAAGGTAACACACATTGTTTGTCCTGGCAAACCCAGGGTGGTGATGGTTGTACATATCTGTGAATATACTAAAAAACAATGAATTGTATACTTTAAATGGATGACTTGATTGATAGATGAATTATCTTAATAAAACTGTTTAAAAAAAAGAAAATCTCTGTGAACTGTGCAACTTCTGCCTTATTTAAAGCAAGAAAGAGGGCAATCACAGATTTATCCCATTTCAAAGAAATATGTGTCAGGCAGTTTAGACAGCCAGGAGTGAAAGAACAAATAGGTATACAGTCATTCTAGGCTTGTTAATTTGTTTTCGAGAATCAAGGATCGAGACCTACTATATCAAAGCACAATGTCATCATTCCAGTGAAAATAAAACAAATTGTTGGCCAAAATTAGAAGTAAAAGACAAAAAAGCCTAGTAAGCAAAGACTAGAGGAGATGTGAGGGATAGAGAGAAGTGTGATGATATTCTGTAATGACCTAAATGGAGAAAGAATCTGAAAAAGAGTGG
Source organism: Balaenoptera acutorostrata (assembly GCF_949987535.1). Classification (NCBI taxonomy): domain Eukaryota; kingdom Metazoa; phylum Chordata; class Mammalia; order Artiodactyla; family Balaenopteridae; genus Balaenoptera; species Balaenoptera acutorostrata. The sequence goes on from NC_080069.1 coordinate 394,626, forward strand.
GTGCATGTATATGTATAACTGAACCACTTTGCTGTACATCTGAAACTAACATTGTGAATCAACTACACTCCAATATAAAATAATCAAATTTAAAAACTGCTGAAGACTGAGGGAGAATGATACTCTCATTTTGATTTTTTCTCTATAAAATGTTTAATAAGTTCATATTTTGAATTATCCAGATGAGTCTTTCATCCTATTTTAATTCATAACTGCCTGCTTTCATAAATACAAGCTAAATGACTCTGATGGTTGATCAGGTACAATGACACCGAGCACTTGCCTTAGGTAATGTGGTTCCATTTTCAACCAAGACAGAAATCTCCTCAAAAATGAGTCTAAAAGCTGATGAAGTCGGACCTCAACTCTATCCACGTGAATCTGGAAGAAAGGGATCCGTGCCCACATACACATAGTCACAGAAGCTAAACATAAAATAGTGGGACATTTGCTGAGTTTATGTTGCTGGTACAGAGTTCACCACTCCTCTATTTCAGCAAACCGTGGAATTGTAGAGTGATGAGTCATCTACCTTACTGCAAAAACACTCTCGTGAAGGATATACACAAAACTGAGGAAGAATAGAATGGCGTTTTCTTACGCTGTTATATGGGCACTGCAGATGTTAGCATCCTGTTGATTTTTAAATTCTGTCCAGGCTATGAACACAGTGATAGAGGAAAGAGAGTTGTTTATGAAAGTGCAGGGAGCTTCCTGGTGTGCGGCTGTTCGCTGTTGTCCGCCGTTGCCATGGGAACAACATCCACCGTGCAAAAAGGAGTTGGTAGTTGTAACTACTCACTGTTCTATGTCTTTGGAAGGGATACAATGCTGATGAATCGGAAGCATCATAGATAGGCTTAAATTTTAAAATTTCAGAAGAGGATCATAATACTAATTTAGAGCAGATTCGTTTAAATATGGGCATAATAGGAAGAAAAAGAGCATATGAATAATCAGTAAGCTAAGATAGGAAAGGAAAAAGAAGAAAGTTACAGATATGTGTTTTCACTTCTGTAACTTTTTGATGCAATTCATCACTTGAATAAACAATAATAAATTATCTGTCCATAGGAAGAAAATTGACAAAGCAGTGCAGTGTATTTTGACTTTGTCAAATATATTCTACAGCTGCGTATTATGGCTGACCATCTGCCTAATAAAATTACAGTGCAGCATGATAAACTCTTGAGGGGAAATTTCTGTTTCACTTTGTCAAAAAAGACACATAACTAAGAGCTATATACTGCTTTTGGAATACTATATTATTTTCTCAATTTTCAATAGTAATCCAATTTCTATTACTTTCAGATCAGTGGATTTTGAATAACTGACAGAAAGTATGAAGCTTAGCTCACAATAAAATACTTTCCTATTGCTACCAAGACATTTCTATCTTACCTATTGAAGGCACTTGCTAGTCCCAAATATACTTTCATTTACCTCATGTTCAAATAAGTAAACTAGAAAATTGGGTCAGAAAGAGGAATGGCAGTGAGCAGTTCTTGTTCTATGCGTTATGAATGTGACCAGGAACTAACAGCAACACTGATTCATCCACTGCAGATCCGGGTGAGTGTGACTTGATACACACAAGATGACACTGATTAACCCCTGTGTAAGTGCATGGTCATGAACATAAACTGAGCGTTCCTGGTGTCTGGCAGTTACTCTATGCTTCCTTCTCCCGGCAACTATTTCACACATCTCTTGGGTCTTTAAATTTCCAACATCTCTCCCCATCTTCACTGTCAGCTGATGACGTGGCTTCCTCCCCTAGGTAAGATATAAGCAGTAAGAAGAGAACCACAGCAGATTCTTACCACATTTACCCACATCCCAGCAATCTGGGCTGAAATTCTGCCATCCTGCCCTTTATTAAGATGAAATATATGGTTTACCTAAAGACAATTTCTCTGTATGCCTTACCTCCTCTTTCCTACCGGTGGCACTGCCAGCATCTTCTGTTGAGTGGGGACAGCAGGGAGGTGACAGTCAAAGTGAACGAAAAAGTTCAGCAATCCAGTTTAATTTATCTGTTAGCAGAATAGCTGGAACTCCGTGTAAGTAGACAATGATATTTTTTATCATTGAACGCCCTAACCTATGGAAAGTTCTCAACAAGGTGTCTCTGGATGAAGATTGATTATGTAAATAAACCAAGTGTCTATGTATGTATGAAGCGTAGTTCCTAGGGTAATATCACAAGTTATATACAATTTCATAACTTAAATACCCCCACCTTGTAAGGTAATAACATGTGCACCTCAGTTAGAGACCATCTCTCTGCTGAGACAGAGGCGCAGGAAGGAAACTCCTGGAGGCCCAAGTTACATTACTGGTAGCTGAATAAAAACAGATCCTACAGTTTATTTTTTTAAATGTTAGAATTTACTGGATGATTTTTTAAAATAAATTTATACTTTCCTGTTTCATAAGGAGACCAAGAAATTAGAACATTTTCATTTTCTTCCCCTTTGGCCATAGCCTGGCATAGATACGTAACCATCAGGGTGCCTAATACTGAGTTTCTAGTAGGTGAGAGATCCCTGTGTCTTTCAGAGTTTATTCCGTGATTAACCAAGAGAGGGACCAGTGGAGTCAGTTGGCTTCAGCACTTACAGGTCAGTGATGTAATGTAGATCCAGTCCCTTGATTTTGAGAAATCTGAGATACCTGGGTCCATGCCAGAGACAGAGATGTAAGATTTCAAAAGGAATTAGCTAAGCACAGAGGCAGAACTTGAGTAGTGTTCAAAGAGAGAATGGTGCTGAATGAAGGGTCACCTGAGAGCAGCATTGTAAATCAAAGGATCTTAAAAAATGTTGCAGAGGGAACAGGTGATCATTAACAGTAGATGACAAGTTATGAAATATGACCACATATGAGGCACAATATTCATCACGAACTCACTGAAGACTTGACGCACAGAGATGTTCATGGACAGTACTGGGCAAGACGGATTTTATGGGAAACTCACATGTAGAGAGAACTGTGTTAAAATTTAGGTCTAAATGTTAATAAATTTGCTTTGGAGACACTAAAGTCCCCCCAAGATTGTGATGTTCAGCATTCAAGGCTGATTTGTAGATTTCAAAATTGCCCATATTTTTGATGCAGTTATGTACTCAGATAAGGTAGTGGACATCTTATTCATATATTTGGAAGTATGTGTAATTCATGGCAACCCCACCATGCCATGACTCAGGCTTCGTCAGGGAAGAATAATCTAGTGACCAGAGGTATCTGGAAGACTGAATTAGAAAAGATTCCTGCCACAGTGCTGAATTACAGACCTCACACAACTTTAGTCAGAGGTCGGAGCATGAGATGACATCCAGCAGCAGTTTTCTTCCCGGGGCAGAGAAGCAATCTAAAGGAGTGAGTCTGTATCGGAATTAATTGTAAGCTTTCAAAACTCCAGATTTCTTCCCCAACTCCGGAGATTCACATTCAGTAAATTAGGAAGGTGAGCCTAAATATCTTTTTTTAATTTTTAACTCTTCATGTGATTTTTTTAAATTTTATTTATTTATTTATTTTTGGCTCCATTGGGTCTTTGTTGCGGTCTGCGGGCTTCTCGTTGTGGTGGCTTCTCTTTGTTGCAGAGCACGGGCTCTAGGCACGCAGGCTTCAGTAGTTGTGGCACGTGGGCTCAGTAGTTGTGGCTCACAGGCTCTAGAGAGCAGGCTCAGTAGTTGTGGCGCACGGGCCCCACTGCTCCGTGGCATGTGGGATCCTCCCAGACCGGGGCTCGAACCCGCATCGCCTGCATTAGCAGGCGGATTCCCAACCACTGCACCACCAGGGAAGTCCCCTTCTTCATGTGATTGTGACACAACCAGTTTTGGGAGCCGCTGAACTAGAGCACTGAGACTCCCGTGGGGGGATGGGAGGTGAGTGGTTGAACAGATAGCACATCAAAACCGTCTGGGAGTTCTTTCAAATGTCCTCAAACACCTCACCTACCCCTGCGAAGCTCGAGGTGTAGTGATGACATGTCACTACTTGGGAAGTTTTAAACAATGTTTATAACTGAGTAAAGATCATCAGGTGAGTTGTACTGTCCCTCCCCACTTTTACAGTTGTTGAACTAAAGATTTGATAGGGGTAAAAAAAGAACCCCTCAGAAAATTAAATGTACCAAGGTTAAAAAAATCACTCCGAGCAACAAAAGCAAAAATAAACAAGTGGGACTTCACCAAACTAAAAAGCTTCTGATTTGTAGTGAGGTGGATGGACCTAGAGTCTGTCTTACAGAGTGAAGTAAGTCAGAAAGAGAAAAACAAATACCGTATCCTAACACATATATATGGAGTCTAAAAAAAACCAGAATGGTTCTGAAGAACCTAGGGACAGGACAGGAATAAAGATGCAGACGTAGAGAATGGACTTGAGGACACGGGGTGGGGAAGGGTGAGCTGGGACAAAGTGAGAGAGTGGCATGGACATATATACACTACCAAATGCAACATAGATAGCTAGTGGGAAGCAGCCGCATAGCACAGGGAGATCAGCTCAGTGCTTTGTGACCACCTAGAGGGGTGGGATAGGGAGGGTGGGAGGGAGACGCAAGAGGGAGGAGATATGGGCATATATGTATACGTATAGCTGATTCACTTTGTTGTACAACAGAAACTAACACAACATTGTAAAGCAATTATACTCATAAAGATAAAAATAAATACTCTGTGTGGTTTAGTGTTTTGGAGAAGAGTTTAAAATAAATGAAAAAAAGTTTCAAAAATTTCTGCTATTTTAACATAGAAATGCAAGACTGACCAAAATATAGGTTATTTCAAAATCATTCCTTTCAAAAAGAAAGACCTAATCCCAACTAATTTGGAAAATTTTATTTCATATTCAAATTTCTAATTTTTTGTGATATTATTTTTATTCTGCTAATACAGATGAATTACCTCGAAGTTCAGAGTTAACTGTATGGCTTGTCATGGTGAAAAGTTGAATTGTAGATTGTCTTTAAAGAATCTGGTAGTTTTCTTTCTGCTCCAAGTCTCTGCAAACATTGCTCCATTGTAACTGCCTCAAAGGGTTCTGGATTTAGGGTGGATCTTGGGGTCAGAACACACGGACATGGCTATCAACCTTTTAATGAAGATAATGTTGAAGCTATATGATTAAACATAGATAAGAATTCCCACTGGAGTCTCAACTCCACGAGGCATGGACTGCTTTCATGTGGTTTGCTCCATATTTTGGTATGGGGAATATAGGAGCAGGACGGGGTGGATCCCCGAGATAATTCACTCAATGCTGAACAAAAATTAATCATATACCTCCATTGATGGAATAAAATTGTCAATGCATCTGGCATAGCTCCTAGCCAGAACTAGGTACAGAGCCTTCCGGGTAGGTGTTGGGGTCCCGAGAAGTGGGCTAAGAGGTCCACGGGGGAACTGAGGTCTGGACCGGAAGCCCGATGTTCTTTCTTCCTACTTTGAACTGTGAATATTATAAGACCTAAACCTCTTACAATTGCTAACATCTGCTAATCTCCCTGTATTTCTCATTAGGGGTTGGACCCTCTCCCTACTGTAAGGAATAATGCCTTTATTGATGACGTTGTTCAGCATTATTTTTTTTTTAATTTTTATTTATTATTTATTTATTTATTGTTTATTTTTGGTTGTATTGGGTCTTTGTTTCTGTGTGAGGGCTTTCTCTAGTTGCGGCAAGCGGGGACCACTCTTCATCGCAGTGCGTGGACCTCTCATTATCGCGGTCTCTCTTGTTGCGGAGCACAGGCTCCAGACGCACAGGCTCAGTAGTTGTGGCTCACGGGCCTAGTTGCTCTGTGGCATGTGGGATCTTCCCAGACCAGGGCTCTAACCCGTGTCCCCTGCATTGGTAGGCAGATTCTCAACCACTGCGCCACCAGGGAAGCCCCAGCATTATTTCTCATGGAGTGTTGGGGATGTATAGGGTAGATTTTTTTCTGTGAATATATACTTAAATAGATGTTTTAATGGAAAAAGATGTCTTCCACTCATAGATGTCCTAGCAAAGCTCATCTGAACGTTAACTAATATTTTAGTTGAAAATTTTGTCTTTCATTTCTTTTCTCTATTTGTTATTTTTATAACACAACAAGAAGACAGTCTATCCCCAGGGTTAGTGCCAACCCTCTCTGAAATATCACCAATCCTCTAAATTCCACAGGAAATGAAGACAGTGTAAATCATATCCCGAAGCCTCTGTGTCTCGCTGGTCTTCTGTAACGAGCTCTCCCTTTGAGCAAGAAGAACACAGAAAGAAGAGAGACTGGGCTCCTGAGACATCACCGAGGACCACCCTCACCCACGTCTGGAAATGCCCTCCAGCTGTCCCTACACCCGACCACACACAAGCCCTCAAAGTCAAACCAGTACAACACGTGCTGACTTACTGAGGGGTACTGGCTAGAGCTAAGAGAGAGAATTTGTTTCCTTCAGGAAAGAAGCAGTGGTTGTGTCATAAGTGCTGAGAACCACAATGAACCCTACCCCACACCTGGCCCAGCCAGGCACATGAAGGCTGAGTTCACAAGACACCTGTGTTCTAGTTCAGTTTAACTACTCAGCTACTGGCTAGGAACAAAGACCATAAATAATGTTAGTTTAAACTGTGGAATGGAGGTAAAATGTAAATACTACAGGCTACATCTAGACAACTGTCATATTTTCCACAAGAACTGTCCTTCTTGACAAGGATCTAAGTGTGTGGAGGGTCCCTGTGTTAAAAGTTAGTTCTGGGGGGAGATGGCAGATTCAAAGAAGAAATGTCACCAAACCACCGAGGGGACGTCACATTCCCATCTCTCCTTTAGATGTCAGACTAAGAAGGAAGGGAAATAAGTCTGGCTTTAGCATAGCTAGGTTATAGGGATGATGGAAATTAAATCTAATAATTATAGAAATGTCCTCTTTGAATAAGAGGAAAGTCATAACGCTTCCTGCAGGAGGGACGTCTGGTCAATGACAACAGCCAATCCTCATGACGCCGGCTGCGCGGCAGGCCCTCGGCTAAGCAGTGTGGCTTGTCCAGCTGGAGAGAAAGGCACCCTCATGCTTCCAGCTCAGCCTCAGGGCTCAACCAGCCCAAGGTTCATCGCAGTCATTAATTCACTGAAAAGTCAGTATTTTTCCCATTTTCTTTATGGCTGTTTCCTCACCACATAGAAGAGTGTGTCTGGCTCAAAGTAGGTGCTCAGCAAATACTGGAAATACCATCTAAATAGTGTGAAGCTCTTAAAGAAAGAAATCACAAAAGGGCAAAGATGTGAATATCACTCTCAGAATTCTATGTCTTATAAGAGCACCTCTAGTTTTCAGTTAATTCTAGGTACCATTTGTAAAACGCTTACTGTGACTGATACATGAACACGGTGAAGTAGACCTGGTCATCCTCATCTCTTAATTCGAAACTCAGTCTTCGAAACCTTGAGCTGTTACACAGCTAGTAGGTCTTACAGCAAAAATTTGAGCTCAATAAACTGGGCTCCAAAATCTACCTTCTTAACCGTTAATCCCCACTGCTTTCCCAAACAGATTGACTATGAGCTTTTGAACTAACAGTAAATAAACAGATTTATAAATGTCTTATTATTAGTTAATTATTATTAATTTTTTTTTATTTTGTGAAATATCCTTCCAGAACCACCTTGGTTATAATTATTTGATCCTTAAGAAAGGACTGGGGAAATAAGAACATAGTGTCTAAAGCAATGACATATTTTTTAATTTTCAAAGAACATTGCTGGAATATATAAGAACGCACTATGTTGAGTTCATCTCATTTCTATTTTCTACTAGGAAGCTAGTCTTCTTGTAATAATATTCAGAATGAAGAAGTTTAAATGAATCTAGAAAATATACTTAATTTGGGGGAGGGGGCTGCTATCAATTTTTACAGCTTCAACGATTACTCATCCTGACACATTAACAAAGTCAGGTCGATCTACCGGCAATTCAAAACTTTGTCCTTAATCATATAAAAATTGCCTAAAATATTGGCTTTAAAACTTCTTGGTAGGAGGTTTCAAGATCACTAAGGTGCCCCTGGCACGGTTTAGACCAGAGGGTGCAATGCTTGAAGAGGAGGGTTTGAGAATGGGGCCAGAGGCCAGTATTAAAAGAGTTAATAGAAACAATAACATGGATAATATAAATCAGGTCTCCAGATGGAGGATCTTCCTAGTTTTACATGATTGTTTGGTTTCAATTATTGCGTTCTGTTTTAAGTAAATGAGATTATGTAGGTCTATTAGGTAACGATATTTGGTTCTGTTTAAGTAGCAAAATTTATAACTTTCTGAAACAAATTTAAAGGAAGTTTGCAAACTGCACATATAGTTTGCCTCCCTGTATTATTAGATTGCAATGCACAGCAAAATTTGAAAACAAGAGCAATCAAAGAAAAGCAGCTCATTTACATAGAATCTCGGAATTGTTCAAATCAATTTTATTTTGCCTTTTGGCAAATGATTTCCATCAGCCTCAGATGTAGCATGCATTTCGATGGCACTCCAACAGCTGAACATACAGCCTGAGTCCAAAGACTGACAGCAACCTTGAAATTAATCACTTTTATTCCACGCAGTAAGGCAAAGCCATTGCACTAATGGATCACAAAGAGGGTAGGAACAGACACAAATGTTAGTCTAATGAACACAATCAGTTCTCAGACTTCACTGCTTCTGCCTAATAAGCTGTTCAACAGATTGGGATATCAGCTTTTTTTTTTTCTTAATGTTCAAAATGGATGTGTGTAAGTGGCTTAATTAAATTGTAGAGCCCAAATGTTTGTGTCCAAAAAGTCAAAGTTCATATTAAAGATCTGTTTGTTTATATTTTCCTTGCCTTCTGTATTTTCTAAGGATATTTCTGAAGAGATCATTTCATTTAGAAGGCATTAATGATTACAAAATAAAACCCCAGAAAACACACATATCTACCCCAAAACCAATTCCAGAAGCCCAGGCAATGCCTTATGGAGTATAGCTGACATTCCTTGAAATTGCTTATGTATGCAGACATAAAAGTGCTCTTAGTAGATGTAATCGCAGTTTTTACAACCTTCTAATTGAACAGCACATCCTCATATACATTGTCTGCTTTGCTGAGATTGTATAAATCAGTCTGAAGCAGACTAGACCGAGCTGCTTCTGCCTCTGCACCTGCTAAGACTAACTGTAAACAAGCAACAGCCAAAGGGAGAGAAAAATCTTTCACATCAGAAAGTGAAAAATGATATGATTTCCTGTTCTCAGTACTTCTTGGCTCAGACCAGAAAGTCTAAATGTGCATTGTAATTATTGCATGTTATTTCATTGGAGCAGAAATGCATCCCATGATGTGAATCAGCACCATTTTTCTACTATTAAGTCAAGGGAGGATGCAGATTTTCCCCAAGATGATAAAGCAGTAAACGTATTGAATGGGTGTGTCTGACTGGCAAAATCACTGAAATTCAAGTGGTAACTTACATCAGATTCAGGGTTTGCTCTGTGTCTGTGGTACCATTTTCCTACATTTAAATAAAAGGAAAGGAAAGAGTTTATATTTACATTTTTATCAATATGGTCTCTGCTTTTTGATTTACTCTGAAACTCCGGTAATTTGAAAAGAAATGCTTCTTCTCATTATGAGGAAGAAAGGGCATATTGATAAGTGACTTGGGAGGACTCTTCAGCAAACTATACATTCGCCTGAAGAGTGCATGTCCTTCCTGAGTCCAGAGTGCCGCGTGTCCTGTTGTCTGGAATTAGGGGAGGAGGTGGAGGATGGGTTAGGAGAAGAGGCCTCAACTGTCCTTAGAGGAATTTTAGTAGCGACACCATCGTACGGAGACACTGAGAAGCAGAGGATGGGGAGATGGGGCTTTTCTCACTCGTGGAAAGTGAAACCTCATTCCCTCTTTTCTCCTTAAGAGAAAAACAACACAAATAAACACAGAAACAAGAACGCTGGTTTTTAGGTCGGTCATGAATGTGATGAGAAGCATCACTGAAGTGCTGACACCCACAGGCCCTGTTTCTCACCCCTTAGAGAAGCGTCCTGGGGTCCCCAGGAGAAGAAGGTGCTCTGTTCTGCTCACCGACTTTGCCCTGAATTGATCCACTTTATTAAGGTCCCGGAAAGATTACTCGTCAAACATGACTTTTTAAATTACTTAAGATAACCCCCAAAAGATGCTTTCACAATGCTCTCCTGGGATGAACATCTGGAAAGGATCAGCTCGGGTTCAGAGAGGAGACGCCCTCTGCGGCCCTGCTTCCATCACCTCCCAAGACGTGGAGCGTCAGTGGTGTCCCTTCAAGGTCAGTTCAAGGTTGAGGCCGGGCTGGGGGCTGCCGGGGATCTCTGTCACTGGGCACCGGAGACAGCCGGAGAGATCCAAGGAAGGAGAGATCATGGGCCAAGCGGTTCCACACACCCACTCCCCTACCTTCTTGAAACCCTTTCCTGGTTCAGACGGACAGGTCAACACAACCATTTGTGGTCTTTGCTTTTTTCACCCCGTAGTTAGCAGCTGCGGGGAAGAGCCAGAGGCATACTCCACGGAGAAGAAAGTCATTCAGCAGAAATCTGACAAGCTGCCGATTTACCTGCTCTTCAGATAGGAACATCTACTCCGACGCTATTTTCTGTTGTTTTGAAACACCAATTTGTTAATTCTTTTAAAATACAATATCTGTGTTTCACAGAGGCATGTGCCTAATCCACATCAGTGGGAAAATGGATGTTTCTTTGACAGCTCCTACTCTGAACTTCCTTACTGAAGTTTAGCAATACCACAGCAGCCTGTAAACCATTTTTTAAAAGTTCTGTATGGCCCTGTTGGCCTCGATATCTGAAAATCTTGGCTATTACCCATATCTGTGTTTACCATGTAAGTCTCAAAACTTCTAGCATGGAATTTAGAGATTATTCTTGAAAACACAGCATGTTTGAGTTACTCACAATGAAATCATGAGGCACTTCTGGTAAGAGCAATCTGAAGAGGTCACCGATTCGGGGAGTTTGCAGAAAACAAGTATAAAACTGGACAAAGTTGGCCAAAACCACACTTCAGGATGTTGGAAATTGACCAAAATCAGAAAAACAAATTGAGAAGCACTTACCTTGGGAAAACCAAGGCAAGGTGGACCGTGCGGTCCTCTCCCCAGCCGCCCCATCCTCTGCCCAGCGCCCAGGCGTGGGCTGTTCTACCTTCACCAGGTGAGGCCGGCTGAAAAGGATAGCAGCTTTAGTGCCACAGCCAGAAAATTCAATCTAGCACCAGAGATGTGAAAACCCAAGGCTTTGCTAACTAAAAATGGCAGACTTTGTTGGGAACACTTAGGAAAAATTGAGTGTGTAGTCCTGATTTAGGGCAAGGGATCAACCAGCCAGAAACTTAACTGGGAGATTTGGAAAAGGAGGAAAATCTCACGGACGGGGTGAGTTAAGCTCTGCACACACCCAACTGATGCCAAACTGTGCCTTCAGGGGGGTCCCGGGGGTCCTGCGAGAAGCGAACTTGAAGGCGGCTCAGGACAGGCTGCAGGAGAGCCTGTGTCCACAGCCCACACACGGCTCGGCCCACAGGGGATGCGCTCCTCTCGGTCTGGGGGTTAAGGGCACAACCTCTGCCCAGCGGAAAGTGCTGACCAGACCACACAAAGGGTGGACCACTGGGGTTCCCGACTGAAAAATAAAATGAGAATAAAAATCGGTCAGAGACACTAATGGTTGCACATCGAGATGGAAAAATACAACATAACCCAGAGTTGTTGAAATATTATCTAAATGTCCAGCTTTCATCAAAAAATACCAGGTATACGAAGAAATGGGTAAGTCTTCCAGGTACTGAGGACAAATGAGAGCCACTTTAACCCTACTCAGAGCAGACTTGTAAGTCAGATAAGCAGACAAAGACTTTAAAGCAGCTACTACAAACATGGTCAAAGAACATGTAAAAGGAAGGAAACAGTAAAGATCAGAGCAGAAATCAATGAAATAGAAAACAGGAAAAAAAAAAAGAAAATTTACGAAACCAAAAGTTGATTTTTTTTGAAAAGATCATTAAAATGGATAAATCTTTGGCTACACCGAATAAAAAACAAAATACAAAAATCAAGAATGAAGAATGAAAGAGTGCATCACTACAGAAACTCCATAAATTAAAAAAAAAATCATAAGGGAATACCATAGAAATGTATATTTAAAAATTTGACAATTTAGGAAAAATGGACAAATTCTAGAAAGAAGAAAATACCAAAAGTGCTGAAAATTGGAATAGAAAATCTGAATAGACCTATATCAAGTAAAGAAATTGAATTGAATTGCAACCCTCATACATTTCTGGTGAAAATGTAAACAGTATGGCCACTTTGCAAAACAGTTCAGCAGTTTCTTAAAATTTAAGCATATACTTTTTGTATGACCCAGCAGGTCTACTCCTAAATATTTATATCAGGAGAAATGAAAACATAAGTCCTCACACAGACTTGTGTGGGAATATTCACAGAAGCACTATTGAAATAGCTCCAAACTAGAAACAAGGCAGTTAGTAGCTCCATTGTGGAGCTATGGGACTGAGAGATTTCCCTACGGTGACATCTTACTAAAAATCACGAATGGTCTTACATTCTCAAGTTCATCCCTTGACTCTGCTACCAAACAGGCTGAGCTCTGGCCGCATAACCGTATAATTTACTCCGATGCCCACTGTGAGCATTTGCATACGTATGTCCTCTGCGGAAGGTGACCCTCTCAGAACTTTAGTGGGTTAGAGATTGGAGGTGGAGAGGCGTTCCCAGGAGAGCAGGCCCTGCAGGTTTCAGGGAGGCACAGAGACACCAGGAACTCGTCCTCCCTCTTTAGGTCATAATATGAATACCTTCTCTTCCTGATCTCCCCAGTATTCCCGTTGGCCTCTCACCAAACTTTAAACATCTCTTTTGTTTTGGAATTAATCATTGCTCACTTGTATGGCTCTTCTTTCTTAATGAGTTTTTAATCATTTATATCCCAATAATATAGTTACAGTGGCTACAACAACATTTTACATTCTAGGCTATAAATACAACCAATATTTTCATACAACGAATACTAGTACCATCAATATTTATCTCCTCATTGAATCCACATAGTAGCTCTATGGAGTAAGTACTATTTTTATTCTTATTTTCATATGAGGAAGCTGATTGTTAAGAGACATTCAATAAATTACCCAAACCAATGTATCGGTTTCTCTTGACACCAGGATTTTAACAATGGTTGGTCTGCTCCAAGATTTGCTTTCTTAATATCATATTGTGATTTTGTTTTTAACAATGCAAGAGGAAATGGAATCTAGAATAACAAAAATCCGAATAAATCCTATTTGTGTTTGAGGCTGCAGCTACTACTTGCAGTATCAGAAGATGGCGTGCCCTTCAGTCTCTCTGGAGCAGCCTTGACCGTAGGCTGAAACCCAAATGAACAATGTCTTTGATATGGGATTGAAAATCTGAGGCACAGACTAAATTAATAGAGCATATTCAGTGGAGATAATTAGGTAAAATCAAAAGGTGAGACAAAAACACCACATGAAATTAAAAATCAATTTTCCATTATCTCAGTGATGAGTAATTAGACAATGAGCTCATCAGCACCCTAATTTAATTGTCATTAATGTAAGCATATGCTTTTAAAAATCACCTTGAACTGTGGTCACTCTTTAGATTGACCTCTGTTTATGATCCAAAGTATCTTCATTAATTCATTTACTCAAGAAATACTGGGAAGCTGGGTAATATGCCAGTTATTATTGCAGGCACTAGGGATAGAACAATGAATGAAAGAGACAAAAATTCCTGTTCTCATGGGACTTACATTCTAGTTGGGGAAAAAAGAAAAATACTTGAAACAATCTTTCTATATCTAAAAAATAAAAAAAAAACCTGTCTATATCTATCTATCTATCCATCAATCATCTCTCTACCTACCTACCTATCTAATATAGTAGATTAGTAAGTAGTAAGTGGCATAAAAATAAATGAAGCAGAAAAGATAGACACAAGAGCATCGAATGGGGACTGCGATGAAATTTCAGACAAGGTGGTCGGCAGAAACCACACCAAGACAGTAACATCTGAGCATAGACTGGAAGGAGGTGAGCGTGTGATTCATGATCATGTGATTCATGATCATGTGATTCATGATCATAGTAGGAGAAAGTAGTTTCCACTAATGGAAACAGAAAGTGGGAATTTTTCTCTGCAATTTCTAGAGGAGGGAGAAACACTGAAGATGGAGTACAGCCAGGGAGTTAAAGGAGCTGAGGTCAAAGAGTTTTGGAAGAGAATGGATGATGCGTAGCCTTATGAGTGAGGGAGAGGTTGCAGGAGATCAGCGAGACGACCTGACTCACGTTTTAACAGAATGACACCGCATTGTCTGTTGACTAGACTGGAAGATGTGTCAGGGCGGAGACTGTGACACACAGAAGTAAGCTGAGTGGTCATCTAGAGGGTTATTGCAGGTGAGAGAGGGTAACAGCTTGAACCAGGAGGAATGGGTTACAAGTGATAAGAAGTGGCAAGATTCTAGACGATAATTTTATAACAGAACCTGTAGGATTCGTTGATGGGTTGTAAGTGGAATGGGAGAGAAAGAGAGCAGTCAAGAAAGACCCTAACATTGTGTCCTGAGGAACTGGTATAATGGAGTTGCCAGTCACTGAGATAAGCAAGACGCTTGGAAGAGCAGACTTGGAGAGAAAAACGAGGAGTGTGGTATTGGGCACATGGACTCGAGGTGTCTATCAGATCTCTGAGTGGAACTAAGTAGACATTGGCTACGTGAATCTAGAAAGGTCTCATATATATGTATAGTATTTATCTAAGTATATCTATATACCTATATGGATACAAACTTAGTATTTATATACTAATTTAGTAACTGTCAGGATGTTGATTGTACTTAAGAGCATTTGACTCAATAGTATTATAAAGACAGTGATAGAGAAGACGACCCAACAAAAGGAGAAATAAGGGAAGATCAAAAAAAAAGAGACAAAAAAGTAATGGCCACAGAGGGATAAGGAAGACCAAGATATGGTGTCCTGAAAGACAAGTGTATTAGATATCTATTTCTATATGACAAACTATTCTGGAAATTTTTGGCTTAAACGTATACTTATTTACTCACGATTCTGTGCAATGGGAAGTTGGGCTGGACTCTGCAGGCATGGTCTGCATCTACTTCCTGTAGCATCGCTGGGCTCACTGACATGCCTGGACCTTCAGCAGCGAGGCTGGCGTGGCTGAGGTCTTCGCCCACAAGGCCCCTGTCTATCGGGAGGCTGGCCTGTGCTTGTCCCACAGTGGAATCTTTCCAACAGAGAGAGTGCAACTCTGCAGTGTTTCCTGAAGCTTTGGCTCCGCAGTGTACACCACTTCTACCACGTGCTGTTGGCAACATAAGTAACAAGTCCAGTCCAGATTAAAGAGACTGAAAAGTGAAACTAGCTCTTTTGCAAAGACCTGCAAGGAAGTTGTGACAATTCTTTGCCATCTGTCCCATGCTAAAGAAAATGCTTCAACAAAAGGAAATGGAAAATTGTCTAGTGTTATGTCATGTAAGATGAAGGCCAAAATTAGACCTTGCATTAACAAAATTAAAAACTCAGCCAAATTCTCTAATGATTAGAATTGGAATATGTGGAATATAAGA
Organism: Balaenoptera acutorostrata; assembly: GCF_949987535.1. NCBI lineage: Eukaryota > Metazoa > Chordata > Mammalia > Artiodactyla > Balaenopteridae > Balaenoptera > Balaenoptera acutorostrata. Next base: position 410,327 of record NC_080069.1, read on the forward strand.
GGACCATGTTTAATTATTTACGGTGTGGCAATTATGTTTATCACATGAGAAGTCTCACAGTTCGGAGAAACTCACACGTTACCATGGGCTTTTAACAATATTTCAAAAAACAGCAGTGATCTTTTCATATTTTTATAAGATTTTAGAGTTCAGCCCTCAAAGTTTCCTTTGCTAATTCAATCAGGCAGCAACTTGCTATTTTTTTTTAAGTGAAAGAATGTACTGAGAATTATATTTTTAAACAAGTCAAGGGCAACACCATAAAAACTAATGTCTGATTCTCTAATGGAAATCTTAACCATAATTTAAAAGAAATAAATGCTTGAAATACTCATATGTATTCAAAATGAGGGCTTACAATTTTGAAGTTAATAGATATGTAAAAGATTTGAATATATAAAATTGAATTCTATTTTTATATTTAAACACATAATTGTCTATGACCTGAAGAGTTGCAAGAAGTTCACTTAAAAGAACACTAAGTAATTCTTTTTTTCCATTAAGCCGAAGAGGGAATATCTAGTTTTAAAAATATTTTTCAATTGAGTGCAATTTAACGTATGATAATGAAGGGCTCTGAGATGGCAGTTGCTACAAGAAATAAGAAAAAAAACCTTACTTTTGGAAAATATGTCCTTCCTTACATTTGGAATAACTAGACGCACATAATATTACGAGATCAAATTACAAAAAGATGGCTGTTGTGTATAGTTGTGAAAAATAATCACATTAAAGCATCTTTTGTTTTAAATTACCTACATTCTAATTACATAACCAAAATTGATTAACGTCAAAAACTATAAATTAAACACGCAGATAATAGATAAACCTTAAATCCGACTAGCACCAGATAATAATTAATAACATTTTAAGTAAATCACTTGAAATACGTTCCTATTCAGATATAAAATATATGGAGTATACAGTGGACACTTGAACAACATGAGTGTGAACTACAGCCCAGAACTCTTGGGCTCCACTCCTGAGTATATATCTGAAGAAAACAAAAACACTAATTCGAAAAAGTACACACACCCCAATGTTCACAGCAGCATTATTTACGATTGCCAAGATATGTAAGCAACCTAAATGTCCATCAACAGATGAATGGACAAAGAAGATGTGGTATATATACACAATGGAACACTACTCAGCCATAAAACGAATGAAATCTTGCCATTTTTGACAACATGGATGGACTTGGAGGGCATTATGCTAAGTGAAATAAGTCAGACAAAGACAAATACTGTATGATATCGCTTATATTTGGAATCTAAAAAATACAACAAACTAGTGAATAAAACAAAAAAGAAGCAGACTCACAGATATAGAGAACAAACTAGTGGTTCCCAGTGGGGGGGGAGGGGCCATAGAGGTGGAGGGAGGTACAAACTATTGGGTGTAAGATGGGCTCAAGGATGTATGTACAACACGGGGAATAGAGCCAATATTTTGTAATAACTGTAAATGGAAAGTAACCTTTAAAATTGTATAAAAAATTAAATTAAAAAAAATCTGAAATCCAGTACTGTGACTGTTTAAGCAAAGTAAAGTAAACACTGGGTAATTAACTGAAAAAATGATATTCTGGCTGGGTCTATATTTGCTACATCATATAAAGAAAATTTAATTCTAATGTTGATGAATCTGTGTCCTATATGAGTTTTCAAGGAATAACCATCACTGGTTAGAGATAAAATAAATGTTCAATAATAAAAACAATAATTTTCTTCCTCTGCTTCTTTAGTGGTTTAAATTTTAATATTTGAAATTTGGCTCCCCATTACATTATATTGGATTTTTCTTTTTATTTCAGACTTAAGTGAAATCAAATAGCTTCTAAATGAGATGCATTTTTTAAATGAACAGAAAATGTCCCTCAAAGTGACAATGCAAGTCCTCATGGTACAATAAAATGTTAAAATATTTATACCCCAGAAAAAAGCAACCATTATTTTCCATATGTTCTTTTAGTCTTTCATCAGTGTCTTCAAATTATGGTTATCCTTATTCTGTTAAGAACACATGCTGAGAATCTACTAAATGAAGAGCTTAAAGGCAACTTAAGGAGATTAAAAAGAAATAGAAGTTATATCTCCAGAATTTAAGCAGAGTACAATGGTGACAAAGCAGAAATAATATGACAGCTTTGCTTTATGAAAATTAGTGAGTCCCTATTTTTCAAATACTAGAAATAAGATGTGTAAAGAACAAGGCTGTTTTTTTTTATCCATTCATAAATATTTACTGAAGAGTTTCCCAGATTTTGGGACCACAGTGATGAATAAGACATAATCATTAAGCCAGTGACATTTATCTGCTAAAGGGAGAGACAGACACGTAAATGAACCACTCCTTTCTGTAATGATGTTAACAATATTCACAGTACATACAATGTACTGTGGGGCTTCAGAGAAGGGGCATGGTGGGTCACCAGGCTGGGGCAATCTCCGGAGCAGGGAAAGTATGTCCAGGATCCAGTACAAAGCCTTTCAGGGGAGACGTGCAAATGTCTTCCCTGAAGAGGATTCAATTTAGAAAAGTTAACACTTAGGTTAACTCTTAAAGGTTAAGAGGGAACTTTCCAGGCAGTCAAGACAGAACAATGTGTACAAAGATGATGAATAAAAATAATTACAAATGACTTTGCATATCGAAGACAAAGAAATGCTTGAGTATAAGAAAAGGGTGAGTGTGATTTACAAGGTTCAGATTAGGAGGACTTCGTGTACCATTTCAACGACTTTGAATTTTGCAGGCAGGAAACGAGGAAACACTGAAAGCTTTGAAACAGGAGGCTGGTGTTTGAAGGAAAACCTCCCTGGAGGCAGAAGACTCTTCATGGGGCAGCTCTAAATGGCCCCAATTTTTTAAAAAGTATTTACTGTTACTTTTACAGAATTACAATGGAAATATCTAGATTACTGGTAGTTATGTTTTTTAAACTGTTTCATTGAAGTATAATTGGCATACAGACAATGATAGTTTGAAGGAAAATAGTAAAGCTCTATTTAATCAGCTGCACTTGGTGTGGCCCATGGGACAGAGTGAGCCTGAGAAGGAAGAGTGAAGGGCAATTTCTAAATTCCTGTTCGGGAAAGCCGAGCTGATGGCGCTATTAACCCCACATACACTCCATCACTCACTCTAGTCTCCAAGACCTAAAGTAGACGGAACCTAAAAGACACCATGTTGTCATAGAGAGAAATATATAGAAAATGGAACCATAGTCTATACCATGAATTTATTTTGGATAGTAAATGCTCGGGCACAAGACTAAATGTATCGAGAAAGGAAGGATAGTGGCAAGTAGATCAATCATAAATACTGAATTCATTTTTACTGAGTATAAGACTTGATTAATGTTCTATGCTTGCAAAGAAATGTAACAATGATGGAACTGTTGAAATGTGCTGAAGGAAAATATTAATACTATTGTAATACAACGTTTAAACACTTCAGATAAACAAGATATATAACCATTATTTTTTTGCAAGCAAACTACATGTGCTGTGGCTGACAAAAGCACCTCTTACTTATATGTAATTGGCTCTTTTCTTTGTCTTGTTATTCTGCCAACTCAGAGGCCCCTGCAAATCTTCCCAAGGGTCGCGCGAGCTGACTCTGCTCCTGACACCTCCCAGAGCCCCCTTTATTTTCCCAAGTCAAGTGGAAACAACTTGTTTGACTTATAAATCTGGGTATTTGTTACAACATTCCCAAAATGTAGAATGTGTGTCCTATGGAACCTGTGACAGTTTCCTAGGGAAAAGGAGTTAGTGAAGCCATGATTATAATACAATGTAACAGGACCTAAAATGGAAATGGTTTGGTTCATGTTAGGATTGAATGGGCAAGAGAATGCCAGAGGTTCAGCTTTGTACTTACTGTTATAAATTCCTCAGAAGCAGAAATAATGGCTGGATTTCATTAATATCATTTTAAGTCTCAATGTTAGTGATTTTAATCACGAAGTCAGTTAAGCACATATTAGACAATTTACAATTTCTTATGACTTATAAAAAAGAATTACATTGGTAATTATTTGGCCAGGTGTGTCAAGAAAAAAAAAAGATTAGACTTGTTTACTCATGACGAATAATCTAATACAGAAACAAATGAAACTTGTTCTCATCAAGCACTGAGGATGGCAAAAACGTTCCCATGCCTACTGAGGTTCACTATGAAAAACAGTGTGTTTGCATCAATAAAAATTAAACTAATGCCTCTAATGATTGTTTCTCAGGAGTAAAGAGATTTATAATCATCACATCTTTATCTCCAACATGACATTCTTCGAGGAGATGAACCCGAGGTGCCTTCTCTGATGAAGGAAGCACACTGTTGGCCCAGATGCTTGGTTGGACTGACCTCCACTCCCCGGCTTTCCTCTCATCGAACGAGCGACCCAAGACAAAGGGAGGAATCAACTTGCCGTCCACGGATCACCAGGTGTTTACAGTCTCAGCAAGATGTGGGCTGTAAGGTCACCCAGCACTGGGACCGAAGGCATGAGATGAAGAGGAGGAGAAATCACCGCCTTGCTGTTCTCTGTCCTCTGCACTCAGGTGAGTAAGTCTATCTCCTTTTTACAAAAAGATATTCAGAGTTCCTGCTTCAGTCGGGTCCCGTGCAAGGGTTAGGTAAGGCTGGATTAGCCCGCCCCGCAGCCCCCAGCTCTCCCATCCCTGCACTGATGTTCTGTATTTAATTCAGGGACCGAGTGGAATATGAGTTCTTCACGCAGGGCGGGCATCTTGGCATCCCTCAGGGGAAGGGGCACTGCCGAAGTGAAAACTGCCCCCTCTGTGACGACAAGCCAGGAACCTTATGAGCCCTAAATAACAGATGTGTGGAGTCAGGGAGGTGAAGCATTTGTGAGGTTAAAACCACTGCCAAAATCCAGGGGTACAGTGTCAAACGTTAAGACTAACAAGTGGTCCATGCTATAACACAGAACAGCAGAATCAACTGTACTGAAAAGTACGAATAAATAAATTTACTGATTGCACTTACCTGCTCTAAGAAGGGAGTGTTAAATGAATTAGTTTAATTATCTTTGGTGAGTCTTTATCTACTTTTTAAAAATACCTTTCTATTAAATATTTTCTAATGATCAATAAAGTATGCTATTACTAAATTACATTCTTCTTTTTGTTTTTTGTCGCCCTGTGTGGCAATAAATTACATTCTTTACAACACAAAGAAATACATATACATGAAATATATGAAAATGGAAAAATGCCTTTTGTAGAGTAATATGGTTATGGAAGGATTTCTATACTAGAGAAAATGTGTATCATCATTTCCTAAGATGGTTTCACATTCATGAGACACATTCAGTATCTCATTCTCAGGCTGCCACTGTACCTCTGGGCATTTCTAATGTTTTTCTTCATTTGAACTCCTTCTTTTTAATGAATCACCAGATTGCCACTAGTCTGAGTAAAAGTCCCATAGAGTTGGTTATACAAGCAGTATAGTGACGTGTGGTACCTCCTGACAGTGTGGTTGTGAACAGAATGTGTAAATCTCTGCACATGTAAGAGCGTCACAACACACAGCCATACAGTAACACAATACAGTGTTCAATCTTCTTCCTGGATGAATTGTTTCAACATAACACTGCTCCGGAGATAAGACCTGGCTGGTGGGTAAACACATCAGGATCAGCATAGGCTGCAGTGAACTTAATCAAAATATTGACAACATTTATTATTCAGCATGTCACTTTTCTACAATACTAAATGCCTGACTTTCATATGATGCTAGAAACTTACAAACAAGTCCCCTGTGTGATGGACTTGGAGGCTAAATGTTCATTTAAAGGCTGTTCACGCTAAGTCAGACAAAGCCTCTCCTTTCCAAGCCCTCCAAAGCCTTCCTTGTCACTTGGAGTACAAGCCACAGTCCTTACAATAAATAACCAGCAAGACCTCAGTTCTCCCTCCCACTCACTGGCTCCAGACAGACAGGCTTCCTTGCTGTGCTCTGTAAACACAGCCACCAGCCCCTGCCTCAGGGTCTTTGCAGGTACTGCTCCCTCTTCTGAGAACACGCTTCCCCGAGTATCCCATTGTCTTTCTTACACACGTAGCTCCTTCATTCTCAGGCTATTATTCAAATGTTACCTTCTTAGAGAGATATTCCTTAGCCATCTTTTAAAAAGTGTATCATCACCAGAATATTCCCTAAATCCCTTCTGTGCTTGCTTTGTTCATAGCACTTATCAATATACGTCTCCACAGTTTATTTATGTATATATTACCTCCCTGTCTTCTCTTTCTCTGCACTAGACTTTGAGTTCCATGAGGACAGGTTTTGATTGCTTATCCACTGCTTGCAACCCTAGAGCCTACAAGAGTGCCTCGTATACAATCAGTTCTTAATAAACGTTTGCTGAGTGATTGAATATTAACAAGTTGAATTGAGCTTACTCAACTTTTCCATCTCTTGAGAAATATACTGCATTTAAAAATATATCAAAGAGGGACTTCCCTGGTGGTCCAGTGGTAAGGGATCCGCCTTACAATGCAGGGGACGCAGGTTCGATCCCTGGTCAGGGAACTAAGATCTCACATGCCGTGGAGCAACTAAGCCCTCATGCCACAACTACGGAGCTCCCATACCTCAACTAGAGAGCCTGCGTGCTGCAAACTATAGAGTCCATGAGCTCTGGAACCCGTGCGCCACAACTACAGAGCCCACGGGCCCTGGAGCCTGCACGCCACAGCTAGACAGAAACCCATGTGCCACAATGAAGAGCCCGCGTGCTGCAAATAAGACCTGATGCAGCCAAAAATAAAATAGCAATAAATAAATAATAAATAAATCTTAAAAAAATGTATCAAAGAGATTCTAATTTTGAACTACTCAGGAATGTATCAAATGACAATGAATATGATGTAACTTTAATGGAAAATAATGAGAAGATGCTAAGAAAATATTAACAGTGAAAAGGTGCCCCCCTCAAAGAGCAAATGGAATGAGAAACAGATCAGAATGTGCTTCTATGTTGAAAAAAGAGTAGAATATACAAAAGCTATGAGATAGAAAAGGGGAATAACACAGATTTGAAATTAGAAGAAAATTAATTTGAATAACTACATAGAAAAGGCAGGTGAAGACCTAATTTCTGTACTTGTCAAAGAAAAATGTATGTCTAAGGGCCATAGCAAAGCAGATAAGGTCAATGTTGATGAAGGATTTATTTTAATTTCCTAGACAGAATAGATGTGGCACAACAAAGGACAGAGCAGGTAGAACTTCATGAGACAAAAAAATATCTGATTGCACTGAAGATGCCAATTAAATGGTATCAGGAAGGCAGCGATGGTTGTACCTTGATAATTCTTAAATTTTATTTTAAAGACTAAGGGTATACTTAAAACTAATAGAATAAAGGAGTTCCTTTAGTTTTGGCGTGTGTGTATATAAGACAAAAATACACAGGTTTCAGACTCAGGAAGACAGCGTTAAAATGAGAAATTTTACTTGCGATGTGATCTTAAATGACAAAATCTTACTGAGCCTTCCTATCTTTTTCAGTGAAGACGGGAAAAGGGAACACACCTCTCAGGGTCGTTGTAAGATTAAATGAGATAATATATAAAAAGCCTATAGTACAGGCTAGAAACATACTTATTTTTCCCTACAATTAGTATTGTAAACTATGAAGAATATAGAATAATAGAATGACAAGTTACGTTGTGAAAATAAAAATCAAATTGGACATCTTACACCTCACCACACCTTCGTAAGCAGCATCTTCATTAACCTCTGTTGCCCCTTTGAGGATGCACTCTATTTATTGTGGTGTGGAGGGGAAGGGATTCACCCTGCTTCTGTTTATTTTATGTGGTATTTCTACTGGGATATAATTCTGGAGGTGATTTAATAGCTACTGAAGCGCAGGGAGAAAATGTTGGGGAAGCAAAAAATACGGCATTAGGTTTTTTTATTTGTTATTGGTTTCATTTTGTTTTTTACTTACTAGTTCACTGTTGGCTGTTGATTGGTGTAAGGGAAGTGGGGGGACTTTCCTGGCGGTCCAGTGGTTAGGGCTCTGCGCTTCCAGTGCACTGGGCACGGGTTCCATCCCTGGTGGGGGAACTAAGATCCCACAGCCAAAAAAAAAAAAAAAGGGAAGCTGGGTGAGGGCTGAGGGTTACTTTCATATCAAGGCTAATTTTTTACTATTCAATAATGTCTGCCTTCAGAGTCCCATCTCAGAATTTGAGGTATCACCAGCACATCATCTTAGAGCACCCATGCTTGTCCTAAAAGTGAATACTGTTCTGTCTGAGGCCATACAATGTCTCCTACATTCTCCTGTGTTCCATTTTTGTATGTGTTCACCACACTGAAATAGGGCGGCACAGAGCCTTACTAGGAAAATTCCACCACCCAATTCTGGTGACTCAGCCCTGACATTAGATTGAAAGTCGGCATCGATGATGTGGATGAAACTATTTAAAAGGCTTAATGCAATAACCAGAGCCAACAGTGAATCAGTATGCTATTTAAACAAAAATTGGGATACTCTCGTCTTCTCACAAACATCGTGTTTTTGTTGATTTTTCTCCTTTTTAAATCTTTCTCTCCTTTTTATTTCAATGCTACAAAACAGACATTAAGCTGTTTATTTGGGGGATTGTTTTGTTTTTCACATTGTTTTTAAATTGTCTTATGAAACAATATAATGTTTATTCATGCAGAAAAGTGCCATAGTCAGTCAAAACAGTTTAAACTGGTGTCTCTTTTAAAATAGTCCCCGTTTTGTTTTCCCGTCGATGCACCAGACTTTTCTTCTTACGCGTCAACACTGTTGACCTTTTGGACAAATTCAGTTTTGGCTCTGGATTTCTAGTGAAACTTTTTATGTAAACACACAAACCCAGAATTTTTCAAATTATGGAGATTATAGCATTTTAGTGCACACATAATGTAATTTTTAGATATGTTCCACTTGTATTTTCCACATCTTATGTTTTCTTTCCCAAGCTAAAAGGTGTCTTCTAATTTTACTGCTTGATTCTTCTATGACCCTCAATCTTATTTTTATTTTATTACCTTTTTTTGTTGTTGTTCTAAAACACTTCTTTCTTCCTTTGTGGAGCAACGGAGTTCAGGTATTATAGCTTCAGATTTGTTCTACATGGTTTCTGTCCTTTTGTTCACACAAGGCCAAACATTTCTGAGAGTTTTCAAAGAAGAGATTGGAGTTCATTGAAAAGCAGTGTTTTCTGTGATAAAACTCAGCACATATTAAAGGTGTGAAGAAAATGTCACCAAGGGAAAACTCAACTCAGGTTATGGAGAAAATCAAACCACTGCCAATTCACAGGTACACGCACAGAAAACAATGCAATTACTGATTTGTCTGGCTTTCCTCTTCTTGAGGCTTTTCTGGTCTCAGAAAATACCAGAAATGTATGTGGATCCAAAGGTGGATGCCAATGAGGTGAAAGGATGATGAGGTTTTGTTTCGATGTAATTTAAATTCAGCGATGATGTTAGCGGTTAAGATGAGTGTGTCTAAGAAGGGATTCATTTCCCGTGATTTTCCTACTGATTACTGATTAAAAATGTGTATACCTGAAAAGTGATTCTGAGAGAGAGGTAAAGACATGCATTTTTAAAAGGCACTGCAGAAACTTCAGAAAGGGAAGATAACTTCAGAAAGAGAAGATATACCTACATGTACTGTTATGCCTTTTTCTCTCTTCCTAAACAGTCTTGTGCAAACACTTTGCAGTTTTAATACAACTTTAATCAATGTCAAATCACAATGCAGTGACTTCTTGTGTTAAAAGTTAATTTAATGAGGTATTTCTTCTCTGATACACAGTTTCGAAGATGACTTTATTCTTATCCCATCATTTTAACTATTGTTTCGTTAATAGAAAAATATCCAAATTTGATTCTCTGATATCTTTGTTCAGCTCAAATAAGCACAGTAATTGTAATAATTTAATATGGAAAGTAGAAAAATCTTCCCTAAAGCAAAAGTTAATACAATCATTTGCTATTGACTCTGAAATTTTAAATGAAAGTTTGAATAAATACACAAACACATACATATTTGCTCACTTGCATTTCTGAATTTTGATCCAATAATTAAAAATATCCAGGCTCTGTGTGTTACCAATGACAGCATCTTGGGTCATTTAGAATGTGTCTGTTGGAGAAAAATGAAAAATTCATGAAGTGATTTAGCAATTGAATCTGCACAATCCAATAAATATTGGTAAATTTGCTGTGATATTCTTCTCAAATATTTGTTATTCTCTAGCATATTCTGTTTTAGTTCATGAAATTCCCACCGCCAACCACTGGGAAGGGAAAGTGTTAATATATAAGCCAGGAAGATAAAGCAAAATTCATGACGTTTTTTAATATACTGCCATTTTGTGGCACATAAGGTTGCTTTGTCTACCAGGAGGTCTTCTTCTGTCCAACTAAACTTTCTGACATGAAAGGCCATCACAGGCCATGCCTGGACCATCTCCTCTGACAAGTATGAGGCGGGCTCTGCTCGTCAAGAGGGCCCCAGAGGTGCCTCTTGGCAGGAGCCTTGGCAGCATTTGTGCAGCCCCTGGAGTTACTTTCACCCCTGATGACGGCCCAGGTTCCAGAAGGTAAGACCCACATGGTGGACGTGGAGCCCACATGGCTCAGGAGCCCCACGCCACGCAGGGGCCACTGCTCCCCAAAATGATGCACAGGCCTGTACTTCAGTCTCCTCAGGGTCAAGCCAACTCAGGAGCTGCTGCCTTCAGAGAAGCCCAAAGCCAAGGGTACACTCAAGTGTTTGTAATTCGTGTATCCTTTCCCCACATACAGATGTAATACACAAACCAGGGGTAATGTCTCATGTTCCTTAGAAGCAGCTGGTTCTTGTCAGGTTTCCAGAAGAACAGCTAGAGAGAGGAAGTGACTCATGCAGCAAGGGGAGGCTTTATCTACCCTTTCAAACACAAGTCTAGGTAAAATTTGCTCTAATGAACATTTTTCCTTGTTGTTACTGCTAAAGAGGCTCAAGGCAAACATTCCTTTGAAGTGCATACATTTTACATAGAATATACCAGTATTTCACCCTTTTCTTATCTAAAAATAATTGGGGGTGTTTTACAGGCCAACTGAAGGGATCTCCCTCCCATCCTCCCTATCCCACCCCTCTAGGTCATAGATATTAACAAATTGCTTTCCAAACAGGAAATTATAACAATATAACTTGTGATTCCCAAACAATATATTGTAACCATATACATGCCCACCAGTAATGTGTGAGATAGCACTTTTTCCCCATCCAGCAGAGTAGATCTGGATTTAACAGCAGTGCCTGTGGAGTGTATGCTAATATCCAGTAGGACAAAAGTACCTCGCAGCCTTTCTTTTCTATAGTTTCCATACTAACTTCCAGCTAGAATTTTTTAAAAAAAACTATTGTGATCCTTTAAGATTGTATGAATTCTATGATAATTTGGGAGGAATTGATATTTTTATTCTTCTCACACTTTTCCATTTTGTTGACATTTTCTATTACTTCTTTCAATATGACTTGATTGCTTTATTTATAGAGGTCCTGTGTCTTTCCTGTGGACATTGTTTCCGAGCATTTTATTATTACTCTTATCTATTGTGGAATGATTGTTTCCCAATTCTGTTTCTAGGCAAGTCTTGCCATCCTACAGATAAACTATTGATTTCTGTGTTTATAGCTTTTGTCAACTTTCACCTTAGCAAAACACCATCCAAAACCTGCCAAGCAGGCAAAGCTTACTTTGTTGGATCTCCTGAAATAAGAAAGAAACATATCTTGGCAGAATCTTAGCCCCAAACAGGAAAAGTAGAGTGATGGGTTTTTAGGGTCTGCCTGGGTGACAGATTTTCAGACAAGTTTTTGGAGGTCGGGAACTCTTTGGGACCGGGCAGTGTGTGAGACACAATAGCTTTACACTAACACACATATAAGACCAAGTTTTGAGCCAAGTTTGCTCAACAGTCTTGATAATTCAGGTATTTATAGCTTATCTTCAGGGCTCAAGTATTTCCCAGAGCCAGACTCTAACATCTTTCATTTTTCTCAGTCTTCACACAGTGACAGGAAAGTATCCTGGGGATATATATTTTTAATCATGAGGAAAACCAAAACCCCATGGGTTTAAGCTCTCAGCCGCCCACCCCCTTGACATACTTGTCAGCCCAGGATGGGGATTACAACTCCATTGTCTGTGAACAGAAGCAATTTCAATCTTCACTGCTTTTGGGTGAGTTGTGGATATATGATAAGGCTCTGCTGGTAGTTTTCCAGAATCTATTAGTGTCAGATTTTTTTTTCTTTTTGCTTGAAGATCGTTCGTTGGATCACTTGAAGGGACAAAGTCCATTTACCAGTATTTTGGGGTTTTTTTAATTAAAAAAAATTTTTTTAAACATCTTTATTGGAGTATAATTGCTTTACAATGTTGTGTTAGTTTCTGCTGTATAACGAAGCAAATCAGCTATACGTATCATATATCCCCATATCTCTTCCCTCTTGCATCTCCCTCCCTCCCACCCTCCCTATGGTCACAAAGCACCAAGCTGATCTCCCTGTGCTATGCAGCTGCTTCCCACTAGCTACCTATTTTACATTTGGTAGTGTATATATGTCCATGCCACTCTCTCACTTCGTAAAAATATGGAACACTTCACGAATTTGCATGTCAGCCTTGCACAGGGGCCATGATAATCTTCTCTGTATCGTTCCAGTTTTAGTACATGTGCTGCCAAAGCGAGCACTACCAGTATTTTGGACTTTGGTGACGACACATCTGAGCAAAGCAACGTGGAATAACGCTAAGAAAGACATGAGTCAGGGTTTGTAGTCCTATGTTAGGCAAGAGGCAAGGGTGCCCAAGCTCTACTTCTGTGACAAATTGCCTACAAAGTTGCCAAGTATTGTTACTTTTCAGGCAGACACCTTCATGTCCAGGTTTGACGAGAATTTTATTTTTCTGGCCACTTGACCCATTGTTTTATATGTCACTTAGAAAGCACTTAGTGCTTGATTCCAATTACGCAGAAAATCATCTTTCTTATTGCAACGAACTGGCATCACAGGAAGCTGGTTGTCATCCAAAGGAACGCAAGTATAAACAATAATTATATTGGATGTGCATCTTAATCAAAAGACACACACAAAGGAGTGACTAGACGTATAAGAAGAAAAGTTAAATATAGGGAACGTATACACATTGTAGATAAGAGGTTTGAGTATCTGTTAATAATCTAGGTCCTTAAGTAAGTGGAGAAGAAAGCGTGGATGAAAGGCAAGAACAAAGGTGACCAGACTGAGAGAGGACAGTCTGGATATTGGATATTTGGAGCTTGTTTTCTGGGTCTTATAGAGAACTTGTCCCCTGTGTGACTCATCATCTTGGTCAGGATTCTTGGATAAGGTTTATGGCCCCTGAAAAACTGACTGAGAACCTCTTACGGGTCCTGGCCTGAGATCTCTAGTTTTTCATGACTTGACAGTATCTTTAAATCTCTTCGGTTGTGAGGTGTAGATCTGAGTCTTAACACTTCACAGTTTTATTGTCGCTTTAGTTGTGACAACTCCTGGTAACATCTTTTTCATTAGGTTCAGTGCACACATTTTCAGATGAAATCTCCTGAAGCAAAATCAGAACTACAAGATTAGAGTCTCCTCTTGAGGAGGAACACAAAATTAATTTATAGTGATGTAATGATTAGTCTGGTGGTAAATAATACTAGAAGAAGTAAGGACACTGAAAATCTTCAGGGTTTCTTGAATCATATCACAAAGGACATTACAGGGACTTAACGTACTTGACAAGAGAATTGGAACACAGTGATCAAAAAATATGACTTTTGAAAGAAAGATTTTATAACCACTCTTTGAATATGAAAACAACCACTCTGAATATGAAAACAGTGCAAAGTCATTGAAATATGTTACTCTTTATGTATATATAATTAATTTAAGGCAACAGAAATTCATTTGGGGAGCAGGATTTTAACCTCAAATATGATCAACCAAAGACATCTTACAGTAGTACTGAGTTACTTAAAATTTAAATAATGCCAAGGAATCCTAATAATTATGTTATCTTCCTTTTCTATGGAGAAGAAGCAAAACTTCTTGTTATCTGGTGAATGTTCCAGAAACCTCCCCAAAATTAGTTTACAACGCTTTGTTCATGGTTTGTTTTTTTTTTTGAATTTGGGACATGAATTGGGAAAGACAAAAATATCAAGAGGGGTTGTCAGAAGAGACAAATATTAACAAAGCTATAGTATTTTTTTAAAAAGAAGTGGCTGTAGGGACTTCCCCGGTGGTTCAGTGGTTAAGACTCTGCATTTCCACTGCAGGGGCACAGGTTCAATCCCTGGTCAGGGAACTAAGATCCCACATGGAACTAAGATTCCACATGCTGCATGGCATGGCCAAATAAATAAATAAATACATAAAATAAAATTTTTTTAAAAAGTGGTTGTAGAAAATATTGTGAAAACATACAATAATAAATAACAGTGAATATTAGAAATTTAATATTTTTCTAAAATAAGGAAATTGTACTTTACTTGATTAGTAATCAGGAAATGCAAAATAAGAATATGGTGAGATGACATTTGTAGTCATTATACTGGAAAAAATTGACTGATAACTCCAAATATTGACAAAGATGTGGATCAGTAAGAACTCTTACATCCTGGACTGTGGGGTTTAAACTGATGAAACTTTGGAAAATAATTTTTCTGTATTATCATGTTAAGTTTGACGTCAATACACCCTGTGACCCATTGGTACAACTCCTGGATGTATACTCAGAGAAGTTCTATCACATGTTTTTCACTACACAAATGCAAGAATGTTTATAACAGCATCATTTATACAAGAAAAAACAAGTCGTTCAAGTGTCCGTGAACACGAGAAACGGTTCACTGTGATACAGTCACACAATGGAATCGTATACAATCACAAAAAATGAATGAATGCAGTCCCTTGAATCAACATGGATAAGGCAAGAAGCCTATAGTTAAAAACATTCCATATAGATAAACCTAAAAGACAAGCAAAAGTAAACAGTACTTTTTAGGGTCACGTGTCGTCAAAAAGGCTTGGGTAAATATATCTATTTATAAATACATAACATTAAGTTTATTTATCATGAGGAAAGAAGATAAATCCATTATACAATACATGTAACTTTTTTTTTTAATTTTATTTATTTATTTATTTATGGCTGTGTTGGGTCCTCGTTTCTGCGCGAGGGCCCTCCCTAGTTGTGGCAAGTGGGGGCCACTCATCGCAGTGCGCGGGCCTCTCACCATCGCGGCCTCTCTTGCCGCGGAGCACAGGCTCCAGACGCGCAGGCTCAGCAATTGTGGCTCACGGGCCCAGCTGCTCTGCGGCATGTGGGATCTTCCCAGACCAGGGCTCGAACCCGTGTCCCCTGCATTGGCAGGTGGACTCCCAACCACTGCGCCACCAGGGAAGCCCCAATACATGTAACTTTTGAATGGGAAACAATTGTTTTCAATGAAAAGGTCAAGGAAGGAAGCAATATACAAGTCCTTATAATTCCCTTAAGTCATCACTTCGAAAGTGAAAAACTTGAAATAATGCTGCAGAGTAACGTGGTCAAGAGTTTGTGTGTTTAGAACAGAGATGGGGGCGCTGTGTGTGTGTGTACGGGATGTGGGAGGTCCTCTGGGCTGGAATCTTGGTTTAGCTATTTTCCAACTGAATGACCCTGAGTCAGATTCCCCAAATAAAAAGTGGCAAATCATATGATTGCTCTGAGGATTGTTACAATAAAGTAATCCGAAGGAATGAAAGATTTCTCTTTATTATGCCACAAAGCAAGAAGATAGCCTCTGAAAAAGTGCATCTAAACAGGGAAGTGATTTTACAGGGTTTCTTGGAGAATTGGGGGGAAGGTTTTGTTACCAAATTAAGTCGTAGGGACCCTGCTCGGGCCCTAGCCTGGCCGAGGACTCTGCCTGGGCAGTGGAGGGTTCTGTCTCCATTCAGTTAGGAGGCAAATAAAAAAACCGAAGCTGAGATCGACACAGCACGGGCTTCATTCAGTGGCCAAAGAACGGAGAAGTGGGAACTTAATTTAGAGATCAACTTCTCACCCACCTGGAGAGAGTGATTTAATTTTAAAGAGTAAAGTCAAAGGGAGGAGGAGTGAGGGTAGTGATGGGGAGACAGATGCGTTGTCCACCGGGGAAGGGGCGGGGCTTTTTCAAGGGCCTGGGGTGCCACCTCCTTTTCATCCTATTTTGGGCCTTAATGCCGCCGGCAGGTGTGTCATCTGGTAGCCGATGTAGTAAAAATCAACGTATAATGAGACTCAGGTTCTGTTGGAGGTTAGATTCATTGCCGTCTTGGTCCCAGCTGGTTTGCCTGGTGGTGTTGGTTTGTTTGTAGCTTCCTTTCGTCTCTCTGGACCCTTTAATTTAAAGATTTATGTTCACTCCTGCTAAAGGTGGCGGTGGGCGTGCTTTGAGCAAAGACCTGGAGCAGCTCTGGCGATAGTTGGAGAAATTTTGAGAAGAAGCAGCGGAAATTCTGACAATGGAGACCGAGGTACAGTCTTAACAAGTTTTAACAAGGCAGTCTTTTAATTTATGAGAGTAGGAACAAAAGATGCCTAGATTTTCTTGCTTGGGAAAAGTTATGCATGGTTATTTATCAATAATGGCTGTATCTTGGGATCAAGTGGAATTTTCTCATTGAGATAAATGGGGACTGGGAAAAACATGATAACAGGAAGATACAAGATAGTTCAAGAAAATATAGTTTGGGGGAATAAAATAAGTTTAAAAATGTAATGATCTTGGGGAAATGTCTGGTAAACAGCAGATGCTCTAATTCTATTAGCATTAGTTTTGTAAATGATTGCTGTGATTAATTTTTAAAGTTTTCCAGGAGAAATTATGCATTTTTTTTCATTTACTTGTCCGAGTAACAAAGAATGAAGTTTTAAATATTTGAAGGATACATGATGGCAAAGGGGGTAATAGGTGTTAGGTTTTGTTTTTTCTTAATTTATAAAATGACATATCTGTTAGGAGTTTTATATCTTTTAATTCTTCTAGAAGTAGAGGAATCCATTCATTTTGGGAAGCAAAAGCCTTCCAGGTGGGATTTAATGTGACTTTTAGTTAAACAAATGTAAAATACTATACACCTATTTTTCTTGAGTGAAAGAAGCCTGCCTGCCCCAGAGACACTGCCAAGTGTTCTGTGCAGCCTTCAAAGTCGCGCTTTCTTAGGTGGTGTAAATTGAATTTTGCCTTTGCAAGTTTCATTCTCTTTAGTAGAAAGTTTCTTTCCTTTATCTGGAATCAGTGGGTTAATTGTTGTTTGACAAGAGAAGTTAGGACTTCTGGGTTGTACCCGGTTGGCACAATTTTCCGGACCAGAGCTCCCCCAAGAGAAATACCCTCTTCAGCAGTAAGGAGGAAAGGTTGGGAAAGGAAGGGCCTCCTCTGGTGTTGTACAAGCAGACTGAGGTGTTAGGACCCACCTGAGATTTTGTTTGTGTCTGATTAGCGTAAAGGTCAGGTACCTTGCTGACTGCCTGTGGTTTTTTGTTTGTTTGGTTTGGTTTGTACTCTCATTACTTAGACTAGAATCCTACAAGTGAGTGTGTTGTTCATCCCTCCTCTGCCCATAAAAGAATGTTCTGAGAAAGTGCCTTCTATGGCAGCCAGCCACCCCCGACCCCACCCCGTAAGGACCAAAATGACAGTGTGACTTCAGAAGAGCACCCCCCTGGCTCCCCACTTGTCCCGGGAATCGGTCCAGCCACGGAAAACCCTCTGCCCCAAGCACTGAACACTCTCCCTTCTTTTGAACTGTCCCTTTGCGGTGAACCAAGGATGGCCAAATGCACCTGAAAACCAGATTGGAAGTCTCCCCATTTCCAAAAATCCCAGCTCAATAGAACACTTGCCAACCAGACATGCTCTCAATGTCCCCCGTTTATCCTCTATAACATGTGCCATCCTTCCTAACGTCTTTGAATCCCGCTGAAACAAACCTGACATACTTATGTATAAACCACTTTGTTCCTTACGTCTGGCCTTAGTTTTGTCCTTGACAGTTCACGGCAGTACTGCCTAGAACCACCAGAACCCAGAACAACACCTGGGCATCATCTGGAGGATGGATGAATAATGGAAAATAAACCAGTATTCATACATGTTGGTTTACAACCTCAGGAGCTCCCCAGGGGAGATCTGAAACCTCCCTCCTTCCATGGAGGGCAGGGAGAGACTGAAGAAACAGGCAGACCCTCCAGTGAGCAGGTGCAGGTGTAATAAGCAGGGAGCTTTCACAGGAGCCCTGTCCTGGGTGCTATGAGATCAGTAGATCTCCATCCTTGCCAGAATCTCAGGCTTTAACTGGACTCAGTCCTGTAGACCATCCAGGTGGTCTCACCACCACACCACCAGCTCAGGGCTGTGTCCTTGGGCAGCTTCCAGCTCAGGCGAGGCAAGTGGGGCACACAGCCTGAGGATGGGGAGCGGGGGAGGACCCTCTGATTGCCTGGATCCAGCTGGAGGGTTAACTATTGTCACCACCTCTCATTGACCTCCTCCAACCATGCAATGAACAAACGGCCAAATAAAATAAAATTCATACAACGGAGCCCTGGAGAGCGACGAGAATGCACAGGAGGATATGGATGGATCCTACAAACCTAATGCTGAGCACGGAAGCCACACGCAAAGGATTGCATTTATGGAAAATCCACAGACAAGCCTATTTAGTTTAGTGTATTCAGTCAGGATTGTGGTTACGTTGCTGATGGATAGTGGTTGGCAGGTGGCAGAGCGTGGGCTTCGGGTGTTATAGTTCTTGGTCTGGGTGCTAGAGGGACAGTGTGTTTGCTTTGTGAAAATTTAATGAGCTATACTTAATAATTTATGCATATTTACACTAATGTATGCATGTTATAATTATAAACATGTATTTTAAATGTTATCATCCCTTATGGTCATAGATTGGAAAGTTCTATCTACCTCCAGGGATACACTAATGTGAAAGTTAAAAACATACTTTAGAAAATATTTGAAGCAGTATTAACTTCCCTTACTCAGAGAAAAAGAAACTTAAATTTATTTTAAAAGTGTACCAATAAGATTGCCTGAGTGTGTTAGTGGCCGAGAGAAGAGTATTCTAAAAAGATTCTGGTCTTAGTGCACAATTAAAACCCTATCTTAAAAACAGGTATCTCTCTGAGAAGAATGAGTCAGGTGAAAATAGAAGTGGTCTTCAATCTGCTAAAATATTTTAGGTGGCTGGTGCAGTCACGTAATATAACACGTCTGAATTTCTATGTTGAACAAAAGCACATGCCAAGGATTCAGGGCGGTCAGTATCTCGGGCAACAATATGTTACATGAACAGACATCTAATGAAGAAGGCACTCGTGCGGCTCCTAGCAACAGACTATTGTTTAGAGTCTGTGTCATTTAGGAATTGCCGTGTTGGGAAGGCCTTGCTCAAGACAGCGTCTGAATTGTCTTCCTTTGTGGCCTTGAATATCTCATCTCCAGGACAGTCAGTCACTCCCATACACTGGTCTGCCACGGAATTCATCACATCCTGCCTGCACAGTTATGTTTTCAAGCTTCTCTGAGTTATTTGTACAGATTTCCTCTCAGTTTTTACTTACTATGTATGTTTTCTGAGTATAAAGAGGATAAAGTTGAACTAACCCTAACAAAACTGCATTTTTAAAGCTTTAAGAATTATTATTATATAAATGTCGTTGAAAAAGTCTTATCAACTGGTAACATCTTGCTCCATTACACTGTATAAGAAGCAAAAATGATCAGTAAGTCAAGTCAAAACCTAATGTGCACTTTTTATTGGCACCAAGAAATGCTGCTTCTCCTTATACCATCCATGGACTTCTCTTTGACACTTTTATGTTTGAATATCATTTTTTCACAAAGATACTGGCCTTAACAAGACCTGTCCTCAAGAGAACCTACTTTACCAGAGATTAGCCTACTCTGGTTTCATCAGTGCCTAACTGCCCTGGGGTCAGGAACTACCCACCTGCATTCCGCTCCAGCATTCCACATGGGGGAAGAAAATATCCAGAGTGGAGATTCACAAGTGGAAATTACACAAGAGCCATCATCGCCAGGGTAGGAAAGCCTTAATTGTAATTTACCAGTTGCTGGAGGCTCAGTGTCAACAAACTGTGTTAAAAACTCCAGAAGGACCTAGTGGTGGGGGCACCCATAAGATTGTGGGGTTTACTCTTAGGAGCTCAACCAGGTTCTCACATTAAATATCAGTGAAAAACCCTTTTATGCTTCTGACAGAGAGACCATCCTGTTCTTCTGAATAAGGCTGCTCTCAGGGGAACCTAGAAACCAGAACCTAACCTGCCTGGGTATCATCAGAGCCAGGAGAAAGAAAAGAAAGAGAGAAAGTAACAAATGAAATATTTGAAACAATACTCGCTGAGAATTATATTTTCAAACTACAGGAAACCAAAGATAAAGAAGAAATCCTGAGAAGCACCAGAGGAAAAAAAACTTTACCTAGTGTTGAAATAACTTTCTAGGTTCAAGATGGAGCTGCTCCCGCCCAGGGTGTCATGTCAGCAAATTGAAACTTAGATGACTTTTGTGTCTCTGTACATGTTCCTTTTGACCAGAAACACTGCATATCCAGTCAGCCAATCCCCACACGTCAAGCCAGTTCTGGGCTCTGTACTTATTTCCTTGTTCCTTCTCATCCTAAACAAGGTTGACTATGTTGCCTAGCCAAGCAGATATTTTCTATTTGCCTTCTTCTTCTTCTTCATTCTTTGTCTTAGAAAAGCCTCTTGCCTTCTACCCCATTTTGCAGTTTTCCAAAAGTAGACTGTCTGCTTCATGAAATGTTAAAGTTTGTATTACCTAAATTTTCTTTAATCATTCTCTAACACGCTAGGGGAACAAAGCTAAGGATTACATTTGATTTCTCAGAATCCTTGAAAGCAAGAAGAGAGTACAATATTTAGTGTTGAGAAAAAAAAATGAAGGAGAAATAAAGACTTTCTCAGACATACAAAAATTGAGAGAATTTGTTTCCTTGCAAGAAATGGTAAAATAAGTTGTTTAGAGAGAAGAAAAATAATAAATTGTTTAGAGAGAAGGAAAAAATCGTTGTTTAGAGAGAAGGTCGGAAACTCAGGTCTACATAAAGTAAGAAAGAGCACTGACGAAAGAATAAGTGAAGGCAAAATAAAACTTTTATTTTTCTTATTCCTCATTTATCTATCAGATAACAGTTTGTTCAAAATAATAATACCAACGATATACTCAATTATGCATGCATATATTATATACTTATATATGTTTGTGTATGCTTGTATATAAATGAAAAAAATGACAGCAAAGATAAAAGGGATTGAAGGAAGGGATTAGGATTATTTTGTTATTTATAAGGTTCTTACACTACCTGTGAATTGTGAAGTTATTTGAAAGTGGCCTTGGGTTAGCTGTAAGTGTATGCTTCAAACTCTAGGGCAACCACTAAAAAAAGTAAAAAAGAAAGTATAAGTGATATGCTAATAAAAGAGAGAAAATGTCATCATACAAAATGCTCAATTAAAATCGTGAAAGGCAGAAAAAGAGTGGAGATTAGAAGAACAAGGGCAACAAATAAAATACAGTAATGAATATGGTAGATACGAATCTGACAACATCAGTAATTGCTTTGAAAGTCAGTGATCTAAATGCACCAGTAACTGATTGTAAGTTGGATCAAAACAGAAGACTCCACCATATGTTGTCTACAAGAAACCCATGCTGAGTATAAAGACACATATCTATTAAAAGTAAACAGATGGAAGAAAATACACATGTAAACAGTAGTTAACAGAAAGCAGGAGTAGCAATATTAATTTCATACAGAACAGACTTCAAAGCAAGGAAAGTTATCAGGGATAAAAACGGTATTAAATAATGATAAGGGTGTCAGTTATCAGGAAGACATAACAATCCTTAATGTGTATGAACCTAACAACAGACAAACTGTGTGAGGCAGAAACTAATAGAATTGCAAGAGACATAGGAAAATCCGTTATCTTAGCTGGAGACTTCAACACCTGTCTATCAGAAATGGACAGATCATCAGGCAGAAAGTCAGTAAAGACAGTTAAACGCAACAATAACATCCATCAACTGGATATAATTCACATCTGTAAATTATGGCAACAACAGAATACACATTATCCTTGAGCTCACATGGAGCATTCACCAAGATATACCACATTCTAAGCCACAAACACATCTTAACAAATTTAAAAAAATAGAAATCATATAATGTCTGCTCTCAGACTACCATGGAATTAAACTTGAAATTAGAAAGATAGCTGGGAAATCCTAAAATGTGTGGAGATTAAACAACACTCTTTTAAAGAACACATGAGTCAAGAAAATCACAAGAGAAATTAAAAATATATTTTGAACTAAATGAAAATGAAGACACAGCTTATTAAAATTTGTGGTATGCAGCAAAAGCAGTTCTTGGAAGGAAAGTAATAACACTTGATGCATTTATGAAGAAAGATCTAAAATCAATAATCCAAGTTTATACCTTAGGAAACAAGAAATAGAAGAGCAAATTAATTGCAAGAAAGCAAATGAAAAGAAATAATAAGAATTAGGGCAGAAATCAATGAAATTGAAAACAAGAAATCAACAAAGACAAATCAATAAAACCAAAACTGGTTTTTTGAAAAGATGAGCCTCTAGCCAGGTTGACTAAGAAAAAAAAGAGAGATGACACAAATGACTGGTATCAGGAATAAAAGAGGAGACATCACTACAAACCCTATGGACATTAGAAGTATTAAAGGAATACTATGAACAACTCTATGCCCACACATTTGATAACCTAGATGATATGGACCAATTCCTTCAAAGATACAGTTTACAAAACTCACACAAGAAGAAATACACAATCTGAATAAGCTTGTATCCATTACAGAAATTGAATCAATAATTAATAACATTCCAAAACAGAAAGCACCAGACCCAGATGGGTTCACGGGTGAATTCTACCAAATATTTAAGGTAGAAATTACACCAATTCTTTACAATATTTTTTTTTAATTGGAGTATAGCTGATTTACAATGTTGTGTTAGTTTCTGCTGTACAGCAAAGTGAATTAGTTATACACATATATCCACTCTTTTTTCGATTCTTTTCCCATATAGGTCATTACAGAGTATTGAGTAGAGTTCTCTGTGCTATACAGTAGGTCCTTATTAGTTATCTATTTTATATATACTGGTGTGTATATGTCAATCCCAATCTCCCAATTTATCCTTCTCATCCTTTCCCCCTTGGTAACGATAAGTTTGTTTTTTACATCTGTGACTCTATTTCTGTTTTGTAAATAAGTTCATTTGTACCATTTTTTTTAGATTCCACATATAAGCGGTATCATATAATATTTGTCCTTCTCTGTCTGACTTACTTCACTGAGTATGACAATCTCTAGGTCTATCCATGTTGCTGCAAATGGCATTGTTTCGTTCTCTTTTATGGCTGCATAATATTCCATTGTATATACACACACACACACCACATCTTCTTTATCCATTCATCTGTCGATGTACATCTAGGTTGCTTCCAGGTCTTGGCTATTGTAACTGGTGCTGCAGTGAACATTGGGGTGCATGTATCTCTTCGAATTATGGTTTTCTCCAAGTATATGCCCAGGAGTGGGATTGCTGGATCATATAGTAGCTCTATTGTTAGTTTTTTAAGGAACCTCCATACTGTTTTTGCATAGTGGTTGTTACCAATTTACATTCCCACCAACAGTGTAGAAGGGTTCCCTTTTCTCTGTACCCTCTCCAGCAGTTACTGTTTGTAGATTTTTTGATGATGGCCTTTCTGACCTGTGTGAGGTGATACCTCATTGTAGTTTTGAGTTGCATTTCTCTAATAATTAGTGATGTTGAGCATCTTTTCATGTGCTTTTTGGCCATCTGTATGTCTTCTTTGGAGAAATGTCTATTTAGATCTGCCCATTTTTGACTGGGTTGTTTGTTTTTTTTGATATTGAGCTGCATGAGCTGTTTGTATATTTTGGAGATTAGTCCCTTATTGGTCACTTCATTTGCAAATATTTTCTCCCATTCTGTGGGTTGTCTTTTCGTTTTGTTTATGGTTTCCTTTGCTGTGCAAAAGCTTTTAATTAGGTCCCATTTGTTTATTTTTGTTTTTATTTGCATTTCTCTAGGAGGTGGGTCATAAAGGATCTTGCTGTGATCTACGATATCTTTTAGACGATAGAAGCAGAGGGAATACTTCATAACTTATTTGAGGCCGGCTTTGCCCTAATAACAAAATCGTACAAAGTTATTACAGGAAGAGAAAACTACAGACCAATATCTCTCATGAATATAAATGCAAAAATCTTTGTGAAAATATTAGCAAATGAAACCCAACAACATATAAAAATAATTATACACCACAATCAAGGGTGGTTTATCTCAAGTATGAAAAGCTGGTACAACATTTGTATTAATTTTAATTTTAAAAATAGTAATAATCCTGGTTGACCACATCTGGCTTTTAAATTTATCTTGTTAAGTAGAAAGATAGAAAAAGAACAATAACTCAAAAGTATGGCCCAAGGGTTTTCACTTCTGCTCTTGCTGTGTTAGTGTCTCCCCCAAATTCCTGTGTTGAAATCCTAATGCCCATGTGATGGTCTTAGGAAGTTGGGCCCTGGGGAGATGCTTAGTCACAAGAGTGGAGCCCTCAGGAATGGGGTTAGTGCTTTTACAGAAGGGACCCACAGAGCTCCCTCCCTGCTTCCTCCCTGTGAGGTCCACAGTGGACACAACCCTGTCCCTGACCACACTTGGGCGTCCGGCCTCCAGAACTGTCTGCTGTTTATGAGACACCCAGGCTGTGGTCTTTTGTTATAGCAGCCGGAACGGACCAAGCCACCTCCCCTCACTCTACTCCCATGAAAAAGGTTGTGTGTGTGTGTGTGTGTGTGTGTGTGTGTGTGTGATGCAGAATTAAGACCACTGACTCTCACATTTTACAGGGATGAGCCCTAGCAGATGATCAGACAGGTGCGGTTTCCTCCCTCCTGGCTCTTTGCTCCAGACCATCTTTCATTGTAATGAGGGTGGTACTCTCTCTCATCCATTCTGTGCTGAGAACCACGGTAGGCACTAAAGGTCTGAAACTCCTGGTTAGGTGGCCTGTGGGTGTGGGGAAAGTGGGCCTGCTGGGGTCCTGGGCTCTAGGCGCCAGCTGTTGTAGGCGTGTTCTCCATGTTGTCACGTCCGCCCGGCCGGAGACCATCATGAAGGAGTCGGTAATGAAGTCTCCTTGGTCCTCTCTTGATCTCTGTTTTCCTTGGGAATCTTGAGCAAGTGGTCAGGTGTCCTGGATTTGAGAGGCAGATCGAATCACACACATTCATCTTCAGCAACTTCCATGTAAAAGCAGGTCTGATGGACCCACAGGCCAAGAATAAGTTACCATCCAGGAGTGCTTGCTCGAGTTTTGTTTTGTGTTTAATGGCGTCAGTAAGAGAGTGCCCTGGATTCTGTCTGACACGACTCAGAGAATTCTTTCTCTCCAACAGATAAATGTATCCATTCTGAAACAGCCTTTGCAAACAGTGCTAAACATAAAACTAACCGGCAGAAATTGACAGTTACAGCCCAGAAGAGCTAGAGGGCTTCACCATCCCTTGTTACACATTTAAAATGCTGTTTTGATAATAAATCCTTCAAATCAAAGCAAACAGTGTGTTCCCAGCTTGTTTTATTTTAGGTCTTGCATTACTAAAAACGTGTGCAGTCAGTGAAGAGCTGGCAAGTCTGGATGGAGTATGAAGGACTTTGCTACAGTTTGGCAATAGGATCATTTTAATAGGCTGAATCTCCAGTTCTAGCTTCTGAGAACTCAATGTGTGCACCAGCTTTTATTCTCTCTATAAAATTTAGTTTAAAAAATAAACTAACTAAATAAATAAAATAATTGTTAAATGATTACATGCATATAAATGCATGTGGAAGAGAAAGGAAAATGCAATTAGCTGTGGTCACACAGCCTGGAATGGACACAGTTCCACATCAATTATTGTTATCTGGAGCTTTCTTCTGGCAGGGAAAATAGATTCCTTTTCTAGTCGAGATTTCTCCTAAGTCAATTGGTTTGTTTGAAGTTTTATTAGAGTTTTGATAAGAACAATAGCTTGCAACACTAAGGGGTTTATTACCAAGAGGAGATACATTGCAGTATATTAAACAGGCAAGAGCTTGTGCTTTGGACTGAGAGATTTTTTTTCTACATGAAATTCTGTGGGCATTTACCCTAGTTCTCTAGATGAAAAATGCTTACCCATGCTCCTTGATGTCACGACTACTAGCTTATTCAGAGACATGAGACTTAGCCGAAGGAATAGCACTGAAATTGGGTTTATAGGAAGTTGTAAAGCTCCATGTGCCTGAAGGAACAGAGTTACAAGATACTGCCTGTTGTTCTGAGGACAAAGAGTCTTACTTTGGCTTAGATGTGGATTATCTGACTATCCTTTTTATGTGATCACCAACTATGGAAGACAGAAAGATCCGCTGCTTCTTTCTCATGTCCTCAAGTTATTGAAATTATTTGATAAAGGAAAACAATAATTTAAAATACTAGCAAGCCTGGATCTAGTCAGCAATTTTCCAATTAAAAATCCCATGGCAACTAGCTAATTTCCTCTTTCATTGGCTGGACAAATGTTTTAATCTATTGTTCTGTGCCTGTCTTAGACTTACAGTGATACATTTTGCCAAAGCAAAGCAAATATTAGTTATGTGCATGCGTATCTAACTACTACGTATCTGTGTAAATCCCACCTACATGACATTTTAAAAATGTATTAAATAGCATCCCTGGATGTTAACACTGCTGGAGAAATCTAATTCTAAGGTTATCATCATTATAATGCCATTAAATATTCAGTACTCTCTCCCTGAGATTGACAAAATAACAATGTTTGCATCAGAGTTTCTTCTGTTCCTTTTTTTTTCATAATATCACCTTTCAGTTTTATCTGAAATGAATAATTTGCTAGAAATTCTCATTTGGTGAGAATTAAGAACCTTTCAAAACATCACGCAACTTTCTGCCTCTCTGTTAATTTTTATGAGTGAAAGACACAAATAGATACAAAAATACGTAAAGATCCCTGACTTGTGTCCTATCTATGGGACAGGCTGGATTAACTAAAATAAGAAGAAATAACCTTAACCTGATTTAACTAATATGTAAGTTGTTAATCCACTGCCAAAATTTAAGCATTAATGCTTCTGTCAGTTACGGGAGATATGGGGTTAAAAAGAAAAGTTAGTTCAGTCATAACTTAGTCATCACGCAAAATTTCATAAACATCCTGAGGTTCTCAAGTTAATATTTTTGGAGGTGGTTTTCCAAATTAGGATTAACAGGTCTTCATGATGCTAATCTAAGACGTATTCATGGATTTAAAATGATTATAAACAATTCAATTTGTTTCCCTTTAATAAATCCTTAAAATCACTTAAATTCAAAGGCTCTGTGGAGTAATTATGCATATATATATATATATATATAGTTATTGCCCTTGAAAATCTTACAATAAAGTGGGCAGATAACGTGTTCTCAAAGATAAGAGAGATATAGAGGAACATGGATACACAGTTACATGTAGATATATAGAGAGATATGGAAATAATTCCATGATAATGTCCAAGCAGTTGCATTAAAATGTGAAAAAGATCACACAATCACAGAAGTGATCAAGAAAGAAAGAAAAGCAGAGGTAGAATTTTCTATTTTTATTTTTTTAATTTTGATTTTATTATTTACAATGTTGTGTTAGTTTCTGCTGTACAGCAAAGTGATTCAGTTATATATATGCATACATTCTTTTTTATATTCTTTTCCATTATGGTTTATCACAAGATATTGAATATAGTTCCCCGTGCTATACAGTAGGACCTTGTTGTTTATCCATTCTATATATAATAGTTTGCATATGCTAATCCCAAGCTCTCAATCCATCCCACCCCCACCCCACCTCCCCCTTGGCAACCACAAGTCTGTTCTCTATGTCTGTGAGTCTGTTTCTGTTTCATAGATAAGTTCATCTGCGTCATATTTTAGATTCCACATATAAGTGATATCATATGATATTTGTTTTTCTCTTTCTGACTTACTTTACCTAGTATGATAATCTCTAAGTCCATCCATGTTGCTGCAAAGGCATTATTTCATTCTTTTTTATGGCTGCATAGTATTCCATTGTATATTTGTACTACATCTTCTTTATCCATTCGTCTTTTGATGGACATTTAGGTTGTTTCCATGTCTTGGCTATTGTGAATAGTGCTGCTATAAACATAGGGGTGCATGTATCTTTTTAAATTGTATTTTCATCCAGATATATGCCCAGGAATAGGATCACTGGATCATATGGCAACCCTAATTTTAGTTTTTTGAGGAACCTCCATACTGTTCTCCATAGTGGCTGCATCAACTCAACTTACACTCCTACCAACAGTGTAGGAGGGTTCCCTTTTCTCTTCACCATCTCCAGAATTTCTTGTTTGTAGACTTTTTGATGATGGTCATTCTGACTGGTGTGAGGTGATACCTCATTGTAGTTTTGATTTGCATTTCTTTAATAATTAGCGATGTTGAGCATCTTTTCATGTGCCTGTTGGCCATCTGTATGTTTTCTTTGCAGAAATATCTATTCAGGTCTTCTGCCCATTTTTTGATTGGGTTGTTTTTTGTTGTTGTTGAGTTGCATGAGCTGTTTGTATATTTTGGAAATTAAGCCCTAGTCAGTCACAACATTTGCAAATATTTTCTCCCATTCTGTTGGTTGTCTTTTTGTTTTGTTTATGGTTTCCTTTGTGGTACAGAAACTTGTAAGTTTGATTAGGTCCCATTTGTTTATTTTTGGGAAAAGCAGAGATAGAATTTAAATGAGAATTCTTCCTAGGTTTACACACAGGGTCTTGAACTCCAACCTGATATAAATTTTTTTTAAAATTTATTTATTTATTTATTTATTTATTTACTTATTTGTGGCTGTGTTGGGTCTTAGTTTCTGTGTAAGGGCTTTCTCCAGTTGTGGCAAGCGGGGGCCACTCTTCATCGCGGTGCGCGGGCCTCTCACTATCGCGGCCTCTCTTGTGGCGGAGCACAGGCTCCAGAGGCGCAGGCTCAGTAGTTGTGGCTCACGGGCCTAGTCGCTCCGCGGCATGCGGGATCTTCCCAGACCAGAGCTCGAACCCGTGTCCCCTGCATTGGCAGGCAGATTCTCAACCACTGCACCACCAGGGAAGCCCTAAATTATTTTTTAAAACACCGTGAGAGAAACAGCCAAATTTTTACAAATTTGAAAGTAAGGATAAGAGGATAACCGCTCTAGGAAAATTCTATTAAAGTATATTTTAATGGTAGAAATAGTGCTTTAAAGGTCCTAATGGCTTTGGGTTTCTAGTTCTTGATCCCCTGGAGAAAGAGCTGTCAAATGCAGACCTGGGAAATGCACATGCAGCATGAGAAACCCATTTGAGTTTAGTGCAATAACAGAGAGCAAACAAAATCTGAAGCTAGAAAGTAAAATCGAGAAGCAGTTTAACTTCACGTTTGGTCAAGTTTGGTATAACTGCTTCCATTCCTGCACATAGAGATGGAGGAAAATAATATAAAGAAAAAACAAAATAGATGGAAACGATCAATGGTGCAGAGTGAGGTGTTGAAACCACGTGCTGGTGATATTTTTCTGTAGATGGTTTCCCTGGCACAGTCTACCTTTACAGTTGCTTTTTAAAAACAATTGAGAGTGCCCTCATTCATTTCTAAAAAGCAGCCTAGTTTAGTGGATAAAGCATATGGCCACCCTGGGAAACTTCATACATTGTGGTGAATTCAGTTCCCGTGAGGCAGAGAAAGTGCCCGTGAGAAACAAACTGGGGTTGTGCTCAGTATTCAGCCTTGAGCGTTGAGAGGGCTCCCTCAGCTGGGGAAGGAGCCCAGGGGCGAAGATGCAGGTGCAGCCCAGAGACCAGAGAGACCGTTCTAGTCTATTCAGTGAGATCAGCGCACAGCTCTGAAAGAGCCTCAAGTGTTTCTTGTTGGAAGGCGGGAATAAAAGCCAGGGCAGCTAACTACAAAACCAGAAAATTGCAAAAATGAAAACAAATCTTTGACAAAATGAGCCTATACATCAAAATTCCATAATGAATAATCTTATGCTAAGAAATATGATACAGAACCATGACAAAATAGAATCTCTCACAAAATGTGGGGAGGGTTTTGGGAACTGGAGGAGGGTGGGAACAGGGGACAGAATAGTGATAAACAGCCTTATGGGGTAACTAGTTACTCAAGTATTTGCGTAGTTGGATGGTGACTTGAAAGGTAGGGCTTCCTGAGTCCACATAAACTGACAGTGAGGAATCAAGGCAGGATCTTGGTGATTTCCATGGTGCTGTTCAACATTCAGATTGTTTTTCTTTTATCAGGGCTGATATAGTCAAATCATAAAAACTCCCCAGGTTTTTCTTTATATCATCACTTTTCTTCCTTTTTACCTTCCTCTTTACCCTCAGTATTCACAACTCTCCCGTTTTTCATTTCTCCTCATTTATCAAAATCTATTCTGAAAATGACCTGGTATTGATGTTATTTACAAAACAGTAGAAACATCTGCATATTACGTTACATGGGTAGTTCAAAGGGATGCCTCCTCATTGAAACGCATCACTGAATAAAAGCCACACCTTATAGTGAAAAGAGAATTTCGAGTTTTAGGCCTACGGGGAACCATTGAGGGAATAATAATGTTTTCCTCACGCCCTCTGTGGCCAATCGGAAATTACCAGTCATTCTTTCTTCAGAGTTCATTATTACAGATCTGTTTATCGTCAGCCATTTCCATGCTCTAAGAAACACAAAGCATTAATGCTGACCCACTGGCTTTACCTTAACTGAGTCTTCAGATCTCAAACTGCAATCTAAGAAGAGGACATTTTTAATTTCAGGAATAAGTGAATGTTATAACCAGATCTTATCATCCTTGTGAGTAAACTTACTGATGAGCTTTTTGCTCTAGAAGAATCAGGGATATACACTACTAAATCTGACAATATTGTCATCTTTGAAATGTACTGCTTTCTACCACCTTTTCCAGCTGACTCACATGAATTTACATCAAGTCAAATCTGTGTTTATCATTAACCCTTATATTAAAATTATTTAAAAGTATTACCTTTTCTTTCATATTTATTTACCATTTAAAAATATGAAAGATGTTCTCACTAAATTGTTATCCCAGTGGGGAAAAAATACTTCCAAGAAACCAGTTGTCACTAAACAAATTATAATCAAGAGAATCTCTCCAAAGGCATAAACTATTTTAAAAAATGTATAAAATGCATTAACAAAGATGTTATTTGTTTGTTGTCTGTAAAATATCTTAGCTCTCAAATGTGTATTTTGAGACGTCGTTACAAACCAGTTCTGGCCAGTGTATTCCTGCAGCATAAGCAGTGGGCTCTGCCGTATCGGGACCTTGAGGTGTTTGGAGCAGCCGAGACCTGAACCCACGTTCCTCCAGCTAGGTCTGAGCAACTGTCTTCCACTCACACCACATGACCTTCCTACCTGCAGGTGCATGACTACACTATACAGAGTAAGGAGTCTTCCTTTTCTTATTTTCCTTCAAGTCTTGGCTATTCTTAGCCCTTTACATTTCCGTGTAAATTTCAGAATCAGCCTGTTACTTTCAAAAATATCCAGGATTTTAACTGACATTGCAGTGAATCTAAGGTCGCTAGCCAATCTGTCTGCCTTTTTTCCCCTCCGATTTTCAGAGTCTTCTGATAGTGGCTTTATGTATTTCATCTAGGGTATTTGGTTATAATTAGCAGGAGGAGTAGGGCGGAATGCATTTACTCTATCTTGCCCGGATCCAGAAGTACTCTAATGTTTTAAAATCTTATTACAGAGAAAGACTTTCAGAGAAAGGCACAGCCTATAAATGAACGCCTAGCCGTATAATTCTGTGTCTTTAAATCTCAATAAGAAGGACACAACACAACGTTAAAATAGGACAAAGTATATTCATAAAATAAACAAAATTATGAACATTACTAAAAAAAAGTCACTCACAAGTCAAATCAAAGCATTTATGAAATACCACTTGTCACCTATAAGATTGGCTAATAATGAAGTATTTTATAACATTCAATATTAGAAAATGCGTAGGAAAATGACCACATTCATAAATGTTAGTAAACATAAAAACTTACAGAGGACATTTATAGAGGGTAATTTGGACTGTTTTGAATTTGAGGTGCTTTTTGATCTAGCAATTCTACTTCTAGGAATTTATCTTGCAGATAATTACATACATGTGGAAATGACATGGATAATTTTATTCATTGTAGCGTCATTTGTAATAGAGAATAATTGAATACAAAATTTATGTCCATAATAAATAAATATTGTATTAATTATTTGTTATATATTTCCCCTTATTAGAAACTCTGCGAAGGCAGAAAGAGTATTGAATTCTTTCCTGCTATATATTCAGTGCTGAGTATAAAGTAGTAAATAAATATGGAATAAATGAATGAAACAACTAATAAGGAAGGTACAAATACACTATAAAATACTGTGCAGCCATCTATACTATATGCATAATAAGATGGTGTATACTGATACAGACTGAGTTTTTAATAGTGAATAACCCTAAAGATGGCTGAGGAGGTATCATGAGGTTTCCTTTTTAACACGTATTTCTGTAAAGTTTGAAGAGCTTTACATGAAGTATTATTAACTATTACTGAGTACCAACAGTGAATCTCTGAGCTGGACCAGAGCTAAATCCCTCCTGCTACACCCTTCACTCTATGTAGACAAAAGGAACAGTGAATCTTGCTCGCCACTATAGACAGTGTCTCTGGTCACATTCTGAAACCTCTCTCAACTTCCTCTGCTTTCTAGACTAAGATCCCAGTTTTTAAAAATTATTTATTTATTTATTTATTTTTGGCTGTGTTGGGTCCCCGTCTCTGTGCGAGGGCTTTCTCCAGTTGCGGCGAGCGGGGACCACTCTTCATCGCGGTGCGCGGGCCTCTCACTATCGCGGCCTCTCGTTGCGGAGCACAGGCTCCAGACGCGCAGGCTCAGTAGTTGTGGCGCACGGGCTTAGTTGCTCCACTGCATGTGGGATCTTCCCAGACCAGGGCTTGAACCGGTGTCCCCTGCATTGGCAGGCAGATTCTCAACCACTGCGCCACCAGGGAAGCCCTAAGATCCCATTTTTAAAAGGGTCAATCACTTCAACCAGAATGTTTAAAACCAGAATTTCCTCATCCCTAAAGAGAGGTGGTTTCAGAATAAAAATACCAATGAGTTTGCATGAAATACTGAAGAAATGTATTTTTCTATCATCTCCAGCATTACTTCATACTAAACCAAATGAAGGCAAATGAAACAGAATCATTTCAAATTCGGAGCAACATCAGAAAGGCTAAATAATTTGGTTAGTGTTGCATAAAAACATTAAATAAGCCTTTTCAAACTTCCAAATATAAGGCTCCAAAATAGATCCTTAAGTATGCTTGACTATGGACATACCAAGTGCTCACCTGAACACCCTGAGATTAAATATGCGATTGCTCTCTTTTTAAGAAATAGGAACTGCATCAAAATCGGCAGGACGTCATGTCTCAGAACCAGGTGGAGAGCGAGTCCAGCCAGGTCTCAGGTCCGGTAAAATGGGAAGGATTTCTTGCCACAGCAAGCTTTGATTACTGGAAGTAAAGACTGGCCAGCTGAGCTGCAAATAGTGCCTTTCCCACATTTCTGTTGAGAATAAAAGTCTGAAAGGTCAACATGTCCCTTTCGGCAACAAAATTAAAAAGATGAGGGAAAAGTTTAATTAGAAAGAATATGTGACTTTTTAAATAAAATGACTACCATTAAAATACATGAATATAAAGCTATAAAGTGATTAATAAAACCACTAGAAAAATTCTAATGCCAATTGTCTTCACATCTCTCATAAATATTAAGTAAAGAAATGTCAGAAGTATATACAGGATTTTTTTTTAGTTCATCTTTTTAAATTTAATTTTTTTATATTACAGTTGATTTACAATGTTGTGTTAGTTTCAGGTGTACAGCAAAGTGAATCAGTTATACATATATTGACTCTTTTTTAGGTTCTTTTCCCATATAGGTTACTACAGAGTACTGAGTAGAGTTCCCTGTGCTATACAGTAGGTCCTTGTTGATTATCTGTTTTATGTATAGTAGTGTGTATGTTAATCCCAAACTCCTAAATTATCCCTCCCCACTCCTTCCCCTTTGGTAACCATAGTTTGTTTTCAAAGTCTGTGAGTCTGTTCCTATTCCATAAATAATTTCATTTGTATCATTTTTTTAGATTCCACATATAAATGATATCATATGATATTTGTCTTTCTCCATCTGACTTACTTTACTTAGTATGATAATCTCTAGGTCCATCCATGTTGCTGCAAATGGAATCATTTCATTCTTCTTTATGGCTGAGTAACATTCCACTGTATATATGTACCACATCTTCTTTTTCCGTTTCTCTGTCAATGGACATTTAGGTTGCTTCCATGTCTCTACTATCATAAATACTGCTGCAATGAACATTGGGGTGCATGTATCTTTTCGAATTCTGGTTTTCTCCAGATATATTCCCAGGAGTGGGATTGCTGGGTCATATGGTAGCTCTATTTTTAGTTTTTAAGGAACCTCCAAAATGTTCTCCATAATGGTTGTACCAATATACAGTCCCACCAACAATGTAGGAGGGTTCCATTTTCTCCACACCCTCTCCAGCATTTATTGTTTATAGATTTTTTGATGATGGCCATTCTGACCAGTGTGAGGTGATACCTCACCGTAGTTTTGATTTGCATTTCTCTAATAATTAGTGATGTTGCACATCTTTCCATGTGCCTGTTGTCTATCTGTATGTCTTCTTTGGAGAAATGTCTATTTAGATTGTCTCATTTTTTTGATTGGTTTTTTTTTTTTTGGATGTTGAGCTGCATGAACTGTTTGTATATTTTGGACATTAATCCCTTGTCGATCGTATCATTTGCGAATACTTTCTCCCATTCTGTGGCTTCTCTTTTTGTTTTGTTTATGGTTTCCTTTGCTGTGAAAAAGCTTTTAAGTTTAACTAGGTCCCATTTGTTTATTTTTGTTTTTATTTTCATTACTCTAGGAGGTAGATCCAAAAAGATATTGCTGCGATTTATGTCAGAGAATGTTCTGCCTATGTTTTCCTCTAGGAGTTTTATAGTTTTCAGGCTTACATTTAGGTCTTTAACCCATTTTGAGTTAATTTTTGTGTATAGTATTAGAGAATTTTATAGTTTCATTCTTTTACATGTAGCTGTCCAGTTTTCCCAGCACCACTTATTGCAGAGACTGTCTTTTCTCCGTTGAATGTTCTTGCCACCTTTGTTGTAGATTAATTGACCATAGGTGCATGAGTTTATTTCTGGCTTTCTATCCTGTTCCATTGATCTATATTTCTGTTTTTGTGCCAGTACGATGCAGTTTTGATTACTGTAGCTTTGTACTACAGTCTAAAATCAGGGGGCCTGATTCCCTCAGCTCTGTTTTAGTTCACCTTTAAAGCTATTTTATCCCAATTAAGTTTTACTGTAACAAAAATACTTGTAATTCCCCTGGTGAATACTGATCTCAACATAAATTGTGTAGTACAACGCTTATCATGCTCAATAAATGCTTGTTGAATGAACAACAGTATTATGTTTGTATCAAGCTTTGTTTTTCATGTTGAATGCAAGCTGAAGATCCTTATTCTATTATTCCAAAGCACCTCTTAAAATAAAGAAAATATATTCTAATGGTGGCTATGGGGTGCCTCTCAGATATAACTAAGCACTTACACCCCAGCTAGAAATGCTGTGCTCATGCCCAGCCCCAATTTTAAAGTTACCAGTGGTTGAAGGACATTGCCTGGCCCCAAATAAGACTTCTCCAAAGCTGCCTGTGTCCATTACTTGTCAGTGTAGATGTTCAAAGACACACCCCCTTGCTTTCATTTAAGACTGAGAAGAGCCATCCACCTCCCGAAGATTCAGTTTGTTTGTTTTTAATAGATTTTATTATTGAGAGCAATTTTAGGTACACAGCAGAATTGAGCAGAAAGTACAGATTCCGGTGTACCCCTGTCCCATGCATGCACAGCCTCTCCCACCATCAACTTCCCCCACCAGATGGTACATTTGTGACTATTGTCAAACCTCCACTGACACAACATCATCACCCAGAGTCCAGAGTTTACCTTAGTGCTCACTCTTGGTGTTGCATATCCTATAGGTTTGGACAAATAAACATTTAATGACGTGTCCACCATTACACTATTGTACAGAATAGTTTCACCACCCTAAAAATCCTCTGTGTTCCACCTATTCATCCCCTCCCCCTTAGCCCCTGGCAACCACTGATCTTTCTACTGTCTCCCTAGTTTTTCCTTTTCCAGAATGTCGCATAGTTGGAATCATATAGCGTGTAGCCTTCTCAGATTGGCTTTTTTCACTTAGTGATATGCATTTAATCTTCCTCCATATGTTTTCATGGCTTGATAGCTCATTTCTTTATAACACTGAATAATCTTCCATTTTCTGGATGCACCACAGATTATTTATCCATCACCTACTGAAGGGCCTCTTGATTGTTTCCAAGTTTTGGCAATTATGAATAAAGCTGCTATAAACATTCCTGGGCAGGTTTTTGTGTGGACATAAGTTTTCAGCTCCTTTAGGTATATACCGAGGAGCCTAGTTGCTGAATTTATGGTAAGAGTATGTTTATTTTTGTAAGAAACCACCAAACTGTCTTCAAGAGTGGCTGGACCAGTTTGCATTCCCACCAGCAGTGATGGGAGTTCCTGCTGCTCCACATCCTCAGCAGCATTTGGTGATGTCAGTGCTTCAGATTTGGGCAGTTCTGATGGGTTTTGAGCCCTTCCCAACACCCCTTCCCTGAGACCCACCTCCCCAGGTTTTACGTCTCCAGCTCATGAAGCGTCCAGCAATTTATCAGTTATAGTTTGAGTGTCTCTTCTGGCCCCAGTAGCAGGCTTCTGCTCTGGGGATTCTGTTCCAGACAAACTGTGATTCTCTCTATTTACCTGTCTCTCCAGTTTTTGTGGCAACAGTTTTTCCGATGACCTCAGTCTTCTAAAAGGTCTGAGAAGAGGGTTGATGTTCTGTTTGTTCAGCTTTTTTCTCGTTGTGAGGATAGGAGTGACGGCTTCCCATCTCTTTACATGTCAGATCAGAAAACAAGTCCTCTAGATTTAAAAAAAATTTTTTTTTACTGTGGTAAAAGTCACATAATATAAAACATACTAATTTAACTGTACAGCTCAGTGACACTAAGTACATTCACATTGTTGTGCAACTCTCACCATCATCCATCTCCTGAATTTTTCAGCTTTCTAAACGGAAACTCTGTCCCCATTAAACACTAATTCCCCATTCCCCCTCCCCACCCCCCATCCCCTGACCCCTGGATTTTTTTAATCTAGAAAAATTACAAATGCATTGGAAGTTTCCTGGGTACTGTTTTTTGATTCTGTTCTAGCTCTTTCTAGCCTTGGGTGTCAATCACAGGTATGAGTTATTTTATGCATTTATTTTATATGAATATACTCAAAATATATACATAGTACATTTTGCACATTTTAAGACATTGTATAAACAATTAAATTGTGTTAACTGCTTATTTCACTCCACAATGTTTTTTTACAGATATGCTCATAATAATGTATGTGGCTCTGACTTTCATTTTGTTTTCTTCTGTAAAAGTCATGCCAAAAGTATGAAGGGTCTGAGATTTTTATACGACTTGCAAACTCACAAGTCAGCCTGTGGAAGTTTCAGGGTTGCTGAGACATTAGAATCTTGGGTCAGAAACAAAGGGCGTTGTTAGTCTGAGCAGTAGTAGAGGCCAGAATATCTCACATGTTCTCTTGTGGCCCAGGGCTCTGCGAACCCCAGAACTCACAGGGCAGTTCAAGGAGGTCCAGGTGCCTCCTACACAGGCAGGGCCTGTGTTACAGGAGTAGAGCACAGAACTCAGGGAACCCGGTGTTTCCTACTGGACAGTAAGCGTGCCTGACCTCTGTACTGGAGGGGGACACCCTCTCTGTCTTCTAAGACTGTGCACAAAATCCTTGAAAAAACTAGTATGAAATAGAAGCAGTGTCTTTTCTCTGAATTGTACAGAATATGAGAACTGTCTCCATAGTCATTGTTTGCATGATATGAATTTGATTCATTGAAGCTATTGCTGATTTTATTAGTAATCTATTACTTATTGTTTTATATAGAATTATAAATTCTACTAATTAATCTTGTACAAATCTTCAACCTTCTTATACACATCTCCTTTTCTCTCTGGGCCTTCATCTTTATTATGGTATTGGCTATTCTGTTTATTTTTTGTTGATGCATAAGGATGCTATTATATGGTTTTATTCTGTTTTTCTTTTTATATATTGAATTTATATGCATCATTTTAAAAATCCCTTATAGTTTATCTATTATGTGTCAGTGGATATTTTCAGCTACCATCTTTCTATGCAACTAATTTTCAACAGTGCATATTTTGGAAAATAGTACATATTAAATAATTTCATCAAGATTTTTGCTATTATAAGTCCACACTCTGGGCAGAGTGTATTTATGTGTATCTGTGTGATATATCATATATATCATACACACACACACACACACACACACACATATATATACATACACATGTGTTGGTGTTACATTACCTGCAGAGAGAATTTACACTTTTAAAGGCTCTCATTTGAGGTTCAATAGAAAAGAAAACCTAAAACCTTTTGCTAAGTAGCCTTTATAGAATATAGTAACATTTATAGAGCGTTAGCGTCAATCAAGGAGAAAGAAAAGGAGTAAACAAAGGAGTTGAA
The DNA here is from genome assembly GCF_949987535.1 of Balaenoptera acutorostrata. NCBI lineage: Eukaryota > Metazoa > Chordata > Mammalia > Artiodactyla > Balaenopteridae > Balaenoptera > Balaenoptera acutorostrata. Next base: position 449,419 of record NC_080069.1, read on the forward strand.
CAACAGAGAACCATCATTTTCTTTACCTCAGGTTCCCAAACACGTTGGCAGGGATGAAACTCACTTTCCTGCTGGTGCTATTATGCAGGAGAGCAAATCCTTTCCTCCTCACAATGAGGGTCCTGAAGGACATGGTGTCTCAGGTGGCAGAGGCAATACAAAATGAGAAGGTGAAGAATTTCAGCATAAGAACCAGAAGAGATAGAGATGCGCTGGACAATCGCAGTCAACAAAGGGACTAAAGGAATGAATTTCTTTGTTGTGTTTGTTCCAACTACACCAATTCTTTCTGTATTTTCTTAGAGTTCCCATAGAGAAAGAAACAAAACTGATATGAGAACAAAGAAATAAAAAGAAGAGAGAATTTAATTTAAACTTATGATGATGAGAAACCAAAAAAAAATCCTTTTCTTTTGCTGGTATGATTACTCGGAATGGCAGTAATTTTGCTAAACATACTTTTCTTCTGATAGCTCTTAGGAAATGTCCTTACTGTTCTATTCCAAGCCTTGAATAATGAAATTTTGTAGAATAGAAATTCTGGGGAGAGCTATCCATATGCCATTTTACAATGAAACACTGATTTTGTTTCCAAGTAGTCTCTTTTTTAATTATAAAAGTTATACATATATGGGGGAAAAGTCATAACTTACTGCAAAGTGAACAGAAAATTTTAAACATTTCCTATGATTCCACTACCCAGAGAAAAAGCCACAATTAATATCTGATGTGTGTGTGTGTGTGTGTGTGTGTGTGTGTAGATATATACATAGTTTCCTGCTATCTCTCTACAGTATTCCACTACATCAGGTTCCTGCTCGGAGGCATGCATATTGCTATTTTTTTTAAAAAACCTATTTTAAACTATTATGCAAGCATAACTTTAAATATAAATCTGAAATTGTATGCTCATTACTTCCTCCTGAAAAATACCAACAACTGGAATTGTTTGGATGTATGGTTTCCCTAAAATTCTCTTGTGTATAAATTACCTCATTTGATTCTTAAAACGATCTTGTGAGCTAGGTAGGCCCACACTACCCGTAATTAAAAGTTTATTGTACAGATGAGTGAATTGAAGCTTTTGAATGGAAAGTCACACTTGAACTGAGTTGTAGCACCTCAGATTCTACGTGCTTTTCACCATAGCAAACAGCAAAGATGCCTGTGGAAAGCGTTGTTGACTTTTTTTTTTTTTTAAAGAAATTCACGTTCTTTTATTTATTTATTTATTTATGACTGTGTTGAGTCTTCGTTTCTATGCGAGGGCTTTCTCCAGTTGCGGCAAGTGGGGATCACTCTTCATCGCGGTGCGCGGGCCTCTCACCATCGCGGCCTCTCTTGTTGCGGAGCACAGGCTCCAGATGCGCAGGCTCAGTAATTGTGGCTCACGGGCCCAGCCGCTCCGCGGCATGTGGGATCCTCCCAGACCAGGGCTCGAACCCGTGTCCCCTGCATTGGCAGGCAGATTCCCAACCACTGCGCCACCAGGGAAGCCCGCGTTGTTGACTTTTGCGGTTGTAATAAATTAATGAACACTATGTAAATTACTGCACCGAGACGTGCTGAGTAGAGTTTCCCGGGGTTAATCACAGATGTTCTGTGCCGGCCGCAGGCTTGATGCCCGAAGAGGCTGGTGGAACAGGATTTTGGGTTTTCATTCTTTTGTTTTTTTTTAAACAAAACCCACCATGCAGAACCACTTTAAACCATTACGGTGTTGCCTTTCCTTCTGTTCTGTTCTAATTTCTAATTAGTTTCCCTGAATACATGTTCCTTCCCCTCTAGACCAATCTGTCTCTGGCCATTGGGCAAGAAGTAGAGCGTGAGGGGCTAATCCTACTCCAGCTAACGAGTCCCAGTTTCCAAGTCCTAACTCTGTAGCAGTTTGGAGTTTGCAGGATTGGGAAAATAATAAGCCTAACAAATGCTCATGCATAGCGGTCGATCAGTGTTGCACTTTACCAGTGATCAATCTACTTTTTTCAAGTGACTGGGAGGTTAGTAAAGATGGTTCAGTTGCCATGAGGCATTGCCAATATGTCAAGAAAGAGCCAAATAGGGCCACGTTTGTAAAAGCTGTTATTGTTCAACCATGCTTTAGAACTAAAGTAAAACATTCACAGGCATTTAGAACTGGGTATAAAGACACTCAGCTGAGAGATTATCAAGTCAAGCAATGTCTGCTCAAAGTGGTTGTTTGCTAAAACAATGCTTGGGTCTGTCATTGTGGAAAATGTCAAAGTGGTAATCTTTTGAAATTCAAATATTTTCAGAAGACATTTTTCATTGTTATTGCAGAGGAATTAGGCTTAACCTTGTGGGAAAACAGTGAGTGCGGGGTCAGAGCTGTCTTCGGTTTGGTCTTTGACATGAGCTGTTGCACAGAGGTCTCACCTAAAATTTCAGTCTCGATTTTTGTCACCTAAAAATGGAAATTACACATACTACTTCACATATGCGTACTTATTTATGAAATTCGGCCTCTGTACGTCCATGCCAGATTAAATCTCGGAGACAGTTTTGGGTGAAGTAGAAAATAATAGCTTTCCTGCTTTGCCAGGCAGAGGGGGCCACAGGGGCTAATGACGTCAAGACCGTGTGACCCGCCCTGGAGGGGGTAGTGATGGGTCCTACAGTGTTCAAGGAGCAGGGCGTGGTCAGCTGGTGGACACTCTTCTGATTGGCTGGTGGTGAGGTCATTGGGAATCAGCATCATCAATCTTCTGCTTCCAGCTGGTCTGGGGTCTACGTGCCTGCGGGCAGCTTGCAGTTAACTTCTCCCACCTGGTGGGAGCTTCAGTATCTGCAAAACAGCTTGAAGGCCATGGCTCAGAATATTATCTACAGCCCTCGAGGAGGAACCAAAAGTCCTTGACTCTGTTCAATGGCTAAACTATTATTATTTTGTCTTGTTTGACTGTTTTCCTTTCTTTCTGCATTTTCTCACTTCTCTGATTAAATGTATTCTTTGACTAAAGTTTTTCTACAGACAAAAGGCAGGCGGAGGACATGGGTAGGGGGTCTATTCTGGGAAGGCCTCGTAGGGTCCTGCTCGGTTATGTGAGCTGTAGAGCCCACTGGGATTTACAAATCATTGATCCTAACAAGTTTTCTCTGTTCCCTCAGTGTCACTGTTCTCCATAAACAGCTTAAATTCCCAAAGTGTCTCCCGTGCCCTCCGCTCTCTGCCTCAAGTTCTCTCTCCCATGCACACCAGCCAAAGCTGTGTTTAGAATTTAATCGCCCCCAGCCCACGCCCACACTTATGCAGCCAAATATAATTAGAGCAAAACACACAAACGTGCTGACGATCTCTAAATGCAGGACTTCGAACCTTGAATCAATCTTCATTGCTGTCCAATAATTGTACTGCCAGCCGCCAGCCCTCTCACTCTCTCCTTTCACGGAAAATTATTTCATCTCTCGTCTCAAACCTCTGAAACCTCCAACTCCATCCTCACTCTGAGGGACTTGGCACCCAATTCACTGAGAAAATACAGATTCCCACAACCTCGTGCTACCGCACCTGAGCACCGACTAGACCCCAGGCCCCAGGACCTGCGTCCTATTCCACGACTGTCTGTTAAAACGCCTTTTCTCTTCCCTTCCCTAAGTCGTCGTCACTGTTTCCAGTTACTGTTTTTCCTCTTTTCTCCGAATCGCTGCACTGACTCTTGTCCAACCTCACCTTCCTTGAATCTTCATGTACATGCCTGTGTTTGACTATTTCCTCCATTTAAAATATTTTTTTTCACTTTCATTCCGGGAAATCTCTCTTCCAATTGTGCCCACTACAAGGTCCCTCCTTCTCTGGTTCTTGCACGTGTTCTTTCTCATCCCCAATCTGCTAAACCCTGAGGTGCCCCAAAGCTCCGTCCTCAGACCTTGGGCCTTCTCTCTTCTCTCTCTGTCTCGATGTCATCCTACCCCAAAGCTTTAAATGCCATTGATATGCTAATGCTTCCCAAATCATATTTCCAGACTAATCATCTCCGCAGAATTTGAGGCAATCTTTTCTACTTTTTTTCGAAGTAATCACTCGCATGTCTAATTGATATCTCAGCCCAACACATTAAAAAATAAACTCCTATCTTTTTACCCCAAATCTGTACCTCCTGCAGATTTTTCTATCTCAGTTTACAGCCAGATCTAATCTTAGTTGCTCTGGTCAGAAGTGTAAGAGTTTTTCTGGATTACCCTCTTTTACTCAGACCCCATAACCAATCCAGTTGGGTTTTCTTTCAAAACACATCACTACCTCCCCTGATTCACCTGTATCCGAGCCATCACCCTCTTCCTCTTAGGTTACTACAGAAGCTTTTAACTCACCTGTGGTTAAGTCGCACCTTATCACTTAGCTGCTCAAATTCCCGCCGGCTTCCTGTTCAGTCCTAGAGGGCGGCACATGTCTTACAGGGCCCTGCATTATTTGGGTCTGCGGAAGCCTCTGCATAAACTGATAAGTAAGGCTTTATGGGATTTGCTTCCCCGCGTCCCCAGACTTTACTCTCACTGCAGGTTCTTTGGACTCGCTGAACCCCATTGCCTGGAATGCTGCTCCGGTGGAGATCTGTCCTTTCTCTCCTCCTTAATATCTCACTGAGGTGTTGCACCTCCTTTTTCTGACACCAAACTCAAAATCACAACTCTCCCCACGCTCCTGAACTCCCCCCCCGCCCCCCCCTTCATTTCCTTCTTTAGCTTATTTCCTGCATTTCCATATTTAGATTAGGAACTTAGGAACTACACTAAGTATGACTAGAACTGTTTAACTCCGGTGAAAGTGAGAAAGTATTATGTGGTCAAAAACATAGGAAGAAATACAATTTACAGTTCATTTAATTAAGAAACAGCATTTTAAAAATAATAATGATATACCTGTGTAAGTTAAATACATGTACATATTTTAGCTAAGATGACTGCTATTGTTACCGAGTCCAAGCTCGCTCTGCTTGCCGCAGGACAGGCCAATGAATCGGAGACGAGGTGTTGAGGCACGAATACGACTTTATTGGGAAAGCCGGCGGACCGAGAAGATGGCAGACTAAAGTCTCAAAATAACCATCTTCTCGGGGTTTGGATGCCGGTTTCTTTCATAGCACAGAGAGGGGGAGATGGGGAAGTAAAGTAAAAAGGCCATACATTTTGCAAATATCACCTGGAATGGCCAGCGTCGGGGAGGGGATGTGTTAATTTCTTCTTTCTTGCAGCCATCCGCAGGTGGGCAGGGTCAGGATTCTTCCCTGAACAAAGGCACTTTGGGTTAACATTCAGGCAGAGGGGCAGGGTTCCCTGAGGCAGGCCATTATGTATAGACAGTATCCTTTTAGTGAACAAAAGCAGCGGGAAAGCAAAGGTTAAAGTAAAAAAAGCAGATCCAACATGTCAGATTTGGCTCTTCTCTTGTAACACTGTTTCCAATTCCAGTTGTTTTCTTTCAGAAAATATTTCACTCTTTTGACTTAGAGCTTGCATACAAAGATTCTTAGCGCTTACATATGATAGCAGAGAGCTTGCTTTTATTTCATCAATAACATAATAAACAAAATCATTAATGGCTAATATTCTGATATTAGCACAATCAGTAATACAATTCTATCTTTAATTATGAAAATTCTAACTGTAGTCAAATAATTGAATTTATAATACAATTTTTTATAACTAATTGATGATTTTTTCCTTGAATTTTTGGGAACAGGTAGTGAATTTATTTTATTTGAGAACAAGCTAATCTAGAAATACCATGCATTTTGAATAAAAATATAATGACATGATGGCTCTAGAAATGTGATGTAAATTTTAAAACCTATATCAATTTAAGATGCTCCTTGAAAGCAATTTTTATAATTTAGGGAAAAAATGTGAATTTTATGTTTCATTTAAAATAAAGTAAGATGGAAATAGAATTCTTTTTATTAACAACTTTATTTTGATATAATTCACATACCATAAAATTCACCCGTTAAAAGTGTCATGCCATGGTTTTTGATGTATTCACAGAATCGTGTATCTATTCTCACAAACAATTTTAGAACATTTTCATTGTCCCTAAAAGAAACTGCATCCATTTGCTATCACCTCTGGGTCGCCTATCCTCCCCAGCCCTTGGCAACCACTAATCTACTTTTTATATCTGTAGATTTGCCTTCTCTGGGCATTTCATGTGAATGAAATCATACAGTGTGAGGTCCTTTGTGCCTAGCTTCTTTTAAAAAAAAATCATTTTATTGAGGTAAGATGGACTTATAAAAAGCTGTACATATTTTTTTTTTTTAACATGGGGAAGTCACTTTTATTTTGTGAGATAATTTATCACGGAAGAGTTTACATTATTTTTAGTAGAGAAGATTAAGTGGTAAGCCCTCTTAAAATTTTTACTTAGCTAAGAGACATTATTTTTTTTAACATCTTTATTGGAGTATAATTGCTTTACAATGGTGTTTTAGTTTCTGCTGTATAACAAAGTGAATCAGCTATACGTATACATACATCCCCATATCTCCTCCCTCTTGCGTCTCCCTCCCACCCTGCCTATCCCACCCCTCTAGGTGGTCACAAAGCACCGAGCTAATCTCCTTGTGCTATGCAGCTGCTTCCCACCAGCTATCTATTTTACATTTGGTAGTGTATATATGTCCATGCCACTCTCTCACTTCATCCCAGCTCACCCTTCCCCCTCCCCACGTCCTCAAGTCCATTCTCTACGTCTGCGTCTTTATTCCTGTCCTGCCCCTAGGTTCTTCAGAACCATTTCTTTTTTTTTGTTTTAGATTCCATGTATACGTGTTAGCATACGGTATTTGTTTTTCTCTTTCTGACTTACTTCACTCTGTATGACAGACTCTAGGTCCATCCATCTCACTACAAATAACTCGGTTTCGTTCCTTTCTATGGCTGAGTAATATTCCATTGTATACATGTGCCACATCTTCTTTATCCATTCATCGGTCAATGGACATTTAGGTTGCTTCCGTGTCCTAGCTAAAGAGTGCTGCAATGAACATTGTGGTACATATCTCTTCTTGAATTATGGTTTTCTCAGGGTATATGCCCAGTAGTGGGATTGCTGGGTCATATGGTAGTTCTATTTTTAGTTTTTTAAGGAACCTCCATACTGTTCTCCATAGTGGCTGTATCCATTTACATTCCCACCAACAGTGTAGGAGGGTTCCCTTTTCTCCACACCCTCTCCAGCATTTACTGTTTGTAGATTTTTGATGATGGCCTTTCTGACCTGTGTGAGGTGATACCTCATTGTAGTTTTGATTTGCATTTCTCTAATGATTAGTGATGTTGAGCATCCTTTCATGTGTTTGTTGGCAATCTGTATATCTTCTTTGGAGAAATGTCTATTTAGGTCTTCTGCCCATTTTTGGACTGGGTTGTTTGTTTTTTTGATATTGAGCTGCATGAGCTGCTTGTATATATTGGAGATTAATCCTTTGTCAGTTGGTTCGTTTGCAAATATATTCTCCCATTCTGAGGGTTGTCTTTTCATCTTGTTTATGGTTTCCTTTGTTGTGCAAAAGAAAAGCTGTACATATTTAATGCATACAACTCAGTCAGTTTGGGGATTAGTATATAGACATTAAATTATCATTAATACCAAGGTCATGAAACCATCATCAATATCAAGGCCATAAACATACTCTCACCCCCCAAAGCTTCATTCTGCCTCCTATAATATTATTGTTATTATTGTTGTTGTTACTGCTTGATGTGATGAGAACATGTAACACAAGATTTGCCCTATCCTCTTAGCATATTTTAAATATGTGCTACCATATTTTTAGGTGTAGGCACTGTGCTGTATAGCAGATCTCCAGAACTTATTTATCTTGCGTAATGAAACTCTGAACCCTTTAACCATCACCTCCTCATTCCAATAAGTGTGAAAGGACATTTTTGGAAAGATTTAGAAAATAAACAAGCTGATAATTGATAGAAAATTTTGGCTCTCTAGGCAAAATAACTCCTCTACAGGAAAAAAAAAAGAACAAAACTTTGTGCTCTAATTGGGAGCCCCTAGACAAGAATATGTGTAAATATTGTGAACAGGAAGGCCATTAAAGGAACCAACGACCCGTAATGGTTAAGAAACGCAAGGATACTTACCTGGCAGGGGAGATACCATGATCACGAAGGTGGTTTTCCCAGGTTGAGGCTTATCCATTGCACTCTGGATGTGCTGACCCCTGCGATTTCCCCAAATGTAGGAAACTCGACTGCATAATTTGTCGTAGTGGGGGACTGTGTTTGTGCTTTCCCCTGTTAAAAAAAGAAAGAAAAAGAAACACAAGGAAAACTGTCTAATATCTGTTCAGTAGTGCTGCTTACAGGGAAACCTTGCATCCTGAAATTCCATGCTCTTCATCTAAACTCTCCAGGGAAATGGCCTGTAATTATTTATGAACAATACAGCTTTCCATTTTTCCTTTTTTTAAAATTTGAAATATAGTTGACACACAATATTACATTAGTTTCAAGTGTACAACATAGTGATTCAATGTTATATACATTACAAATTGATCACCATGTCAGTCTGGTTACTATCTGTCACCACACAAGGGTGTTACAATATTATTGACTACATTCCCTGTGTTCTACGTTGCAACCCTGTGACTTAGTTATTTTATAACTGGAAGTTTGTACCTCATAATCCCCTTCACCTATTTCACCCATCTTCCCATCCCATTCCCTCTGGTGACCACCAGTTTGTTCTCTGTACCTATGAGTCTGTTTTGGTTTTGTTATGTTTGTTCATTTGTTGTGTTTTTCAGATTCCACATATAAGTAAAATCGTACAGTATTTGTCTTTCTCTGTCCAACTTATTTCCCTTAGCATAATACCCTCTAGGTCCATCCATGTTGTCATAAATGGCAGGATTTCATTCTTTCTTATAGCTGAGTAATATTCCATAGCATATACATACTACATCTTCTTTATCCATTCATCTGTTGGTGGTGATGTAACACTTTTCATCCAATAATTCTCTAACACCCATAAAGGGAAATCATGTGACTGTATATCTGTAATTAAGGAATTGTTCATGCTCAGAACAGAATTTATGGACACTCCAAAACCAGAATCTGACTTACTATGTTTGCTCTGGTTGCTTTTAAATTAAACATGTAATGGAAAAATATGTGTTCACTAAAATAAGTAGTCTAGGGCTTCCCTGGTGGCGCAGTGGTTGAGAATCTGCCTGCCAGTGCAGGGGACACGGGTTCGAGCCCTGGTCTGGGAAGATCCCACATGCCGCGGAGCAACTAGGCCCATGAGCCACAATTACTGAGCCTGCGCATCTGGAGCCTGTGCTCCGCAACAAGAGAGGCCGCGATAGTGAGAGGCCCGCGCACTGTGATGAAGAGTGGCCCCCGCTTGCCACAACTAGAGAAAGCCCTCGCACAGAAACGAAGACCCAACACAGCCATTAATAAAATAAATAAAATAAACACAGAATAATCATTTAAAAAAAAAATTAAAAAAAAATAAATAATTAAATAAAATAAGTAGTCTAGTCACGCCTATTGAACCTAATTTCTTACTAAAAGTTAAATTGAACTGACCTATGACACTCTTTAGGACATGCCCAATTGTCTAAATAAAATAGTAAATCTATACACCAGTAACAGGTTCGATTTTAGAACAATTTGCTTCTTTGAAATAATATAGAAGCAAAACAGCTTCTCAGACTCTTCAGGTACTATTTAAACATGAACAAGTACATGAATTACTTGATTCCTTGACGTCTCCTAAGATAATTTCTGTCATAAAGGTAGATTCTCACAATAAACCAGATACTATAAGAGCTAGTATCTTATACTGTAAACAATATAGACTTACTTTAGAAATTCCATAGAAATATATAGGAATACTTTAGAAAGTACCTTAGCAGGTTTTCATCTGAACCAGGCTACTCCAACTAAAGTGTATGCAAAAGGCCTTCTTACCAAATCAAAAAGTCACACATCTATGGAGATTTGTAGATACACAACGTCTACACTACAGAATTCAGAAATAATGCCCCAGAGAACGATTGTGTTGTCAGAACCATGATCCCTGAAGCATCCGTTCTCATGCCCAAATCCGTTTATTTATTTAATTCATTGCTTGTTCTATTCCAGATCACAGATATAGCCGTTTCAGTATTCTTAGCTCCTACCCCCATGGGAAAGAACTTTATAAAATAGAGTCCACTGTTTATGTACAGCACATTTTGCCTTTAGTCTACACATTCTGTTCATTTCTAAAGTTACTGAGGCCAGCACCTTTTGCCCCGCCACTAACAGTGAGTTTTTTCATACATTTTAGATTACGTGTATTCTACCCTGTGACACTCCCACTTCCTTGATTGCTTGATTTGAATAGGTTTCAATTGACTCGTGGAACCATAAAAATCTATGGTTTAGACAGATGCACGGTGGCAGAGGTCCATCGGTAAGGTATCTGAACTGTGGCGTGATCTGTTTACCATCTCTTAGTTTGCCTTTTCCATAACGTCTTATAAACGGGGTCATAGAGTGTGTAGGCTCTTGAGCTTGGATTCTTTCACTTGTGAAGGCAGAATCAAAACGGAATACGTAATTATAAGAGAGTTCTTTAGAATAGAGCTGGGAGGTCATTTAGAAAGTGTGACTTACCACATCTCAGCCTGAATGGAATCTGACCTGACTCGATTAAGTCATCCGGAGCATCTGCCAGAAGCTCATGACAGGTACAGTATTGCCATTTATAGAGTGTCTTCCACGCAGTGCAGGAAGAGAAGGGCGTGAACTCTGACCCGTGAGGGAGGCGCGGCCTGCACTTCCCGCACGGACCACAGGGTGGCGCTGAGCCCGCCTCTCTGACCCACAGCGCATGCGCGTTCCCCGCGGACTCGGCTCTGGGCGCAGCTGAGAGGAGTTGTGTCTCCTCAGTCGACGGCAGGGCTGCGGCTGGGACGCTGGGCTCGGCTTCTCTGCCGACAGGAGCTCGGTCTCCTCAGGACTCGCTGGGGTTTCGGCTTCAGGACAACGTGGGGCTGCGTCCACGCTGACGGGAGCTGGGTTTCCTGAGGACGCAGGCGACGCGGGGAGGAAAAGGTGAGGGAAACTGAGAAGTGGGGAGAAGCTTCGTGGGGGCGACTGACGGCTGAGGGGGCCCGTCTTCGTGCGACCCGGAAGGGCTTGGCGTGCAAAGCTGGGTTTTCGGTCAGGCTGGTGCGCGGTGGAGCCGCGTGGGTTGTGGGGTGTGCAGTCTTCCCCGCACCGTTTTCCGTGGGGCTGCCCTTCCGCTCGGTGTGTCCGTGGCCCCCTCGTCGTGAATTAACGGACCCCGCCCGTGCGGGGTGGGTCCTGGGCTCTCCGTCCCGTCCCTCTGGTCTGTGCGCCTGTTTTGAGCCAGTTCCGCAGTGTTTCGGTGGCTGTCGCTTCGCCATGTGGTGTGAAGTCAGGGAGGGAGATGCCTCCGGCCCGTGCTCCTTCCTCAGGGTCGCCTTGGCCGTTTGGGGTCCTTTGTGGTTCCACACGCGCCTTAGGAGGATTTGCTCCGTTTCTGTGGCGAACACCATCGGAGGTTAGGCAGGGCCTGCGTTCACGGCGCACGCTGCTCTGGGCAGAACGGACATTGTAGCAGTATTCTTCCATCCCATGAGCACGGGGCGCCTTTCCACGGATTTGTGTCTTCCTCTACTTCTTCATCAAGGTCTTAAAGCTTTCAGTGTGCAGGTCTCTCACGTCCTTGGTTAAATCTGTTCCTTGGTATTTTGGCCTTTTGGATGCAGTTGTAAACTGGATTCTTTCTCTTTCTGATGGTGTGTGATTCGTGTTTAGAAAGACAGTTGATTTTTGTGTATCGATTTTGTAACTTTACTGAATTCGTTGATTCGTTCTAATAGTTTTTTTGTGGAATGAGGTAGAAAATTGGAACTTGGAAATCCCACTGCTTTTTTCACAGCCAGGTCATGCGCAACACGCACGACACAGTGGCTCCTAATCGAGTCTTCCCGCGGTGCTTGTAAATTACACGTGGGCTCCTGGGAGGGCAATTAGGTCCACGACTCTGTGTGAGCGGGATCTGGGTAGGGCTGGGCCTCTCTTAGGAAGTGTGATGTTTTCTCTGCTTTTCTGGTGTGGTTTTTTTTTTTTTTTTAATTTTTATTTATTTATTTTTAGCTGTGTTGGGTCTTCGTTTCTGTGCGAGGGCTTTCTCTAGTCGCGGCAAGCGGGGGCCACTCTTCATCGCGGTGCGCGGGCCTCTCACTATCGCAGCCTCTCTTGTTGCGGAGCACAGGCTCCAGACGCGCAGGCTCAGCAGCTGTGGCTCACGGGCCCAGTTGCTCCGCGGCATGTGGGATCTTCCCAGACCAGGGCTCGAACCCGTGTCCCCTGCATTAGCAGGCAGACTCTCAACCACTGCGCCACGAGGGAAGCCCCTCTGGTGTGGTTTTGATAAGTTATTTACTTTCCAGTAATTTCAAACATACAGAAAACTTCCAGTAGCAGAGCAAAGCCCTGTGTATCTGCACCCTCAGATTCCCCAGCCGTCCTTGCTTCACTGCATTAGCCGCTCCACACAAAATACTCCAGTGTGTTTTACCCACACCAGGGCACTCTTCCAGGCAACTAACTAGCAGGTAACCACCCAATGAGGAAATTATTGTCGTGGTTTCCACATTAGAATCCAGTCCACAGGCCCACTTCAGCTTCCACCAGCTGCCCCAAGTCAACGGAAATGTCTTTCCCCATACTGATCCAGTTTTCTTTTCTGGGGACCATTACTGATTCTTTCTCTCATTTTCACAACTTTGATGGATTTAAAGCACACAAGGTGAGTAGGTGATCTGGTTGGCTTTTTCTATATGGCTCTTTTTTTTTTTAACTAAGGGTGTTTTCAGTGTTCATCCATATTGTAACATGTATTGGTACTTCACTGATTTTTTGTTGTTGTTGTTGTGATTAAATATACATTACATGAAATAGTCCATTTAAATGGTTTTAAGTATACGGTTTTATGACATTAACTCCATTTACATCGTTGTACAAATATCCTCACCATCCATCTCCAGAACTTTTCAATTTTCACCAGCAAAACTCTGTAGCCATTAGACACTAATTCCCCTCAGCCCCTGGCAACTGCGTTCTCCTTTCTGCCTTTGAATTTGACTTGCCTGGGTACCTCGTATAAGTGGAATCATATCATTTTTGACCCTTTGTGACAGGGTTATTTCACTTGTCAGAATGACTTCAGGGTTCACATACATCGTAGTGTGTGTCAGAATTTCCTAAGTTTTTAAGGCTAAATAATATTCCGTCCTGTGTACGATACAGTTAGTTTATCCATTCATCCATCAGGGGACACTTGGGTCACTTCCACCTTTTGCTATTGTGATTAATGCTGTTATGAATATGTACAAATATGTACAAAAAGAGATGTGTGTACAAATATGTCTTTCAGTCTCTGCTTTCAGTCTGTTGAGTATATACTCTGATGTGGAATTAATGGATCATACCTTAATTCTATGTTGAATTTTTTGAGGAACTGCTATACTGTTTTCCACGGAGGCTGCATCATTATGCTTTATAAATTTTATGGTGGAATAATATGGCAGTTTATGGATCTACCCCATTTTGTTTATAGATTTACCCATTGATGCACATTTGCCTTGTTTCTACTATTTGGCTGTTGTGAACAGTGCTGCTATCAATATATGTGTACAGGTTTCTGTATGAGCACCTGTTTTCAACTCTTTGGCCTATATATATCTAGAAGTGGAGTTTTTGAACGATATGGTATTTGTATATTTACATTGTAAACATAAGTTGCACCATTTTACCTTTACATAAGTAATATTTAAGGGTTTTAAATTCTCTACATTGTTGCCAAGATTTGTTATTTTTAGCTTTCTTGATTGTAACTATTTTAGAATGTGTGAAGGAGTTCTTGCATTGTGGTTTTACTTTGCATTTCCATCATGACTAATGAAGTTTGACATCTTTTCATCTGCTCCTTGACCATTTGTATGTCTTGTGTGGAGAACAGTCTATTCAAGTCCTTTGTCCATTTTTAAAATTGGGTTATTTGTCTTTTTGTTGATGAGTTGTAAAAGTTCTTGATGTAATTTGGTTAAAGACTCATCAGTACATAATGTGCACATATTTTCTTCCATTCTGTGGGCTGTCTTTTCACTTTCTGGATTGCATCTTTTGATGCAGAAAGTTTGTAATTTTAAAGAAATCCAATTTACCTATTTTTTCTTTTGTTGCTTGTGCTTTGGTGTCAGATCTAAGACACCATTGCTAAATCCAAGGTTATGAAGATTAATCACCATGTTTTATTGGAGAGTTTATACAGTAGTCCCTTGATGTCTGTGGGGGATTGGTTCCAGAACACCCAGGGATGACAAAATCCACGGATGCTGAAGTCTCGTACAAAAGGGTATAGTATTTGCATATAACCTGGGCACATCTTCCTGTACACTTTATCTCTAGATTACGTATTATAACTAATACAATGTAAATGCTACATAAATGTTGTAAGTACAATGTAAATGGTATGTAAATAGTTGCTGGCACATGGCAAATTCAAATTTTGCCGTTTGAAACTTAACTGTAATTTTTTTTCTAATATTTTCTGTCTGGAGTTGGTGGAATCCACGGATGTGGAACCCGTGAATATAGGGGATTGACTGTAGTTTACTACATTTAAGCCTGTTAGCTGTTTTGAATTACTTTTTCTATGTGGTACGAGGCAAGGATAGCCAGTTGCTTCTTCTGCATGTGGATAGCCAATTGCTTAGCATCACTTGTTGAAAACACTGTTTTCCCCCAATTTAATTTTGTTGACTGTTACCTAAAATCAATTCATCCTAGATGGATGGGTTTATTTCTGGCATCTGCATTCAGTTCCATTCATCTCTATGTATATCTTTATGCCAGTGTCACCGTGTTCTATTTGCTGTTGCTTTATATTAACATTTGATATTGGGAAGTGTGAGCCTCCAACTTTTTCTTTCTAAAAATTGTTTTAGCTCCTTAGGTTCTCTTGAAATTCCATATTTTGGGGTGTCATATTCTGCTCCCCTTCACATGGGTGTACCCCAGTTAGCTTAGGCATTCATCTCCTGAAGGCATCCTGATTCCTGTGAGGTTTAGACATTATGAGTAGAAGTTCTGTGCATAATAGCATCCTTGTTTTTGTTTGGATACTGTTTTTCAAAGCAGTTATGTGAATACTGGAGGCGTGATGGATGGATCTCAAGGTGTGAGACCCGTTTGGCTTGGAAAGTACTGCCAGACTGTATCTCAGGAGGCCGTCTGTGCGTCCCATCAGTGGTGAAGAGTCGCTGGTGTTCCCCACCCTCCAGTGATCGGTATTGTCATGTGGGAGGAGCTTAGCAGTTCTCATGGGGCGTAGAGCTGTCTTGCTGTTTTAATTGGTAATTCTCTAATGGTGTACAGTGTTGATCATGTTTTTGTCCACTTATTGATTATCTGTTTATCCTCTCTGGCCAGGTGTCTGTTCAGATCTTTACCCATTTGTAATGCAAGTGTTTGCTTTATAGTTGTAATAATGTGCATACAAATTCTTTATCAGATATATGTTTTGCAAATATTTTTTCTCCCAGGTTATTGCTTCTCTTTTGGTTTTCTGAATAAAGTAGTTCACCGAGTAGAAATTTTTAATTTTATAAAGTACGTTATTATTTTTCCTTTTATTTGTGGACTTTTCCTGTTGTGTGTTAGAAGTCAAAGCTCATGATCTACGTGACCAAACCCATGGCCATGTAGATTTTCTTCTATATTTTCTTCTGTAATATTTATAGTCTTCTGTTTTAAACTTGTCTGTGGACAATTTTGAATGACATTTGGTGTAAGTTGCAAAGTTTGTGTCTACATTCATTTCATTGCATATGGTTTCTTATTGTTCTGTAACTCTTTATTGAGACGTCATGGGATATTTGCCTCCTTCATTTTGAATTTTCAAAATTTAGTGGCTGCAGCGGGACGGCCAGCGCAGAACTTGCGTCCACTGAACTGGAGAGGGTGAGGCCTGCATTTGCTAGGTTGGGAGCAGAAGGCGACAAGCCCGCCCCTCTTCCTAGTGCAGGCCCTGCCTGTTCTGTCGTCCGACTTGGCTCCCTGCACAGCTGACCGGAGCCTGGTCCCCTCCGGACCCGCCGGGGGTTTGGCTTCAGGACAGTGCGGGCCTGCACCACACTGAGCCGAGCTCGGTTTCCTCAGGCCCGGCTGGGAGGTGCCGCTGTGGGGAGAAGAGGTGAGGAAGCATGAGGGAGAAGCTTCCTGTGTGTGGCTGGCTGCTGGGGGCTGGGGTGGGGCTGGTTAGTCTTCAGAGGACCCAGCGGAGGAAGGGCTTGGCGTGGAAAATGGTGGGTTTCGGTGAGTTTTGTGTGTGGTGCAGACGGTGTCCAGTGTTCCTCTTGGGCTTGTGATGTTTCATTTTCCAGGCGGTTTATTGAGGGGAGTGTCCTTTCCCTGCTGTATGTCCTTGGCGGCTTTGGCATCAGTTAACTGGCCACGTGTGTGTGGGCTTATTTCTGGGCTCTGTTCTGTCCCTCTGGTCCGTGGGCCTCTTTCTGTGCTATTTCTACACTGTTTGCTTAATGTACCTTTGTAATATGGTTTGAAGTCAGGCAGTGAGTTTCCTCCAGCTGCTGCTCTCCTTTCTCAGGATCCCCTTGGCTGTTCGGGGTCCTTTGTGGACCACAGAAATGTTAGAATTCTTTGTTCAGTTTCTGTGAACAATGCTGCTGGAATTTTGGTAGGAGTTGCATTGAATGTGTATATTGTTTTGGGTAGAATGGACATTTTAACACTGCTAATTTTTTCATCCATGAGCACAGGCTATCTTTCCATTTATTTGTGTCTTCACATTTTCAGTGTGCAGGGCTTTCATGTCTCGGGCTAAATTCATTCCTAGGTATTTGTTTTTTCTGATGTTATTGTAAATGGGATTGTTTTCTCAATTTCTCTTTCAGATGGTTCCTTATTAGTGTATAGAAACACAAGTGATTTTAGTGTATTGATTTTGTATCCTGCAGCTTTACTGAATTCATTTATTAGTTCTAACAGTTTTTTTGTGGTTTGATGCGGAAAACTGGAATTAGAAACCCCACTGTTTCTACCGCAGCAGGTCATGCACAACACCCAGGACACAGTGGCTACTATTATAATCTTCCCACAGTTCCCCTTAAAACATGTGAAATCCTACAAGGGCGGTTAGCATGATCACTTTTGATTAGCAGGATCTGGGTAGGGTGGCCTCTATAACAAAGTTGGATGTCTTTTCTACTTTTCTGTCCTGCTATTGACACAGTTGTTTCGAAAAGTAATTTATTTCCCAATAATTTCAAATGTATAGAAAACTTTAAATAGCAGTACAGAGTACTCACATTTGGCACTTCACACAAAATACTCCCGTGTGTTTTACCCCGAACAGCGACACTCTCCCAGGGAACCAGCACATAACCCCCAAATGAGGCTCATTACAGTTTCCACATACTAATCCAATCCACAGGCCCACTTCAACTTTCACCATCTGCCCTGACACTATGGAAATGTCTTTTTCCATTCTGATCCAGTTTTCTTTTTCAGTAAGCATTACTGAGATTTTTCCTCATATTCAAAACATTGATGGGTTTAAAGTGCACAAGATGAGTTTATGATCTGGGCGGCCTTTCCTGCATGGCTTCTTTCACTTAATATGCTGTCAGTGTTCATCCTTGTTGTAACACGTATCAGTACTTCATTTTTTTCGTTGTGATCAAAACGTAATACATAGCATAGCCTTTACCATTTAAATCACTTTAAGTATATAGTTCAGGGGCATTAACTACATTTCCGTTTCTACATTTCTACCTTCCATCTCCAGAACTTTTTCATTTTCCCCAAGTGAAACTGTATCCATTAGACACTAAATCCTCTCAGCTCTTCACAACCACATCCTTTCTGTCTCTCAACTTGACTTCTCTGGATATCTTATGGAAGTGGAATCAGATAATTTGTCCTACTCTGACTTATTTCACTTAGCGTAGTGACTTCAAGGTTCATCCACGTTATAGCTTGTGTCAGAAGTTCCTCAGTTTCCAAGGCTGAATAATATTCCTTGTGTATTATGTACCACATTTTATTGATCCATTGATCTGTCAACAGACACTAGGGTTGCTTCCACATTTTGTTATTGTTAATGATGCTGCTATCAATAGGAGTGTACAAATATTTGTTTCAGTCCCTGCTTTCAAATATTTTGAGGAAATACCCTGAAGTGGAATCAATGGATCACACGTCAACTCTATGCTTCACTCTTTGAGGAGCTGCCATGTTGTTTTCCACAGTGGCTGCACCATTTTACTTTGTTTGTTTATATGGCAGAATAATATCTTACTTTATGGATATACCCCATTTTGTCTGTCTACTCACCCGTTGATGGGACATTTCAATTATTTCTACCTTTTGGCTACCGTGAACAGTGCTGCAATGAATATTCATGTACGAGTTTTTGGTTGAACACCTGTTTTCAATTCTTTGGTGTCTATAACTAGGAATGAAGTTGTTGAACCACATTGTATTGTACATTTAATTTTTTGAGGAAATGTCAAAGTATTGTACACTTAGGCTGCAGCGCTTTGTGTTTCCATAAGCCCTGTTTAAAAGCTCCCTTTTCTCTATATTTTTGCCAGTATTTGTTACTTTTTAGTTTTTTTTTTTTAATTATAACCATTCTTGTATGTTTGAAGGGCTATCATATTATGGTATTAATTTGCATTTCCATCCTGACTGCTGATGTTTGACATCTTTTCATGTGCTTGTTGACCGTTTTTTTTTTTTTTTGAATTTTATTTATTTTTTATTGTTGATCATTTTTTTGTCTTGTTTGGAGAATGGTCTGTGCAAGTCCTTTGTCCATTTTGAAAATTGGGTTCTTTATCTTGTTTGGATAAACTGTAAAATTGCTTATACCTTCTGAGGAACAGACTCTTATCAGATATATAATGCGCAAATATTTTCTTCCATTCTGAGGACTGTCTTTAACTTTCTAAATAGCATCTCTTTATGTACAAAGGTTTTTTAAATTTGAGGAAACACAATTTATTTTTTTTTCTTTCATTTCTTTTACTTTGGTGTCAGATTTAAGAAACCATCGCTAAATGCAAGGTTATGAAGATTTATTCCCTAGGTTTATTCAGAATTTATACAGTCATCCCTCGGTATACAGTTCATTGCGTTTTAGGTCTGTGGTCAGAGTTGGTTTAGGGTCACAGTTTAGGGTTATGGTCAGGGTTGGAGGGTCAGGGTAGAGGGTCATGGTTAAAGGGTCAGGATCAGGGGTTAGAGGCTGGGGGCCAGGGTTGAGGGTCCCGTGTCTCAGATTAGGGTTGTTAGGTTTAGGATTAGAGGTTAGGGTTATAAGTTATCGTGTTAGGGTTAGAGTTAGGTTTAACGATAACGTTCCCTCATCCCCCTTCTCCCTCTCCATCTCTCTGAGGCTCCCAGATGGACAGCATTCTCCCAGGGTCACATGTGAGTCAGGGTGTTGTGCTGGGCCACTTTTTTTTGTCCCCCAGTCCTGGGCTCTGAGAGAAGAATGAAATGTCTGTATTGTCTTGGACTGTTTCACATCCAACTCAACCTCAGTCAAGGGTGTGGAGACGGTCAGAAGTCATGAAGGGTTTCTCTCTGCCCTCCCTCCCACCTGGGAAGGATGGTGCTGGCCCACTCTGCCTGGGCAGCCCCGGGTTCCAGCAGAGCCCAGACAGGAGGGCACTCAGAAGACATGTGTGGACTCATACAGGACTGGGTGCAGCGACTGGCCAGCCCTCAGGGGCTACCTTCTTGAGGGCTGGTGGGACCCTCCTGGGACTGGAGGGATCCTTTGTCCCATCTGAGTGGGTGTCAGTAGACCATCAGGTCTCAGACAGGACAGACCTTGACTTCTTTTTTTTTTTTTAAACATCTTTATTGGAGTATAATTGCCTTACAATGGTGTGTTAGTTTCTGCTTTATTACAAAGTGAATCAGTTATACATATACATATATCCCCATATCTCTTCCCTCTTGCATCTCCCTCCCTCCCACCCTCCCTATCCCACCCCTCTGGGTGGTCACAAAGCACCGAGCTGATCTCCCTGTGCTATGTGGCTGCTTCCCACTAGCTATTGATTTTACATTTGGTAGTGTATATATGTCCATGCCACTCTCTCACTTCGTCCCAGCTTACCCTTGCCCCTCCCCGTATCCTCAAGTCCATTCTCTAGTAGGTCTGCGTCTTTATTCCCGTCTTGCCCCTAGGTTCTTTATGACCATTTTTTTTTTTTTAGGTTCCAAATATATGTGTTAGCATACAGTATTTGTTTTTCTCTTTCTGACTTACTTCACTCTGTATGACAGACTCTAGGTCCATCCACCTCACTACAAATAACTCCATTTCGTTCCTTTTTATGGCTGAGTAATATTCCATTGTATATCTGTGCCACATCTTCTTTATCCATTCATCTGTCGATGGACACTTAGGTTGCTTCTGTGTCCTGGCTACTGTAAGTAGAGCTGCAAAGAACAATGAACATTGTGCAGACCTTGACTTCTGACCATTTGGCAGGCATCTCTGTTCCTCTAGCTCAGGCCAGCCTGGGCCCTGTTAAGCCCCCATGACCAATTACTGAGCTGACCTTGCTGCTGGGCAGTTGAACAGCTACCTGGGGCAGCATAGACGGCCCCTTGGGATGTTTCAGTTCTCTACATCCATGTGGTTGAGAAAAGGGCCTCCTGCTCACAGCCTCTTAATCTGCCAAGTGAGGTAATAACCCACCAAACGTTGCGTATGGCCCTGGCCACAAAACCAGACAGCAGACCGTGGCCCTGCAATCCTTTGGCCTCACAGTTGTAGCCAAAGTTTTGACATTCATACTCATTAAGAATCAATGATATGGAAGCAACTGGGCCTCCCAATAGGCGGTTTCACACCAAGGCTGTATGGTCTTGGAGAGCCACGTGCATCCGTGGGGCCTTTGGAGAAAGCCTGCCAGCTATGGATTCCATGGTATGCAATAATCCTTGAGCTTCCTGATAATTAATTGAGCAAGAATTTCCTTACCAGCCTAGCATCTGGTTCTGCTCTTCGTGTAGGGGAGAGAGGAGACTGGAAAATGAGCACATTTGTTCATCAAGGATGGGTGATTCCTGTGGCCAGGGAGCAGGTGTGACTCCTGGGCTCCCACCTCCCAGAGACACAAATGAGGTCTGTGTGTTTTCTGAGGGCACACAGACTATTCTGGGTGGTCTCTGATATTCCAGGACCCAGTGCCCAAGGCAGGAGCCTGGTGTTTACCACCATCACCACCAATCTTGCTTTTCAGCAAGTGGAAGAGCTTCTTGCCGTCCCAGGAGGACAGCAAGAACACTGGGTGGGGGGCTGCAGCCGCTGACCCTCCGTGAACCCCTTCCTGCCTTGGGCTTCAGGTTCTGTGCTGTGCCGCGGGCTCTCGGTGACGTGGGATCTCATGCTTTGACCGGGCCGGCATCTGTCCTCATGTCCAGGTGCAGTACGTCAGCTTCCCTTTGGGAACTAGCTCTCACCGCTTCCAGTGCAAACAGTTTCAGCGGGCTGACACCATGTTCCACCCACCTCAAAGCTGGGTGTGTGATCCACACCTAGCTAGTCCCATTTTCCGTCCTCGGCTTGCTGTGATGGGTTCAAGGATGGGAGTGTGACCCAAGCCAAGCCAAAGGCATCCCAAGCCATGGGTTTTCATGGAGCCCTAGGGAGGGAGAAACCCTTCCAGGTATTGATAGAATGGACATTGGGTGGGTGTCAGTCTGGAGTTGCTGGAAGCCCCGGGCGCAGTGACAGAGACTGTGGCTGTGAATTGGGGCCATCCCAAGGCACTCAGCAGGATGGAGGGTTGAAGAGGGACCAGGTCAGATTGGAAGAGTGTGAGCCCCTGGACCTGTTAGGTCCAAACCCACCCTTAAACTTGCCTCTTGCCAGTATTAATTTATTTCCACCATTTAAAATATTAATTTATTTTACTTGAGTAAGTGTGTCTAGTTCCTTGTCATCAAAAAAGTCCTGACACATCAGGACCAGTGATTCCTGAGACTCCCTCTGGTACAGTGTCCTCACTGGGCGGGCGTGTCTGGGGGAGATGAAGACACCGGATGGGGTCAGATCTAAGGGGAGCTGCCAGATGACTGTGCCTGTTCCTTCTATGTCCCGGGAGAGGGAAACCCCAGAAAAACATGAGGACAATTAGCAGGGAGAAGGGGACCCGGGATGTTAATTGGTCTGCTTGTATTTCCCTTATTTTAGAGTTCATTTTGTTTGTATGTTTTTTACTTGATAAAGTCATACAGAACATCTTCCAGAAACTCATGACAACCTATTTACTTAATGGAACCTTACCATAAAATAATTCATGACGGTCTATCTACTTATTTTACCTCTACCCTAAAACAACTTGTGATTCTTTAAGGACACATATTTTATTTTACAGGCTTAGCAATATACATGTCCTTGTCTTAGCATGGGTTAATGGTTTATTTCTTTCTATTGCTAAATTGTATGAGAGGAAAAATAATTTTCCCTCTATTTTTCTTTGTTCTTGGTTGAGAGTCCCCACTGTAATAAAAGGCAGATTAACAGGAGAAAAAATCAGAAATTTAATAACTTGTATGTCTCTGGTATATACGGTAGATACCAAGGAAAACTGAATAACCCCCTGAAGTGGCCCAAGCCATCACCTTAAATGTTATCTTCAGCTAAAGATAAAAGGAAAATGTCAGGGGAGGAAAGTAGCCAGTAATGGGGGTTATCAGGCAAAGCACAGTAAACGTGGTTATGGCTGGTGTGCAGATTTAGGTCAGGCCTTTTTCACTGACAAGAGTTTCTTGAGATTTATTTAGCCTTCAATTACTGGTACAGAGAGGGAGACACCCTTACAAGTGGAGATTTCCCTAATAAATGTAAATTTCCCTCATAAAAAGGCAACTTCTTTTTTTTTAATACCACTTTGCATTTTATTTTTTATTGACAAGAGCTTTTTAAGTCATTTGTGACAGTTTGTAAAATTGTATATCTTTGTACATACCTAAAAAATGAAAACATAAAAAATTTGGTTAAATTTTCTTGAAGCTTCTCCACATTCAGAGTCTGACTCCTGTGGATCCTGTTTGGACACAATGAAAAGGCAACTTCTTATGGGTTTACAGGTATTCTCTGGTGTTTGCAAGTTTTAAAAATTAATTGACCCCAGGGGCTTCCCTGGTGGCGCAGTGGTTGAGAATCTGCCTGCCAATGCAGGGGACACGGGTTCGAGCCCTGGTCTGGGAAGATCCCACATGCCGCGGAGCAACTAAGCCCGTGAGCCACGAGTACTGAGCCTGCGCGTCTGGAGCCTGTGCCCCGCAGCGGGAGGGGCCGCGATAGTGAAAGGCCCGCGCACCGCGATGAAGAGCGGTCCCCGCGCCGCGATGAAGAGTGGCCCCCACTTGCCGCAGCTGGAGAAAGCCCTCGCACGAACCGAAGACCCAGCACAGCCAAAAATAAAATAAATAAATAAATTAAAAAAAAAAAAATTAATTGACCCCAAATAATCCTTATGTCAAACATATGTTGGGGTCCATATTCTGCTCCCCTGACATGTGGGTGCCTCAATTTGCTTATGCATTCATCTACAGAAGGACATCCTAATATCTTTAAGCTTTTGGCCATTACGAATAGAGCTGATGTACATGATTTTATGCTAGTTTTTGTCTGAGCACAGTTTTTCAAAGCAATTGGCTAAATACTGAGGTCTGATTGTTGGATCCTATGGGGAGACTTGCTTAGTTTTTGAAAAAAAACCTGCCAGCTGTCTTCTAAAGTGACTGTACCTGTACTCTACCAGCCAAGAAGGAGACCTTCCTGTTCTTCCCCCTCCAACAATTGATATTGTCATTTTTTGCAGTTTAGCAGTTCGAATAGGTGTTCAGGGCTATCCCATTGTTTTGTGTTTCCCTAATGGTATATGATGTTGAGTATTTTTTTGTATGCATATTTACACTCTGTATGTCTTCTTTGGCCAGGAGTCTGTTCCGATCTTTACCCATTTTTAATGGTGTTTTTTGTTCTAGAGTTTCTGGTACAGTTTGAGTACAGATCCTTTATTACATATGTGTTTTGCAAATATTTTTCTCCCAATATGTGGTTTGTCTTTTGGTTTTCTGAATAAGGTCTTTCACAGAGTAGAAATTTTTAATTTTATGAAGTCCACATTACTATTTTTTTTTTCTTTCATAGATTGGCTTTTGGTGTTGTGTGTTAAAATTCATCACCAGACCCAAGGTCATGTATTGATAGATTTTGTTTTGTTTTGTGTTCTCCTAGAATTTTTTATAGTTTGTAATTTAAGTTTGTCTCTGGACAATTTTGAGTGAGTTTTTGTGTAAGTTGTCAAGTTTGTGTCTATATTCATTTCATTCCATATGGTTTCTAATTATTTGGAGGGTGGTGTCTAGTTTTCTCAGCACCTTTAACTGATGGGACTGTCCTTTCTCTGTTGTTTGTTCTTGGCCCCATTGTAAGGGAATCATTGACCGAAACCGCCCACCTTGGCTACACACCACGATAACCATTTGCATGAGTTGTCTCACGACAGAAGGTCCTGGTAAGGAACATGATGCTACCATCGAAAACTAACTGGGAGAAGTCGGGAGGGCCAAAAGGAGGGAGGACACCAGCCCATAATATATCCTGCCAACCTCCCAGAATCCTCCTTGTTGGAATCCATCTTGGCTGAGATGTGTGTGCCACCAGTAAGGACCCTGAGTTGGACCAAATATGAGCCAAGCAAGCTGATTGGCCAGAGACAACCCGGAAACTAACCCCATCACCATAAAACTCAAGACTGTGAGCCACATGGAGAGCAGTCCTCCTGGGTTTCCTTACCCCGCTGCTCTCTGCGCAGGCGCCCCTTCCCAATAACGTCTCTTGCTTTGTCAGCGCATGTGTCTCCTCGGACAGTTCATTTCTGAGTGTTAGACAAGAGCCCACTCTTGGGCCCTGGTAGGGGTCCCCCTTCCTGCAACACCACTGTCATTAATTAACTAACCATACACACATGGGTTTATTTGTGGGCTCCGGCCTGTGTGTCTGTGTTTGTGCCAGTTTCCACACGGCTGTGGTTACTGCAGCTCCGTGGTACAGTCTGGAGTCGGGGGGAGATGCCTCCCGCTGTGCTCTCCTTTCTCAGGGCCGCTTTGGCTGTTCAGGGTCCTCTGTGGTTCCACACAAACGTTAGGAATTTTATTTCTACTTCTGTGAAAAACGCCATTGGAAATTTGATTGGGATGGCATTGACTCTGTAAACGGCTTTGGGTAGAGTGGGCATTTTAATAATAGTACTTCCTCCAGCCTGTGAGTATGGAATAGTTTTCCATTTATTTGCGTCTTCAGATTTTCTATCAGTGCATTATAGTTTTCCCAGTACAAGTCTTTCATGTCCTTGGTTAAATTTGTTCCTTGGTATTGTGTTCTTTTTGATGCAATTATAAACGGGATTGTTTTATTTCCCCTTTCGGTGGTTTGATATTAGTGTATAGAAACTCAGCTGATTTTTGTATATTGATATTTTATTCTGCAACTTTACTGAATTTTACTCCGACAAATTTTTGTGTGTGTGATGTGAAAAAATTGTAATTCTAAGATCCCTCTGTTTCTGCTGTACCCCAGGTCATACACAGCACCCGAGACATGGTGGCTCCTGATGTAATCTTCTCCCTGTGTCTCTTAACACCACGTGGACTCCTGAGAGGCCATGGTTGAACTGGATCTGCGTAAGTCTTGGCGTTTATAACAAAGTTTGATGTCTTTTCTGTTTTTCTGGCATGGTATTGACATGGTTACAGAAAACTTACCATAACAGTAAAAAGCATTCACATTTGCCACTTCCCACAAAATACTTCAGTGTGTTTTACCCAAAACAGGGATACTCTCCCTGAGAACCATCACATAACCCCCAATGTGAAGAAATTATATGGTTTCCACATTACAATTTAATCCACAAGCCCACTTCAGCTTTCACCAGCTGTCCCAGCTGTTTGAAACTGACTTTTTCCATTGTGATCCAGCTTTCTTTTTCTGAAACTATTACTGAGATTTTCCCTTATTTTGACAGTCTTAATGGATTTAAGGTGCACAAGATGAGTATGTGATCTGGGTGGCCTTTTCTGTATGGCTTTTTTCACTAAGGATGTTGTCAATATTCATCCATTTGTAACATACATCAGTACTTCATTCATTTCTCTTCATCGTGATTAAAAATATGTAACATGACATTTACCATTTAAACATTTTAAGTGTAAAATTCTGTGGCATTAACTACCTCACATTGTTGTACAAATATCCTCACGGTCCATCTCCAGAACTTGTCATTTTTCTCAAGGGAAACTGTGTGCATCAACTAACTGCCCTCAGCTCCTGACGATGACATTCTTTTTGTCTCTGACTTCTCTGGATACCTTATATAAGTGGAATCGTACAATATTTGTCCTTCTGTGATTGAGTTATTTCACTTAGCATGGTGATGTCAAGGTTCATCCACATTGTAGCATGTGTGAGAACTACTTTAGCTTTAAAGGCTGAATCATATCCATTGTATTTATTCATTCATCTGTCGAATGTACACGTGGGCTGCTTCCACCTTTTGGCAGCATTGTCAATAATGTTGCTGTGAATATGTTTGTACAAATATCTCTATATACACTGAAGTGGAATTGAAAGATCATACATTAACTCTGTTTAAGTTTTTGAGGAACTACCATTAGGTTTTTCTACGGTAGCACCAACACATTACTTTATTCCTGTATATGGCAGGATAACAGGACAGTTTATGGATCTACCCATTTTGTTTATCCATTCACCCTTTGATGGCCGTTTCAATTGTTTCTACCTTTTGGCCAATGTGAATAGTGTTGCTGTGAGTATTCATGTACAAGTTTCGTTTGAACACCTGTTTTCAGTTCTTTGAGGTCTGTATCTGGGAGTGGAGTTGTTAAATCATATAATTGTGTTTTTTATCTTTTTGAGGAAATGCCAACATATTGTAAACATAGGCTGCACCATTTTCCATTTCCCCAAGCAAAGTTTAAGGGTTCCAGTTTCTCTACATCATTGCCAACATTTGATATTTTCTGTTTTTTGATTATAACCATTCCATTGTGTGTGAGGAGTACTGGATTATGGTATTAATTTGCATTTCCATCACGACTACTGATGTTTGCCAGATTTTCATGTGTTTGTTGACTATTTGTATTTGTTGTCTGGAGAAGGGTCTATTCAAGTCCTTTTCCTTTTTAAAATTTGGGTAATCTTTTTGTTGATTTGTAAACATTCTTGATGTATTCTGAAGAACAGGCTTTTGTCAGATATGTTATGTGCAAATATTTTCTTCCATTCTGTGGGTTGTGTTTTCTCTCTCTGGATATCACCTTTTGATGCACCAAAGTTTTTCAAATTGAGGAAGTCTACTCTATCCATTGTTACATGCAAATTGTAACCTTCTGCCTTTGTTTATATGTACTTTCCCACCCCAAATGTAAGATACCTGGCTTCTACTTCTGTCATATACTGAATTCATTGCTTGCTCCATTCCAGATTACAGATGTGGTAGTTTCAGTATTGTTAGCTCCTAGCCCCATGGGAAAGAACTTACAGAGTCCAGTATTTACAGATGGTACATTTTGCCTTTGCTCTCCAGTTCTGTTCTTTTCCATAGTTACTTAGGTCAGCCCATTTTGTCCCACCACCAACAGTGAGTTTTTTTCATACATTTCTAAATCAGTTAGATTCTTTGTCACATTCTGTATTCATTCTGTGACACTCTCACATCCTAAATAACTAGATTTGAGTATGTTATGATTTATTTGTTGGGTTGTAAATATCTATGTATTTAGACAAACACATAGGGGCAGGTCTCCATCACCAAAGTATCACATGGGACATTTCAACCCCTACCCATAACCTTTTCCCATCTTTATTTTACTAGTTCCAGAATGTCATAGAAATGGGGTCATATAGTGTGTAGCCTCCTCAGATTGGATTTTTTCACTTAGCAATATATGTGTATGATTCACCCATGTTTTTTGTATGGGTTGATGGTTTATTCCTTCCTATTTCTGAGTAGTATTCTGAAGCACATGTATAGGAGGAAAAATAATTTTCCCTCTACACTCCTAGGTTCTTGGTTGAAAACAGCCCCTACCCCTTGTAATAAAAGATTATCAGGAGAAAAACAAAGAGAAGTTTAATAGCATTCGTACCTCCTACATGCATGGGAAAGGTGAGTAAGTCCCTGAAATGGCCCAAGCCATCACCTTAAGTAACATCTTCATTTAGAAACAGAAGAAAACAAGTGTATATTTGTTCTGCAGATTTAAGTCAGGCCTTCTCCTTTGATAACAGTTTCCTGAGATTTAGTCATCCTTCTATTCCTGGTACAGAGAGGGGAGACAGCCTTTTAAATGGAGATTTCCCTTATGAATGTAAATTTCCCTCACAAAAGGGAAAACTTGACTTGGTTTTCAGAAATTGTGTCTTCTTTTTTTAAACCGTCAGGCCAAAGTAAGCCTTATGCCAAACAGATAGATTTTTGGGGTGGCATCGTTTGCTCCCCTGACGTGGATGTACTGCAGTTTGCTTATGCGTTCATCTCCTGAAGGACATACTGATGTCTTTAAGTTGTTAGCCATTATGAATAGAGGTGCTGTGCTTAATTGCATCCTTGTTTTGTTTGGACCTAGTTGTTCAGAGCAGCTGTCTTCAATGCTGGCGGCAGGATGAGGGCTCCTCGGGTGAGACTTGTTTAACTTTGCCGTACGGTCCTTTCAGCAGCAGTGAAGGGCAGTTTCCATGGCGTCTCATCCTGCATCAGTCGGTAGTGTCATTTCTTTGGAGGTCAGCAGGTTAATAGTTGTGCAGTGCTATCTCATTGTTGTTTTAAGTTGTCATTCCCTAAGGGTATAAGATGTTGAGCACATTTTTGTATGCCTATTTACTATCTGTACGTCTTCTTTGGCCAGGTCTCCATTCAGATATTTACCCATTTTTAATGGGGTTGTTTGTTCTAGAGTTCTTGGTATAATTTGAGTACAAATCCTTTATCAGATAAGTAGTTTGCAAATATTTTTCTTTCCATTTGTGGCTTGTCATGGGATTTTTGCCTCCATTTCCGTTTCAGTGTTCAAATTTAGTGGCTTCATCAGACCTGCCAGCTGGGAGCAGGGCCTCCAGTGGACTGTAGGCGACGAGGCCTGCACACACCAGCTGGCAGAGCCAAGTCCGCCTCTCTCACTTTGGAGGCTCCTGCGTGCTCAGTGGGGGGACTTGATTCCATGCTCAGACTTGGCTCCTGCTGCTGCTGACAGGAGCCTGGTCCTCTCAGGTCTTGCCGGGGCTTTGGCTTCTGGACAGTGGCCAGCTGAGTCGGCACAGACAGAAGTTCAGTCTCGTCAGGACATACTGGACCTTCACCTTCTGGACGACACTGGACCTCATCCACGCAACAGGAACCCAGTGTCTGGGAAGTGCCACCATGGGGGTAAAAGGTGACAAAAAAGTGGGGAGAAGCTTCCTGTTTGCGGCTGACTGCTGAGGGGGTTCCACTTTCAGAGGACCCAGCAGAGGAAGGGCTTGATGTGGAAAAGTGTGGGTTTTAGGTAGTTTTGTGTGCGGTGCAGACAGCATCAAGTTTTCTCGGCATCATTTATTGAGGAGACTTTCCCTGCTGTGTGTCCTCGGCAGCTTTGTCGTAAATTAACTGACCACATATGTGTGGGGTTATTTCTGGGCTCTCTATCCTGTTCCTTGGTGCATGTGCCTGTTTCTGTGCCAATTCCGCACTGTTTTGGTTCCTGTAGCTTTGCCGTGTAGTTTGAAGTCAGGGAGCCCCACGACTCCAGCCTGTTGTCGTTTCTTAGGATCACTTTGGCTACTTGGGGTCCGTTTTGGTTCCACACAAATGATAGGATTGTTCTGTTTCTGTGGAAAATGCCACTTTAATTTTGTTAGAGATTGAATTGAATGTGTACACTGCTTTGGCTAGATAACGTTTTAACAATATTCTTCCAGTGCTGGACCACAGAATATTTTTCTATTTGTTCTTCTTCAGTTTCTGTATCAGTGTCTTATAGTGTCAGCGTGCAGGCCTTTCATGTCTTTGGTTAAATTTATATCTAGGTATTTTGTTCTTTTTGATGCAATTGTAAATGGAATTATTTTCATAATTTTTCTTTCTGATGATACTTCTTTATTAGTGTATAGAAACTCAACTGATTGCTTTTGTGTCATGCAACTTTACTAAATTCATTCATTACCTGTAACAGTTTTTTTGGTGGTTTGTTGTGGAAAATTGTAATTCAAAGATCCCATTGTTTCTACCATATCCCAGGTCATATGCAGCACCCAAAACATAGTGGCTCTGAATATAATCTTCCTGTGGTGTCTCTTAATAACAGGTGGACTCCTCTTACAACAGCAATTAGCTTCACCACTTTTGGTGAACTGGATCTGGGTAGGGCTTGTCCCCTATAATGAAATTTGATGTCCTCTCTGCTTTTCTGGCATAGTATTGACATGGTTGTTTTGAAAAGTTATTTACTTTCCAGTAATTTCAAACATACAGAAAACTTGTAGTAGCAGTAAATGTACTCTTAATCTGTAAGTTCAGATTCTCCAGGCATCATTGATATTCCACATATGCCAATTTAAATGACAACTTCCAGTGTGTTTTACCCCAAAAGGGACACTCTTCCAGGGAACACCCACATGGCCCCCAAATGAAAATCATTACGGTTTTCATCTTCTAATCCAATCCACAGGCTCAGTTCAACTTTCACCATCTGCCCCAAAGCATGAACATGTTCTTAAAGAAGTTGCCTCATTTTCACAGCCTTGATGGATTTAAAGCACACAAGATAAGTATGATCTGGTGGCCTTTTGTGTATGGTTCTATTGCCTTAGGATGTTTTCAGTGTTCATGCATGTTGTAACATGTATCAGTACTTCATTCACATTTTCCATTGTGATTAAATCTATTGAACATAATATTGACTAATTTTAACTGTCATACAGTTCTATGACATTAACCACATTCACATTGTCGTACAAATATCCTCACCATCTATCTCCTGTATATTTTCATTTTTCCAAGTGAAACTACATCCATTAAACACCAACTCTCTTCAACCCTTGTCAACCCCATTCTGCTTTCTGTCTCTGAATTTCACTTCTCTGGATACCTCATAGAAGTGGAATCATATATCTGTTCTTTTGTGACCAGGTTATTTCACTTAGCAGAATGACTTTAAAGCTTATATGTGTTGTAGCATGTGTCTGATTTTCTGTAGTTTTTAAGGCTGAATAATATAATTCATCTATCCATGGACACTTGGGTTGCTTCCACCTTCTGGCCAGTGTGAGTAATGCTGCTATGAATACGGGTGTACAAGTATCTGTTTCACCCCCTGCTTTCAAACCTCTTATGTATTTTCCCTGAAGTGAAACTGATGGATCATGCATTAGTTTATGTTTAAGATTTTGACAGACTGCCATACTGTTTTCCACAGCTGCTGCACCGTTTTACTCTATTTCTGTATATGGCAGAATAATATCGAAGTTTGTAGATCTCCCCTCTTTTGCTTATCCATTCATCCACTGATGGCTGTTCAGATTGTTTCTGTTTCTACCATTGGGCCAATGTCAACAATGCTGCCATGAATATTCATGTACAGGTTTTTGTTTGAACACCTGTTTCAATTCTTTGTGGCATATATCTAGGAGTGGAGTTCTTAAACCCAACTCTAGTTGTATTTTTATCTTTTTGAGGAAATGCCACACTATTTTACATATGGTCTGCACCATTTTACATTTCCACAAGCTATGTGTAAGGGTTCCAACTTCTCTACATTGTTGCCATGATCTTTATTGGTTTGTTCTTGATTACAGCCATTTATTGTATGTGAATGAATGTCACATTGTGGCTTTAATTTGCATTTCTGTCATACTATGAAAGAAATATACCTAGGAGGATCTTCTTATTAGAATCTCAAACCTCAGGATACTGCTCAGTAGACATAGTTGTTATATAACTGAAAAGTAGTAACATTCCCCTTAAATAAATGTTAGAAACCATTAAGCACAACAATCCACCAAAATTTATTACTATACCACTACCACTCGCAATTAACCCAAGCCCACCATAAATTTGTGAAGGTTTTGAAGAAAAACTAACTACAAATCTAACTACAAAAATAGTACTTAAAATGAATACAATGTATGTCATTATTATTCTCACATAAAATGTAACCATAGGCAATGCCATGAAAAATTATTGTATTTCAACTGTAGGAACACTGTAATGACCAACATTCAAAAGTCCCACCCGTTATTAAAAATTGTTAACGCGTTTATTGATCTACCAGCTCCATCACATATCTCATCATGATGAAATTTTTGTTCCCTGCTTGATATTTGTTAAATTTTACAAATCTTAACAGGTTTATTCCTAGCAATACATATCTATCATTTGTAAACTACAGATTAATTATCTGATATTTATATGCAAATGGAACTTTCATATTCTTTATTTGCTTATTTATCCATGTAGGTCAAGGCCTGTATTATGGATCTTACACCTTCCTAGAAATATGAAACATTGGAATCATCCTACTATGTAAGGTAATAGCCACAGCATTTATAGATTATGTCTTACCATGGGGCTAAACAGGTAATTTATTTATTATTGCTTTTATTTATTTATTTTATTATTGGGGTAGAGTTGTTTTACAATGTTGTGTTAGTTTCTACTGTACAGTGGAGTTCCCTGTGCTATACCGCAGGTTCTTATTATCTATTTTATACATATTAATTAGTGTATATATGTCAATCCCAATCTCCCAATTTAAACAGGTAATCCAAAGGGTCAACTTTTCTTACATCTTGTAACCATTTTGCCTCTAGGGAAATTCTTTCTAGGCCTGTCTCAGCTTCTCCAGAGGTGTTGATGAAAGCGCAACAAGCAGTAAGAGCAGTAGCACAAACACCTCCTTGTTTAGCCAGTAGAGAATCTAAGGCAACCTGGTTATCTGATACTAATTGGGCTGAGAGATTTAGGGATGTCTGTAGTGCTGCAATCTCTTTGGCTATTTGACCAATGGTGGCTGGTAAATTTCTGATCATCTCTTTGTTCACATACACTCCTCCATTAGGAACCAAGATGCCCCAAAGATTTTGCCACGGGTATCTTGGTATCTTGCTAACATAGATTGCTTGACTCCATAAAGAAGAGAGAAAGGAGGTTCATCTACTTCCTGAGGTATAGACAATGGGGTATCATAATGTCCTAATAAACATAAACCTGCTATTTGTCAATTAAGAGACAGAGGGAGGGGGTCCTTGGGTAAGTTGTGCTCAGTCCCTAAGGACCGAAGATAGTATCAGACAAGGGATGGACATATTAATATGTTGAAGAGTTTAAACTTGAAAGTTTAGGTCAGAGGGAGGTTGGTCTGGGTGAGTGGTCACATTAGGAACATCTGAAAAGTCAGGGATAGGTATTATGAGGGCCTAGCCCAGTAGCTGTGCTTTGTGAGAGCTTTACCAAAGAATTTTCTTTCCATCCTGAATATTGGGGGCAAAAGTATAGCTAGAAGCAAAACAGTAACTTTCAATTTGGATAGGGAGACAAACATTTGGTAAACAGTTCAATTGAACTAGTAGGAGGGATCTTACAGGCCTGGCCCCGATTCTTGGGTCAGCTGTCTATATCATCACTGTTGTCTTCCTCTTCTCGTCCTGGCTCAATGGTTGTTTTAAGGTAAGTTCGAGGTGAGCAGTCCCCTCTGTAGACCAGTCCAATGCAGAGGCCCTTGTTTGTTAGGTGGGAAATGAGTTCAAGAGTTCATTCCCTTCAGTTTCACTATGCACGAGCTAGTTAAAAGTACTTGATAAGGGTGGGTCCTTCCATTTAGGTTGGAAATAGTCCTTCAGATGATGTCTTTTACCAGTCTGCACAATCTCCAAGGTGCAGGTCATGGAGCATCTGGTCTTCATCCAAAGATAAATCACAGTAATCAGATTCAGAAACAAGCTTCAAATATCCTTTTAATAATTCAATTAAACTTTACAATAATGTAACATAACAAAGCATCACCTTGAATGTAGGTTGTAAACACAAAACCTTAGGATATATAAAACCTCAATATCTGCAAAGGTATATTATTGAAACTTAATTTTTCTCTCTAAATTATCCTCATTTTGACCAAACACAGTCAAATTAAGACTAATTTTTCTGCAAAAGAAGTCTGATTTCAATACAATTGGCCTGATTATTTGCGTAGGTGTAATTGATCGTATAGGCTCTTTTAAATTTATATTTATTGGAGCTTTTCCTAAGGGATCTCAATTTGAACTTTTAAAAGGCCTCTCAAGGCCAGGAAAGCCATGACATTAGGTTCAAGCTGCAATACCTGCAGATTTAGGTGGATTCCTCTCTTCTCAATTTCCAAAGTATCTTGAGGTTCTTACGGAAAGTGGCCTTCCTTATTCACCTGGAAAGGCTGCTAGGAACCTAAGAGATTCCAAATTAAGGGGGAATCAGGTAGGGAGAAAAGATAAATGCTTCGATTCTTAAAAAGGTTATAATTTACAAAGGTTATAATTATAACCTGACAAAGGTTATAATTTACCAAAAAATTAGCTTAAGGGAAAAGGTTCCCTTTTATCTGGAAAGCAAAGATTAAAAGCCAGTAATATTTCAGACTAAAAGGCATAAAAACCATAATCATGTTTATCAGTTCACTCAATCCCATGTAATTAATTTTTTTTCTGCTTGAGTCTAGTTTTTCCTTGAGTTTTGTTGACCTTGCCTGATGACTGAGGGTGATAGTGACAGTGACACTTTTAAGAAGTTTGGGAGATTTCTGTTCAAGTCTTGTAGGGTTTGCGCAGTGAAGTGGACGCCTTGATCACTGGAGATGGTGGAAAGTATACGCAGGTGGAAGGTATACGCAGGTGGAAGGTATACGCAGGTGGAAGGTATACGCAGGTGGAAGGTATACGCAGGTGGAAAGCACATTTTCTAACCATTTCTTTTGTATGGTGAGGCAGCAATGGAAGGCTTTAACCCAGCGAATAAAAATGGGGTTTGCCAGGGAGCCGGGAAGAACCGAGCGGCTATCTTGGGTTTCCCGTAGCCCTGACTGTTTAATTCACAGCTATTATTAACCCATCTTAATTTCTCCGATTTAGGAGCAGACTGTTGCCATGTTACAGGGATATCAGGATGGCAAAAGTCTGACAAGGAGGGGTTGATATTTTGTAGAAGCAGAATGGCCTTTATCTACTTGTGCCGTAGTCTTCACAGATCCCGTTGTTGTTGCCTTGGCATGAAGGGGCATTTCCCTAAAACTTGGGTCCAGTCCCTTTACTGGGAGCCTCAATTTTGATGACAGAGAACATTTTATGTCAGGACATATAAGATTTCCAGGGATTTCATATAATTTCTAGAACATTTATTTGACAATGTTTTCCATGAAACTTAATAAACCAAATAAGCATAATTAAATCTCTCTCTTTGGGACACTTCAGGACAGTATCAATCACTTTTCCTTTCTTCAATCCTTTTACTGAAAACACACCTCTTATTTTCCTTGAATGAAATGTTTACCTAATTATTTCTACAAATTTAATTACATATATGTTATAAGTTTTAACCCTTAAAAACCTTAATCCATAATGAAAACCAAGAAACAAGCAATTGTGAACTGTCTGTCACATTCGCATTTCCTGATTGGCAGGCTTACAAACATATTCCACAACCTCTAGAAGCATACATTTTCTCACAGCATGATTTCTTTTCTAAATGTGGTACAAGACGTGTGTCCAATAAACCTAAACATCTTTAGTTTTTCTCCAATAACGCAAATTAGGTAAATTTAGACATGCTTAGCAATGAATGCGTATTTTTATCTTAATTGGAAATGATCTGGATAGTCAGTGAGTTCCCATCATTTAATTCAGCAAAACTCTAAAGTTTCAAGTTACCAAAAATCTGGAGAAACTATTTTTAGGTAGAGGTACCATAAAACAATCATCTTTAAAGACTTCACCTAAAAACTTTTATTGCATTTATCGATCTCTATTTCATCAGTTATGAATATATCATCATACCAAGTTAATTTTCTTGTTGACAGATTTTGTAACAGAGATAACGTGAACTCACGGACATTTAGTAAACCTAGGTACCAAATAAAATATTATACCTAAT
Source organism: Balaenoptera acutorostrata (assembly GCF_949987535.1). Taxonomy (NCBI): domain Eukaryota; kingdom Metazoa; phylum Chordata; class Mammalia; order Artiodactyla; family Balaenopteridae; genus Balaenoptera; species Balaenoptera acutorostrata. Next base: position 485,718 of record NC_080069.1, read on the forward strand.
GTTGATGACTCTAAAGACGTGTCTGCATTAGTCACCAACAACTTTTCATTTACTGAAGATTAATCCTAGATCACATGATCCTTTTAAAATTTGGTGTTTTTTTAGTTATACTTAGAAATATTTGATTTTTAAGTGCTTATTCTTAACTCAGTAAAATAGAGCTCTTTCACAAATTCATTTTGATAATATCATCCGGAGGAAGAAACATGTTTATAACATACACATAGGCATACTTACATCCAGATAGACAAAGAGATCTCATAGTTTTCCTGCTTGAGTTTTAAAATGCCTTTTTTTCCCCTTCAGTTTTACATTCCACTAATTGAGCCAAGGCTGCAGTCTCAGGCAATGTGGGCTGTGTTTGCATTTCAAGGACATGATAAGAGTTACAGCTTCAAATTTTCTTCTAGGAGTACTTTTTTTCTCTCAGGGTCAGAATTTTGAAAAGATGTTTTATTAAGCCAGCTTTCTTTAATTGTGCGTGTAAACTTCAGTTATAATGTCAAAAAAAGTTCCATCCTGGCTCTTTCAGTGTTGGATAAGTATTTGCAAGTACTAGCTCCATACCAATTGTAGAAGCCCACCGAGTGCCAGTGGAGCCGGCACTCTAGGAGCATGATTTCCTGCTTTCTTTTAGCTTCATTTTATTATAAATTACAAATAAATTTAATTTTCCAATTTTAAGCCATATATATATATATATATATATATTTTAAAGTCAGCCAACCCAGTTCACTCAAATTCCTTCCAGGCCTTCCTGCTTAGAAATTCCCTGGATCCTCTGCCTAGGAACCTCTTCACCTAGGAAATGTACTGGTACCCCCTTAAGACTCCAAGTCTTTAAGATAACAGCTCAAATAAAAGGCGTGGAGCGTCACTTAATACAAGGAGATGTGATTATGAGGAAGAACTCACCGAATCACCTGAAGGATGCCCCGAAGCCAGAGGGGCTCAAAGGCCCACGCTTGGTCCCGAGCGCCGGTCCACAGTGGACTCCAGGGGACCTCAGGTGGGTTTATCTGCTATCCTGCCAGCTGCGCCAAGTTTCGTCAGTGACGATCATCAATCTAGAATAGAAACAGAAAAGAGTTTTCGTAGAGCCAGACTGAGGACCGAAGCCAGGGAGACAGCCTCTCTGGCAGCTCTGAAGCACTGCTCCAGAGAAGCACGGTTTTCAGTACAGTTGTATATCTTGTCAGAACAAAGAACATTAAACAGGTCAGGGATACATTCCTTCAAGACTTCAAGAAAAAAAACCAGAACCAAAAACACACATACACAGCGAGTCAGTATGGCCTGGGCACCTGGGAAGAAAGTGTCATCGAAGGAGGACTGGCTTTGGCAGCCCAGGAAAGGAGGCATTTAACCTTTATTTTTTAACATGGTCATGCTTCACTTCTGGTCAGTGTGCCCTTTCCTTTAATAATTACAGCAAGTGTACAGTGTATGTTGGATAGGCTACAAATGGGCTGTTTTAGTGAGCATCCGATTTGAGTTAAGTCATACCTAAGCCAGAATGTCCCCGTCCCTCAACATGTGAAAATTTCTTTTATCAATATCATAATAACACTATCTTCTTCCTATTTATGCCCAGCTCAGCTACCACAACACTATCATTATCACACACATGACATAAAACACCTTTCATCGCAATCCTTATCCTCACCATCATAGTATCACGGGGAGGTCTCCCGCCACTATCAGGGGTTTTACCCAAATGAATAATTATCCAAGAGGTAACAAAAATGATAACATTATTCTACCAACACTAATAGCCATCATAGCAGTTACTCAGCATGTATGTCTACTTGCAGCTAACATACATCACTAAGTATATTTCCATCAATAAAAAACATAAAAACAAAATGACAGTTGGAACATACAAAACAAATAGCCCTCCTATCATTACTAATCGTAATAGCCACATGATTACTACGCTTAACACCCATTCTATCATTGCTGGCCTAGGAACTTAGGGTAGTTTACACCAAGAGCTTTCAAAACCGTAAGCAAGTGTAATTTACGTAATTCTTAAAAATAAGGATTGCAAGACTCTGTCGTACATCAGTTGAATGCAGATTAAAGACTTTAAGCCCACTCCTTACTAGATTGATGAGTTCCACCCCAGGAAATTTTAGAATGTGTATCTCTAGATGTCTATATATATATGGATAGATAGAGCTATCTAGATAGATAGATAGAGATATCTATATTTGTATAACCGAGTCACTGCTGTACAGCAGAGGTGGGCACAGCACTGTAAGTCAACCATACTTCAATAAAAAGATGAAAGAAAAGACATCTCGATGGACTATCAAATCAGCTCATGCTCACACATAACTGGTTTCATGCATTTGGTATTTTTTAATTCTGGGGGCTGCTGTGACTCAGCTGTGGCCATCAGAGGCCTTAACACAGTCACACAGTCAAGCAACTTGTAGCTGAGCTTAAATTGAATGTTATTTGCCAACATCATCAACCATAATGTGTTCCTGAGTCAGTGGTCACAGGACATAGAACAATTACACACGTACATACGCACATGCATTTCAGGTAAACAGCTTCCTTAATCAAACCCTCCCACCTCCCACTAAATCTCATACTTTGTACACTATGATCGCCTTGACAGACCCCCCCCCCCCAAACAAGGCAAAGCATATAACTGCGTGAGTCAACTAACTCATTTAACAAACATATTGCCCTTACCTGAACAACCCAAAGTTAGTATAACTGCAAACTAGCCTCTTCGTAATACCAATCAATCACTTAGATTGATTGCCATGTACCCCCTAGATCTGCCATGTACCTCAAACAAAAAATAAAGTACGTTTTTAAAATTTATAAAAAAGAATTTCATTGGAGTATAGCTGCTTTACAAAGTTGTGTTAGTTTCTACTCCATAGCAGTGTGAATCAGTTATACATATACATATATCCCCTCTTTTGGATTTCCTTCACATTTAGGTCACCACAGAGCATTGAGTAGAGTTCCTGAGCTATATACAGTAGTTCTCATGAGTTATCTATTTTATACATAATATCACTAGTGTGTATATATGTCAATCCCAATCCAAAAGAAAAAATATTAAATATTTCAATACCAATTTTAACACAACCCAAACTACTACACTGAATACCAATATGCCACTTAAATACATAAATCCTATATGTACGAAGTCCTACTCGGCCTGTTGCTGTAGCTTAATAATTAAAGTGAAGCACTGTGAATGCCCAGATGAATTTACTAACCCCATAAACACATAGGTGTGGCCCTGGCCTTTTAATTTCTAATAAAATTACACATGCAAGTATCTGCACCCCAGTGAGAATGCCCTCAAATCATAAAAAATTAAAAGAAGCAGGCACCAAGCACACTACGAAGTAGGTCACAATGCCTTGCTTAGCTCCATCCCCATGGGAAACGGCAGTGATAAAAGTTGAGCCATAAAAGAAAGTCTGAGTAAGTTATATTAACTACTTAGGGTTGGTGCATTTCATGCCAGCCACCTTGCTCATAAGATTAACCCATATTAATAGAAATCCAGTGTGAAGCATGTTAAAGAGTACACTAAAATAAAGCCCTAGCTAAGCTGTAAAAAGCCATAGCGAAAATAAAAATAAACTATGAAAGTGACTACCATTTCTGATTACATGATAGCTAAGATGTCCCACTATGCTTATCCCTAAATTCAAATAATTACAACAAAAAAGTTACCCACCAGAATACGACTACCATCTGCCTAAAAGTCAAAGAGCTTGACGGTGATTCATACTCCTCTAGGGGAGCCCATTCTATGATCCACAAACTGATAAACCTCACCCGCCCTGTATACCGCCGTCCTCAGGACACCCTGGTAGGGAACAATAGTAAGCGAAATTATCAGACATAAAAACGTCAGGCCAAGGTGTAGCCTGTGGGAGGAGAAGAAGGGGGCTACATTTTGTACCTCAGGAACATAATTTATAGGAAAGTTTTTATGAAATGAAAAACCAAAGGAGAATTTAGTAGTAAATTAAGAATAGCGAGCTTAATTGAATCAAGCCATGAAGCATGCGCACTGTCATCCCCTCCAATACCAATAACCTCATAACCCATGAATAAGTTCTAAATACATAAGCGGAGACAAGTCCTAACAAGATGAGCATACTGGAAAGTGTGCTTGGATGAATCAAACTGTAGCTTAAAGGAAAGCACCTAGTTTATGCCCAGGAGATTTTATACCTCATGAACACTTCGTACTAAAACTAGCCCAAACCTCCCACCAAATTCAACTATCATAAGTAAAGACTCATTTAGCATCTATGTATAGAAGGTAGAAATTTAAATCTGGTGCTACGGATAAAGTTCTATAAGGGAATGATGAAAGAAGTTAAATACCCTGAAACCAGAGGAGCTACTTATGAAGAGTTTATAAGAAAAACCCATCCATATGGCAAAATAGGGAGATTTATGAGTAGGGCTAATAAGCCTTATAAGCCTGGTGATGGTTGTTCAGAAAAGAACTTTAGTTCAATTTTAAATATTACTTTAAAAACATAATTTTAACGTAATTTTAAATGTTATTCAAAAATGGTCCAGCTTTTTAGATACAGAATACAACCTTCCCTAGAGAGTAGCATATACAATACCACGGTTGGCTTAAAAGAGCCACCAGTTAAGAAAGCATTAAGCATTCAAGGTCAACCACACAGTCACCTTAATACCAATAATAAATAAATCAACTGCTAATTTAATACTGGACTAATCAATTAATAGAAGCAAAACTGTTCATATGAGTAACAAGAAATATTTCTCCTTGCATAAGCTTATATCAGAATTTATAACCCACTGACAGTTAACAGTAAAGTAAAACTAAACCAATACCTAAGTATTTATTAAAACAATTGTTAACCCAGCACAGGCATGCATTTAAGATTAAAAAAGTAAATGGAACTCGGCAATCACAATTCCTGCCTGTTTACCAAAAACATTACCTCTAGTGCTTCTAGTATTAGAGACACTGGCTGCCCAGTGACATCGCTTTAACTGTCATGGGCTCCTGAGTGTGGAAAGGTAGCATAGTCATTTGTTCTCTAAATAAGGACTTGGACTTGCAAGAATGGCCACATGTGAGTTTTACCGTGTCTTTTAATCAGTGAAATTGACCTTCCCAGGAAGAGGTGGGAATAATAGGAGAAAATCCTATGGAGCATTAATTAATTAATCCAGAAAAAAAAAAAAACCTGAACTTTAAGGGATAACATTTTTTAATCGATTAACAATTTTGGTTGGGGTGACCTTGGAGAATAAAACCACCTCTCAGTGATTAAAATTTACAGCCACTAGTCAAAATGCTTTATCACCTGTTGTTCTAAAACACTGATCAACGGAACAAGTTATACTAGGGATAACAGTGTGATTGTATTCTAGAGTTCTAGACAATAGGGTTTATGACCTTGATGTTGGATCAGGACATTTCAGTGGTATAACTGCTATTAATGGTCTGTTTGTTCAACAATTAAAGTCCTATCTGATCGGAGCTCAGACTGGAGTCATCCTGGTTGGTTTCTGTCTATTATAAATTTCTTGCAGTATGAATGGACAAGGGAAATAAGACCTATTTTACAAGATGACTTCAAACTAATTGATAGTAAAAGCTCAATTGAATTAATTTATCATACCCTACTGTAGTCAGGGTTTGTTAGGGTTTGCAGAGCCCAGCAACTGCATAAAACTTAAACTTTATCTGCAGAGGTAAGTCCTCTTCCTAAGAATATGTTTATCATCAACATTCTTTCACTAATTACCCAATTTTGCTCGCTATAGCATTCCTTACATTAACTGAATGGAAAATCCTAGGCTATATACAAATCCAGAAAGGGCCAAAAATCATCAGCCACTATGGATTATTACAACCCATTGCTGAGGCAGTCAAATTATTTATTAAAGAACCACTATGACCATCAGCATCATCAATTTATATATTATTGCCCCAATGCTAGCCGTAACCCTGGCTCTCACAACGTGAATTCCTCTTCCCATATCTTATCCACTAATTAATATAAATGTAGGCATACTATTTATATTAGCCATATAAAGCCTAGCCATTTATTCCATCCTCTGATCTGGATGAGCTTCAGATTCAAAATACTCATTGGAGCTCTACAGGCAGTACAAAGTAACGTTAGCAGTTATTCTCTTCTCAGTCCTACTGATAAATGGATCATTTACACTTTCAACAGTAATTATTACACAAGGAACAAGTATGACTAATTTTCTCCTGACCCCTACCCTCAATTTGATTATCTCTGTACTAGCAGAAATCCAGTGGAGCTCCACGCAATTTAACAAGTAGAGTCAAAACCTGTGTTTGGCTTAAATGTAGAAAACGCAGCAGGCCTATTCGCCCTGTTCTTCCTAGGGAATATGTCAATATCATTATAAAAAACATTTCCACAACAATCTGTTTTTAGGAGTACTTCACAACCCCTACGTGCCAGGATTATATACAGCCCAAGTCATCATTAAAACACATCTGACAATCTCCATTCTATGAATTCGAGCATCCTACCCATAATTTTGATATGATCAACTTACACATCTCTTATAAAAACTTTTTTACTACTAACATTAGTCCTATGTATATAAGAGGTTTCACTACCTGTCATCATACCAGACAACCCACCACAAACTTAAGAAATATGTCTGACAAAAGAGTTACTTTGATAGAGTAAATCATAGAGGTTTAAATGCTCTGATTCCTGGAAGTGAACTTACTCCGAAGAATTTTATGTTCCCCATGCCACCACGTTACACCACATGCTATATAAGTAAGGTTCTCTAAGTAAGCTATCAGGCCCATACCCCCAAAATACTGTCGTATATCCTTCCTGTACTGATAAACTCTATGCCCATTATCTCAGGAAACATAATTGTAGTAACAAGCTCACACTGGTTAATGGTATCCCCATTCTAATAAAAAACATGAACCCATAAGCTATAGAAGCATCCAACAAATATTTTATAAAACAATCCACCATGTCAATGCTACTTATAATGGCTATTATCATTAATCTAATATACTGTGGTCAAGGAACACAGTGAATTACAAAAATCTTTAATTCAGCAGTATCCACCATCATAACAATAGCCCTTGTAACAAAAGTAGGACTTTCCCCATTTTACTTCTGAGTGCCTGAAGTAACACAAGGCATTCCATGAACAGCAGGCCTGATGCTATTAACGTGACAAAATTGCACCCCTATCGGTTTTATACCACATGTCACCATCCATCACCCTAAACATACTATTAATCATAGTGATATTATGAATCATAATTGGAGGCTGAGGAAGACTTAGCCATACTCACCTAGAAAAAATTATAGCTTCCTCATCAATTACCCATATAGGATGCATAACAGCTATTATAATGTATATTCCAATTATAACAATCCTACACATACTAATTTATATCATAACAACATTATCTTCTTCTTATTTATGCCCAGATCATGTACTACAAGAGTATCATTATCACACACATGAGATAAAACACCTCCCATCACAATCCTTATCCTCACCATTATAGTATCATTAGGAGGTAGCCCACCACTGTCAGGGTTTTTACCCAAATGAATAATTATCCACAAGATAACAAAAATGATAACATCATTCTACCAACACTAATAGCCATCATAGCAGTCCTCAGCATATATTTCTACTTGCAGCTAACATACTCCACATCACTAACTATATTCCCTTCACTAAACAACACAAAAATGAAAAAACAATTTGAACATACAAAACAGATAACCTTCCTATCACTACTAATCGTAATATCCACTCAATTACTACCCTTAATACCCATTCTATCCGTGCTGCACTAGGAATTTAGGGTAGTTCAGACCAAGAGCTTTCAAAACCCTAAACAAGTACAACTTACTTAATTTCTAAAAATAAGGATTGCAGGACTCTATCCTATATCAGCTGAATGCAAATCAAAGATTTTAATTAAGCCAAATCCTTACGAGATTGATGAGTTTCCACCCCAGGAAATGTTAGTTCACAGGTAAATGCTCTAGTCAATTGGCTTCAATCTACTTCTCCTGCCTTCAAGGAAAAAAAAAAAAAAAAAAAAAGGCAGGAAAAGCACCAGCAGAGTTGAACTGCTTTTTTGAATTTGCAATTCAATGTGTTGATTCACCACAGGGTTTGCCAAAAAGAGGACTCAATCTCTGTCTTTAGATTTGCAGTCTAATGCTAGCTCAGTCATTTTACCTCTGTTCATAAACTGATTATCTGCTACAAATCACAAAGAGACTGGCACTTTATATTTACTATCTGGTGCTTGAGCTGGAGTAGCAGGCACCACCTCCAGTCTGTTAATCCAGTCTGAGCTATGCTAATCCGGAGCGCTACTTGGAGATGACCAAATCTGTAACGTAGTCATACAGTCCCTGCACGTGTAATAATTTTCTTTATAGTTGTACCCATTATGATTGCAGGGTTTGAAAACTGACTTGTGACCCACAGCAAGCATCGTACTCAATGGTGAAAAACTGAAAGCATTTCCACTAAGATCAGGAACAAGACAAGGGTGTCCACTCTCGCCACTCTTATTCAACATAGTTATGGAAGTCCTAGTCATGGCAATCAGAGAAGAAAAAGAAAAGGAATACAAATTGGAAAAGAAGAAGTGAAACTGTCACTCCTTGCAGATGACATGATACTATACATAGAAAATCCTAAAGATGCCACCAGAAAACTACTAGAACTAATCAATGAATTTGGTACAGTTGCAGGTTACAAAATTAATGCATAGAAATCTCTGGCATTCCTATACACCAACAATGAAAAATCAGAAAGAGAAATTAAGAAAACAGTCCCATTTACCACTGCAACAAAAAGAATAAAATATCTAGGAATAAACCTGCCTAAGGAGGCGAAAGTTGTAGTCAGAAAACTATAAAACACTGATGAAAGAAATCAAAGATGACATAAACAGATGGAGAAATATACCATATCTTGGATTGGAAGAATCAATATTGTAAAAATGACTATAGTACCCAAAGCAATCTACAGATTCAGTGCAATCCCTATCAAACTACCAATGGCATTCTTCACAGAATGAGAACAAAAAATTTTACAATTCGTATGGAAACACAAAAGACCCCGAATAGCCAAAGCAACCTTGAGAAAGAAAAACAGAGCTGGAGGAATCAGGCTCCCACACTTCAGACTCTACTACAAAGCTAGAGTAATCAAGACAGTATGGTACTGGCACAAAAACAGAAATATAGATCAATGGAACAGGATAGAAAGCCCAGAGATAAACCCACACATATATGGGCACCTAATTTATGACAAAGGAGGCAACAATATACAAGGGAGAAAAGACAGCCTCTTCAATAAGTGGTGCTGGGAAAACTGGACAGCTACATGTAAAAGAATGAAATTAGAACACTACCTAACACCATACACAAAAACAAACTCCAAATGGATTAAAGACTTAAATGTAAGACCATACACTATAAAACTCTTAGAGGAAAACACAGGAAAAACACTCTTTGACATAAACCACAGCAAGATCTTTTTTTGACGCACCTCTACAGTAACGGAAATAAAAACAAAAATAAACAAATGGGACTTAATTAAACTTAAAAGGTTTTGCACAGCAAAGGAAACCATAAGCAAGACAAAAAGACAACCCTCAGAATGGGAGAAAATATTTGCAAATGAAACAACAAAGGATTAATCTCCAAAATATACAAACAGCTCACGGAGCTCAATATCAAAAAAACAAAAATCCAGTTAAAAAATGGGCAGAAGATCTAAATAGACATTTCACCAAGGAAGACATACAGATGGCAAAGAGGCATATGAAAAGATGCTCAACATCAGTAATCATTAGAGAAATGCAAATCAAAACTACAATGAGGTATCACCTCACACCAGTCAGAATGGCCATTATCAAAAAATCTAGAAACAATAAATGCTGGAGAGGGTGTGGTGAAAAGGGAACCCTCTTGCACTGTTGGTGGGAATGTAAATTGATACAGTTACTATGGAGAACAGTATGGAGGTTCCTTAAAGAACTAAAAATAGAATTACCATACGACCCAGCAATTCCACTACTGGGCATATACCCTGAGAAAACCATAATTCAAAAAGAGACATGTACCACAATGCTCACTGCAGCACTATTTACAATAGCCAGGACATGGAAGCAACCTAAGTGTCCATCGACAGATGAATGGATAAAGAAGATGTGGCACATATATACAGTGGAATATTAGACATAAAAAGAAACGAAATTGAGTTATTTGCAGTGAGGTGGATGGACCTAGAGTCTGTCATACAGAGCGAAGTAAGTCAGAAAGAGAAAAACAAATACCATATGCTAATCTAAAAAAAAAAAAATGGTACTGATGAACCTAGTTGCAGGGCAGGAATAAAGAGGTAGACATAGAAAATGGACTTGAGGACATGGGTTGGAAGGCTAAGCTGGGACGAAGTGAGAGAGTGGCATGGACATATATACACTACCAAATGTAAAACAGATAGCTAGTGGGAAGCAGCCGCAGAGCACAGGGAGATCAGCTCAGTTCTTTGCAATGACCTAGAGGGGTGGGATAGGGAGGGTGGGAAGGAGGCTCAAGAGGGAGGGGATATGGGGACATACGTATGCATATGGCTGATTCACTTTGGTGTACAACAGAAACTAACACAGTATTGTGAAGCAGTTATACTCCAATAAAGATCTGTGAAAAGAAAAAAAAAAAAAGCTGACTTGTGCCACTAATAACTGGGGCACGTGATAGAGCATTTCCCCGAATAAATCATGTAAACTTTTGACTACTTCCCCTATCATTCTTACTCCTACTCATGTTACCAGTAGTAGAAGCTGGTTCTGGTACCAGTGGAACCGTGTATTCAGCTCTAGCCAGCAATGTGGCCCACGCAGGAGCCTCTGTCGACCTAACCATTTTCTCCTTTACATCGAGCAGGGTCTCTTCAATTCTTGGTGCTATTACTTTTATTACTATAATCTTTAATACAAAACCAGCAGTCATATCCCAATACCAAACACCATTATTTGTTTAATCTTCCCCAACTATAGCCATATTACTATAATTACCAATCTCAGTCCGAGCAGCCAGAATTGCCATACTGTTAAGAGATAGAAATCTAAACACTACTTTCTTGACCCTGCAGGAAGAGACCGAATCCTATACCAACACCTATTTTGATTCTTTGCTCACCCTGAAGTCTGTATTCATGGCCTACCAGGGTTTGTTATAAACTCACATATCATTACATACTATTTAGGACAAAAAGTGCCTTTCAGCTATCTGGGAATAGTATGAGTCATGTCCACTGGCTTTTTAGGAGTTCTCTTGTGGGCCCATCATAAGTTTACCATAGGGATAGCTGTCGACTCAGGAGCATACTTTGCAGCAGCTACCGTAATTACTTCCATCCCTGCAGGAGCAAAAGTATTTAGCTGATTAGCAACTCTTCACGGAGGTAATATTACGTGACCTCTCACTATATTATGAGCTTTAGGCTTTAGTTTTCTTTTTACAGTAGGTGGTTTGACAGGAATCATCTCAGCCAACTCATCCCCGGACATTGTCCTCCAGGATACATACTGTGTAGCAGCACACTGCCATGGCGTAATGTCCATGGGAGCCGTCTTCACTATTATAGGAGGCTTCCTACACTGATTCCCACTATTCTCAGGTTATACAGTTAACTCAGCATGAGCAAAAATTCAGTTCACAAGTATATCTGTAGTAGTAAATATGACTTCCTGCAGCGCTTTCTTGGCCTCTCAGGGATGTCACTGCGTTAGTCTGAGCACCCTGAGGCACACACAACATGAAATATTTTGTCTTTAGGCTCATTCATCTCAGTAGCAGCAGTAATGCTAATAATCTTCATACTTTGAAAAGCATTTGCGTCTAAATAAGAAGTCTCAGCAGTGGAAACTGCTACTTCTAACCTAGAATGGTTACACGAATGCCCTCCACCATATCCTATGTTTCAAGATCCTACCTATGTAAATGTAAAATAAGGAAGGACTCAAGTGCTTTTCAACCACTTTCAAGCCAACACCATAACAATTATGTCTTTCTCAATAAATGAGATAAAAGTAAAAAGTGATGTAGCTTTGTCGAAGTTAAATCATAGGCTAAAATCCTGTATATCACTAAGGCATATCCATTTCATCTAGGGTCTCAAGATGCAACATCACCGATTATGGAAGAACTTCTACATTTTCATGATTATGGATTAATAATCATTTTCGTGGATAACTTCTCTAGTCCTCTGTATTATTTCACTAATATTGACAACTAAACTGACCCATATACGTACAACAGACGCACAGGTTGAGAAAAGCTGAACAAATTTACCAGCCATCATTGTAATCTTAATTGCCCTATCATCACTGTGAATCCTTTACATGATACATGAAATCAATCTCTTCCCAAACCATAAAAAACTATGGGTCAGTAATGATACTGAAGCTACGAATACACAGATTATGAAGAGTTAAATGTTGACTCCTCTGTAATCCCCACATCAGAGCTAAAACCAGGAGAATTATGACTAATAGAAGTCAACAACCGCATAGTATAGAGATAGTCGTTGAATATTAGTTTCATCTGAAAATGTTGTACACTCCTGAGCTGTTCCTCCTTTAGGCCTAAACAGAGCTGCTATCCCAGGACGCCTAGCTGAAAGACTCCTAATACCAACAGGACCAGGCCTATGTCGTGGAAAATGATCAGTTGAGGTCGTTTTCCTGAGTTCAGAGATAGGACAGAGGGATATGGCTGAGACATGGGGTGAGTCTGGAGCCCATGGGGGAATGCACTCTCCAAGCTCCAGGATAGGAATGGGGCCTCGGGGGTCCCAGGCCACCCACCACACCCTCCCGAGCAGGATCTCAGCAACATTCCCTGTCAGTGATGAGGGGGCCTGAGCACCTGTCATGGCCCCAATGCCGTGACCTATGTGGGCCCCAAGCTCTTGGGACCACATCCCACACTCCGTGGGTCAGCCCTGCAGGATCTTCCCTGCCACAGGAGCAGCGACCACCCAGCAAGCAGGCCCCTCCCAGGAGCCCAGAACAGACAGCAATGACGCAGATGAGGCAGAGCCCAAGAGATGGGACCACAGGGCCCAACAGGCAGCTGGTCAGGTCCCGGCTCATCTGCACGCCGGACACCCTTGTCCCTCGTACACCCCCTTCCTCATACAGCCTCCCGAAATGCAGATTCTTCAGATGCAAAGAGGCAGAGCTTCAGACTGAAAGCTCTTCCAAAATGACCCGTCAGCAAACACTGCAGGATTCCACTCAGATGAGGGCCCTGGTGTCGACAACTCATGGACCAAAGTGGACGTCGGTGCCGGGGCTGTGGGAAGGGGTGGGGAGTGGAATGTTGTGGAATTTGGTTTTGCAAGATGAAAAGCTCTAGGGATGGTGGTGATGGCTCCACAAGGTGAATATATCTGATGCCTCAGAAACGTGCACTTAAAATGGTGATGATGGTGAAGGGTATGTGACGTGTGTTATTTCGCTTAAAATAAATTTTAAAAATGATTTCTTGTTAATTGAGATTCCATTTCGACTCCCCTTCATCACAAATGTCAGAGGCCCAAGCACCGTCCCCCACCTTGAGGGCCATCATGGTACCTGCACATGGCACATGGGAGACCATTCTTAGGGGGGCTAGTCTGTGCTCACCTGAGCCTTGTCCAGGGGACCCCAACAGTGGTGACCCCCATGGCTTAGACAGATGATACGCTGTGATATTAACATGATTCCGTAACCGAGCAGGGCCCTGTGGAGCCTTCCCAGAACAGCGCCCCCTGCCCCATGTCCTCTGCCTGCCTCTTGTCTGTAGAAAAACTTCAGTCTCCCAGGCTTCCCCGAGTTCCAGAGACTGCATTTAATCAGAGAAATGAGAAAATGCAGGAAAGAAAACAGCCAAACAAGACAACGTAATAATACTGCAGCCATTAAACAAAGCCAAGGACCTCTGGTTCCTCCTCGAGGGCTGTAGATAATATTCTGAGCCGGGTCCCTTGAGCAGTTTTGCAGATACTGAAGCCCCTACCAGGTGGGAGAAGTTAACTGCATGCTGCCCGCAAGCACACAGACCCCAGACCAGCTGGAACCAGAAGGTTGATGATGCCGACTCCCAATGACCTCACCACCAGCCAATCAGAAGCGTGTCCATCAGCTGACCACGCACCCCACAACCCCCCTCCCTCACCCTGTCTTTAACAGCCTTTCCCAGAAAGCCTTAGGGGGGTTTGGGCCTTTTAAGCATAAGCTGCCCTGGACTCCTTGCTTGGCGCCTGCAACGAAAGCTGTACCACAACCCAGGGTCAGTAGATTGGCTTTACTGCACACGGGTGAGTGGACCCGAGTTTGGTTTCGAAGCAATACCACCGAGGGTTACTGGTCACTCAGCAGAACACGGAGCAGCAACTTGCTCAAAGGTTCCTGTCCTCATACGAATGTAACAAGATTAAGAGAAGAAGACGGACCACAGGTTAATTACAGCAACACCCTCAATTCAGATGTTAGAAATCTCAGAGAGGCCAAGAACCACTGCAGGCAAAGAGCAGACGGGGGGTCTCCCCGTACACGTGGTCCTGACCCATGCAGATGGGGAGAGACCCCCAGTCCCCAGACCCTGCACCTGGGGTCACACATCCACACTTGCCAGGTGACCCCACCTCCCCAGACCCTGCACCTGGGGTCACACGTCCACACTCGCCAGGTGACCCCACCTCCCCAGACCCTGCACCTGGGGTCACACGTCCACACTCGCCAGGTGACCCCACCTCCCCAGACCCTGAACCTGGGGTCACACGTCCACACTCGCCAGGTGACCCCACCTCCCCATACCCTGCACCTGGGATCACACGTCCCCTTGGTCAGGACACCACGGCCCTGCTGGTTGGCCCCCTAATGTGGAAGCGAGCTGGGTTCCTGGGACCTCCTGCGATGGCAGAAGTGTAGGATTGGTCTCCTCTCCCCATACTTGGCCCAGAGGAGTTCTCCTCTTTTCACTTTGGTTCTGTGATATTTTAACTGTTTTTAAAGCTTTCATGAGAAGTTGAACATGCTACCTTGGTTCTGGCAGGCTCAGTCCTTTCCTGGCTCACTGAGGTGTTGAGAAAACACACGGGACAGCAGGGCTGAAAGCCGAGGGGCAGCTCTGGTCTCTGCTGAGCAGCGATGGTTGACCGGAAGTAGATTACAGCAGCAGCCTCACCTGCTCCCCATCAGCCTTTTGCCCAATCCGTGCGCCCTGCAATCAGTTCACCAGCTAAACCTGCCTGCCTATGCACCATGCATGGGCTGGTAAATTGGGATAATTTCCAGGTAGCCCACCTGAGGAGTCTCCCCGAGGCCCAGGGAAGGTGAGCCTTATGGGGGTAAAGACTAAGGCCCTGGCCACAGCACTGACCCCTGGGAGAGCCAGGTCACCACAGCTGGAGCAGAGCGCTGCTACCCAGACAAGCCCACCCGAGCTCCAGACCCCAGACGTCGAAGCACTGACATTCAGACACAGGCACCGAGCTTTCCAGGACTGAGGCCAGGACAGGTCTCTACCCTGGTCTCCTAGTCCTAGTGTACGCAGAACACAGGTCTAAATGTTCTCATTATAGACAGCACATGGTCAGGTCTAAACCTACTCAGTGTAGACAGGACATGCAGAGGTCTAAATCTGCCGTGTAGACAGAACTTGGTCAGGTTTAAGCTAGCTTAGGGCTGATCTCACAGGAGGTACAGGCCACACACATGGGTCTCTCACCGTTGGACAGGGGGCTCACCCCCGTGTGGGAAGTAGGATGTACATTTCTTGGAGAATAAATCAACATCGGGCTCCACACTTCATCCACATCAGGAAACTGAACAAAATCTTTGTCATTAAAACATTTCAACAGGCGAAACAAAAATGTTGCCAATTCCTCTGGCCACGTGATGGTCAGGATCCGGGGCTGAGCCTGGAGCTTCTCGTAGTGCGGCCCCATCTCCTGCAAGGACAGACAGGAAGTGGCCTGACTCCAGCGTCCCAGGCTTCCAGCTGGAGGCGGCCGCACTGGAAGCCCGGGCGGGACAGTCCGTTCTGCGGGCCAGTTGCGGGTGGAGCCTGCCCAGGGCCGCCGAGAGCCCGGCACTCAGGTCCTGCTTCTTGGCAGCGTGGGCGGGGTGGGGGGCGGTGCTGGAGCCCCTTACGGCTCCCGGGCAGGTGACCTCACGCCCCGGGGCTGACAGGAGCACGGGCACCGCGGCGGAGAGGTTGGGGCACAGAAGCCGTCGGAGCGGAGACCCCAGTGGCAAGCTCCGCACGCACTGGCCCATTTCCACCCAGTGGCCTGCCTGCCCATCGAAGTTCTGGGGGCGTGGCACCCTCTCTGCCGCCCACTTGTAAGTCTCCCGAGCGTGCTGTTCTAATCAATCATTTCTCATGTATCACTTTGCCTCTCGCTGAATCCTTTCTGCACTGAGACATGAAGAACCCAGCTCCCCGGAGCCCCCGAAATGCCACCTAGTGGTTTCACAACCCTGACCTCAATTCTGCCTCTCTGGTGTTCGCAGACGTTTTGGTGTCTCACCTGTTTCAACCTGGGGTTGCTCTTCCAGACTTCTGCTGTTTGACTCATAGATGCCTTCAAAATGATCCATGGACAAAGACATCTCCTTGGTCCTTCAATTCCAGAAAGCTTGGTAAAAGTGTTAAAATAAATAGTATGTCTTTTATGGGCATGATCTTAAAACAACTCAATCTACTCTTTATATGCTTAAAGGCATCTTAATTAGGAAGGCATAGGTCAGAGATGACATGTTTATTCATTTTTGAGAAAACACACTAGTGACTTTTGATGCCAGTTTTCCTCAAATCTCATTGAATTCATGGCAAACTCAGCCATCTGCTTTGGTAGTAAAGACTTAAGCACACGAACAAAACAAAAGGTCAACGACCAGCGAAGGACTGGTGGAAGGATAGCTTACATTGAGTGCTTATAAAATAATGTCAGTAAGAAATATAGCACCATTATTTTAAATTAAATTTGTAATAGTCTTCAAAGTTACTGTGCTCAAGGCTGTAGTCTTGTTTGCTTTTTATTACCCTAGACTGAATGATTATATTCTTTTACAAATGACAGAAAAACACTTTAAAATATCAAGTATACTTAAATATTTTCCAGTTTATAAAAGAAACAAATATTTTAACACTTTAGTTCTGCTTAATTAAGTAAATAAATTACACAGATGTATTTTGTTATTTATCTCTCTTTGGGATTCTGGAGAAGAATTCTGGAAAAGTATATTCTTTTTCAGAATGAAAATATATTCCTGAGATTGGCAAGCATATTAGTTGTTATTTGCCTAAATATTCTAAAATATTCTCAAAAGCTTGGCACCCTGACCTTGGCGGCTCCATTGGTTCCATTTATGTTCAGATTTTCTTGCAAGAAACAAGCTGTCATTTTAAATTAGTTTCTCCTAATTGTGTTCAATTTGTTATACTATGAATGAAAAGCCACATTAAAAAAAAAATAAAATTCCTGGAAACAATTACTGACTTAAATAGCCTGTAAGCTGCATATACTTTTTCTTATAACAGTTTCATTTTTCTCCCTGAAGAAACCTGAAAACAATAGGCCCACTGATCTTTTTGCTGTTCTGTTCAGACTGAGCTAAACTGAAATTTATATTCTTATCAACAAGTAACAGTTTTTGAGTTTTGAGGTGTCATACCAGGGTAACAAAGCTTACCCTACTTCATTCCTTTAAAACTGGTAACATGATATAATGTGAATATAATGGGTTTGGAATTAGGCAGACAGGCAAACGTGGTTTTAAATCCTACCTCCCTGCTCGTTCTGTGGCCTAGAAAGATACTCTATGAGCCTCAGTTTCCTCACGAATATGTGAAACATGGAAAATAATAGCCAGTACGTAGGTTTGTGGTGCGGTAAAGTAAGACCGCATAGCTGAAGTAACTAAGTTTTTTGCACCTAGTAAATGTGCAATTTGTGCATCATTACAGCCATAAAGGGACATTATTTATTTAATTGAGGGTAATGAGAATAGAGATAAATTCGGTTAGAATACACACAAATGCATTTATAATCAGATATATAAATATAAATCTTAGATACATATATAAATCAACCTTATATATATGATTTATTTTCAAGATCACCCAATGGAAGCAAGTCTCTCTTAGTGGATACGCCAAGTCATTCATCTGTCACGCAGGTTCCTCCCCAACAGCCTTGGGGGATGATATATATGAATCTAACGTTAAGAAAGAACGAATGAAGTAGCTGGTAATAAAAAGTCCGCTGCCAATTACATGCCTCATATACTTGAAGAAAGAGGACATGCTTCATGTATAAACAGCTAATGCTTGGAAGCAGACAGTTGATTCAGCAAGTAATAGTCTATTAGAATAAGAATACTGTCTTCCTAGGAAATTTTGTAAGACTCTGTGCGTTGGTTGTATCCATGACGGATTTGGTATAAAGCAGGTGAAATTGGGTAAGTGCTATCATACAGAAAGGACCACAATCTCAAGTGCTTAAAAAGTAGAAATGATCCAAGTAGTGCCAATTTTATAATGGAAATATCGATCCTATTCGTAACATCATTATTTTGATGCCATGTCTATGGGGAGTGGGACGGTATGCTGAGGAATAATTGGGGGATAAAAACTCACTTACCGGTGGTCTCTGTGTCCACACCACTTAGTGGTAAGCACACCTCCTGCTTAGGAGACAGACTTTCCTTCCAGCAAGAGTTCAGCCTGGTTCCTGATTTGGTGACGTAGCTGTCATCGGACTTTCCTTGAAGAGATACCTGGAGATCATTTCAGTCCTTTGTTTCCCAAGTTCCACTGTCAAGAAGAAAGAGGCTGGGAGGAAGCTTTTTTATTACTTGTCTGGATTCGGGCAATTTGTTCTTAAATTATAAAAACCCACTGAGCCTACTTCACTTTCAAGACAGAGATAACAGTCATTCTTATTTGGCACAAAGCAGTTCTCTGTAAAAGTTGTGCCTTCACTGTGCTGTAGTTTACAACCAGCTCTTGGTAAAGAGAAAAAATGCCCCGATTTGTAGGTTTTGCCATTAGCATGGCAAAAATACTCCAACTGTGACCAATCTGAATCTTCCAAAGTGATGTCACTAAATCTGGAGATGGGAAGAGAGTTGATGAATAAATGAAAAATATGGATTTTCAAATCTTTTTGAATTAATGAATAAATCCAGAGGCTGACCAGTAAAAAAAAATTTTTTTAACTAAAAGAATTAATTTGATTGTTCTTTTGCTAAAAATTCCAAATTCTACATTAAAAATTCAGTTGCTCCGCAGACGTGCTGCCCTCATTTCAAGTGTTCATGAGCCACATTGGCTGGTGATAAACTGCCATTTTATCATCAACTGGTGATAAATGTATCAGACAGTGAGATTCTAGAACAAACCACAAGACAGACTTGACTTCCTAATTTTTAAGCCAGCTTAGGTGGCTCTTCTTCCTGGTTTGCTGCTGTTCTACGTGAGAGCCCGCAGTGTACATATCAGCATTTGGGGGGGGTCCCTACCCCACCCCTGGACGTGCAGAGAGCACTCACAGCCCTTCACCATCACACCATAGTCAAAGGCAGGGTGCCTTCCGGATGGAGAAAAGTGCGCATTAGCAGAAAATAGGTTGATTAAAAAGGAAATACACATATCTAAAAAGACCAGTGGGCTCCCAGATCAGCAAAACTTATTTGCAAACAATTTCAAAGAATACTCAGTCTAAAGTGTGTCAATCAAAGAAAGCCACCAAGGCAGAGGTGAAAAGCACTCATTCTGAATCCTCCTGGGACAGTTCTACCTCCACCACAAATATTTTCCAGGATTCACCAATTCTCTCGGTATCAAGTTATAATAAAATGACCCATTAAAATCAATTTAATGAATACTTATTAAAATCTTATTTATCATTTATCAAATTAAATGTATCCTGTTTATCCTATTTATCATTCTATTTAAAACATCCTCTTTTATATATAAAGTCTCCCTCTTAAGAACATCTAAATAATCAACTACTACACAGTTTCAGTTTTTATATTTGTGTTTTAAACACAAATCATGCGTTTCAAATCATGTTTCAAACCAGGTAATTCCTTGAGGTAATAGCCAGTAACTTAAGTTTTAGTATTGCATAATCTAGGTCTGGCATATCTGTCAAATGTACCCAGGAGAGATGATGCCCTCTTATTTCAGAGCTTTGTGTAGTTAGTACAACAATCTTCCACTTAACAGCTAAGCGTCTGCTTCGCTCAGAGTGCTAGGCATTTCTGAAGCAAGGAAAGCAGGGCTCTGGCTTTATTTAGGAGCTGGGGAAACTAAGGATCGCGGCTGGGATTCCGGAAGTACCAAGCATGTGAAGGGATTCTGCTCCAGGGCTTAACTCTGGACCACGCTGTCCCTGGGGGGTGGTGGCCGCTGTGACTGCCCTCCGCCTGACCCACATCACAAAACATGCAGGAAAGGCCCTCTGCTTTCACCCTTCACGCCTCCATCACATCCTTCAAGCCGTGTTAGCACAGTAAATTGAAAACTACATTTCTAATCTATCACTGACTTGCATCTGCAGATGTACTTCCCTGCACCTTGAACTGGATCACCACAATTCTACTGACCTCAGATCCCAAAGGGACCAACACTGCTACAAGATTGTCAAATGTTTCAATTTGTCATTCTGTCACCCAAGATCCCTTTTCCCACAGGCCCCAAATAACTGCGAGCGGAGGGATCTCAAACAAGATAAAACCCTGAACAGGAATCTTGATACACATCAGACACCTTGCCTCATGTAACAGATGTTATTGCCCGGAAGCAGCTAAACTTGTTAAAAGAGAAACATATTATGCCAAAGACTGAAAAATAGCCTTTTATATTAAGATAACATCTTTCATTTGGAAACATCCCAAGGTGCTTTTCTCAAGCCAAACAGTTTGAATTTGCTGCCCTAAACTGAAATGCAGGAACAGAGTGAACAATTTCCCCGTAGCTGAAGTATGCATTCTTTCAGAACACGCAACTTTAAAACATTCCTGCTCCTTCAGGGTAATCTCACCCTCCATGTCCCATGGTCCATGCTTCCTCCTGTATGACTGCTTATATGACGTTCATGTGACCTGCTGATAACATATGGCCATCAATCTACCACCTGCTTTAAGATATTTGGTTTACAAGGAGCAGAAACTCTCAAGTTCCCAAATGGGTGGATTGTTGTAAGGACACACAGGAAGCGTCTAGGAGACAGGCATGTTGCCTGAAGCCATGGAAAGAATCCAGGACAGAGCACAGCCCCTGGGGGCTGGAGCCCAGGCGGGTCTGGAGGCCAGGGCAGCAGATGTGCACATCCCACCCTGATGCTCCACGAGGGACATGGACATCTCGTTTCCCTGGGTCCTACAGCTCCTCCTCACTCAACAGACGACTCTCTGTCTCCAATCTCACTGAGCCTGTCTTCTCCTAAGTTTGGTTGCCATTCTCACCTTCCATCATCAGCTTGAAATTCCTTCAATTTCCCAAATTCATGAGAAAGAAAACACGTTTGCCCCAGGTCATCTTTTTTACACAAGGCCAGCACTTAAAAATCTCTGGCCATGTCTTTAGTTTCACCACCCTCCCCATCCCGTCTATTCTCCATAGATCCATAGATGGCAATTTCTATATCACGAAATTGGTCTTGTAACTTCTTTTAAAAAACGTTTTTCGATTATTTCCCCAGAGATTCTGCGATAACTCCAAACTGCTCGACACGGCATGTCAGAGCCTCCCAGTCTGGCCTCGATCCTTCTCCTGTTCTCACCAGCTCACGCGCTGCTCGTTAACTGCTCTCCTTCTCCACGCTTTCCCTCCATCCCAAGCCTGCCTGCCTCCTCTTCAATTACCAAGCCGGGTTCTTGGATGCTTTAATCCACAGAAATTGATAAGAGGCCAGACCACGAATTCAGGCAAAGCTTTACTGGGACTCATGCTGCAGTCCGAGGGAGCGAAAACAAGTACCACTAGAGCTCACCAATGAATTTGGTAAAGTTGCAGGATATAAAATTAATACACAGAAATCTCTTGCATTTCTACATACTAACAATGAAAGATCAGAAAGAGAAATTAAGGAACCAATCCAATTTACTGTCACATCAAAAAGAATAAAATACCTAGAAATAAACCTACCTAAGGAGGCAAAAGACCTGCACTCCAAAAACTGTTAAGACACTGATCAAAGAAATCGAAGATGACACAAACAGATGGAAACATATACCATGTTCTTGGATTGGAATAATCAATATTGTTAAAATGACTATACTACCCAAGACAATCTACAGATTCAGTGCAATCCCTATCAAATTACCAATGACGTTTTTCACAGAAATAGAACAGAAAATTTTTAAATTTGTATGGAAACACAAAAGACCCCAAATAGCCAAAGCAATCTTCAGAAAGAAAAACGGAGCTGGAGGAATCAGGCAGTCTCTTCCCATTCTCTGGGAAGACTGGACAGCTAAAAGTAAAAGAATGAAACTAGAACATTCTCTAACACCACACACAAACATAAAGTCAAAATGGATTAAAGATCTAAATGTAAGACTGGATACTATAAAACTCTTTGAGGAAAACATAGGCAGAACACTCTTTGATGTAAATCGCAGCAATATCTTTTTGGATCCACCTCCTAGAGTAATGAAAATAAAAACAAAAATAAACAATGGGGCCTAAAATTAACCTTAAAAGCTTTTTCACAGCAAAGGAAACCATAAACAAAACGAAAAGACAACCCATAGAATGGGAGAAAATATTTGCAAACAAGGCACCCGACAAGGGATTAACCTCCAAAATATACAAAAAGCTCAGGCAGCTCAATATCATAAAAACAAACAACTCAATCCAAAAATGGGCAGAAGATCTAAATAGACATTTCTCCAAAGAAGACATACAGATGGCCAATAGGCACATGATAAGATGCTCAACATCACTAATTATTAGAGAAATGCAAATCGAAACTACAATGAGGTATCATCTCACACCAGTCAGAATGGCAATCATCAAAAAGTCTACAAACAATAAATGCTGGAGAGGGTATGGGTAAAAGGAAACCCTCCTATACTGTTGGTGGGAATGTAAATTGGTGTAGCCACTATGGAGAACAGTCTGGAGGTTCCTTAAAATCTAAAAATAGAGCTACCATATGACCCAGCAATCCCACTCAGGCATATATATGCAGACAAGACTATAATTCAAAAAGATACATGCACCCCAATGTTCATTGCAGCACTATTTACAATAGCTAAGTCATGGAAGCAGCCTAAGTGTCCATCAGTGGAGGAATGGATAAAGAAGATGTGGTACATATTTACAATGGAATATTACTCAGCCATAAAAAAAGAATGAAATAATGCCATTTGCAGCAACATGGATGGACCTAGAGATGATCATACTAAGTGAAGTCAGACAAATATCATATGATATCACTTATATGTGGAATCTAAAAAAATGATAGAAATGGACTTATTTACAAAACAAAAAGACTTACAGACTTAGAAAACAAACTTATGGTTGCCAAAGGGGAAAGGTAGGGGGGAGGGATAAATTAGGAGTTTGGGATTAACATATACACTCTACTATATATAAAATAGATAATCAACAAGGACCTACTGTATAATACAGGGAACTCCACTCAATATTCTGTAATAAACTAGGAAAAGAATTTGAAAAAAGAATAGATATATGTATAACTGAATCACTTTGCTGTACACCTGAAACTAACACAACATTGTAAATCAAATATAATCTAATATAAAATAAAAATTAAAAAAAAACAGCTTCACTAAAAGACCACCATATTTGTTACTTCAAATTCATTTGCTAAACCTCTATATAGCATTTGATTTTTTTTGTCTTTTTCCAACCAATCCACAAGTTACATTTTGTGATTTCTATACATTTGTTATACAGATAAGGTTATTCTGTCACTCTTCAAAAAATGCAGCTGCTATAGAAATTTAGCTAAATATGTTATGTATAATACCATAAAAATGGGCTTAAAAATACCACTGTCAACAAAGGAAATGATCTACTTTGCAATGCTATGACAAATGAAAACAATTAAAACAATCTGACAAAGAAAAATATTTTTAAACGTATCTAATAAAACAACATGCAAGATGTCAAGAGCTCTGACTTTGAAACTCAAAATTAAAAAAAAAACTTTTCTAGCTAGTCTGTGATGTATGCTTTTCAAAAATCAAGAAACAGATGAAGAATCCTGCATGCTACTATCTATACCCCAGAAAATCATTAAGGAACAGTTTAATTTGGTTGCAAGATTCTTTATTTTGTAAACTACATAAACAGTAAAAAAGAAAATGCATTTTACCTTAAATATTACATAAAGTTAACATTAAAGATTTTTTTCTTAGTGTATATAAATCAAATAGAAAGACTCCAACAACTTTATTTCAGTGGATTGTAGACTGGGAAACCAGCTGACCCACTGTTTAAGTGGTGACACCAGTGTGTAACACCCAACAGGTTTTTCCACTTGTATTATGGGCACAAAACCACAGGTCTGATCTCCTTAAAAGTGATGGTGTACCAGAAGGGCTACACGATTAATTAACATGCTAACTTAAATACAACAATTAATTTTCGTTGCAGTTAAATCTGAAATGCTACTCCACACAATAATCATAAACAAGTCCACATGGTAACTATGTAACAGTAGAAAAAAGAAAGAAAGTATTCTATTTTCTTCATTCCAGCAGCAGTACCAGGACGGGTGTTAACTTGTGATTAGGTGTGCCTATGTATGGCCTGATGTCCTGTGTGGGGATGCATGCTGAAGCCTTTCTACGTCTATTTTGCAAGGCACCGCACAGTATGTTCTCGAAGTTTCGACACTAGTAACAAAAATGGCATAATTCTTAGATTAAATGCAAATATTTATCTAACACAGGAAATAAAATACGAATGAAGATTTTTAAGTTTGATATTGGGGCAAATGACAAACTTTTTGTAAAAATACGGTTTAAAAGAATCTTTCCCTTTGTCTTTCCACTTTAAGTTCTGCACCCTAAGTTGCTGGTCAGAAAGATAAAGAAACCTAGAAAGATAAAGAAATCTAGAAAGATAAAGAAATCATGCTGGTTAAGATTATCAAACAAATCAACATGAGACTGCCGTCTAAATTAAAATAAAAATTAGAAAGGACAACTATGTTTTTAACTTTCAAAATCCACGTTTTTTCCCTACTGGCCATTTTGTAAGCTATCTGGTCACATCCAGAATAACTTCATAACTAAAAACATCACTAAAACTTCATAACTAAAAACATACAAACATGGTGGAGGTCTCCAGGATGGTGACTTTGTTCTTCTCACTTTGTGCTATTCCCTCACTCACCTCTAAATCACTCCAGCTCTGGGAAGAGTCTACTTGGAAACTGCAATTAAGGTCATGCATATTTTTATAAAATCCTTAGAATCCAGGTCACTAGTATGTTATTGTAGATTCAACTTAGAATTTCTCCCAGAAAAATATCACATATGACCTCAAGCACTGGTTGTTTTGTTTGTGGCAGATTCACATAGATCAGTAGCTCTGCATAACTTTCTCTTGTCTGGCTGGACTCCATATGTGTTCTCTTTTTCATATAAAAACTCAAAGTAAATGATACTTCTCTAAACATAAAGTTCTATGACTTTAGTTGCAATATTTGAAATAATTATACAAAATATAAGTGAGTTTTAGAATCATTTTGTTTTGGGGCAAGAAGGTACTCCTCAGTAGGGGATCACTTGGTAAATAAAAGAAACATAGAATTTGTTGCTCTCAGCTCTCATCCATCAGATGTATCCATCCTGGTCACCACCATCATCATCATCCCCTTCATCCTCATCATCATCTTCAATTTCATCTTCATCGTTCATAATGTCATCTTCATCGTCATCAGCAGCCCATTCACGGAAATCTCCACTTGCAAAATCTCCAGAGATCTCAAAATCAATAGCTTAGGAAAAAAGTAAACATTAATGTTATGTGACTGAGTGGTGGGATAATTTCTGAGGGTCAGAAAATTCTGATGAAAATTGAGGAAATTAATAAACTGAGTCACTTTGCTGTATACCTGAAACTAACACAACATTGTTAATCACCTATACTCCAAGAAAAAATAAAAAGTTAAAAAAGATAAATAAAATAAAATTTTAATTTGCTCTTTAGCTTTCTTAACAAAAATAAGGTAAAATCCATTCTTTATCATTTGTTAAAATATACAGTGCTATAAAAAGTGGAATTGTTGCTGAGGTCTGATATGTAAGATTTCCAGCTCAGTAATACTGAGCTCAGCCCAGTTTTTATAAAGTCCATGTCAAACTTTGACTTTTACAAAGAATTGAGAACTTCTTCTCTTAGTGTGTAGGCAAAATAGTTGTCCCTCAAAGATGTTCACTTGCTCATGGCTGAAACCTGTGACTATGTGACCTTACATGGTAAAGGGGCTCAGGAGATGTGATGAAATCACGGGCCTGGAGCTGACAGGTTACTGTGGGTAACTTGGGTGGGCCCAGGTGATCACCTGCATCCTTAAAATCAAAGAACTGTTTCCAGATGAAGTCAGAGGGCAGTGTGATTACAGAAGAGTCAGAAGCTGGGTAATGGTCCCTGGGCCAAGGAACGTGAGTGGTCTTGGGACAAGGCCAGGAAACACTATCCTCGGGAGGGAGCCTCAGAAGGAACCAGCCCTGAAGACACCCTGCCCTTAGCTTGGGGAAGCCCACGCTGGACTTCTCATGTTCAGAAGTGCAAGATCACACATCTGTGTGGGTTAAGCCACTAACTCTGAGGGATTTTGTTGCAATAGCAACAGAAAACTAACACAGCCAGTAGGTACTTTAAAAAATGTTTAGAAATTTATAATGACTATGGAGGCAATAATGCACACATATCTCAGAATGTAATCATTTCCCAACTCCCCTAGTATCAGTGTGTTTACTTTCTACCCTTTCTAATATTTTGGTCTAATAATTCTTTGGTAGCTAATTATAGCAAATCCTATTAATGTCATCCAGTGCTTATGAACTGATTGATTTCACCATACAACACACTGAAGTTCATATCTTTTGTGAAGAAAATATTATTTGTACTCTTCTACTTCTTGTATTTTCTTAATAATTTCAACATGCCGAGAAAACTCACAAGTCACATTCCCCAAACAATTTCCCTGTCACCTATTGAATTCATCTCCATATAATTATTATTTATAAAATAAACATCTGAAATTCTTTATCCATCACGGATAACTGAAATAACTAATAGTGCAACTCGTTTAAACTATGTGTTACAAAGCTGTGTTCTTCACATGTAACAAGTATGTTATGTAGCTATTGAGTACTGCACTCCATCCTATGGAATCTGAAAACACTGGCCAGAAAGCCAAAACCAAGCTATTAAAAGTGTCGTGGAATAAATAAATGCAGAACAGGCATTTAAGCATTAAACACCATTGCTTTTATACCGTTTACCATTTATCTATTTCTAAACAATCACAATGTATCAGTTTAAAAATTGCATAAAGGAGAAAACTAAACATTTTCTGAAATACAAGACTGACCAAGTACTTTGTTTACATTTTGGTCATTTGTATTAGTTGAAACATAATCCATTAATTCCGTCTGTGTGTGTGTGTGTGTCTGTGTGTGTACAGCTAAGTGGCTTTTGTAGTGAAAGCTCTCTACAGTACAAACAGAAATACTCACTTGAAACTTGCATTCTGAAAAAATATTTCATGAAACACAAAAGACATCACACTTAAAACTTTACAATGTGTGTATGTTATGCTCAACTTAACTGTAATATTATTTTTTTAGGTTTATATATAAAATGCATGCTCAGAAAAAGAACTAGAATATCATAATTACCCTTCAAACAATTAACACTATATTTTCTCACCCAAACATAAGGAAACATGCTCACACAGCTGCAATTTATGGACCTTTACTTTAAAAAGGTTACTTTTTCTGTCATTGGTGCTCCCATGTCCTCCCTGAGTGGCCTTGTCCAAAGGCACCCAGACAGGAGGGTGCTGTGTGGTGACAAGGCACCCACCAGGGCCGGGTGACAGGGCCCAGAACGCATGACACAGTCTGCCTTACCCGAGAGGAACACAGAAGGCATGCGACATCCTTCCCGTACTTGGAGGAGTGAAAGCGGCCCACCTTTCATTATTCTTCCTTAAAATATCTAAGTTATGCAGTTCTACTTGTTAGTTATGCAACTTTTTCTAACATGCTAGGAGTGAGCCTTCCTGCCCCCCGCCCGGTACACCCCGTAGGGTTTGCATGGAGTCGGGCAGAGAATGCGACTCTCCAGCACTTATCCAGCGGGGGGAGAAATCGTGGCCCGCGCGGCCCGCCTCCTTACCACAGTCTGCAGCACCGCGCCGCCTGGACCCCGCGACTTCCCTTCCGTATCGGTCCACGCACCAGCACTGCCCAGCGCTGCCGTGGCACTGCGCCGGCCTGTAGTAACCATCTGCGTCACACTGGGGGACGTACTGTCCTGTGAGACACGCACATGCGGGAGGAACGAGTCACCAGCCAGGCACCGACTCACTCAAGGCACACGCACGTGAGCTCCGCCTCCAGGCTACGGGCTACGGCGCGGGTAGAACAAAGCGGGCGCTGTCAGAATGAACTCCTTGCATTTCTTCTGCTGAGCAAATTTAGCGGCTTGTCTTTTTAATCACTCAGCAAAGGGGGCTGTTTCCAGATGCACAATATACAGAATTAGAGCTGATGAACGCCATGCATAATGAGTCACCCAGACCACTCAGCAGGGCATATGAGACCCTTCACCGTCTCATCACTGCCAATTTCTGGCTTTCATTTCCCCAAATTTTCATTCATGTATCCTCAGCTCTTTCCACATCAAGCTGTTTTCTACAAATCCAGTCCTGCTTCATCTCTCTGTGCATCTTCTCCTCACCTGGAATCCCTCTCCTTCCCTCCCTCTTGCAATGTAAAACTTGACTGAAATGTGACCCCCTTCTGTTAGGATGGAGGGTTTCTGATATATTTCTTCCATCGTGTGTGTCTCCCACTGCATGCGTTCACCACTACTCTGTGGTACCCTCTGTATTGGGAACCTTCGGTTCTCCTGATTTTGATTGTTATACAAACAACTCACACTCAGTCTAATGGGAAGCTAGACACTTACTTTCATAATACAATATCTAACATGTACCTGGCACACTGCTAGTGATAAGTGTGCAATAATAATTGAGAAGTGAATTCACATTCTTCAATAAACACTCCCACACTACAGTGTAAGCTTTAGGAGATTAGACAATTTTCTTGTCTTTCCTGACCAATTGTCTGCTCAGTGACCAGACACAGTATAGTTACTTGATGAAAGAAAAAAGGAAAAACAATGACTAATAAACAGATAAAACATGAAACTGTTCCATTTAGTCTTGCAACAATATGGGATCATTATTTAACCCTTTAAAAAAGTTTTAAAATTCTGATATATAAATAATCAATTTAGTTTAAAAATTATAATTCATTTGAAAGATTTGAACTTCTGGTCTTTCAGTGAGGTGGACCGGATATCACCAATATGGGAAACTTGAGAACACCTTCTGTGGATTTATAGCAGGAAAGATAAGGAAGATTTTCAACATTATTATCTCTACCTCTTAAAAAATACCATAATTTGACATACTTGACATAAAAATGTTAAGATGGACAGTCAGTGTGGCCATTTAATTTGTTGTCTCTGCCAGTACACTCTGGAAACAGAAGAGCATTGTTAGGAATTAGCCTAGAACTGCAGACGCCAAGACAGCTTGCAGCCTGGACGCAGCGCACCTGCTACCGCGTAACAGTGGACAGACTGTCAGAGAAGGACGCTTTCCTACCCATTTCAGAAGGAATATTGAAGGGTCAGTGCTCTCGAGTAATGACTTTCATTTTTATTACATAAGATGAATAAAGGTGACTCCTCTCAATTGGGCTCTAAATATGTTTTCATTTTTTGTAACATCAAATAATCAAAGCCTGGATGTTAATAGCTTTTTGTCACTAATAGACCTTGACCAAGTCGAAGATATTTTCCAGTTGAATGTCAATGGCTTTTCCCACTGCACATGGCTGAACTTCGATTTGTAGAAAAAAAACAAACCCAGGTACCAAGGTAACGTTTCCACCTGTGAGCTGGAAAGGTGCATCTTGTAACAGAGTTAAAAGAAATGTGATACATTGTAGCTTTTATCTAATGATATGGCTTCACATCTGAAATGCTGCATTAAAAAATTTAGCCTATTTATTTTGAACTGTGAATTTTCAAGTAATATGAAAAATCTTCTCATATAAACATACAATATTGTAATTACAAACATAGCATATCATAATACAGATTAATCAGATCTAAAACCATAAAATTATGTGCCACTAAATACACAAGAGCATTAACATACATGAAAAACAACAACAAATGTTGCATATGTGGTGTTCTACACTGTATGCTAAAATGGAAAAAAGGACATGTGTGGACAAACTGGTGAAATCCAAATAAAGTGTGAGGCTTAATTAATAGGATTATAGCAATGTTAATTTCTTAGATTTGATAAATATACGATAGTTAATCTATACATGGTAAGATGGTAACTTTAGATGAAGCTGGGTGAAAGATATATGGAAATTCTACTGTATTTGTAAAATTTCTGAATCTAAAATTATCCCAAAAAGAGTTTATTGAAAAATTGTATGTTGACAAAAATAAAGAAAATAATCATATGTAATAGTTTAACAATCAGTTAATAGCCAAGCATTCTAATATTTCAAGGCTTTGGGTGAAATTTGGAATTATCTATGTATCTATTTATCATCTACTACATACATTTACTTAGTAAAAGTAAGTTTATAAAAAGTGCTGATGAGAAACTAAAAAATCTGTTCAAATTTCCCTGAGGAACTCAGACCACGCTTTTAACCGTCTCTCTCTCCCCCTCCCTCTCTCTTCCCCTCTCTCTCTACATACATACATGCCATCAATTCGTGAACTGTCAACCACAGAATTAGAACTGAAGTTTCTGCTGCTTTACCTTTAGCATTGTTTAAATTTCTTTTTTACTTAATAACTTTCAAAATGAGCATTATATTAGGGCAATAAAACAGACATCATATCTTTCAATAGGTAAGATAATAAAAGTAAGGCTAATGACTTTCAAAAACGTCATAAATTTGGTTGCTGAAATTTAGTGAGGTCCACGTTTGTGGGATTAATATCGATTTTGTGTTGCTATTTCCCCAGGGTTATTTATGTGAGCAGTAAAGGTGTCAGAGAGTGATCCACTACTCACCGAGGAGCTTCTTCACCCCGAGCCGCTTCTGAATACTGCCGAGCTCCGTCTGGCAAGGTGGGTCTGCAACGGCATTAATGTCACCTCAATGGTTATAGGTAAACAAAGAGGGGGCGATTTCTACGTTACCAAACCTTAGTTAGATTTACAAGGCTTTAGAAGACCCGTTACATATCAACTGTTTTACTCATGGAGACACGTACAAGTAGATACATATATGTATACATATACATGTATATACACACACATCCATCTACACCTACCTCTATGCCTACACCTACCTCTATACCTACAGTACATCTGCACCATCATGTACATCTACATGTATGTCATCTACATCTACAGCATCTACATCTACATCTGCACCTACATCTACATCATCTGCACCTACATCTACATCATCTACATCTGCACCTACACCTACATCTACATAATCTACATCTACACCTACATCTACATCATCTACATCTGCACCTACATCTCCATCTACATCTACATCTGCACCTACATCTACATCATCTACATCTATATCATCTACATCTACACCTACATCTATATCATCTACATCTATACCTACATCTACATCACCTACATCATCTACATCTACATCATCTACATCTGCACCTACATCTACATCAACTACGTCTACATCTACATCTACATCATCTACGTCTACATCTACACCTACATCTACATCTATATCATCTACATCTACATCTGCACCTACATCTACATCATCTACATCTATACCTACATCTACATCATCTACATCTACGTCATCTACATCTACATCATCTACATCTGCACCTACATCTACGTCAACTGCACCTACATCTACATCAACTACGTCTACATCTACAGCACTTACGTCTACATCTACATCTACAGCTACATCATCTACATCTACATCTGCACCTACATCTACATCATCTACATCTACATTTACGTCTACTTCTCTATAGAGAGGCTTTTCTACTTATTGGTAGATTATCTTAATTTCCGCAGAATGACAGAATTGGATGAAAGAAAGGAGAATGGTATAAAATACTTATAGGATGGAAAATGGTTCTTTTCATTGACTTTTAAAAGGTCAATCAACTCATTAATGTAAATACCACTGACAGGTTGCTTCCCAAACTAACTGATTATGTTTTCCCTCATTTAAAACAGTTCCTACGATCAAGAGAAACAGCTTCAGATTGAAACATAATCTAGGAAAACGTGAATGCTTC
Organism: Balaenoptera acutorostrata; assembly: GCF_949987535.1. Taxonomy (NCBI): domain Eukaryota; kingdom Metazoa; phylum Chordata; class Mammalia; order Artiodactyla; family Balaenopteridae; genus Balaenoptera; species Balaenoptera acutorostrata. The sequence goes on from NC_080069.1 coordinate 518,384, forward strand.
CAAGTTATTCAGAGACACTGTTATAAATTTTGATACTGAATAACACTGACAGGCTTCAGTCTTTTCAGTTTCACCCAGATGTTTGCAGTATATACCCAATTTGGAAACAGGATGTAATATACAATAGTTTCTGAGAAGCCATCTTTTAAAAAATAAACTTAGAACATTAAACCAATTTGGAAATAAGTATATGCCTATTTTTCAAACTCTTTAAAACCACTCAGAAGGAGATTAGTTTCAGAGAAGTATAAAATTCTAATTAGACATAATAGTTTGGCTTATTATATTTAATTATATATTTTCTAATATATATACATATTCTTATCTGAAAACAGTTCAATGTACTTTAGACTCTTATTGTAAAAACTTGCTGTTAATACTTGCTATATAAAAACTGCATCACAAACTACTGAAACAGCAAAACAATAAACTAGTACTTGCTCCACTACAACTTTTTTAGTGAAAAGGCAAGATATAATTCAAATAATTTAAGAATTTTTTTTACCATACCAAGCTCACAATATTCAGTTATTAAATTTGCATGTAAGCAGCAGAGTGGAAAGAGACCATGAGACAAATAACTTAGTATGTATTTTACAGTTTAATATGTCAGGCCAACAGTGCTTTTCCTGGAGGAATCAAAAATGTGAAGAAAAAGTAATTTGCTTGAAAAACCTGATTACCTTATTGTTCTACTTCGTGTTGATAATGGCTCAACTGACCCCTTTGTTTTTTTCTAATAATTTGTGAGTCTTATATTATTAACAGATTAGGAATGAAGTTGCATAATATGGGCTTATAGAGTAGACCTAAAATTTACTGCCCTCCAAATATGACATTTAAAACCAAGAGGAAAGATTCTAGCTGAAGTTTCAATACTACATTGAAAGCAACTCTTCTCACTGCTATGGGACAGTTATTGTAAGTAGAAGTGATATTTCTCTTATCTTCCTGTGGGATTGCCCGAAATCAGGCACGTCTGAGTCTGACTCTCCCTGAATAAACCCGGGGCAACCACAACGTGTGTGTAGGGGAACCTGCCGGATTTCGAGCGACGTCATGACAGATTGGGCTGTTCCACTACATACAGTACTGGATTGTGAATATCTATCCTGTGCTCTGTCTGGCCTTTGACTCAGGTACACTCGGATGGCGTGACTGAGATTTCACCTGTCATTACACTCTCTTGCAAACAACTGATGTAGATGAAAAGGCAGTGAGGTGGCAAAGTGCATGAAGGTTTGGACAGGATTAGGCACAAGTTTATACACAAGATTTATTTCCCCCAATCTAATGGTGATTTGACTTTATGGAAAATTCTGATTTTTATATGCTTAAAACTGTATGAAAATCGTAAGTTATAAAATATAGGCTTTAATGTAATCATTAAATTTACAAGTAATTATTCCCAACAGTAGTTTTAAAAAATAAGAAAAAAAAAAGAATTAAAATCTTTTACTAGTTAATTTCAAAATGCTGTTTTTAAAAAAATTAACATTGTTCATTGTTTTGCATTCTGAATTTAAAACCTCAAAGCCTTATATTGGAACCATTCACACATTATCTATATTATGAATGGATAATTGTCAATGCAATGGTAACAATGCATTTTTATTTTCCCGCACAATTTTGAACTGAATAAAATGTCACCGGGAAAAATAAATAAGGAAATATCTCTATGTTTACAACAGTAATATACAAAGGTGTTCTTACTGTACTCACAACTAGTTATTTCTAGGGAGTATACTTCTATTAGCTGTCAAATATATAGATACAATGTGGCGTCAAAACTGCAAAGAAAGTGGACATTGCAGGTGTGCGCGTGACTCAGTGGGTACCACACACACCTGCAGGGGGTACCACCTCCCTGCAGGGAGGGCACCCGGACCAGCTCAGCCTCCTTCTCAGGAGGCCTCTGCCCAATCCCCTTCCTTCATGGGGCCTCTCACAGAATGGATATACTTAAATAACTTTATTAGGTTTACTTTGTGCACATTTCAAATATTCATAATACCAAAGGACAGCATTGCCTGTATTTAATATCTTTCATTAAATTAAAGAAAATCATCCTTTGTAAAACTAATGCAGATGACGCCCGTTCTGACATCTCTGTGGCTGGAAGGCATAAACGACCTCAAAAGATGCGGCCGTTCTCACTGTCGTCCCATCGGGTGTATCGCTGGCCGGGCTCCTGCCCCGAACAGGATTTGCCGGCAAGCTGCCTAGGGGCGTCTCTCAGCATTTTATGTATGAGCGCTTCGCAAAGTCTGAATGTAAAGGTAAAGCTGCTGGAGATGCAAACTACTATCAGTATATACAGGATGGATAAACAGCAAGGTCCTACCGTAGAGCACAGGGAACTACATTCAATATCCCGAGATAAACCATAATGGAAAAGAAAATGAAAACGAATACACATCTATATCTATATATATCTATAACTGAGTCACTTTGCTGTACAGTGGAAATCAACACAACATTGTGAATCAACTAGACTTCAATAAAATTAAAAAAAAATACGAGGTACAGCTGCTGGAGAAGGAAGTTTCAGATCCCCCGTCCCTGCGCTCATTCTGTAACAAGGACTTTAAGATCACTGAGTGTCGTCCTCAGCTGTGGACGACATCGTTACATTCTCACAGGGCTGTATGAGGGATAAATGATTTTATGTGCCCAAAAGACGACATGGGCCTGAATAAATGTTAATTTACTTTCTCTTTCCTGGATCTTACACAACAGCACTTTAACTGAAATAGCAACTAATAAATTGAGGTACTTTTCTGAGTAGGGGCTTAAAATATATTTTATGAAAGTAAGTTATTGACACCTAAGGTAACAGAAATCCCAAATTAATATTTTTCCTACTGATTCTTTTATAACTAATTATAATGAAATCATACAAACCACAATCATATCCATTTTGTGTTGCTTAATTGTCATGGTTTCAGAAAATCAGTCTTAGAAACAGATATGCATTTTAACTAATTACAAACTTTTTTTAGGTTACAATTTTTTTCCCTTGGAAAACTACAAGTATTTCACTTGCCTGAAATTTTATATTCTCAACCTCATTTATTAAACTTTTGAAATTAACCTTAATTTATTTTTGAAAGGTATTTTTTTAACAACACTATTACTGTATTTTTCAGATATTTTCCAACAACCATACAACTATAGTCCTGATTGCAGTTTTAAGTCAACCTGGATTAATAACACCCCATTATACATTATTCTCTCCTTCTCTCTCTCTCTATATATATGTACACACATACACACACACATACATATATTACTCTAATTATAATAAACTTAAGAATTTGTTGTTTTTATTGAATAAACAGGAAAAACACATTCCTTATAAGGTGAAACATTTGAAAAAATGTTTTTAATGTTTATTCTTTTCCATGAAATTACTTAATGAGCTAACTCCATAGTCAGTTACCCCAATAGAGCTTTTGTAATATTTTCTAGCATATTAATGAATGGAATTAGCCAAACTCTCCTAAGCTTTTGGGAAGTTGTATAAATCATTTAACCAGCTCAGGTATCATTTACTAAATTATCTCTACTGTGTATTAAATGATCTCAGAGGATGTCTTCATGTGACTAGGAAGATTTCGATACTTTGGAAGTAAGTATCAAGAATAATAAATGAAAAGTATATAAAGCAGAATCTTTTGGGAACCTTTAATCAGTTCTACGAATATTACTGCAAAATCTAGTAATGTTTTAAGGTAAAAATATTTATTTCTGGAGTAGAAACATTCAGAGTTATTCAGAATATTTTAAAATGTTCATGTGTAAACACTTGGACATGCTATCATAATATTCAAAGAAAAATTAAAATAACATTTGTCCTCATAACAAAAGACCACGTCTCTTTACGGCAGTTTACCTGGATTTACTTTTTTATTCTGTAACTCAGTGGCCCCCGACCTTTTTGGCACCAGGGACCAGTTCCATGGAAGACAATTTTTCCACGGATGGCGGGGGTAACGGTTCAGGCGGTAATGGGAGCTACGGGGGGGGGATGGTTCAGGTGGTGATGTGAGCAGTGGGGAGCGGCTGTAAATACAGATGAAGCTTTGCTTGCTCGCCCACTGCCCACCTCCTGCTGTATGGCCCAGTTCCTAACAGGCCACGGACCAGTACTGGTCCACAGCCCGGGGCTTGGGGACCCCTACTGTAAATGACTTAAGTGTATACTAGTCATTAAAACCAGGGCAAAACTTTTTAGGGGTATTCAGTCACCTAAAAAGCACATACGCAATAGTGTAAGTCAACAAGTGTGTGTGTTTGTGTCAGTATGTGAGTGTGTGTTTGTGAGTTTGTGTGTGTCTCTGTGCATGTGTGTCTATGCGTGTGTGTGTGCATGTGTGTCTATGTGTGAGTGTGTGTGTGTGTGTATGATTTAGAATATTTTAACAGATCCAATCTACTTTTTAAACTTTGTTTAAAGTGGTTTATAAACACATTAGTGGTTTAATCTATGCTACAAACCCTGCTGTTGACTCACTGCTAATCAATTTATGCATAAGCATGTCATCCCTAATCACTGAACTATTACTAATATATGAAAAAGTAATTGTGATAGTAAAATGACTGATATAATGTGCTGGCTTCCATATGAAAACCTGAGAATCATTCACACAGTTTAGAGCAGCTTGTTCATTCTGGTAGCTGTCAAGGGCTTTCAAAGGCAGTGACAATAGCAGATGTATCATGTTAGACTAATTCCCAATTTGTTTTTCAAAATTAGCATCAAAGTTACACATGTCATTTTTTCTTAGTTTCCCCAAACCTTATCATAATTTGAATGTTTTGGGTCTATTTCCCTTAGACACAATTTTAGTTATCATTTGGCTGATTACATAAGCATGGCTCCCATTTTCCCTTATGTTACCGTTTCCTAGTGAAGTAGGACCCATGAAGGACAAGCCTCATCCAACCCTTCAGGCTGCCTCGCCTCTCCTGGGGAATTGAGACTCTTTCTTTGCTAGTGCATTTTCATAAAGCTAAGTTATCTAAAAAGTTTGAAAGGCTAAGTCATTTTAAAATCAAAAGTGTAAAAATAACTTTATGGTGAATGCTGTGGTTCATTTGGCTCATTTAATAAGATCACAAAACAGAACATTAAAACTCCGCAGCATAGTGATAAAAAACCCATTTATTTTACACCATGGGCAAAGCAGATAGCAAACTAATTTAAATGATTACTTTTAATATCTATGTTCTCATATCTCTGTGTGTTTCTTCGCGGTTCATAATGGAAACTATAATGAAGTGCATTAATAAAAAATATTAATGACTATTTTTCATCTCATTTAGCGTGTTTTGCATCCCTAGCTGTGTTATACTGTTCAACGTGCTGCTTATTTGCTCTTTTATTAAACATTCTAATTGGAAAACTATCCCTCACAATAAATGGGGTGTAGCATGCTGGGTTTCTTTTTCATTGAAAAAAATTTAAAAAAAAATTTTCCTTGGAGTGTAGTTGATTTACAATGCTGTGTTAGTTTCAGGTGTACAGCAAAGTGAATCAGTTATACACATGTACATATGTCCTCTCTTTTTTTGATTCTTTTCCCATTTAGGCCATTGCAGAGTATTGAGTAGAGCTCCCTGTGCTGTACAGCAGGTCCCTATCGCTTACCTATTTTATACATAGTGGTGTTGTGTATGTCAACCTCAGTCTCCCAATTCCCACCCCCGCCTTTCTCCCTGGGAGCCAGAAGTTTGTTTTCTGCACGTGTAACTCTGTCTCTGTTTTGTAAATTGAGGACAGGGTACAAATGAGCTTGTCTGTAGTGCATGGCTTTACTGCGCGGACAAGATGGGCTTTGGCTCGGTACCTTGTTGCCTCTGGAAGCAGTAGCACCACTCGTTGTTGGAGATGGAGCTGTCCTTGTACGTGTCACAGGAGCTGAAGAAGGCCTCCGCGCACCGCTCGTTCTTGTCCAGGTAAATGCTCCCAAGCTCCGACTGGTCCAGGAGCAGGTCGTAGTTTGTATCAAGTCTGTTAAACATCCAGCCGAGTGAATCCTTGCAAATTGGCAAAATACTGGTATCAAATCCTAAAGGCAAAGATGGAAGGATATTGGCTAAACATAAAAGTTGCCATCAGCAGCAAGCAAAATAAAGAAGTGTCACGGCGGGTTTGTAAGAACAAACCTGACTCCATGTTAGATCTGTTTCTTTTTCATTAACCTTTGTATCCTATTGCTTTTGCTACAGTTAAGAATGATGCCTACAGCCTAAAACATACAGGATAGCCCAGTTCTCAAGGCTCTGACCTTTAAGGGGATAACATTTTTCCATTCATATAGAGATAAAAAGTTGCCCAACAGAGAATAACATTTGTCTTGTTGGAGGTTTACAGGAACATCGTGACCTGACCTGCGTGGATAGATGCAAGAACAAGGATTCTGACACCATGAAGTTTGCAACAACCAGCCACGCCCCTCCCTCACCTGGCCTTTAAAAATGCTTTGCTGAGACCCTTCTGGGAGTTTGGGGTTTTCTGGGCATGAGCCACCCATCTACTTGCTTGGCCCTGCGATAAACTTTTCTCTGCCCCAAACTCTGACGTTCCGATTTGTTTGGCCTCACTGTGCGTCATGCATACGAACTTGCAATCAGGTTCCTTAGGGCACCTACTCAACAGTCAAAAGTCGGGCTTACATCCATCTTGAGTAACTGGTTTCAGAGTGAAGAGGGGGTAGTAATATACACCTCTCAGGAGAGCTGTGAGAGTTAACTAACCAGAATATAAGGCGTCTAGTACTAATCAGTCATTCATTCAGTGGCAGTTACTACTGTAATTATATTATATATTATTTACTATTCTTTTTTTGTTGTTCAAGCTTTTTCTGAGTAAATAGGCTAGTCGCATGCCTCGCTAGGTGGATATACCTATAACTGAATAATAATACCCTACTCATAAAGAAGTAAAATTCATTTTTTATTCAAAGGAATGAAAATGCCCTTTGAACAAAAGTATAATTAACACAATAAATAATAACTTCAATAATGCTCTGTATCTTGGTACAACCATGGTGACCGTGATAGTTCACAAGTAATATCCAGAGCAAGAATAACCAGCAGGTAATTTACACACTGCTCTGTCCTCTGCTTCCCACAAGGCAACTTTTTAAGCACACAGCCACTAGAATGAGGCAGCAGGGTGCAGTGGCAGCAGATGTGCATCAGAGCTACACACCATCGAAGTGTGTGTTACCCGGGTCAGCTGCTGACCTCGTGAAGGCTCGGTGTCCTAAAAAGCAGCAGATGCAACGTCAGCGTGTGAAGCGTAACTGAGAAATTTAATTTCAACTCTTCTTATTTGGCAGGTTTAAGCTACCTTGAACGCGGGTTTTGTCATCCGGTTTTTGTTTTATTTGTTACTTTTCATGCATTGCAAGTGAAAAAAACAATACTCGCGTCACTGGTATGGAAGAGAGGGTGTGTTTGGAGATACGACGGCTTTCTGAAAACCGAATATCAGAAAGACTTAGTCTTCAACAGCAGGAGCTGAGGAGTTTAACCATTTACGAGTGGAATCCCCTCTCAGGGGTAGTGAAGGTTATGTTCTAATAGTTACATGCACTATTTTGATAATTTTAGTTTGTTAAAATTCGAGATGCAAGAATAAGTGCAGATATAGATATTTAAGATTTCCTGTTCAAATCCTATCTAGCATTTTAAGGATACTTAGGATTAAAGATGAAATAGGACTTAAGCAATTCATAATTTCACCACCTTTTCAGGGTTTATTTTACTAATAAATTCAGAGCATATTTAGTGCTTTCTACCTGTGCATCACTGTCTCGCAATGGGGGCCAAAGGTAAAGTGGTATTTGTGACACTTTCATAAAAGCAGAGAGACAGAAATTCAGTGGTTTTTCTCACTGTTTGTATTTTTCTTTGTAAAATTGTTTGTAGAACCAAACAGAATTCTCCGAAACAAACAGACAGAGAGCAAACATGAACTGCTCAATTCCTATTGACTTTCCAGGTCTTGACCGTGGTTCTGAGAATGCAGGGTTCAAACATACAGACAAGACCCCATTCTCTTAGAGTTTACTTTGAAAACCAGCCTGGTTTGAGATATTGGTTGAAACTGCCTCTTACCACCCGAAGTTGTCAAATGCCCAGGGATTACATGAAGAAAGCAACCTGCAGAAAAAGATATACTAAAGTCTGTAAAACCATTCAAAGAACCTGAATTCGGGGTGTGAGATTCTGGTGTGCCTTGGACCCCATCCTTCCTTCCCAAGCTCATTTTAGGAGGCAATGGAGAAACTTAACTGCCTTCAGCAAGATCTTTTTTGACCCACCTCCTAGAGTAATGAAAATAAAAACAAAAATAAACAAATGGGACCTAATGAAACTTAAAAGCTTTTATACAGCAAAGGAAAGCATAAACAAAAGACAAACCACAGAATGGGAGAAAATATTTGCAAACAATGCAACCGACAAGGGATTAATCTCCAAAAATACAAACAGCTCATGCAGCTCAATATCAAAAAATCAAACAACCCAATCAAAAAACGGGCAGAAGACCTAAATAGACATTTCTCCAAAGAAGACATACAGATGGCCAACAAACACATGAAAGGATGCTCAACATCACTAATTATTAGAGAAATGCAAATCAAAACTACAGTGAGGTATCACCTCACACCGGTCAGAATGGCAATCATCAAAAATTCTACAAACAATAAATGCTGGAGAGGGTGTGGAGAAAAGGGAACACTCTTGCACTGTTGGTGGGAATGTAAATTGATACAGCCACTATGGAGAACAGTATGGAGGTTCCTTATAAAACTAAAAATAGAACTATCATATGACCCAGCAATCCCACTACTGGGTATATACCCTGAGAAAACCATAATTCAAAAAGAGTCATGTACCCCAATGTTCATTGAAGTTCTATTTACAATAGCCAGGACATGGAAGCAACCTAAATGTCCATCGACAGATGAATGGATAAAGAAGATGTGGTACGTATATACAATGGAATATTACTCAGCCATAAAAAAAGAATGAAATAGTGCCATTTGCAGAGATGTGGATGGACCTAGAGACTGTCATACAGAGTGATGGAAGTCAGAAAGAGAAAAACAAATGTTGTATATTAACGTATATATGTGGAATCTAGAAAAATGGTATAGATGATCTTATTTGTGAAGCAGAAATAGAGACATAGACGTAGAGAACAAACGTATGGATACCAAGGGGGAAAAGGGCAGGGCTGGGATGAATTGGGAGATGGGGATTAAGACATATATAATATTGATACTATGTATAAAACAGGTAACTACTGAGGACCAGCTGTATAGCACAGGGAACTCTACTCAGTGCTCTGTGGTGACCTAAATGGGAAGGAAATCCAAAAAAGAGGGGATATATGTATATGTATAGCTGATTCATCTTGCTGTACAGCAGAAACTAACAGAGCATTGTAAAGCAACTATACTCCAATAAAAGTTAATTAAAAAAGAGAAAGAGACTTAACTTGCCTTTATGAACAAAAGGTCTTGGAAGAGGAGAGAAGGGCACTGGGAGTCAGTGACGTGAGTTTATCCCCTCCCCCACCTACTTCTGAAGGGAGGGCTCATCTGGTGAGCCTCCCAGAGCTCTGCACGGGGTGGGGGGGGTGTGTGGGGGGGTGGTGGTGCTGCAAGAGCATCCCGTAAAGGCACCAGAGTCTGCGGGGACAGGGAGTGTCTGACCCCCGGGGGAAGGCCTGCTCATCTGCTTTTTGATGAGTCCTGTTGCTGCCAAAGTGGGAAAGGCAGCTGGAGTAGAGCGGCAGGGACGGCTCTGGGTCAAGCAGAGCCTGGAGGCTCAGTCTGGGTGCTGGGATGCTGAGGTGGGTGGGACACAGGGGACCCCAGAGGAGGTGCGCAGAAGCCAGCAGCTGGGGACCAGCAAGAGAGCTCCCTGGTGGGAGGAGTGATGGAGGACCAGCGCAGAGACCACAGAGCAAGCGCGCCCTGTCCTCAGCACGGTGAGGCTGCAGCGCTGACGTGACCGGACTTTGTTTTACTGGGTGGGCCAAGAAGTGCCTTCGGTTTCTTAAGTAAAAATAAAAGACACAGTTTTCATTTTCACCAAGAACTTTATGGAACAACGTATTCACCCTTTTGTTCCACTACTTTCTGCCATTTTTCAGGCAACTTGATAATTCCATCTTCCCAAAATGTTTTGTCTTTTTGAGCAACGAACTGTTCCAGGTGCTTTTTACAGTCTTCCAGGGAATTGAAATTTTCTCCATTAAGAGAATTTTGTAAAGACTGAAATAAATGGAAATCCGAAGGTGCAATGTCTGGTGAATACGGCAGATGAATCAGAACTTCCCAGCCAAGCTGTAACAGTTTCTGCCTGGTTATCAAAAAACATGTGGCCTTGCGTTATCCTGATGGAAGATTATGTGTTTTCTGTTGATTAATTCTGGACGCTTTTTGTTGAGTGCTGCTTTCAGTTGGGCTAATTGGGAGCAGTACTTGTTGGAATTATTCATTTGGTTTTCTGGAAAGAGCTCATAATAGAGGACTCCCAATCCCACCGTATACACATCACCTTCTTTGGATGAAGATCGGCCTTTGGTGTGGTTGGTGGTGGGTTATTTCTCTTGCCCCACGATCTCTTCCGTTCCACATTGTTGTACAGTATCCACTTTTCATTGCCCATCACAACTGGTTTTAAACATGGAACGTTTTCATTACGTTTCAGTAGAGAATCGCATGCGGAAGTACGGTCAAAAAGGTTTTTTTCGCTTAACTTACGTGGAACCCAAATGTCAAAGCAATTCACATAACCAAGCTGGTGCAAATGATTTTCAACGCTTGATTTGGATATTTTGAGTACGTCGGCTGTCTCCTGCGTGGTATAACGCTGATTGTTCTCAATGTCTCGATTTCATCGCTATCAACTTCAACTGGTCTACCCGACCCTGGAGCATCGCCCAGGGAGAAAGCTCCAGCACGAAACTTCGCAAACCACTTTTGACACATTTCATCAGTCACAGCACCTTCCCCATACACTGCTCAAATCTTTTTGTGCATTTCAGTTGCATCTTTACCTTTCTTGAAATAATAAAGCAGAATATGCCGAAAATGTTGCTTTTTTTCCTTCTGTCTTCAATATTAAAATGGCTACACAAAACCACACCAATTTTGATGTCTTTTTTTAAATGCACGCTGATATGACAGCTGTCACATACAAACTAACAAAATTGCTTCAAATGAAGTTAAAGACAACTAAGTGCTACTAGAGCCATCTTACGGAGAAAACCGAACGAAACTTTTGGCCAACCCAATAGAAGGAAAACAGCCTCTGCACAGGATTAGATGGGAGCTGGGGCGGAAGCTGGGAGACCAGCAGGAAGTAACCATCACAGCCCTCGTGAGAGATTTCTGCGGATTGTTTGTATCACATCTTCACTCGAGCATCTTTTGAACAATCATCAATCTTTAAAATATAAGTCTTAAAATGATCTCTGCCCAGCTTTTATGACATGCCAGTCAACATCCTTGTCAGTTGTAATGTGTTGTTATTTTTCTCAGTATAGGGTGAAAGAAAAGTGGTCTTAACCATTCAATGGTTTTTGTAGCTCTACTTTGAGGAGAGCTTTTCTACAAATCAGATATCAACATGAAAGAATATTTCTGAAAATATGACATGCATAGATACTTAACAAACCTTAGACACAACAGGACCAAGAGTTTATCCTTTATGTTACAAAGAAACGGACTTCTTATAGAGTACATGCCTGGTGAATGATCAATTTGATGACATGTGATGTCTTAGATGGAGAATGTCAGGGAATCTGATTTGGATTCAGGTCACTGGCCCGAGTTCTGCCACTACCTTGTTGTGGTTAAGTTATTTAATGTATCAAGGCTGTAATGTCCACACTGAGACAATGTGGGGATTTTTAAAGTATGATCTCTATGTTACCCTGGAGATAAAAAATACAGTGAGTTTATGTTATTTGAATGATATATTTATACACAAAGTTGTGTTACAAGGGTCACTGGAATGATAAGTAACAGAAAAGGACTAGCAATAAAATTATTCTGATAGTCTAAATTATCAATAAATGTATACTATTCAGTATGATTCTGTTGATGCTACAAATATAAAATAAAATTAATTTGGAAAAAATTTTAAACTTTTGGAGCCACAGACACTATGTGGTGACTTTGAGCATCTCGGATGTGCTGCTGTATATTTATTACATATAATACAGTACAAATATTATATATGTGTGTATATATATATGAAAGAATTCTAGGTCCAGCCAGAAATCTGACTTGGGTCACCGAAGTAAAAACTTTTGCTTTCACCCAATTTCTGAAGTCTACTTTGCCTCATAGAAACATAACCACTCCAGCTTCCTTATGATTAGAATTTCCACTATTTTACTTTCAACTAATTTTCATTTTACATTTAAAATGGGTCTCTGAGAGACAGCACGGCACTGAGTCTCACATTTTTTCCAAGTCTGACAATCTCGGCCTTTTTACTGAAGTGTTAAGGCCACTTGCATTTAATATTATCAAAGTGGTTGTATTTAAAACTTCCATCTTGTTATTATTTGATTTGTCCCCTCTGTTATTTGTCTTTTCCTGTCTTGTTTTTTATTAAACATGTTGCTCTTGTTTTTTATGATTCCCACTTAATCTCCACTATTGGTTTATGTGGCAGGCAAAACCGTGGTCCCTCAAAGATATCCACGTGGACCTATGTGATACCACATCCAAAAGGGAGTTATGAGTATGGGTGGAATTAAAGTTCCTAATCAGTTGACTTTAAAATTGGGAGCTCATCATGCATTATCTGCATTGACCCAACCTAATCACATAAACCCTTAAAAGTGAAGAACTTTTCCCAGCTGTAGTCAGACAGAAATGACACAGAAAAAAAAGGCTTTAATGAAGGAGGCTGTGAGCCCAGGAACACGGGTGGTCCCTAGGAACTGAGCACAACACAAAGGAAAGGGGGCCCTGGTCCTACAGCCGCAGGAGCCGAATTCTGACCACCATCCACTGACCAGGGAAATGGATCCTCTCCTGGAGCTTCCGACACCTCGATCTTAGTGTGGTGAGACCTGCGTTAGACCTCGGACCTACAGAGCTGTGAAACGATGCATCTGTGCTCCTAAACTACTAAGTTTTGAGGTAATGTTACATCAGCAGTAGAAAATTAACGTAGTTTATTCACTATATTTATTTTATTGTTTGGTGGTTGCCCAGGGTTTACAGTATATGTCACTGGCTATCATGTCTACCTTCAGATAATGTCACAGCCTTGACATCGCTGTAAGGAACTTACCAGAGTGTACTTAGACCCCAATTCCTCCACACTTTCTGCAATTCACCCATTTAAATTCTACATGTTATAAACCCCATGCGCTGTTACAATGTTTGCTCTAAACAACTTAATAGCTTTTCAACTGATTAAAAATGAGAAAAGAAACACTTTTACTTTAAAGGAAACTTTGTTTTCTGTGCATAATACTCTGACACCAAGCGTGCGGGTTTTCCGCCCAGCACTACTCTATTTTCTGTGGACGGCAGCGAGGGTCCTGCAGCTCAGTTCAGTCCTTACCTCCGTCCTCAGACCCCAGAGCCTATGGGCTCAGCTCCACACGACGGCGCCCACCCCACATACCAGCTGCGAGAGGTGGGGACTTGGGTCGACTGGGCTGCAGACGGGGGTTCCCACAACACTCCTCAGGTTCCGTAACTTATTAGAACGGCACAGAACTCAGGGAAAACATTACCTACGTTTGCCAGTTCATTGTAAAGGCAATTATAAAAGACAGCAATAGACAGCCCGATGAAGCGGTACCCAGGGCGAGTTCTGGAAGGGTTCCGGGCTGGAGCTTCTGTCCCACGGGGCTGGCGTGTGTCACCCTCTCAGCACGGGGGCGCACCCACCAACCCAGAAGCTCTCTGGACCCTGTGATTGGGGATTTTATGGAGACTCCACCATGGAGGCATGAACGACTATTAACTCCATCTCCTCCCCAGAGGATGGAGGGGGGCTGAAAGCTCCTCCCTCCTAACCGGGGCTCGGTCCTTCTGGTGACCACCCCCCAACCTGGGGCCATCCAGGAGCCCCAGAGTCGCCCCCTTCCATAGAAGACGCTCCTTTCACCCAGCAGTTCCAGGGGATTCGGGAGCTCTGTGGAAGGACCTCCTATCACCCTCATCACGCAGGAAATAACAAGGGTTTTAGGAACCCTGTGTCAAGAACTGGGGTCAAAGACCAGGTATTAGAACAAGATATGCTCCCAGCACTTCTACTACTCAGGAAATTAGGGTAACAGAAGCTCTGTGTCAGGAATCCTGGGCAGGGACCAAATGCATTATTTCTCACCATGTCACATTTCTGGTCCGTGATAGTCCTCTGTGTAGATAGAAACTTCAGTATGGCATCACTACCTTCTAGAAATTCCTGTAACATTTCTTGAAATCTCTCAACTTTGGATTGTTTAAAATGTCTTGATTTTAGCTTTCTTTGCCAGGGATGGTAGTTTTTTTCTTTTCTTTTAGCACATTAGAAATGTTCCACTGTGTTCTGGCCTCGTGGTCTCTGGGGAAAAGCTTGCCGATGTCCTGACCTTTGTTCCTCTGAACAAAATTTGTCCTCCCCCCTTTATTTTCCTTCCAGCTGCTTTTAAGAGGCTCTTCTTAATGCTGACTTTCAGCATTTTGATTAGGGTATGCTTTGGGTTCGTTTTTCTTTATTTCTGTTTCTTGATGTTTGTTGTACTTGTATCTGTGGGTTTATAATATTCATCAAGTTCAGAAAATTTTAGCCATTATTTCTTCATATAACTTTCTAAGCCTCACACCTCCAGTACTGTTACTTATAGGTAATGCATCTGACATGGCCCCAGAGTTCACTAAGACACAGGCTTCTGTTTGTTTCTTTTTTCCTATGTGCTTTATTTTGGGTAGTTTCTATCATCTCTCTTCAGGTACGTGGCCTTTTTTTCCTGCAGTGTCCAATGTGCTTTTAACTCACCCAGCACATTCTTCATATCATTTATTGCCAGCTTCCCCAGATATACTATGTGGGTGTTTTCTTCATATATCCCCTCTTGCAACTGCTGTCCCTTTTTACCTTTATATAACTGTGCATATTAATAATATTTACAATAGTTATTTCAGGTCCTTGGATACTCATCCCACCATCACTGTTATTTCTGGGTATATTTTCTGGATTGCAGTTTCTCCAAGTTGTGGACCATATTTTTATGCTTCATAGCATACTTGGTAGATCTCAGTTGGACGCCGCACGTTGTGAATTTTAAGTTATCGGTGGCTGGGTTTTGTGGAATTCCTCTATGTGTTATACTTACTTCTGGCATGAAGTTAAAAACCTGCACGTCAGTCTGACTCTGAAGGCAGCTTTAAGGCTTTGTTACGTGGGTGCAGAGCAGATCTTCATTCCAGGACAGATATAGTCCCACCAGCAATGCAAGTCTTATTTCATCATAGGGACGAACAACCATTTCTTCATCTACTCACCAGGCAAGGACATTTGGGTTCTGGCCAGTTTTGTAATTATAAGTAAAGTTGCTATAAACATTCACATATATGTTTTTATGTGAGTGTATGTTGTAATTTCTCAAGGATAAATATCTTGAGATGGGATTTCTGGGTCATATGGTACGTTTATGCTCCTTTTAGAAAACACTGCCCAACCGTTCTTCAGAGTGGCTGCACCACTTTGCATTTCCACCAGCAGCAGACGAGAGACACAGTTACCCAGGCCTCACCTAGCACTGCTATTCACTTGGAGCCATTCTCATAAGGATGTAAGAGGCATCTCACCGTGAACAAAAGTTTAGCATCTCCCTAATGTTGACGGACGTCCAGATTATTTTCATGTGTTAATTACACCATATCCCTTCTTTGGTGATGTATACAGATGTCCTGCCCACTTTTAGTTGGGTTGTTTGTTTTACCACTATTGAGAAATGAGTGTTATTTATATTTTCTAGATGCAAGTCCTTTATCAGATATGTATTTGTCAATATTTTGTCCCACTTTGTGGCTTGTCTTTTCACTGTTTAATCAGTATCTTTCAAAAATCAAACATTTTTAACATTGATGAAGTTTGGCATCACTTTTTCCTTTTAGGCATCGTGTCTAAGAAACCTCTGCTGACCAAAGGTGACATGTGTTTGTGCTTACGTTTCCTCCTATAAGTTTTATAGTCTTAGGCTGTCCACTTAGGACTGACTTTTACTTCAGGTAAATGGTGACTTTGGGACTCTCTTCCACGGACTGCTCCGTTGGACACAAGTGAAAGTCAGGCCACCCTTACCCCACCTGGGGAGAAAGTGAACCTCCCGGCTAGGAGCGGGGACTGCATGTTCCCTTGTGCTCTGCACGTGCCTTGTGTTGCTCCATCGCGGGACACACTGCAGCCCTGGGCCCCGTGATCACATGGCCTGCCGGCCACGGCAGCTCCTCAGAGGGAAGCAGACACCGAGCTCTGGACCCCTGCCTGGGTCCCGCAGGCTCTCTCCTGGTCACAGAGCCCAGGACGAGGTACACACACGTGGCCCCTTCCCCAGGGCGGCTGCCTGCCTCACGTCTAATCCCGACACCACCAGGGTCACTGCGGGCTTTGTTCCTGTAGCTGCGCATCTCGAAGTGAAAACCGGGCACAAATGGGATCCCCTCCCCACCCTGTCCCAGCGCCTCTACCTTCCTTCCTGGTCCTCAGAGCTGCAGTCAAGGGTAATCAGTCAAAATCAGGGCAAGGAACCCCAGGATCTTAAAGACAATCACGCAAAATTAGTACATTTAGGGATTATTATAAATGATCCCCTTTTAGTTTATATGTAATTAACTTTAAAACTAGTGAGAAGGTAATACTTCATATAAAAAATTTACTCATAAATAGATTTAACTCGTTATCAACCTTTGCATTTTCCAACGGATGTTAGAACACGGGGACCCAATGCTACAAGTGATAGAGTGGAGACTAAATAAACAGAAAGTACATAAACTGTATTTAAAAAGCACGCGATGCTGTCTGCTTCTAGTATTTCTAAAAATGCCTCGCTCCCTATTTTTCTCCACTGCTCTGACCGGGTCTGTGCTGTACATCTGGGTTATAATGTGGCCCCAGTGTTCCAGCTGGGACATTCTTCTCATAAGAGGCTCGATGCCCAATTTCCAGGAGCTCACAACTCACAGTGTTATCACAAAGACAGGGGATCTGTGCGTGAAATGCTCTCCCATTGTCACAAAAAGGATCAAATCTGCTAGTCTGTCAATATGAGATGAGAGAAAAAATAACTGAGGGATAATTTAAATTTATAAAACTGAAATATGTATTAGTTAGGAAACTGACACAATGCAACATTCAAAAATGGTTTTTTAGAGTCTAAGGTAATTTGTACCTTATAACAAATTCAGAAATAACACACAGCTGTGTATGGTTTACTCAGAGTGGCTTCAGGTCACAGGCTGTGGTTCTGCATGGCGTGGCCTGAAGGTCTCCGACGGCCGTGACTTCCTGAAAGTTCCCCTTGGGTCTTTGCAAGGTCCTCCCCTCCCTTGAGAATGATAACTTTCATGAACTTTTACGATAGTTTTTCGAAACAGAAGTAACCTAGGGCTCAATCTAATAATAAATGTCATATTTGGGATACTTATATTTTTAGGATGTTAAAAATAATAAGTATGTGGGTTTTTTTTCATCAGCATAAAAAGAATATTATATGCAAATAATTAAATTTAAAAGGATAAAATTAACATGTTTGTATGCAGCCAAGGATGGGAACTGCATTTAGAAGGAGGTTAGGTCACTTACTTTCTTCTCCTCTCCAGTGTTCCTGAGATACAGTTGACATAACATTGTATTATTTAGTCCAAAGTGTGCAGCATATTCTCTTAGCAACTTTCAAATACACAACACAGCATTGTTAACTGTAGTCGCCATGCTGCACATTACATCCCAGGACTTATTTATCCCCAGAACCTCTTATCTTCTAAGTGGAAGTTTGTACCTTTTGACCCCTTCACTCAGGTCCCACATCACCCATGCCCACCTCTGGGAACTACCAGTCTGCTCTCTGTAGCCATGAGTTCTCTTTTTTTTAGATTCCTCATACACATGAGATCATAGGGTATTTGTCTTTCTCTGTCTGACTTATTTCACTTATATTTGGGATATTTAAAAGAGAACATTTAAGTAAAGCCATTGTAATTTACTTATGTTGTAAAATTTGTCATTATCTTAAAACGCTTTCAATAGTTAAACTAAAATTTTTTATCATGGTATGAGACTCTATCAAAGTTTGTCTGAAAAAAGTAATACTATATTTTACTTGTTACTTGTTATTTTGTAACTTAGGTGTTGCTGAGCAATCAAGCATAGCTAGGGTGTGAAGCTGGGCACTGTGTTGAAAATAAATTACAACGAACCTTGTGGGAGAAGATAATGCTTAACTCTTGAGACATTTTACAACATTCTCTCCTTTTATTTATTAATCCATTTTTGTCAGTGTCCTTCCTTTATCTGTTCCTTAAGTACTGGTATTCTATCTAAAATATGACACAAATGAACGTATCTACGAAACAGAAACAGACTCAGCGAGAGAACAGACTTGTGGCTGCCAAGGGGGAAGGAGCGGGCAGGGGAGGGAAGGAGTGGGAGTTTGGGATTAGCAGATGCAAACTAGCATATATAGGATGGATAAACAACAAGGTCCTACTGTGTAGCACAGGGAACTATATTCAATATCCTGTGATAAACCATAATGGAAAAGAGTATTTAAAGAAAGGATGTAAAAAAATAATAAATATTGGTATTCTAAAAACTCATTTCTCGGGCTTCCCTGGTGGCGCAGTGGTTGAGAATCTGCCTGCCAATGCAGGGGACACGGGTTCGAGCCCTGGTCTGGGAGGATCCCACGTGCCGCGGAGCGACTGGGCCCGTGAGCCACAACTACTGAGCCTGCGCGTCTGGAGCCTGTGCTCCGCAACGGGAGAGGCCGCGATGGTGAGAGGCCCGCGCACCACGATGAAGAGTGGCCCCCGCTCGCCGCAACTAGAGAAAGCCCTAGCATAGAAACGACGACCCAACACAGCCATACATAAATAAATAAATAAATACATAAAAACTCATTCCTCAACTGATTTTTTTCTATTTATTCACACCAGCTCGTGGGGGGATCATTCACTTACGTGGTCTTAACCAACGTCCCTCAGAGCCCGCAGCCTATGTCTTCAGCCCCCCTACCTTTTCTGAGGTTCATACTACGTCAGTATAAGCACAGGTCTTATCATATAAGACACTGTATGATAACAGTTCACTGATTATGTAATCACATATACACATATCTCAGACAAGTGTGGTTTACAGGATATAGTCTGAATCCACTTTTATTTTTTCTCTGATGCTCTCTACACATTTGTTCTTTGGTGAAAGTTTCATTCTATCTCTGGGTGAAAGCCCAGGTGGTCCCCTAATTCCTTCAGCTCGGCTTCAGGTAACAAGCGTAGGTGAACTGGCGTTTCAGAATGCCTGACCTCACGTGACCCACACAGCCCCAAACCTGACCCCCCGGTCCCCACCTGGGGATGTGGCAAAGGCAGTCATGTAAGGGGTGCATCATGGACCCCGGTCCTTCTTCATTCCCTTGTTGTCTTATGACTCTCCTCTTACCTTCTCTTTCTCTTATGACCACCTCCAGTTTGGGAGTAGGTGAAGGATACTTAAGGGTGGGGGGTAGTTTCTCACCACACTGATGTCTGGCTGAGGACGGCTTGGTGCTGGGTGGGTTCATCAGGCTTTTAAAGCTTCATCTGTCTTTCTCCTTGTAGATCCTTTTATGGACCTTCCAGGGCTCCCTGGTGTGAACAACTGCATCTCCTGGATGTGTGACACTCCTCTGCCATCACCTCAGCCCCTGCACACCTGGTGGTCCATTCTCTGTTGGGACTTACTCACTACTCCCTCTTGGGCAGAATTACGTTGGTTCTCACTCACATGGCTCAAATATTGTCCACAGTAAATATCCTTGTGTGTCTTGACCAAACACACAACTCCAAAGCAGCAGCAACTTTCCTTTGCTTTGACATCAAACAAGTAAGCAGCTCATGACTGTCTCTGACTCTCAGATTTTCCTGGTGAAATTCAGACCAGAATCCAATTGTCTGGGAACACATAGAAAACTGAGTGGTTTTGTTGAAATCTGTCTCTCAATTTGAAGTGAAGGGAAGCACAAATTTATCATCTTCTTAGATAACATTAAAAACTTTGGACAGTAAAACATAAGTTTGTTTTGAGGTAGTGAATGCATTTAGGGAAAGACATCCAAAGCAGTACCAATCGTTCATTATCAGCTCAGGACAGGGATCTGGGGAAGGAAACGCTTAGACAAGACTCACTCAAGGACTCACTTGGGCAGAAAGACCGATATCCCAGGCCTGGTCAGGCACAGTAAGGATAGGGGAGTATCCTTCACTTGTAAAAGGAAAGAGAAATCACTATGCAGCACCCTCTGAATTTTATATATCCCATGACTTATGAAATATTTAGCATACAGAAATCTTCAATTGAGGATATAAAAATTATCATGGAAATAAATGGTTTACTGTATGAAAATCATCTCCTTAAAATAATCTTTATAGGTAGAGATATAAAGTATTAGGGATGCCCACCAAAATACTTTTTCCTAATATTAAGGACATGGTTTTAATCATTAAATCTCAAGATACTAAAAACCTGGGTAAATTTTTGAAATTTCCAACAGTTAGCGCCAAGACTAATATGAGTAAATGTGACAAATAAATAATTTAATGGACAAAAATCTTTCTCTTGTGAGCTGGTATAGATTATCAATATAACTCAATTCAAGAAAGCTTTAAATACATGTATTAATCCCACTCTATAAAAGTTATTTATATTTATAAGAAAAGAAACAAAAACATTCAGAAACATAATAATAAAGGCAAAATAATGATTAGTAATTTTTTGAAACATTTCTAAAATCTTTAGCCAAGATGAAATAGGAAACTATCCTCTTTGTGCAAGTGTGTTTATATGTCTTTATGTGTACGAGTGTATCAGAGGCAGCTATCACAATCTAGATGAATTATGTATTTGAACTAATTTAATATTCCTTGAGTACTGAGAGATCCTTTGGGAGGTTACACAAAGATTCAAAGAGCATAAGTTCATAAGTTCAGAGCCTACAAAATCTATATTCAAATCCCAGCTCTACCACTTACTTACTGTGTGACTTCATGTTTTAACTCTCAACCTTCTTCATTATAAAGTGGAGAAAATAATATCCATCCCGTCCCCTTATCCTCCACATTCACCAATTCTTATAATCCTTTAGAGCACTGAAATTCCCATGAGACATCTAAAATCACTTTTAATAAATGCCTAGCAATGTCTCTTCTCTTCAAAGATGTGTCAAAGTCTTCTGAAAGGCAGAAGTTATCAAACACAAAGTCTTTATAATCGAAAATCATCTCTCAACGTTCCTGAGTGTTTATGCCACTGTAGAGAACGGAGTTATTCACATCTAGACTGTAGACACGTAGCAGTTCAGTCCCTCATCTTACGGAAATGCAAGCCTGTATTAACAACTGCATCTGCTTAGGCAGCAAACGTATCAGCATAACTGAGATTCACATAAAATCAATGTAAAACCACTCAAAGGAAAGCAAAAACTCATTAAATGTAAATTTTGAAACATAGTCAAATTGACTGACGGATTGCCCTCACTCATGAAGGTTTAGAATTTTAAAGAGTACTGTAATACCAAAAAAAAAAAAAGAAGACTGTTAAATTCAGGAAGGAAGAGGGATAAACAGGAATATGTAATGGAAAATAAAGTATCATTCTAGCCCACACTGGGTTCAATACACAGGTCTTGTAGATTCAAAGACAAAAATAAGGTAAGACAAAAATCCTCTCCTCAACCTGTCAATTAAATAGTTATTTTAGATTCTGTTTCCAGTAATGTCTGAGTAACATATACTGGACTGATTCTCCTACTCATAAATTGTTAAACTCTGCACATAATTTAAAAAAAAGACAGGAAGGAACCAAAGAGTGGTTAAGAAGCAGGCATGCTCTGGCGGGTAACCCACACTTTGAGGAGGGAAGTTCTACGGAGTGAATTCTCAGGTCTCACTGTTTTTCAGCCTGGGGACAGATCTGGCATGGCAAATCACATGAGGGACAATGGTGGCAAAAGAATGCAGACATTCCAGCTTGGAAGAATCAAAAGACTGTGTAAAACTGCTGAAGATCTAGGGAGAAATTTGGGAAGGAAAAGAGCCAGAGAGCCCAACATTGTCTGCCCTAGATTCTGATGACCCATCAGACACACACACACACACACACACCGTGGACTCAACTCACCTCCACTAGAGGCTGCAAATCTGAACTGAGGTTAGAGCTGGTGCCCAAGAAATATAGTTTTCATTTAGAGCCCAACAAAATTAATCATCTGCTAAAACAAAAAACACTCAGTGGACTAAACTAACATAACAAAGCCTCCCACAATTTAATATCCATAACATCGGGGGCACCATCCAGAATTAGGAGATCTATAAAGCACCAGGGAAATGGGACATGTTCTTAAAAGAAGAGATGATCAATTGAGAATAAACCTGAGATGAACCAGTTGTTGAGGTAGCAGACAAAATTTTAAAGCAAATAAAATAGCTCTCTTAAATGAAGGAAAAAATATGCTTGTAATAATTGCAATGACAGGAACGATGAGAAGAGAAGTAGAAATTATAAGAAAGAACTAAATGGGAAGTCAAGAATAAAATAACAGATAAAGCTACACAACTTTTAAAAAAATCACAGATGAAGTCAAGAGCAGAAGTGAGTACACAGAGGAAAGAAAGATACTTGTCTATAGATCAGCTGCAAGAATCTACTGCGAAGAAAAGCCAGGATAGGGATGAGCAGAGCCTCTGAGACTGTTACATTATATCAAGGAGCAAAACACATGTAATTCAAGCCCAGAAGAGAAGAGAGAGAGAACGGGGCAGGAGAAGTGGTCGGAGGAAAGGTGGTAGAAGTTTTGATAAATATCTAAATTTACAGATTAAAGAGATGTAACAGTCCTCAAGCAAAAACACAGAGGAGGTCATTTCTAGTCAAACTGCTAAGAACTAAAGATAAACGACACATCACACTTAAACAATTCAGTTAAATCCTGGTATCTCATCAGAAATTACAGAGTCCAGGAAGGGTTGAATGATATCTTTAAATGAGGAAAGAAAAAATGTTTTTAATGCTTTCAAACATCTATATCCATTGAAAATATTCTTCAGGCAAGAATTCCCTGCTTCCACTGAGGGAGGAAGTTGTAAAGAGTATTTTTATCACCCTAACAGTAAGAAAAATATGAATCATCTACAAAACCACAATTTTTTTGAGCTCATCAGGGACTCTGTGTCTCTGGGCAGTGTAATAACTCAGGACCCATGACAGGCTTGCAGTTCCAGAAGGAGATGGTGCGAGCATTTGATCACCTGAGAAAGCCACAGAACATTACATAAGCTAAGGAGGAGGACGCAGCCAAGATCTTCCATGAATTGCGGAAGGCTTAGTGTGTGTCTACTCTATGACAGCAAACAACCCCTGGAAGCCACAAAAGGAAGAGGAATCCATAAGCACCAACAGATTTTATTCCACAGACCTCAGCAAGTGCTTTCAAGAAAGACACAGGTGTGGGACAAGAGACCCAGGAAAGCCACCTGAGAAGCAGAAGCTGCTGTGAGAAAGTATGAGGGTCCACCTATGCCCCCTTTCCTGTACCCCTCACAGAGCAAGCGTGAAGTTCCTGGGGGAGAGTGGGAGCCTCTGTCACCCTGTGGACACAGCTGAGGATACTTCACCAGAGGAGTGGGAAAGGAAAGCCCAGCTCTCTCTGAGTGAGAGCAGGACAATATTCAGGGTACAGATCATGGGAGAACCCTGCCACCAGCGGAGGATGGGGTCTCTGAGAAGGTCCCACCTCGAGACCCAGGTACATGGTCCTACCTACGGCTACAGCTCAACCAGAACAGAAAGGGATCTCCTAGGTCTGGGTAGCACCTGTCGAATACCGAGTATCAGCAGCCTGCCAGCGGGGGAAAGACCATGAAGGGGGACCTTCCCTGAGGCTGGGTTTCAAAGGAAAACCATAAAGAAGCGTGTGGAGAAAAAGGCCATGGTAACTAGCCCCACAAGCACAAGGCAGCACAAAGGAATCTGAAGCTTGAGATGCAGTGAAAGTGACAATAATAAACCAACCACAACAAAGTTCAGGTATATGACTGGACCGACGTGATCACCTTATCAAAGGCCAAGCACAACAGGAGGCAGCCTCACTTCCAGGCATAAATACTATTTACCTCAGTCTTACTGTCTACTCAACGTGTCCACTTTTAACGAAAGAAACAGACATACAAAAAAGGAAGGAAAAATTTAAAAACATTGCTATGAGACGAAACACTCAATAGAAACAAACTCAGATATGACAGAGGCAGCAACTATCAGAGAAGTAATTTAAAATGAATATGGTTAATAGATTAAACGCTGTAGTATAAAAGGTAAAATCTGCATTAAAACTATAGGCAGAAACTATAAGAAAAAGAACCTAAAAGGTATGTCAGGAGGAGTAGAGGGAGGAGGAGGAGCAGGAGTACAGGGCACAAGGCCTGTAGATCCTTAGCAAACAGACCAACAGGGCTTCCCTGGTGGCGCAGTGGTTGAGAATCTGCCTGCCAATGCAGGGGACACGGGTTCGAGCCCTGGTCTGGGAGGATCCCACATGCCGCGGAGCGACTGGGCCCGTGAGCCACAATTACTGAGCCTGCGCGTCTGGAGCCTGTGCTCCGCAACAAGAGAGGTCGCGATAGTGAGAGGCCCACGCACCGCGATGAAGAGTGGCCCCCGCTCGCCGCAGCTGGAGAAAGCCCTCGCACAGAGGCGAGGACCCAACACAGCCATAAATAAATAAATAAATAAATGAATAAATTTTTTTAAAAAAAGAAAAGATACTATCTTTAAAAAAAAAAAGAAACAGACCAACAGAAAGTGATTGAAATGGCAGAAGGAAAAGAGAGAGAAAATAGGGTAGAAGAAATATTGCAAGAGTTGATGAAGAACCCTCCAAATTAATGAGATACATCAGACCACAGAGATAAGAATCTTAGAGGACACAAAACAGGATAAGAATCAAACAAACAAAGAAACAAAACCTAGACACATCAGAGTCAAAAGCGAGTGATGAGGAGAAAAATCTTTAAAGCAGCTAGAGGCAAAATCCACATTTCTACAGAGGAACAAAGAGAAGAGAATGATAGCAGACTTCCCAGCTGAAACCACAGAAGCCAGAATACAAGGAAAATACATTTGTAACGTGCTGAAAGAAAATGGGCTCTTGACCCAAAACTATTTACCCAGAGAAATTATCTTTGCAAAAGGAGAAGTACCTTTTAAGAAACAAAAATGGGAGAAAATTTATTTAAAACAGATGTGATCTATAAGAATTGTTGAAAAAAAAAAAGAGTTCTTTAGGCAGAATAAATGTGGTATCAGGTAGAAACTTGGATTGCTACAAAAAAGAAACTGAAGAATTCTGGATGTTGCATAAATAAAGATAAATATGAAATTCAGGTTTTTAATTTCAAATTGTTTTAAAAGATAATTGAATGTCTAGTCTAAAGCTATTAGCAATGCATTTGTATTTGTAGTATATGTAAAAGCAAAACATAGGTCAAAATAGCACAAAAGATGGGATAAATTGAAAGCTGTAATTCCTTCTAATGTATACAAAATGGCAAAATATTATTTGAAGGTAGCTTGTGAAAAATTAAATTTATATCTTATAAATCCTAGAGCAACCAATAAAAATCTTTTAAAAGAAGGTAAAGTAAAAGAATGTCAAGAGCAGAGTTAAATGAAATCATAAAAATACTTAACTGGTCCAAAACAAGGCATTATAAGAAAAGAAAATGGGCAAAGAGGAGATGGAAAAAATAACTAGCAAGGAAGCAGATTGTAATTAAACCATATCAATAACTGTATAAAATGCAAATAATCTAAGCATATCAATTAAAATACAAAAAAAATGCCAGACTGAATAAAAAACCAAGGCTCAACTATATATTATTCTAAAGGAAACCATTAAAAAAATGGCATAGTAGATTGAAATTAATAGATTGGGAAAAAAATATCATGCAAACACTAATGAAAAGAAAGTCAAACTGATTCTACTAATAATATATTTGACTTCAGAATAAGGAATGTTACCAAGATAAAAATGGGCATTATATAATAATAAATTGTTCAGTAAGAAGACAAAACAACCCTAAATGCGTTTGTATCAGAAATGAAGCTTCAAAATACATGACAAGGGGATTTCCCTGGTGGTACAGTTGTAAAGAATCTGCCTTCCACTGTAGGGGACGCGGGTTTGATCCCTGGTCCATGAACTAAGATCCCACATGCTGCGGGGCAACTAAGCCCGTGTGCCACAACTACCGAGCTCCCATCCTCAATGAGAGAGCCCGTGTGCTGCAAACTACAGAGCCCATGCACTCTGGAGCCTGTGCGCCACAACCAGAGAGAAAAAACCCTCAAGCCACAACTAGAGAGAAAAAACCCTCAAGCCACAATTAGAGAGAAGCCCGTGTGCTGCAACGAAAGATCCTGTGTGCCTCAACAAAGATCCCGTGTGCCGTAGCTAAGACCCAACGCAGCCAAAAAAAAAAAAAAAAAAGAAAAGAAAAAACAAAACACATGACAAAAAATGAACAGAACTGAATGGAAGAACAGAAAAATTCCCAGTTATATCTGGAGACTTCAACACTATTCTATAAAAAAAAAATCAGTGGAACAAGTAGACGGAAAAGAGTATAGAAGAGCCGAACAAAATTTTCAACAAACTTGAAATAACTTCTACTGATAGAACACTCCAACACATAGTAACAGAAAACAGGCTCCTTTCGAGTGCATTTGGAACATATTCTGAGCCATAAAATGGACTTTAACACATTTGAAAGAACTAAAACCACATGATGTATGACATCACAACGTAACACAATTACAGGAGAAATGAATCACAGAGAAACTCTCAAAAAACAGAGAGGTTAAAGAGAAAATAGAGGCATAGAGAATAAATGTGGCTTAAATAATTGCAAAGATGTTATTTTAATTCAGTAAGGAAATATGATCTATTGCCAGAATCCTATCACACGCCAATAAACTGGGGATGGTTTAGAGATTTAAGTGCAAAAATATATACATTAGAAGAATATCCATGTCAGTATTTTCTTAGGGAAGTCTCTCTCACAAACTAAGAACTCTGAGGTCAAAAAAGATGCCGTGAGAACATATTTGCAATACAATAAAGATTTAAAAGTTTAAAATGATGGAGAGTAATCAGCTTGCTGCCACGTACTGTGTACAGTGTGAGATCATTTACATTAAAAATGTTTATGTGAATATATATGCTTGTATGAGAATGAAGTAGGATTGGAAACCATGTGTACCAGGTTGGTAACAATTTTCACCTCATGAGGGAAGGAACGGGTGGAGTTGGTAAAAGGACAATAATTCTCTTCATGTTCCTTCATGTGCATTAAAAAAAAAGCGCATGTGTTACACGTAATTAAAATATATGATATGAAAAATTAAACAGGAAAAAACCATGTTATATATATGTTTCCTTCCCAGCTGTGATACATTAGAATAATTTAATAATCATTAATGTCTCAAAGGAATCATCATAAAATTAATCGCTTTTTAATTGGCTAGCCTGTGGCCCAAGGACCACTGTGGTGTCTAGAATCACTTGTTGCCACATTAAATAACCTACGGCAGTTATGCGTTTGAGCTATTTTATTTCCTTATTATACTTTGTCCCTTGGTTTTTGCTATCACTTTTTGTTGCTTTCAAGACATCTACTAAGCAAACATTCCAAGTTTTTGTGTATTACTCAACTGGCATTGTTAGAGTAAAATTTGACAAAAATAATGCTTACTTATAAATGACTGAATATATATGACATATATATGGAATGTGAAACTTTATGTTTTGTTTTCTTTTTCTGTACAGATTTTAAAAAATCTCTGTTGTTTTTTTTTTGGAGGGGAGGGTACTTTATCTCTTTTTTTCTAGGTTCAAATAGTTCAAATTACTGGTTAAATGTGCTCTGAACACCCTACATGATTATATTTTGAAATTAAGGTATTTATTTAGTTGAAAATGGAATGTAATAAAATTGGCAATAGTTCACTTACCCTGTGAGAAGCAACCAGCAGCCTACTTTTTAATGATTCCCAAATTTTCAAAGCTAATAATGATTCCCTCTATTTGGAATACTACACTTCCTAAAGACTAGAGTTTCACCAAAATTTAGTGCTAGTAAATTCAACTGGATAATTTCCCAGGTTATAATAACGTAACAAAACATTTTTATTATAATACATCATTCACTTAGCACCTTATTTTATATTTATCGTTTCAATCTAGCTAAATATGAAATACATAATTTCAATCTAGCTAAATAGGAAATAAATAATTTCTATAAAATTATATCTAAAATTGAAATAAGAAAAGAAAATTTATCCACCAACTTTAGAGATCTTTGTTTTCAAAAATGAAGTTCCCTGCTATACCTAGAATGCTCCTGATTACATTAAAATGGGACATTGTTTTTAAGCCATCTGATTCCAAATTCAACCTTCCTCTCAATGTGAAGGCAGCAGACATAAAGTGTGTCATCTTGGTAAGAAATTAGAATGTGTTCGTTTACCTGGGGGTTAAGTAGTCTCTCACCTTGTCTGACTGAGCAAAGCATTTGGTGGGTAGGAAAGCAAAAGTAAGACGTTAATCTTAATTAATCTTAGTCAGACTGTTAATCTGAGGATTTTGCATATGATTCTGATGTCCAGATGCTTCCCAACTGACAAAAAGAAAATTAATATAGTATCTCTTTCAGAGAAGGACAGGCATACACACACACACACACACACACACACACACACACACACACAATTGCAACCATATTAACAAACAAACCTTGGTATAGTGTTTCTGTTCTTAAATTTTTGGAGATTTAGATAACGAGACAAAATATATCAAGTATACAGTTTAGATAGGCACAACATATATACTGAAAAAAGGCTCAAACAGTACTTTCACGGTATGATGATAACAGAATCAGAGGCCAAATAGATCTATTTCCTTCACCTTCTCATAAAATACATTTTAAGTTTTTTACCATCTTAGGCGCTTTTCTATGGTTATTCCTTTGTGACAGCTCTAAAATATACCCAAATAAAACGTACCAAAGAAGCCTGATTTTTTTTAATATAAAGTAGACTTAAGTTGTTAAAAAATAATGGCAAACTTACCAGCTTGCTTAATTTCTTAAGAAGCTATAACATTATTGATCTTTTTTGTCAACTGAAACCACTTAACTATGTAATATTTACACTATCCAAGATTCAGATAAACAATCAATTCTTCTTGGGTAATGGTTATAAAATCCTTTATGGAATGGCTGTGATAAAATCTGGTCAATTAAAAACTCAGGTTAGTGTCCTATTGTGTTTGAGAGTTAAGAATAACTACTAAAATAACCAGTAGGAAAACAAACCCACTGTTTTTCACCATACCTTAAATTATTTTGGGCAGTGTGACAAGATGTTTAACTAATGTAAAATGCATAGCAGCATTAATTTGGTAGCCAGTGTAAGAGGCTGGCAAGTTCCCCTTCCTTATAAAGCACAGACCACACTCTGGGTTCAGTGCCTTATAAAAAGAAGTAGTGTACCTTCCCCGTTTAAGCTTCATCAAGTCTTGACCCGTTTATTTCAATCCTGCTACAGTCACAGATTTGCCCTCCTGGAACCTGCCTGTTCCAGCAAACATGGGAAAGCAGCTACAAGCCACTTTATCACTCTTCTGAAACTAGACCAATTTTTAGATGAAAACTTGTGATTAGATTTTAACTTATTCACTAAACAACTTGTTCCTGGGTCCCTACTGTGTGCCAGGGCTGTCTTTCTGGGAGCTGGGGATCCCACAGAAGAAAGTTCCTGGCCTCACAGAGCTTACGTTTTACTTGGAAATGACAGAAAACAAACTAGGAACCATCTGTATATCACGTAGTGACATATGCTATAAAGGAAAGCAAGGTTGTGTTGCTGTTTTACATGTGATGGGAGCGCAGGCCTCTGAGGCTGGATATTTGGGCAACAAGCTGATGGAGGTGAGTGAGGACAGACCCCCGGGGGGGGGGGGGAAGCGTGTCCTAGGACCTCAAAACAACAAATACACAGCAAGCGTTTCTGATACATTGATCAACAAATCCTGTGAGACCTCCCAGAACCCAGAGACATCAGGGCAATGGTGAGGGCACTAGCGTCCTTTGTACTAACAGTTCTGAGCAATCTGGCTTAAGGGTAAGAACGAGAGTGTATTCCCCACTCTGCATTCAGCTAAGGACCAGGAGTGGCTCTGCAATTAATATACAGTGAGCTGGGCTATAAGACTCGGATAAAGGAAAACAAGGGATTTCATGGCTTGATCTATATTTCTACTCATCATAACAGTGCAGAAAAATTAATAATTTAAATTATGTATATATAAAATAATAATAAAGAACTCAGACTATACGAATGTGCAGATTACATATGCAAAGTAGAGTAGCGAATTTCACATTGTGTAAGGACAGAAAGCATTGACAAAGCAGACCCGGGGGGACACTATTCTCCACTCTCCTGTGCCCACTTCACTGGCTGCCAGCGCCATCCCTGATCTCATTCTCTGACTTCTACTGTCTATTAGTCTACAAGGTTAGATCAAACAGATGTCAGTTTTCAGAGTTATTTTGTAAGAAAATAAATATTCTATTCACAAACAGTCTAACAACATAGAAAGTAAACTCTATATTTCCAGACAGTACACAGGGGCCATTTTTATGAAAATTACCTTTGATTTAAACGAGAGATACAGATCCATGAAAAGACAAGTATCTATCTCAAGGGTAACACGGTACGTGTTAAACAACAGATACTGGCATTTAAGCATACTTATTCGCACAAACAGAAAAATATACACGTCTTGGCCCTCCCTTACATATTCGCCCCTGGCAATAATATTTCGATGTTTGAATGCAAACAAGAATTCTTCTCTGAATTGTTTCCCAGATCTGTCACTCTTTCTAGGTTAAACTGGAAGTTGGCTGCTGAAGCATAAGGCAGGTGCTCTGACCACTCAAAACGCAGTGACCCCCCCAGGATGGACTTCATTCTACTGTCCCCTCATTGTCCAGTGAGTGTTGCAGTCTAAAGTTGGGGAGCAGGTCAGGATGGGGGCTTCCCGTCCCCACGGAGGGACAGACTAGGGGTCCGAGGATGGCCAGGAGGGGACGGGATCTGAGAGCCTGACCACAGACAACCGTAGGCTCTGGGGAAGGTCAAGACCCACTCACTCCAGTCCTGGCACCGCGGGCTGGGCTCCACGATGAGGCCAGCCCAGCTAAGGGACCCGCGGGGGAAGCGGCCTCTTTCAAGCCTCAGAGACCGGGGGCCTTCCTGATGCTTTGAGGCAAAGCCAAAGGGAAGCTCTTCCCACCCCGTGAGAGGAGGCTGCCAGCGAAGGGCCGGCCCCCAACAGACGGGCCCCAGTGAGCACACGAAGGAAGGTCAGCGCTCGGAAAGGGCCCAACAGCCGGAAGGAAGGATCAGTGACACGCGGAGCTGAGTGAGTGAGGACACGGCCCGCTTACATTTAAACACACACACGGATACTTCCGGGCGCACACATTTAAAAGTGCACAACTGCTCTGTAGACCGAAAACCGTAATTTCCCGGCTAAGCATCCTGCACGCGCATTGTAGGCGGGCAGCAAACTAGCGGCCCAGACGACACATCAGAACCCAGGCAGAGCCATGAAAGGGCTGAGATTCTGAGTAACACAGGAGGCGCCTGCAGGGTCTCACATGCCTGCTTGGTAGGCACGTGGGTCAACCACGCAGAGAAACGTTTCCCAAGTCCTCAGGTTTGCTGCCTCAGAATCCCCACGGCCCTCCCCCCCGACAAAGGCACTTCTCGCCCTGCTCACCCCTTCCTGTAAAGGAAAAGCCTGCTTCTGTTTAATTTGAGACGCTTGCAAGTTTGAGGTTGAGGCATTCTCCCCAACGCAAGAGTCTTTAAATGAAGTCTCTCTTTACTTAGTCTGGGTTTGTTCCCTTTTTTTTGTTTTCCCCCGAGACATGGATGGGTGATGGGATGGGGATCCCACACGTCTGAAGCAAGGTCCTGCAGTGACACCCCACCTTGTGGTGGACGGTGGGCAGGACACGGCGGCAGGCCTCGCCCTGGGTTTGTTCTTACTTGACATTTTTATGGTGTCCTGAACACCCCTTGGGCCCCACTGTCTTCACCCAGGGCTTCTCTGCCCAGTCCAGACCCTCCGCCCCTGCGGTCACTCAAGCTCAGGGCTCCGCCCCAGCAGGGGCAGGTCTCGAGGGGTTCAGGGGCTCTAGGAGCAACCATCTCAGGCTCAAAAAGCTCATTTTGTTAAAAATATAGTTTTATCCTAAGATAAAATTTACCCTAAGATAAAATTTATCCTAAGACTAATTTTCAAAACCTGTATAAGATAAAATCTACACAGATACAAAAAATTATAAAATGTTCCCCCCAAATATTATTTGTCATGGTCATTGCTGGCTAATATTTAAAGGGTGTATTTATTCACATAATATTTTTAAATTAGTATCAAATATTACACTGGTACAAAACTAAAATGTGATTTCTTCTCTAATGACAAAATTTTCTTGGATTATTGGCCTACTCTTAAAAAGAGATTGTAAAATAAGTTTTTCTTTGTCTTCTGGGAAATCTGCCTAAATGGTAAACATTCTGTGTCTGATCAGAATATTTTCCTGTGCCTTATGTTTATCTTAATTATTAAAAAAAAAAACAAAATACAAGTCTGCTCACTGTCATACTGAAGACTCAGAACCCAACTATGTATGTTTACAAGAAAGACACTTAAGTCTAAGTAATAAAGAAAGACTGACAATAAAATGTTAGCAAGTATATCAGGCAAATGTAATAAATTTGAAAGTAGGAGTGGTAATATTACTATCCGATAACATAAAAACTATGCTAAAAAGTGGTAAGTAGGGTAGACTGTAATAAAATAAAGGGATAAGGATAAGAAGCATCATTAATGGATAAAACAGAAATAAATCCATATATCTAAAAAACAGAGCAGCAAACACATAGAGCAAAAAGCACAAAAAGTACTAGAAGGAACTATTTAAATAAAATTATAATGTAAGACATCAATATGGATTTCTCAGAATTAAACATATAAGCTGACATAACTTAGGACTTTTTTTGTTGTTTGGTTTTGTGCTATGGACTGAATTGTGTCCCCCCCCCCCAAATTCATGAATATGAAGCTCTACCCCCCAAAGTGATGGCATTTGGAGGTGTGGGCTTTGGGAGGTGATTAGGTCATGAAGGTAGAACCTCATGACAGGATCAGTGGCCTAAAAGACAGACTAGATCTCTCTCTCGCTGCCTTGTGAGAAGACAGCTGTCTCCAAGCCTGGAAGTGAGCCTTCACCCAGACCCCAATCTGCCAGCACCTGATCTAGGACTTCCCAGTCTCCCGAATTTGAGAAACAAATGTCTAGTGTTCAATCCACCTGGTCTAGGGTATTTAATTATAGTAGCCTGAGCTGACTAAGACGTTTTACTTTGTTTTGCTGTGCAAAAGCCCCGCCAACCTTCGCCAATATTTTATGATCAATTCACTACTAAAAAAGGAAATAAAAATTAGATTAACAATGAAATGTAACAGCATGCTCACCAGAATGAACAGTTAAAAAGAATGGTAGTAATTTTTTTACTGCCAGGGATGAAGGCAAAAGTTAACTGCTGTGCTTTGCCGTTAGAAATTAGAAATGCCCTAAGCTTTCTGCAAAGCAGTCTGGTAACATCTATTATTGTTTATAATTTGAAATGCGTGCACGTCTTGACCTATTACTTCGACTACCTGGAATCTTCCTTATAGAAATAAAAGCCTACCAATTAACTGCAGAATTGATTGAGAAAGAGAAAATGATGGAAACAGTAAATAATCATTCCTGGGGGAACAAGTGGTTGATTGAATTACGGTATATCCACACAATGTGGTATTTTGATGGCTTCTTTGCTTCATCCTTCCATTAATTCTAACTTTAGTGAATGCTACGTGTCAAATTATTCTACGTTCTGATGATACAATGGTGATCTCTCATGTATGGCTGTCTAGTGTGGAGAGAGAGAGAAAATAAACAAAAAATGTGTAGATGAATATTATAGTAGGCGGTGAGGGACGCCATGGAGGGAAAACAGGACTAGAAAAGAGATGGGAGCCCAGTACTGGGGGGCCGGTGTCAGGAGAGGCTTCACCCAGGGGCAGGCGGGCCTGAGGAGCTGAGGGACTCGGCCACTCCCCATCTCGGGACTTGTCTTATCTTTTAACAACTTCCTTTTGGAGATTTCCTCCCTTTGGCCTCTGACCCCTTCAGGCTCTATAAATAATCCTCTACCTACTGTTTCACTGATTCTGCAAAGACATTCAGCTCCCAAAGAGCTTCCTGTTAATTCGCCCACAATATTAAGACTGTCTCATTTTTTTGTAAGAAAAAGCCAGAAAGGGAAATAATATTTAGGAATGTGTACAATTAACCAGGCATTGTACTGCGTGTCCTACAAGATCTCCTTTTATCCATTTCCAAATACAGGAGGGATTATTAGTCTTAACTAAGCTCAACAGAGAAAGGTGAGAGTGAGCAATAAAAATATTCAAGTGTGAGTATTGGGAGAACAGGTGTGGACGTGAATCAGAAAAGTCAATACGGAAGGATCTGGAACAAAACTTTACGTTACGCCAGACATGAATACAGGGGCAAACATACTTTATTACTTCTATTAAGTAAGATCAGGCATCTTACTTACTCTCAAGGCATCAAAAAATTAGCTTCTGCCAAAAATTTAAATGATAATTCTGGAGACAAGCCTGGAAGCGCTCCTACAAGGTAGGGAAATACTGTGGTTTCTTTGAGGACGTCCTAAGAAGAGGCATATAGACGTGGCCACCACACATTCACACACAATTATTATGTCTTTCTGTGAAAGCTGAATGAAAAATGATTATTACATTCTTTTGAACATAAATACGATCCATAAACACCGAACGCTGGGATTATAGAAAATTCCTTGGTGACACGAAAACAAATGGGGCATTTTAGGAAACACAGATTAGGGATGGCCGTGCCCTCTTATCAAGTGATTCTGTTAGAAACGGGTAGCTGAGGGTTGCGAGTGGAAGTTCATGGTCTCATGGCGATAAGCAGCGGGCACTGGGCCCTTCTCTGTCAGCCGGATGCTGCCCCGGGTCACTGTTCCACCTTCGCCCCTTGCATCTTAGAGCAAATGAGGCGGTCTTGGAAAGCTCCCCCAAACTAAGCTCAGGTTTCAATATCTTTCTTTTACATGCATGAAAAAATGTTGTAGGTATTTTTTATAAATGAAAAAATATAAAATGAAGAGTTCATAAAATTTTTCACAGCAAGTGCACTATTTCAGGTTGCAGTTCCTATTTCTAAGAAATTAAAAACTACTTTTATATAGATTATACAGATGAAAGAATCATATAAGATTCACTTGGCTCTTATTTCCTTCTTTCTTTGATGAATTTGATTTGCAGCGTGGCAAACATCCTGTTTCTACTGACATACTTGGGTCAAATCAGAAATGACTAAGGTGGAGGAGGGCTAATCGTGTTGTTTAAAAATCTAAGCACTTCAAAATTATTACCTTTACTCCCCACGTTGTTCTACTCTTTAGCACTTCAGCCAAAATGCTGGAAAATATTCCTACTCTTTCAATTCAACTGGAAGCTCAACGCTGTCTCTAATTCCTTTTCTAATCGGAGTTGCCACAAATGCTTTATTTCCTTGCTAAATACACGTTATGGCTGAGCTTGGAAGTAAAAACAATGTTCAGACTTCTGTTCAGCATCTAAGTAAAGAGTAAACTTTGACCTAAGTAATTCACTGGACATAAAATCCCATATCAAAGACAACGACACAGGGGCTTCCCTGGTGGCGCAGTGGTTAAGAATCCGCCTGCCAATGCAGGGGACACGGGTTCGGGCCCTGGTCTGGGAAGATCCCACATGCCGCAGAGCAACTAGGCCCGTGAGTCACAACTACTGACTGAGCCTGCGCGTCTGGAGCCTGTGCCCCGCAACAAGAGAGGCCGCGATAGTGAGAGGCCCGTGCACCACGATGAAGAGTGGCCCCCGCTTGCCGCAACAAGAGAAAGCCCTCACACAGAAACGAAGACCCGACACAGCCAAAAAAAAAAAAAAAAAAAAGACAACGACACACATCAAATTTAGAAGCCTTACTGCTTCTCTCCGGCCGCAGCGATGCTTTCGTCTTCTTGTTCTGGCTCCCACTCTCATGCAGGGCCTTGAACCAGTCCCGCAGTCTGCTGGCCATCTCCCTGAGCTCCAGGTCACTGCAGGCTGAAAGCAAAGAGGAACAACACAAAGCCTGAAGAGTCACTGAGCATCATGTCAATGCTTGTTCTCAAATTATTCCAATACCTAAAAGGTAACAACAACTAAAAGAGGAAAACTAATACAGTTGCTAATTGTGCTTTAGCCTTGAAGAACGAAATACGTGTTTGCAACATAACAAGATATAACAGTAACACTTCTTTAATAAAGAAATATGACTACTGGAATTCTGCTTGCACTCTTCAGAGGGTCTCCTTGTGAACATCACATGGATCTAGTCATAATATTCACGTACTGAACACATCATGGGAAGATGCTGGTGGGTCGTCTGGGGAAATAAGGGGCTGAAAAACCAAAATGAATACTTACACATTTATTACTGGCTCTACCTATTGTAATACCTTATGATTTATAAACCTGCATGAGTATGTGCAATATATGTAGGAATTATCAAATATAAATATGTGCTGTTTTTATTTGGCTTCATCTTAATCCTACATATTTTTTGACCACAGAAAAGGAAGAGCTCTTATTTGACATTAGGAAAGATAGAAAATATTTCAGAAAATGATATCATATTTCTGTTGTAAAAGAAATGTGTTAGCAAACTTTGACATTTGGACTTAAATTAATTCCTCTTTTCAAAATATTGTTATTTACCAGTAATTATGTTCTTAAAATTAGTCTATACAATAAGAGTAGCAGAATATATTTTATAAATATGTATGTGTGTGTGAGACTAGTGCTAAAATATGGTAGGTCAAATTCAGTAATTTGTTGCCAAAATATTTTGAAAATATAAGAAATACTTATTTATATTGTTAATGGAGACCTCATTCCTCTTCAAGTAACTAATGTGCAATTTCCTGAACCGAGTGCCCTTTAACACTCTTCCTGCTCAGTTTGTTAAAAACAATAATTTACACAATGATATTAAAGTGTTACATTACACTTAATATATGCTGTACACATTATATTACAATACGTATTATATATAATGTAACATGTACAACATAAAAAATATAGTATAGTGTAATGCAATATAATTTAAGAATCTAAGCCCACTTCCTGGTATTAAATAAAACTGCAGATTAATAGGCCCTCCCGGTACCCAGTGAGGTGGATGACCCGTATCAGCAAATCACTGTGACATTTCAGGACCCTGGAGGCACAAAACAAGACCCTAAGACAGCTGTGGAGGGAAAGCAACACAAAGTGCCGTGTGCAAAGAATAAAGGCTTGGAATGTCTTCAGACTTTCCAGGAGTAACATTGACAGGCAGAAAGACAACTGGAAAATTACTTCGTAGTTTATACCGGGAATCCTACATCCAGAAAAATCAGGTGGGAGAGTAAGCTAAAGATATTTGAAATATACAAGATCCCAAGATTAACCACCCACATCACCTTTCCCCACGAGCCGCTGGAAGATGTGATCCATCAGAGAGAGAACTGACGAGGGGATGTGAGACACAGGAAATATGAGCCTTAGAAGTGAGGCGGTTTCTGGGACGACGGGAAAGAGGGTCCCAGGACGCGTGCTGTGGGTTTGAGCATCGCTGATCAAGGGTTAGGGCTGCAGGATTTACAGCTATCATTTCATCCAGGGAAACAATGAGCTACGTGAAGGTGGAAGAAAACGTCACCTTTACAGGTCACGTCCAGGCTGGCTGAGGCTGAGGGACGGAGACAAAGAGTCCCTCTAATGTGACCGTGGACACTCCAGCCCGCAGCTCTGTGCCCACAGACATCCAGGCGAGAGTCTGCTGACTCCACAAACTGCTATGCAGAAGAAGACGAAAGCCCACCTGAAGAAAGGCATTCTTCTACATAAGCACATATGCTCATTTACCTGACACGCAGCTCTGGAGGGAAAAGACAAGGCTGATGAGGCTAGTTCTCTCCAGCGGGGGGAACCAGATGAAGGAAGGAAAGTGCTGTGAGGGAGTCTTATGTTTACCGTTCATCTCTTTTTTCCTATTCAATTGTGTGCTTAAACCCCTATTAACATTCAAAAATAAATAGAAAGTTTTAAATTTCTTTCAAGAATTAATTACAATGCTTCTAACCCTTCACCCAGCATTTCTCTTTCTTAAAAATTATCTTGCAGGTGTACCAAACATACACAAGCTTATTTAAATTGCACAACATCATTTATTCAGCACGTCTCTAACAGCAGAGGGGTTAACAACACTGCTCATTGGCAGTGGCCTGGTGATAAGCCAGGGACATCCACCCCCAATGAAGCTCTGAGTCAGTAATACGTTAAGAAGGTCATTATGTACAGACTTGGACCAATACCTACACTACAGCTTCTGGTGAAAAAAGATGAACACAAAAGATGTTTGGTACACTTCCGTTTGTATAAAAAGGGAGGAAAATGTGTTTGTTCATGTATGCCTAAAATATCTCCGGAAGTACACAGGAGAGATTGAGAGACTTTCACCTCTGCAAGGGGGATGGGGGAGAGGAGATCCAGGTTGGTGGAGACGTCTGTGTATGTACAGTTATACTTTTATTTTATTTTTTATTTTTTCCCACCCGTATGATAGTCCTTTATTTATATATTTACTTATTTAACTTTCATTTATAATTTTAAACATTACAGCATGTTAATGCATTACCTACTTTAAACAAATAAACATTCAAAAATGAATTTTAGTTCTCTCTTTCCTTTATCCACCTTATATTTTTCCCAAACCACACCTAGCAAAGAGCAGTTTCATCCAATAAAATACCTGCTGAAAAATGATAAAAAGTCTGTTGAAAAGATGGTATAAATTTTCTTTTATTCTGTTAATTTTAGTGATATAGTGCTTACCATGTATATCTAATGAAATGTTTGTAAACTTGTATGATTTTTATGAGGTTAAGTAATTTACATTTAAAAATAATACCATTAAAAAAATTTTCCTCAAATATGAGACATTACACAGCTTTACTGTGTGTCACACACACCTAAGCTTAAGTTTCAACAGAAGGTTATGTATGTCTTGTAATAGAACATTCTAGGAATTAAGAATCCTGTGGTAATAATAATAATGATATGATAATAGCAGCTAACACTACACACTTACTGCTAGTTCTTTACAGATATGAGCACGTTTAATCCTTATAAAAACTCTATGAAGATTATACTACTGGGAGGACCTTCAAGATGGCAGAGGAGTGAGATGTGGAGATCACCTTCCTCCCCACAAATACATCAGAAATACATCTACATGTGGAACAACTCCTACAGAACACTCACTGAACGCTGGCAGAAGACGTCAGACCTCCCAAAAGGCAAGAAACTCCCCACGTACCTGGGGAGGGCAAAAGAAAAAAGAAAAAACAGAGACAAAAGAACAGGGACGGGACCCTGCACCAGTGGGAGGGAGCCGTGAAGGAGGAAAGGTTTCCACGCACTAGGAGCCCCTTCGTGGGCAGAGACTGCGGGTGGCGGAGGGGGGAGCTTCGGAGCCACGGAGGAGAGTGCAGCAACAGGGGTGCGGAGGGCAAAGCGGAGAGATTCCCGCACGGAGGCTCGGCGCCGAGCAGCACTCACCAGCCCGAGAGGCTTGTCTGCTCACCCGCCGGGGCGGGCGGGGCTGGGAGCTGAGGCTTGGGCTTCGGTCGGATCGCAGGGAGAGGACTGGGGTTGGTGGCATGAATACAGCCTGAAGGGGTTAGTGCGCCACAGCTAGCCGGGAGGGAGTCCAGGAAAAAGTCTGCAGCTGCCGAAGAGGCAAAAGACTTTTTCTTGCCTCTTTGTTTCCCGCTGCGCGAGGAGAGGGGATTCAGAGCACCGCCTAAACGAGCTCCAGAGACGGGCGCGAGCCGCGGCTATCAGCACGGGCCCCAGAGATGGGCATGAGACGCTAAGGCTGCTGCTGCTGCCACCGAGAAGCCTGTGTGCGAGCACAGGTCACTCTCCACACCACCCCTCCCGGGAGCCTGTGCAGCCCGCCACTGCCAGGGTCCCGTGATCCAGGGACAACTTCCCCGGGAGAACGCACGGCGCGCCTCGGGCTGCTGCAACGTCACGACGCCTCTGACGCCGCAGGCTCGCCCCGCCTCCTCCGTACCCCTCCCTCCCCCCGGCCTGAGTGAGCCAGAGCCCCCGAAGCAGCTGCTCCTTTAACCCCGTCCTGTCTGAGCGAAGAACAGATGCCCTCAGGCGACCTACACACAGAGGCGGGGCCACATCCAAAGCTGAGCCCCGGGAGCTGTGCGAACAGGGAAGAGAAAGGGAAATCTCTCCCAGCAGCCTCAGAAGCAGCGGATTAAAGCTCCACAGTCAACTTGATGTACGCTGCATCTCTGGAATACCTGACTAGACAATGAATCATCCCAAAATTGAGGCAGTGGACTTTGTGAGCAACTGTAGACTTGGGGTGTGCTGTATGTGACTGACCAGTTTCTGATTTTTATGTTTATCGTAGTTTACTTTTTAGCGCTTGTTATCATTGGTGGATTTCTTTATTAGTTTGGTTGCTCTCTTCTTTTTTTTAAAATTACTTTTAAAATATATTTTCATAATATTTAAAAAATGTTTTATTTTAATAACTTTATTTATTTCTTTTCTTTTCTTTCTTTCTTTTTTTTTTCTCCCTTTTCGTCTCAGCCATGTGGCTGACAGGGTCTTGGTGCTCCAGCCTGGTGTCAGACCTGAGCCTCTGAGGTGGGAGAGCCAAGTTCAGGACACTGGACCACCAGAGACCTCCCGACCCTACATAATATCAATTGGCTAGAGCTCTCCCAGAGATCACGGTCTCAGCGCTAAGACCCAGATCCACTCAATGACCAGCAAGCTCCAGTGCTGGACACCCCATGCCAAACAACTAGCAAGACAGGGACACAACCCCACCCATTAGCAGAGATGCTGCCTAAAATCTTAATAAGTTCACAGACACCCCAAAACACACCACTGGGCATGGTCCTGCCCACCAGAAAGGCAAGATCCAGCCTCATCCACTAGAACAAAGGCACAAGGCCTTTCCACCAGGAAGTCTACACAACCCACTGAACCAACCTTACACACTGGGGGCAGACACCAAAAACAACAGGAACTATGAACCTGGAGCCTGCGAAAAGGAGAACCCCAAACACGGTAGGTTAAGCAAAATGAGAAGACAGAGAAATACACAGCAGATGAAGGAGCAAGGTAAAAACCCACCAGACCAAACGAATGAATAGGAAATAGGCAGTCTACCTGAAAAAGAATTCAGAGTAATGATAGTAAAGATGATCCAAAATCTTGGAAATAGAATGGAGAAAACATAAGAAACGTTTAACAAGGACCTAGAAGAACTAAAGAGCAAACCAACAATGATGAAAAACAAAATAAATGAAATTAAAAATTCTCTAGAAGGAATCAATAGCAGAATAACAGAGGCAGAAGAATGGATAAGTGACCTGGAAGATAAGATAGTGGAAATAACTACCACAGAGCAGAATAAAGAAAAAAGAATGTAAAGAATTGAGGACAGTCTCAGAGACCTCTGGGACAACATTAAATGCACCAATATTCGAATTATAGGGGTCCCAGAAGAAGAAGAGAAAAAGAAAGGGACTGAGAAAATATTTGAAGAGATTATAGTTGAAAACTT
Organism: Balaenoptera acutorostrata; assembly: GCF_949987535.1. Lineage (NCBI taxonomy): Eukaryota > Metazoa > Chordata > Mammalia > Artiodactyla > Balaenopteridae > Balaenoptera > Balaenoptera acutorostrata. Next base: position 560,581 of record NC_080069.1, read on the forward strand.
CCCTAATATGGGAAAGGAAATAGTCAGTCAAGTCCAGGAAGCGCAGAGAGATCCACACAGGATAAATCCAAGGAGAAACATGCCAAGACACATATTAATCAAACTACCAAAAAGTAAATACCAAGAAAAATACTAAAAGCAGCATGGGAAAAGTAACAAATAACATACCAGGGACTCTCCATAAGGTTAACAGCTGATCTTTCAGCAAAGACTCTGCAAGCCAGAAGGGAGTGGCAGGACATATTTAAAGTAATGAAAGGGAAAAATCTACCACCAAGATTACTCTACCTTGCAAGGATCTCATTCAGATTCGACCAACAAATTAAAACCTTTACATACAAGCAAAAGCTAAGAGAATTCAGCACCACCAAATCAGCTTTACAACAAATGCGAAAGGAACTTCTCTTGGCAGGAAATACAAGAAAAGGAGAACACCTACAATAAGAAACCCAAAACAGTTAAGAAAATGGCAATATGAACATACATATCAATAACTACCGTAAATGTAAATGGATTAAATGCTACAACCAAAAGACATCAACCAGCTAAATGGATACAAAAACAAGACCCACATATATGCTGTCTACAAGAGACACACTTCAGACCTAGGGACAAATACAGACTGAAATAGAGGGGATGGAAAAAGATATTCCATGCAAATGGAAATCAAAAGAAAGCTGGAGTAGCAATTCTCATATCAGACAAAATAGACTTTAAAATAAAGACTATTACAAGAGATAAAGAAGGAGACTACATAATGATCAAGGGATCAATCCAAGAAGAAGATATAACAATTGTAAATATTTATGCACCCAACATAGGAGCACCTCAATACATAAGGCAAATGCTAACAACCATAAAAGGGGAATCTGACAGTAACACAATCATAGTAGGGGATTTTAACACCCCACTTTCACCAATGGACAGATCATCCAAAATGAAAATAAATAAGGAAACACAAGCTTTAAATGATACATTAAACAAGATGGACTCAGTTGATATTTATAGGATCTTCCATTCAAAAACAACAGAATACACTTTCTTCTCAAGTGCTCATGGAACATTCTCCAGAATAGATTATATCTTGGTATCTTGGGTCACAAATGAAGCCTTGGTAAATTTAAGAAAATTGAAATCGTATCAAGTATCTTTTCTGACCACAATGCGATGAGACTAGATATCAATTACAGGAAAAAAAACTGTAAAAAATACAAGCACGTGGAGGCTAAACAATACACTACTAAATAACCAAGCGATCACTGAAGAAATCAAAGAGGAAATCAAAAAACACCTAGATACAAATGACAATGAAAACACAACGGCTCACAACCTATGGGATGCAGCAAAAGCAGTTCTAAGAGGGAAATTTATAGCAATACAGTCCTACCTCAAGAAACAAGAAACACCTCAAATAAACAACCTAATCTTACACCTAAAGCAATTAGAGAAAGAAGAACAAAAAAACCCCAAAGTTAGCAGAAGGAAAGAAATCATAAAGATCAGATCGGAAATAAATGGAAAAGAAATGAAGGAAACAATAGCAAAGATCAATAAAACTAAAAGCTGGTTCTTTGAGAAGATAAACAAAGTTGATAAACCTTTAGCCAGACTCATCGAGAAAAAAAGGGAGAAGACTCAAATCAATAGAATTAGAAATGAAAAAGGAGAAGTAACAACTGACACTGCAGAAATACAAAGGATCACGATAGATTAATATAAGCAACTATGCCAATAAAATGGACCATCTGGAAGAAATGGACAAAATCTTAAAAAAGCACAACGTTCCAAGACTGAACCAGGAAGAAATAGAAAATATAAACAGACCGATCACAAGCACTGAAATTGAGACTGTGATTAAAAATCTTCCAACACAAGCCCAGGACCAGATGTCTTCACAGGCGAATTCTATCAAACATTTAGAGAAGAGCTAACACCTATCCTTCTCAAACTCTTCCAAAATATAGCAGAGGACACTACCAAACCCATTCTATGAGGACACAATCACCCTGATACCAAAACCAGACAAAGATGTCACAAAAAAAAGAAACCGCAGGCCAATATCACTGATGAACATAGACACAAAAATCCTCAACAAAATACTAGCAAACAGAATCCAGCAGCACATTCAAAGGATAATATACCATGATAAAGTGGGGTTTAATCCCAAGAATGCAAGGATTCTTCAATATATGCAAATCAATCAATGTGATACAACATATTAACAAATTGAAGGATAAAAACCATATGATAATCTCAATAGATGCAGAAAAATATTTCGACAAAATTCAACACCCATTTATGATAAAAACTCTCCAGAAAGTAGGCACAGAGGGAACTTACCTCAACATAATAAAGACCATATATAACAAACCCACAGCCAACATTGTTGTCAATGGTGAAAAACTGAAACCATTTCCACTAAGATCCAGAACAAGACAAGGTTGCCCATTCTCATCACTATTACTCAACATAGTTTTGGAAGTTTTAGCCACAGCAATCAGAGAAGAAAAAGAAATAAAAGGAATCCAAATCAGAAAAAAAGAAGTAAAGCTGTCACTGTTTGCAGATGACATGATACTATACATAGAGAATTCTAAAGATGTTACCAGAAAACTACTAGAGCTAATAAATGTATATGGTAAAGTAGCAGGATACAAAATTAATGCACAGAATTCTCCTGCATTTCTATACACTAATGATGAAAAATCTGAAAGGGAAATTAAGGAAACACTCCCATTTACCACTGCAACAAAAAGAATAAGATACCAAGGAATAAACCTACCTAAGGAGACAAAAGACCTGTGTGCAGAAAACTATAAGACACTGATGAGAGAAATTAAAGAGGATACCAACAGATGGAGAGATATACCATGTTCTTGGATTGGAAGAATCAGCACTGTGGAAATGACCATACTACCCAAAGCAATCTACAGATTCAATGCAATCCCTATCAAACTACCACTGGCATTTTTCACAGAACTAGAACAAAAAATTTCACAATTTGTATGGAAACATAAAAGACCCCAAATAGCCAAAGCAATCTTGAGAAAGAAAAACGGAGCTGGAGGAATCAGGCTCCCTGACTTCAGACTCTACTACAAAGCTACAGTAATCAAGACAGTATGGTACTCGCACAAAAGCAGAAATACAGATCAATGGAACAGGATAGAAAACCCAGAGATAAACCCACACACATATGGTCACCTTATCTTTGATAAAGGAGGCAAGAATACACAACGGAGAAAAGACAGTCTCTTCAATAAGTGGTGAGGGGAAAACTGGACAGCCACATGTAAAAGCATGAAATTAGAACACTACCTAACACCATATACAAAAATAAACTCAAAATGGTTTAAACACCTAAATGTAAGGCCAGACACTATAAAACTCTTAGAGGAAAACACAGGCAGAACACTCTATGACATCAATCACAGCAAGATCCTTTTTGACCCACCTCCTAGAGAAATGGAAAGAAAAACAGAAATAAACAAATGGGACCTAACTAAACTTAAAAGCTTTTGCACAGCAAAGGAAACCATAAACAAGACGAAAAGACAACCCTCAGAATGGGAGAAAATATTTGCAAACGAAGCAACTGACAAAGGATTAATCTCCAAAATATACAAGCAGCTCATGCAGCTTAATATCAAAAAAACAAACAACCCAATCCAAAAATGGGCAGAAGACCTAAATAGACATTTCTCCAAAGAAGATATACAGATTGCCAACAAACACATGAAAGGATGCTCAACATCACCAATCATTAGAGAAATGCAAATCAAAACTATAGTGAGGTATCATCTCACACCGGTCAGAATGGCCATCATCAAAAAATCTACAAACTATAAATGCTGGGGAGGGTGTGGAGAAAAGGGAACACTCTTGCACTGTTGGTGGGAATGTAAATTGATACAGTCACTATGGAGAACAGTATGGAGGTTCCTTAAAAAACTAAAAATAGAACTACCATATGACCCAGCAATCCCACTACTGGGCATATACCTGGAGAAAACCATAATTCAAAAAGAGTCATGTACCACCATGTTCACTGCAGCTCTATTTACAATAGCCAGGACATGGAAGCAACCTAAGTGTCCATCGACAGATGAATGGATAAAGAAGATGTGGCACATATATACAGTGGAATATTACTCAGCCATAAAAGGAAACGAAATTGAGTTATTTGTAGTGAGGTGGATGGACCTAGAGTCTGTCAAACGGAGTGAAGTAAGTCAGAAAGAGAAAAACAAATACCATATGCTAACACATATATGTGGAATCTAAAAAAAAAAGGTTCTTTAGAACCTAGGGGCAGGACAGGAATAAAGACGCAGATGTAGAGAATGGACTTAAGGACACAGGGAGGGGGAAGGGTAAGCTGGGACGAAGTGAGAGAGTGGCATGGACATATATACACTACCAGATGTAAAATAGATAGCTAGTGGGAAGCAGCCGCATAGCACAGGGAGATCAGCTCGGTGCTTTGTGATCACCTAGAGTGGGGGGATAGAGAGGGTGGGAGGGAGATGCAAGAGGGAGGGGATATAGGGATATATGTATACGTATAGCTGATTCACTTTGTTATACAGCAGAAACTAACACACCATTGTAAAGCAATTACACTCCAATAAAGATGTTAAAAAAACCCCAATATTTGCTATGAAGCACCAATTGGAAAATTTTGGCAATTATGAATATTTTATGTAGGTTTTTGCGTGCATATGTTTTTATTTCTCCTAGTGAAGTAATTAGAATTGGAATTACAGGATCTTGGGGTACGTTAGTTTCGTAATAAACCTTTTTTTTCAAAGTTAAAAAAAAAAGATTATAGTACTACTGCTTCCATATAAGTGTCCGGAAATTGAGGCATTGAGAGCTTTAAAACCGTCTGAGCTCAGAGAAGTGGGAGAACCAAGTTCTGAACCCAAAAGGATAGACGTCAGAGCCCAGGTTCTTAATCCTGACGGGAAACCCCCCTCAGTAGTCCCAGTAATAATAATCACCACCACTGCCGCAGCCGCGGCAGCAAAGCCGTACTTGGAATAGCCAAGTCAAAGCTTCACTCCAAGCCCAGGAATTTCCGCTCTGGGAAGTGAGGACTGGAGTCCTCAGTACTGATGCATGGTGATCGCCATGCAGAGCTGGGTGATGTTAGCAAAACACACTTCTTGAAGAAAATAACACGAAACCTACGTAAATACATCTTCTTGACTAGGAAGGAATCATTTGTCTTCAAGTCCAATTTTCGTGCCAGTTAAGAACAGATCCCAGAGATGCGACGAACACCAAATGCAGGAGAGTTTACGCTGCTACAGACCTCACAGCAGTTCACAGAGGCCACGATGGAGGTCACAGGAGACGTGCCTTCCCCTAATCGTTTAAGAGAAGCCACAGTGTTGCCCTCACTTTCTATGAGTCCAGCTGCCCTTGCCGTACACATGCCTAGCTCACGCAAGCTTGAAATATATTACTTACAGGACGACAGTCACAATTCCCTGGCTACCAAATCCTTTGCTACAGACACGCTCTGACAGGAACAGGAGCAGTCAGACCCCACCCACGCGAGGGTCTGACGGCCACCAGCACTTCAGTAGTGTTCTTTTCCAGAAAAAGTCAGTGAATGTCTTTTCCTGATGTTTTCCACAAGTTCTACTATACTGATTTTTTTCTACATATAGACTCTTACATTTATATAGCATGAAATGGTTTGAATGAGGTTTCACATTTGATTTTAATGTCAAGCCTGGAAGATTAGGTAAAGGATATTAACATTTTTTCTTTTTATAGCTATGGAAACTGGGACACAGAAGTTAAATGCTGCCCTAAATTTTATAGCCAGTAGTGACTAGAGCAGGCTTGGTGCTCACTGATTTAATTGTATTTGTAGTCAGGAGTGAATAACAGAACAATAAATCATAATCAATGTGAATAAAAGAAAAGCTGGGTTTCAATGCAAGGTTCTTCAATTGTGTCCAGTTATAAACTAGGGCCTGATGTTACACAAAGCAAAGCAGTGAAAAGGGAAGAGGTCTTAGAGGTTTAAAAAGTTACATATTGTATTTATAGCTGTGTACACACACACAGGTCTTTGACAAGAGAAAAAAACATGTAGAAGAAAGGATGGGATTATTGTAGAAGGTAAAATAAAAGCAAGAGAGAGAAATTACAGAGGAAGAACATAAAAGAGATGCTAGGAGACAGGGGGGGATCTGTCTAGAAGTCCAGTATCTGACTTACACAGTTATTGAGAAAGAATTTGAGGTGGATAAACTACTTTAAAAATACAGAAAATAATTCCTATAACTGCAGAAGGAGAGAAGTTTTCAGAGAGAGGGACCCCCTGAGTTCTTAGCTGAATGAATTAAACATACACATATACACACTCATACAAAGACATCTTTGAAAATAGAATATGTAATATAAAACGATTATAAGAGCTTTCAGGAAGCAAACAAAACTGAACAAATAAACAATCAAACAAAAACAAACAAATGGTTACTACCAAAGGCAAAGAATCAGCTTGGTATCTCAATAATCATTAGCAATAATGGATTACAGACAATTATGAAGCAAGCCTTCAACATTCTAAAGAAAACTGATTTGAATCTTGTATCCCACATCCATTCAATTATCAATCAATAGGGCAGAATAAAGGCAGTTGAGCTGAGCAAGGACTCAGAGATTTTTGCATTCCACACCACCAGAAGAATGGGCTGAAGCAAAATGAGAGAGGAAATTAAGAAAAACAAAGGCAAGAAATTCACAAAAGAAACACGGAGAACGATGTACTCAAACGAGTTGTGCAACAGATCTGGGGGACGGCTCAGGGGGGAACAGACCCAGGTGGTGAGGAGAGGGGTGTGACGGAGCTTGTGAAAACTCATCACAGTCGTGATAAAGGCAGCTGGGGCGGAAATGGTAGAGTGCACTTCAAATTTATGCTGGGGATACTCTCCACTGAGACTGAAGAAAATGCAGTTGTACTGACGAAATTCTACCATAAATTCTCACTCTGCAGTGAACAATATTTACATTATCATTGTAGGGTAAAAGTTCTTGATAGCAAAGTGACTCATCTTAAAGAATTCACAGAAGACCTAATGGTGGTTATAGTATAGTATAATCTAAGTGTTGTCACTCTTGGGAAGGAGTGGTCCCACTATGGCCACTGGACGTGGGGAGACAGAGGTGAAGACATGTAGAGTGAACAGCCAATGTTCCCATTTTACAAAATGAGCAGGCAAGAGCCATCTGCGGACCTGGAGGCAGATGGTTACGTGTTCTGGGTTTTGTTTTTTTTGCTACTGTTATTGCTTTTTGAAATTAAAACAACTGGAAAACTAAGAACAGCCATATCTTTATACTGGACAGTGGGAGGGAAGTGAAATTTATTCTCATTTATCAAAGCAGAACATCTAAAGGTAATGGTTGAAGTTGATACATAGCCATTTCACCAATAGCTAATCACCAGATGGGGAAAACCATCAGGGCTCAAAAATGACCAGCTCTGTGACCAGGGCTGGGATGAGGAGTGTGGCAGGGGGCCACTGGGGGTTTTATTATAATCCCTTCCAAGCCTTTCACTTCTCAGCTACACTTGAAAATCAGCAGCAGAGGGTCACTCCCCTCTCAGCACCATGTCTCCCCTTTATGCAAACCCTGGGGGGCTACTGTGTGCACAACGAGGGGCGGGAGCTGAGGGGGGCAGTTTGCATTACAACACGGAGGGACCAGCTTCCTCTACACACCTATGAGCTCAGAGCATTCGTCACCTCACTTCAAATCATAGTTGTTCGGTGGCAAATCTGGTACTGCTAATTCAGAACAATGTCTATTCTGCTAAACCAGCCTCTTTTTCCCACCATTAAACAAAATAATATTATTAAGATGTCACTGGCAGGGCAGACACAAAGACCTGTGAACCCACATCTGTATGGGTCCACATGCGGAGGATCACCCAGAGTGAGGATGGATGGAGAGATCTGGGGACATTCAGTGCCTTCAGATGCCCAAGGCATTTTCTTTTGGAGGCCCCTACCTGTAGCACACATTAAAAATAATATATTAGGTATAAAATCTTTGAAAATATTTTTTAAAATTTTGCAAGTTAATTTAATTAACTCATTCATTTTAAAATTGGCAATGATTTATCTGAAAGTCTTGAGCAAATCAGGAATTCTTCCCAAATCAGAAACTTTAAACATTCCTGAAGTTTAATTAAATTTTATAAACACAAAATTTAAAAATTAGAGAAATGCAAATCAAAATTACAACGAGGTACCATCTGATACTGGTCAGAATGGCCATCATCAAAAAGTATACAAACAAAAAATGCTGGAGAGGGTGTGGAGAAAAGGGAACCCTCCTACACTGTTGGTGGGAATATAAATTGGTGCAGCCAGTATGGAGAACAGTATGGAGGTTCCTTTAAAAAATAAAAATAGAAATACTATAGGATCCAGTAATGTCACTCCTGGGCATATACCTGGACGAAAATATAATTCAAAAAGACACATGCACCCCAATCTTCATATCAGCACTACTTACAATAGCCAAGACATGGAAGCAACCTAAATATCCATCAACAGATGAATGGATAAAGAAGATGTGGTACATATATACAATGGAATATTACTCAGCCATAAAAAAAGAATGAAATAATGTCATTTGCAGCAACATGGATGGACCTAGAGATCATCATACTAGGTGAAGTAAGTCAGAAAGAGAAGGACAAATATTGTGTGATATCACTTACGTGTGGAATCTTAAAAAATGGTACAAATGAACTTATTTACAAAACAAAAATAGACTTACAGACATTGAAAACAAACTTAGGGTTACCAAAGGGGAAAGGGGGGGAGGGATAAATTGGGAATTTGCGTTTAACACTACTGTACATAAAATAAACAACAAGGACATACTGTATAGCACAGGGAACTATATTCATTATCTTACAATAACCTCTAATGGAAAAGAATCTGAAAAAGAATATATATATAGCTGACTCACTTTGATGTACACCTGAAACAGTGTAAGTTAACTATACTTAAATTTAAAAAAAAAAAAATCTCAGTTAACAATTCCTGCAGGCTTTGTGGTGGACAGACGGAAGTGTCTGGGGTCGATCCCATTACACGTGTTACAGGAGCCATGTCTCCGCAGCTCAAAGTACAAAATCAGACAAGTTGCCCTCCAGACGCTCTTGACCCTCACCCCACCCCAGACACAGACACACAGACACACACACACACGCGCATCTTAGAGAAGACTTCTCACCAAGATTACATCAGTCTCAGAGTGCTGTGCCTTAAAGTCATACTAAAAATTTTACATGATAAATTATGGAACTAAAATCATGAGCCTTCAGTACTGCTATATATCATACAGTTTTATTAAAACATGAGCTACAATTTCTATAGCAGTTGAAGAATACTGATGCTCACAAGCGTATTTGAAACTCTCTGATTCATGGATAATTTTTTAAAATTTTTTAAATTAATTTTTATTGGAGTATAGTTGCTTTACAATGCTGTGTTACTTTCTACCATACAGCAAAGTGCATCAACTGTACGTATACATATATCCCCTTGTTTTTGGATTTCCTTCCCATTTAGGTCACCACAGAGCATTGAGTAGAGTTCCCTGTACTGTACAGTGGGTTCTCATTAGTTATCTGTTTTATACATAGTATCAATAGTGTTTATGTGTCAATCCCAATCTCCCAATTCATCCCACTCCCCCTTTTCCCCCTTGGTATCCATACTTTTGTTCTCTACATCTGTGTCTCTATTTCTGATTCACAGATAAGTTCATCTACACCATGTTTCTAGATTCCACATACATACATTAATATACAACATTTGTTTTTCTCTTTCTGATTTCCTTCGCTCTGTATCACAGTCTCTAGGTCCATCCACATCTCTACAAATGTCCCAATTCCGTTCCTTTTTATGGCTGAGTAATATTCCATTGTATATATTTACCACATCTTCTTTATCCATTCGTCAGTTGATGGACATTTAGGTTGCTTCCATGTCCTGACTATTGTAAAGAGTGCTGCAATGAACACTGTGGTACATGTCTCTTTTTGAATTATGGTTTTCTCTGGGTACATGTCCAGTAGTGGGACTGCTGGGTCATATGGTGGTTCTATTTTTAGTTTTTTAAGGAACCTCCATACTGTTCTCCATAGTGGCTGTATCAATTTACATTCCCACCAACAGTGTAGGAGGGTTCCCTTTTCACCACACCCTCTCCAGCATTTATTGTTTGCAGATTTTCTGAGGCCATTCTGACAAGTGTGAGGTGATACCTCATTGTGGTTTTGATTTGCATTTCTCTAATAATTAGTGATGTCGAGCATCTTTTCATGTGTTTGTTGGCTATCTGTATGTCTTCGTTGGAGAAATGTCTTTTTAGGTCTTCCACCCATTTTTTGATTGGGTTTTTTATTTTTTTGATATTGAGCTGCATGAGCTGTTTGTATATTTTGGAGATTAATCCTTTGTCTGTTGATTCGTTTGCAAATATTTTCTCCCATTCTGAGGGTTGTCTTTTTGTCTTGTTTATGGTTTCCTTTGCTGTGTAAAAGCTTTTAAGTTTAGTTAGGTCCCATTTGTTTATTTTTGTTTTTATTTCCATTACTCTAGGAGGTGAATCAAAAAAGATCTTGCTGTGATTTATGTCAAAGGGTGTTCTTCCTATGTTTTCCTCTAAGAGTTTTATAGTGTCCAGTTTTACATTTAGGTCTCTAATCCATTTTGTGTTTATTTTTGTGTATGGTGTTAGGTAGTGTTCTAATTTCATTCTGTTATATGCAGCTGTCCAGTTTTCCCAGCACCACTTATTGAAGAGACTGTCTTTTCTCCATTGTATATTCTTGCCTCCTTTGTCATAAATTAATTGACCATTGGTGTGTGGGTTTATCTCTGGGCTTTCTATCCTGTTCCATTGATTTATATTTCCATTTTTGTGCCAGTACCATACTGTCTTGGCTACTGTAGCTTTGTAGTATAGCCTGAAGTTAGGGAGCCTGATCCCTCCACCTCCGTTTTTCTTTCTCAAGATTGCTTTGGCTATTTGGGGTCTTTTGTGTTTCCGTACAAATTGTGAAATTTTTTGTTCTAGTTCTGAGAAAATGTCATTGGTAGTCTGATAGGGATTGCATTGAATCTGTAGATTGCTTCGGGTACTATAGTCATTTTCACAATATTGATTCTTCCAATCCAAGAACACGGTATATCTCTCCATCTGTGTCGTCTTTCATTTCTTTCATCAGCCCCTTATAGTTTTCTGAGTACGGGTCTTTTGCCTCCTTAGGTAGGTTTATTCCTAGGTATTTTATTCTTTTTGTTGCAATGGTAAATGGGATTGTTCCCTTGACAGATAGTGTGCTTTTTGAGGACCAGCCTGAGGGTGGAGGGTTTTATTCTGAGGCATTTTGTTCAGACACGAGATGGCCCACGTTCAGTGGATGAGCCTCCGGGGGGGTGTGGGCAGTGGTGACACAGGATTCGTCACCTGCCGACAGGCAGTGGCATTTGGGATTTTAAAAAGGTCTCTCTGAAAAGCAGGGATGACTGGAGGGGATCAAGCAACACAGCCGCATTCCAGGCAGACGTCTTAGAGATGACAAACTCTTGGGATATTTAATGTCCCATAAAACACAGACAAATCCATGTCTGTCCTCAGGCTGGGAGGAGAATGAAGGTCAGGTTGTGTCAACCCTTTTTAAACTAAATTATCTGAATCAACAAATTTGAGCCTTCAAATGTCTGCTGATCTTTCCTACTAATGGAACATGACACTAAGCTTAAACTTATCTGTGACATTTAATAATAATGCAATCAAAAATGCTATTAGAATTCCATGCCTGGAGTTATTACTAATCTGTATTTCTGGAAAGAGCAACGAGATACATTTATCTAATTCATCTGAATATACAGATGGCCTTGTTTCTACCCTTGTATTAAATGCAGACTAGATGTAGAGTTAACAAGAGGAAAAACTCTTGACAGCTGCCCCATCCCTGTGAGGAAACCACAGCCCAGGAAGCCCCCAGTAGAGACACGAAGAGGCTTCGGCAGCAGCTTCTAGGGACGAAGGTACTTACTTAAATCGCTCTCTCCGGGGTGGGTCGAGGGTATCATCACACGGGATCCTGGTGGGTCCGAGGGTCCCCGCTGGACTCTAGGATCCACCACAAATGCCTGGTAGGTAGACTAGTTTGCTGGAGCTGCCATAACTAAGTCCACACACTGGGCGGCTTAAGCAGCAGAAACTGATATTCTCACAGAGCTGGATGCTGGAAGTCCAAGGCCAAGGGGTCCACAGGCTACGATCCACCTCTGCTCCTACAGCCTCTCCTTGGCATGAGGTTGGCTACCTTCTCGCCATGTCCTCACACGTCTGTGCCTCAGTCTGTGCTCTGTCCTAATCTCCTCTGAGACAAGGACATTGGTCATATTGGACCAGGGCCCACCCATCGGACCTGGTGTTACCTGATCTGCCTCCAGAGGGTCCGTCTCCAAATGCAGTCACGTCTGACACCCTGGGGGTCAGGGCTTCTATGGGTGCACTCAGACCCTGACAGGAGGGGAGCCCTGTGCTGGTGGGACATTATCACGGTGTCACAGGATGGAATACGAACCACCCAAAACTCACGTCGTATGCAGGTTAAAAGGTTCTCCTCAAAATACGTTTTCAGGTATATTTTAAATCTTTATATATTTCTGCATTTCAAACATTAAATATCCTCGACCATCATCACTCATAATTGTATACTGAGGAAAGTGATGAAAAAAGAACATACATTTCTCTTTTGCTCCTAAGTCGTTTTCTAATCACTAAAACACACTAATTAAACAGTAAATTCCACCACAGCACAAATGCCTCACAGATCACAGTTCTGGGAAGTATTACATTTGTTTCATGAAGATGGGTTCCACAGTCACAAGTTTAATAAACACAGAGCTGAAAAAATTTTAAACAGATTTATTTTATGCATAATTTATCAAGAATGTTAATATGCTTTCAACAAATATTCATCTCTAAGAGTGATAATATATATAGCATATGAAAACAATTTTTGTTATCACAGAACCCTATTTTCTCTGGACAGTAATATTCTATGCATTTAAATATATTACACTTCATAAAAGGGAAAAAGTACTACACCTGTCATATATTTTCATGAATGCCTAATCTCTTGCATAACACAATTACATTGATAATAAACAGGACTTGAAAAATTATTGGTTGGATGGATGGATGGATGGATGGATGGATGGATAAATCAATGGAAACTATAATGTTACTCTTTTGTTTTAAATTTTTTTTGAGATTCTCCTTTTGTAGGTCTGGCAAGTTTTAGATATCCAGAAAATACATCTGATAATCCACATACTTTGCAAGCATAGCACTGCATTCTAACAGGTTTCTTTCCTACTGGATGGTAATTTTATGGTCACATAAACAGTAAAAATAATAGTCTGTCAGATTTGAAAGATGAGGTGAAGTAAGGAAGATCCATTCAGATTATTATTTTATCTGACAGACTGGCAGATGAATCTTTCATGGCAAAAGACAGACATTAAAGGTCACAGAAGGTTAGACAGTAATCAAAAGTGCATATTTAATCAGATGTATTCCATTCAGGAGCATGCTTTTACTCTTGCATAATATTAATAGAAGGCATGCCTGCTATTATAATCAATTCTAGTAGCCATTAAGAGAATTACTGTAGGGTAAAAAGGAAGTCACAAGTGCAAAGGTGGGTACATTCAGCAATCATCTGAAATAATAAAACCTGCCTGGCTTTCTAAGTTTAAGACATAAAAGTCTGAAATAAGCAGAAGAATCTTTAAATTCATAAAACACTACAAGTACATTTTTCAGAAAATCCATTACAGTAAACACTATTTAAATAGTATAATCAATTTCTTCCTCATAGAGTAAAAGATATAATGTAATTCTGCATTAGAATATAATTGCTGTTTGTAGGGAAGCACAATAAAATGTTGATGAATTTATACCTCCTGCCCTGAATTCAAAGGTAATTGAGAGATGTAGAAAAGCAGTGTTATTTAGAAAAAATGTTGATGAAAAAAAACTGTTAAATTATGCAATATTGTTAATATATAGCTATATTTTTAATTACTACTTTACTACTACTTAAATATTATGTACACAAACACTGTAGAAACAGTTAAGTGCATGTCACATTTTCATTTGAGCCCACAAATTAGAAAATGTCCTCATGTCAGTGTCTTGAAGTTCTCCCCAAGGCTCCAGACTTTGTTGTGACCTCAGTTATAAGTATTTTGATTCTCAGAAATATGTGATGCTACACATTTTACAGCTTAGTTTTGCAGTTTGCCGCAAGTGAATAATTTTGTTTTAACAAGGTCATCTCCTTGGAGATTGTTTATTTCCTTGGCAATTTACCCATAATTAAGAGGAGTTGCCACCAGATGGGGGACGAAGCTTCAATTTTGCATGTAAATGAGCTAAGTTATTCAATGGTGAAATTAAAAGGCTATTTGCATGACTTTTTGTGAAAATATTTCTTATCATGTGAAATACTGTTTTAAAAACCTTAAAGACTATTGCTACTATGTGTACCAAACGTGAACATATTACATCTGGTATGAAAAAAATTTTAGTAAAATTTTAAGAAATACATTTGTTTGTTTGGATTATTCGTGTTTTTTATTACAATTGATTTGTCTTAAAGTATACACTACTATGATTAAGGTTCAAATACCTGCAACACTGACTCAAGGATGTTTTAGTAGCACATCTATATCAGATAAAAAAGAATACGCGAGAATCCAGCCACCTGCTGTGTGGCAGACCAAACATCTGTACTTAGGTGTAGGATGTTTCAAGCAATCTGTAACCTGCAGCAAGGTGGTCCCCACGGCCTGGAGGATGGATGCCAGTCACAAACTCTCAGGGGCTGAGTCACAAGCTGTGGGACCAGGTGACCAAACCGAGGAAAGCGTGGCTTGAGGATTCCACGTGTTCCAGGTCCAGGTGACTGGCGTGGAGTCACGCCTGCCGTTACGGGTGCCCGGCCCTGCGTCTGGCGTGCTGGGGCCGGGCCCCAGCCTTACTTAAACAAAGTGCCCCTGTTTGGGGCACAACATCAGCGTGACCCCAGGACCCCTGCCGTGGTGGAGCCCAGTGAACTCTGTACTCAACAACACCCTTTTGATTAAACTCAAGTTTCTGTTAGTTTCTTTTCCCAATCCTGCATGTTGAGCAGGACACATAACAGAACAAAAATCAAATACTTAATCATCATCTATCTCAACTCTTTTATTTTTCAGATAAAAAGAAAAAAGTCCTTCTTACTATTTGTATTCCTTCCCAGAGTGTATTTACTTTCTAATTCTTTTTCTTTTTTCTTTTTCTTTTTTGGCCACATGGCACGTGGGACCCTAGTTCCTCGACCAAGGATAGAACCCACGTCCTCTGCACTGGAAGTGTGGAGTCTTAACCACTGGGCTGCCAGGGAAGTCCCCATACTTTCTAATTCTTAATCCCAGATAGCAGTTGAGCTGCGCAATATTTATGGGCTCCAAAATGGTCTCTCCGTGGATATGGATGTCTTAGTCTGGATAGCATCACAACACCATGAGAACCGCTGGCACTCAGGACCCCTGCCCCCATGCTCTCCGGTGGTGGTGAAGGGCTGGGAGACGTGCACCACGTTCCAGGAGCCCCGCCGGCACCTTCCGGACCAGGCTCCCCTCAGGAGGGCTTACGCTACCCTAGGGATGCAGAAGAAGAGGGGCAGCGATGATGCTTTTCTTCCTGCCGCAGGCGCAAGCCCATGGATGGCAGCGTCGCACGTGGGAGTCTGCAAAGGCCTCTAGGGATCTTCGTTTTCTAAAGTCACGCATCTTTACTTTATTTCGCTACCTACCACCTCCTGAGAGGAGCGAAACCAAGAGTCTGCCCTCCTTGACTTTTGTTTCTCTGACCCCTTCCCTGGAATGGCACTACTTCACGGTACCTGACATACCTGAGCGTTCACGCACACGTGACCGGGCCCCGTCTGTGGGGTCAGAGCCGGGAACACAGGCAAGCTGGGTGGGCTCCCAGGGACTAGGGGCACCTCTGTGTGATGACCTGGAAACCCCATTATTCCCCCAATACAGCAAAGCCACGGTGTCCCCACATTATCAGTCCTTATTGTACTGATAAGAATCAGTACAATACACAGTGGATTGAAATGACCTTTTCAACAAATATCTGTTGTTAGTAAATAGATATAAATGTACTTCTGAGACAGCTTGGTTGTTCAAAAAACCAGAGTGACAAGAAAACATGAGAATAAATACCCATTTAGCTAAGCTTTAGGTTTTATTCCTAAACTTTAGTGATGCTCCTCTTTTCAATGTTCATTAGCATCCTCTGGCTAATGAGAGAACAAAGATCATAAAGTTCACGAAGCATGTTGGTAGCGATTTGTGTTTATTACGTTGACCACCAGCCAGTATGGAGGGTGTTGAAAGGAATATGCTTTGAGTCAGAAATAAGACTCAGGGCTTCCCTGGTGGCGCAGTGGTTGAGAATCTGCCTGCCAATGCAGGGGACACGGGTTCGAGCCCTGGTCTGGGAAGATCCCACATGCCGCGGAGCAACTAGGCCCGTGAGCCATAACTACTGAGCCTGCGCGTCTGGAGCCTGTGCTCCGCAACAAGAGAGGCCGCGATAGTGAGAGGCCCGCGCACCGCAATGAAGAGTGGCCCCCGCTTGCCACAACTAGAGAAAGCCCGCGCACAGAAACGAAGACCCAACACAGCCAAAAACAAATAACTTAAAAAAAAAAGCAGAAAAAAAGAAAAAGAAATAAGACTCAAATCCTGGGTTTATTTAGGCAAGTTATTCTCTGAAGTTTTCTAGTTGCTTCATCTGCATAAGAGAGCTAATAACATGTATCTCAGGATGTGGGTGTAACAACCAATTGATACAATACCTGCGAAAGAGAGACGCAGCCCTGACAGCTGGCGATGGCTGAGCATGAACACTCAGGGGTGTTGCATGGGGTCGTCTGGCCTCAGAGCTGAGCTGTGCTTCCGTACAGAGCCCCCGTCAGACACGGGGGCTCTGAGACCACGACCACGACGGGGCAGGACAAGAGGAAAGCTGCTCTGAGATCCCAATCCCATCTGAGTGCGGACACACAGGAGCACTTCTCCACTGCACGGGGTAAGCCCGCACCCCGACCCTGCTCTTCCAGCCCACGGAGCAAGTACAGTAATTGTATTAGTTACAGCTTTAGCTCCACTGCAGTCCTCTCACCCTATCGATAAAAACTATTAAGCAAATCAAACAAAATTCTCCTCTCTTCTGATGACACCTGATTCAGAGCCGAGTTCCAGTGCTTGAACCCTTTTTGCAACCATTTAACGCAAATCTACACGTGGATTCTCTGTGTGGCAAGGAGCCAGCAGACCTGCCTTTTCTGACTACAGGTGTGTCCCCAGCACTCTTTCACTGGAGGGAGCTGACACTGGACGAAGCATCTAAAACATGATAATGTATCAATATTAGATTCTTTCAATTTTCTTTACATCACACCCAATGTTACTGAGATAGTGACCAAGCAAATAGTGTCTTCTGCAGGCCACGCCATGGGAATGCTAACACTCGTGAGAGTGTGTGTGTGTACATCTTGTAGCCATGGAACAGGCTCAAGACATTTTAGAATTTTAAATAAGAAATTGGGAACCTCACATCACAGTCCAAACTGGGAAACTAATACATAACCAAATTCCCATTAGACTGCTAGCTTGCTGAGCTAGTACACGGGATGTACTCTTAAAAACAAAACACGCACCCCCACACACAACATGAATTATATATATGAGAGAGAAGAGAGGTTTCTCCTCTCAAATAGCTTCCAGTTCTGAAGCTTTTATTGTCTTTTTAAACAAAATCTTTCATCTGATCAAAGACTACAATTAAAATACCTTCCAATATATTTTTTTCCTAATCAAAAAATCCAAAAGCAAGTTTATAATCACATGCTTACTGCTGCTTTCACAATTGCTTGAAGCTTCGTAGTATCTAATTTTTAGGAGCAGTTTCATCTACATGGTTCCTTGTTTTCTTCACTTACTTGGTCTAATGCAGTTCATACAATTTTTAAAAACAGTTTGTCAATTTCCACAGTAACCGACCTAGAATTTTCACTAGGATTTATATGGTCTAAAGTTCATTTTTTTGCGGTAGCCCTAGTTTTAACACTACGTACGTTTCACATGTAATGTGTTACAACGCGACTTCTGCACACACTACAGGAGCTGACTCCCCTCTAGTTTGCATCACCACACACCGGACACCCTTTAACAACTTCACCCACCCACACCCCTTCCCTCTGGTGACCTCGAATCTGTTCTCTGTATCTATGTGTTGGTTTATGTTTTGTTCATTCATTTTGCTTTCTCTATATTCCACATATGAGTGAAATTATACGGTCTTTATCTCTCTCATGGACAGAGCATATACCTTCATTTATTTATGTTTTCTTTTTTTTAAACATTTAAAAAAATTTATTTATTTAATTTATTTATTTTTGGCTGCTTTGGGTTTTCGTTGCTGTGCGCGGGCTTTCTCTAGTTGCAGAGAGCGGAGGCCACTCTTTGTTGCGGTGCGTGGGCTTCTCATTGCGGTGGCTTCCCCTGTTGCAGAGCAGGGGCTCTAAGCATGTGAGCTTCAGCAGTTGCAGCACGTGGGCTCAGCAGTTGTGGCTCGCGGGCTCTAAAGGGCAGGCTCAGCAGTTGTGGCGCGTGGGCCCAGTTGCTCCGCGGCATGTGGGATCTTCCCGAACCAGGGCTCGAACCTGTGTCCCCTGCATTGGCAGGCAGATACTCAAACACTGCGCCACCAGGGAAGCCCCTGTGTCGTTGTCTTTGATGTCATGTTCTTCTTACTATTAAGCTGCGGCATCCTTACGATTACAGCGGATTCAAGAAAACCTTGTGTAATCTGGTAGGAACTAAATAATTCCTCTATTAAGATAAAGCCATTGCCTAAAAAATAAACTTAATTTCTGCTTTAATTGCAGCTCATCTTGTCATTTTCTCTCCTCTTTGTAAATGAAAGTAATTCATTTCAAAATCATTTAATGCCATTTTCATATAAATAGCCCATATTTAAAAAAAAATGTTATCCCTAATCTCTTTTCTGGCTTTAAAATATGCATTGTCTTTTGTTCATAGATGCAATTTCAACTGTGTATGCCTATGCGATTCTTAATATGTGTTTTTCCTCTACGCTGTTTCGAATTTCTTTATACATCCTGGGTAATTGGTGCTATAAATTTCATTATTCATTCCGTTAGTTCATGCCAAAATGATTCTTATGTATGTGTACATTTTGGCCCTGCAGATTTTTAACTAATTCCATTGCCATCAAGTAGCATTTTTATCAAGCATCCTGTATGCTCTGTAAGGCCGCAATTTTCCAGTCCGCCAAATGTGTTATTTCTCTCTCTCTCTCTCTGAGAGGACAGGTTTCCTCTGGAGCTACATAATATCACTGTGTTGATCGGAAAGGAAATTATATACGGATCACACACTTTACCTTAAGATGAATGCATAACTAATTTTAAATCATGGACATACTATGGGGTCTGACAAGATGTTAATACAGCACATAATCCTTATTCCTTTCTCCAAACCAAGCCTGGAGAAACCACAGAAGCAAGAGTATGTATGGATAAAAACAATTCAGAAAAACACCATTCAGATCTCGTAGAAGACAGAAGGCTTCTGCTTAGGTGTGAGCAGAAAACTCCAGCTGGGAGGACTGGGGTGCAGCACCTGTGAAGAGGCCTGGGGCCCCTTTACCTCCACACGGTGCTGGGTGGATATTTTCTACGACAGAAGGCCTGGTAAAGCTGTGAAGGGTCTGACGCTTCCCCTGCTTACACAGTAGCCTCCACAGTTTTATGGACTTGGGTAGAAGACCCAGACTCTGGGCCAGAAAGAAAGGCCAGTTGATTGCACAGAGAGAGGAGCAGCCAGAGCAAAATCCTTTCCCTGCTCTTTCCCGGGCCCTGCCTCAGGGCAAGGGGACAGGACCTGGGGACACAACAAGAGCAGGCGAGGTCTGCCTGTGCCCTGTGCTGTTTTACAGGGAGGACCCAGAGCTGAGGAGCTGCAGGCAAACTTGCTCTGCTCTGAAGGGAACACCTTCCCCCCAAGATGAAACCTTGTGGGGACCAGCAGAACGGCCCCCGACAGGCAGCTGCAGAAGTTCAGGGTCACAGGGCAGTATCGGGGAACCAGAGTCTGACATGGGTGAGAAGCAGACTATTTAACTAAACACACTATCCATTCCTGAGTGGCCCTCTGTCAGCAGCACCTCCCCATCCATGCTGAGGTTGGAACCACTAAATCTGGAGAGAGGAGCTCTAAGAAAGATTAAAAATTAAGGAATATACATAAAAAAATGAAACAGGCAATTCGAGTCAAAAGTAAACCAGAATAACAATATTAATATCAAACAAAATGGAACACAAGACGAAAAACTGTTTAAAGGACAGAGAGGGATTTTAGGAGGAGCAGTAGATAAAGAAAACATCACTGGAACAGGATAGAAAGCCCAGAGATAAAGCCACGCACATATGGTCACCTTATTTTTGATAAAGGAGGCAAGAATATACAATGGAGAAAAGACAGCCTCTTCAATAAGTGGTGTGCTGGGAAAACTGGACAGCTACATGTAAAAGAATGAAATTAGAACACTCCCTAACACCATACACAAAAATAAACTCAAAATGGATTGAACACCTAAATGTAAAGCCAGACACTATAAAACTCTTAGAGGAAAACATAGGCAGAACACTCTATGACATCAATCACAGCAAGATCTTTTTTAACCCACCTCCTAGACAAATGGAAATAAAAACAAAAATAAACAAATGGGACCTAATGAAACTTAAAAGCTTTGCACAGCAAAAATCCATAAACAAAGGAAAAGACAACCCTCAGAATGGGAGAAAATATTTGTAAATGAAGCAACAGACAAAGGATTAATCTCCAAAATATACAAACAACTCATGGAGTTCAATATAAAAAAAACCAAACAATCCAATCCAAAACTGGGCAGAAGACCTAAATAGACATTTCTCCAAGGAGGACATATGGATGGCCAAGGGGCACATGAAAGGATGCTCAGCATCACTAACCATTAGAGAAATGCAAATCAAAACTACAATGAGGTATTACCTTCACACTGGTCAGAATGGCCATCATCAAAAAATCTACAAACAATAAATGCTGGAGAGGGTGTGGAGAAAGGGAACCCTCTTGCACTGTTGGTGGGAATGTAGATTGATACAACCACTGTGGAGAACAGTATGGAGGTTCCTTAAAAAACTAAAAATAGAACTACCATATGACCCAGCAATCCCACTACTGGGCATATACCCTGAGAAAACCATAATTCAAAAGGACACATGTACCCCAAGGTTCACTGCAGCACTATTTACAATAGTCAGGTCATGGAAGCAACCTAAATGTCCATCAACAGAGGAATGGATAAAGAAGATTTGGTACATATATACAATGGAATATTACTCAGCCACAGAAAGGAATGAAATTAGGTCATTTGTAGAGATGTGGATGGACCTAGAGAGTGTCATACAGGGTGAAGTAAGTCAGAAAGAGGAAAACAAATACCGTATATTAATGCATATATATGGAATCTAGAAAAATGGTACTAATGGCATGGCAAGAATAGAGATGCAGACATAGAGAACAGACGTGTGGACACAGTGGGGAAGGAGAGCGTGGGACGAATTGGGAGATTAGGATTGACGTATATACACTACCATGCGTAAAATAGATAACTAGTGGGAACCTGCTATAAAGCACAGAAAGCTCAGCTCGGTGCTCTGTGACGACCTAGATGGGCAGGAAGGGGGGTGGGATGGGAGGGAGGTCCAAGAGGGAGGGGATATAGGTATACAAATAGCTGATTCACTTCATTGTACAGCAGAAACAAACACAACACTGTAAAGCAATTATACTCCAATAAAACAATTTTTTAAAAAAGTAAAAAAGAAAAAAAAGAAAAGAAAATATAACAGTAATTGATAAACATACACATAGCAACAGAACACTACAATAGAAAGTAAGGGAATTGAGTGAGTTAGTGCATGTGACGAGGCTGCTCTTGTTATAAAGCCTTTACAATTAGTGACCCTTTTAATTCAGCAATCCTATGAAGTAGGTTACTACTTATACCTTCATTTTTAAAAATAAAAAACCAAAGCACAAAGAGTTACTTTGTTCAAGATCACAGGGTTAATAAATACTTTCACCAGATAATTGCTTTGGAAACTAAAATAGTCAAAGCTTTTAACTCCTTTGATAAAGTGCCTGTAATTATAAAGGTGCTCAGTAGACATGAGCTGTTGTTATAGGACCCAACACCCGTTTCCTGCCGAGAACCAGTGTCTGAGCATAATAACTAGCACTGTGGTTTCTGGTACACAGATCAGAGCTGTGAAATAATTATACATTTTTTTTAATTTTTATTTTTTTAAATTTATTTTTATTGGAGTATAGCTGGTTTACAATGTTGTGTTAGTTGCAGGTGTACAGCAAAGTGAATCAGTTATATATATACACATACCCATTCTTTTTTAGATTCTTTTCCCATATAGGCCATTACAGAGTATTGAGTAGAGTTCTCTGTCCTATACAGCAGGTTCTTAGTAGTTATCTATTTTATATATAGTAGTGTGTACATTTTTAAAAAGAAGTAATTTCATTGTTTCCCTTGGCAGAATTAGGTTTAACTTACTTTTTTTTTGATTTATGCAGTTTTATTTAGGTCATTAGTTATGGGTTGTATTGTTTTGTACGTAATGTAAACTTGAATCATCATATCCATTAAATCCCTCTACCCCTCTGTCAACAAAAATAGATACTTCACTTATCACACCTCATGCTAAAAGCTGCTATTAAACATTGTACCGAAGACTTATACTTCTTTTAAAAATTCATCTGTGAACATATAAACTCATACTTATACTAAAATTAATTTAAAAACCTGTTAGCTTAGTATGAGTCTCATTGCAACTATAGACAGGACCCTTAAAATGGTTTCCAATCAACAATTTAAAACAGAACCTTGTGAATTTCTTATGTTTATAACTGAAAGAGACTTATAAATGAAAATTGTTTAACCAGGACATTAGGTGCTTTTTAAAAGTCTCTAGGCCTCACTATAATTTGAATTATAAAAGTCCATTCGTTGGCATTGTATTCTTAATAGTGAATTTTTCATTGAATTTTAGCACACCATGGTACTACTAGTATTTGGGAAAAATAAAGGAAGAAAAGCCAAATTCCAGTTCTCTTTAATTGTCATTATTTCAAAATTATAGTTGTTAAGGAAAAAGAACACATGAAAATCTCAATGAATGCAGAAAAATCATTTGACAAAATCAAAAGTCCAATTCATGATAAAAAAATCTCAACAAACTAGAAATAAGAGGGAACGTCTTCAACCTGATAAAGGGCATCTACAAAAACCCTACAACTTACACTGTAATTGATGGTGAAAGTCTGCAAGGATGTTTGTTCTTACACTCACACTCAACTTTGTGTGGGAGGTTTTAGAGAAATGAGGCAAGTAAAATAAATAAAAGGTATCAGGACTGGAAAGGGACAAGGTAAAACTGTCTTTATTGGAACACACACACAACTACAAGAACTAAAAACGGAGTTTACAAGGTCACAAGGATATATAATCCATTATAAAAATCCATTATGATTCTATGCTGCTAATAACAAACAATCCAAAATGTAATCAAGAAAACAATTCCATTCACAAAAGTATCAGAAAGAATGAAATATTTACGAATAAATTTAATAAAACAAGTACACACTGAAACTAGAGAATATTGCTAAAAGAAATTAAAAAGATGTCAGTTCTCTCCAAATTCATGCAGAGATCTGATAAAATACCTATCAAAATTCCAGCAGACTCTTTTTCAAAAACAAGCAAGCCAACTCTAAAATTTATATGCAAACACAGAGGATCTCCAATAGCCAAAACAATGTTTAAAAAACAAAAAACAAAGTTGGAGGGCTTACATTTCCCGATCTCAAAATTTAACAAAACGCTACAGTATAGTACGGGTATAAAGACAGACATTTTAGATCAAGGGAAGAAAATTGAGACTCCAGATATAAACACTTATATTTGTGGTCCTATAAACCCATATATTTACAATCATTTGATTTTTGACAAAGATGCCAAGTCTCACACCAAACAGAAACATTTACTTAAAATGGACCACACACCCAAATTTAAGGTCTTCAAAAATGAAAACAGAAACAGCAAAAAAACAAAAAAATGGAGTAAATCTTCATGACCTTGGGTTAGGTGATGACTTCTTAGCTACAAAACCAATAACACTAGCAATAAAATGAATTGATAAATCAGACCTCATAAAAGACAGAAATTGTTGCACTTCAAAAGATACCATCAAGAATGTAAGAAGATAGGTCACAGCCTGAGAGAAACATGTTTGCAAATCATATAGCTGATAAAGGACTGGTAGCCAGAATACATAAAGACCTCCTACAACTCAGTAATAAGGTGACAAGTAATCCAATGAAAAACAAAGGGTTTGCATATGTGTTTTCTCAAAGAAGCTGGAAGAGCACTCTAGGGAGAGGGGTCTAAAAGGGACTGAACACTGGATAGACAGCGTCTCTACAACAAAGGGTAAAAGGGCAGCACTGAGATGGCAGGAGAGGCCGGGATGCAGACTTGCCGAGGTGGGAAAACACTGCAGCCCCGTCCGGCGATCCACCACCAGCAAGGATCACAAACACATAGTTATTTTCCCTGAGGAACAAGGGATTCCAGCTCCACATCAGGTACCACAATCCTTAGTTCCTGCACAGGAAAGAGGCGAATCCAGAACACCTGACTTTGGAAACCAGTGAGGAATAATACATCCAAGGAAACGACAGAACTACAGGGAACAGAAAACCTTCTCTTTACAGGCTCCTGTGTAGACTCACTTAACCCCAAACCAGCACAAAAACACCCGACTGAAAAGGGCACGGACCTTCCGTGAAGGGGACCCGCTCACTAATCTTGAAGCATCTGTCACAGAGGGAGAAACCGGTCGGGATGTTCACTGGGGTTTGAGACCCTGGCTGCTTTCGTGATCTCAGGCACCTGCTGACATCAGCACTGGTGGCCCCATCTGGAAATCCTCCCTCTAACCTGCTCACACCGGTGGGTGGGCCTACTGAGACCCCCACCCACACCCGGGCTGCACAAGGGCCTCACAGCTGGTCAGGTGAAAAGCCCACCTGTCAGCACCAGAGCACCACAACAGCCCTGACCCACCACACAGGAGGGCGCGTGCAGCCACCTGGGGACATCCCTGAGCCCCTGGCCATGGTGGCCATGCAGGGCTGTGCTTCTGAGCCCACAGGACAGCTCCCCCAGGCCACTCCTTCAAGACTGGGAGAGGTAGCTGACTTACTGAAGACAGCGAAATAAATACAGAGAGTACAGCAAAATGAGGAGATGAAGAAATGTGTTTCAGTCAAAAGAACAAGACAAAACCTCAGGCAAAGAAGTAAACAAAATGGAGATAAACAATCTAACTAATAAGGAGTTCCAGGTAAGAGTCATAAAATTGCTCATGGAGCTCAAGAGAAGAAATGGGTGAACACACTGAGAACTTCAACAGAGAGAGAGAAAATACAAGAAAGTACCAAACAGGAGTTACAACTGAGCTGAAAAATACACTAACCAATGGAATAAAGTTGGATGAACTGGAGAATCTCTCTGCCTCTGAGTCTTCTCGTCTCTAAGTGTGTATCAGGAGTTATCACACAGCATCATTATGGAGACTAAAGGGTTTATCTCGTACCAACCACTTTGAACGCTATCTCACCAGCAAGATGCCCGATAAATTGTAGCTGTTATTATTCAATATCTCTGAGATTTTCAGGCCTACGATTGTGTAGTTTCAGAAGCAAGGTCACAATTCCTTCAGGAGATTTTTGGCGTTCGTGCTGAGAACTGGCTGATTGTTTCTTGGGTTCCTAACTGTCCTCTGAAAAGACACTTCCATGCACCAGACTCACTTTCTATCATGACGAGGTAGAAATCGTGGTAACAGTGGGTTCCTAAAAACCTTCTGTTCTTGAAATCACCATCCTTTTTTCCTTAAGTACAAAAATGTCTTCTGTTACAATCCATCTAAAAAAGTGAGTACGTTCCAGGCCTTTCACTATAGAAAGTTAATATAAGAGTAGAGAAAGGTATTTAAAAAAAAAAACAAAAACTGATCTATTCTGTTTTAAGAGCTTTCAGCTGGTTTAATAGCTTTTTAAGAAAATGAGAGAGCTCACATTTTCCCCTTTCTATTATGTTAATGGGAAAAACAGAAAACAAACAAGCAGAAAATAAGTTTACAATAGCAAATAACTAACCAAAAAAAAAATACTTAGGAAGTATTTGCAAATGTCACCCCACGCAACTGTCACTGAGATATGTTCAGGGTTCATTCTGTTTCCTCACGAGCCTGTACTGGGACTAACGCTCTAATCCTTCCTTCTTTGTGCTTTCTAAAGCAGGTGATTCAATTTATAACATATTTAAGAACTTTACTTGCAAGGTAATATGAACATTTCAAGTTTTTTCTTTAGTTCTGCACTTTTAGCAATGGAATGCCAGTCAAGCTGGGACACTCGGGGGCAGGTTCATCTTTTCTCCACCATCTTCCCTCTTCTCCTGACCGAATCCCGGGGCTCTGACAGAGGATGCTACGGCAGAGACGGGGAGGAAAGGTGCTGGGTGTCTGCATCAGCACCTGAAAGGTGAGTGACCTGCGTCTGGCTGGACTGCTCCGGGGGCAGGAAATGCACTTGCCCTGTAGGATTCCCTGAGACTGCGGAGCTGTCTTGTCGTAATAATCCGCATACCTCACCGAGGGCGACCGCGGGGTGCCCTGTGAAAACGCTCCCATTCTTCATCAGCGCTCGACTTAAGCGTCAGGCAGCACTGGTGTAATAAACACCGCGGGGGGTCGGCAGGGAGACAGACAGGCCGACCCCGACCAGGTTAAAGACGTGCCCGTCCCTCGTCCCCCTGTGAGAACCCTTGGCACCTGCAGCTCGTTCACTGGACCTAGTAGGTGACTGGATGGCACAGGTGTCAGGTAACACGCCAAGGTGGTGCTGCCCGCAGGCTGCTGCTTTCTCCACGGCAGGCTGAGACCCTCACCTCCAAAGCCCACTGACACCGGACTCCAATTTCCACAATCCAATCATTTGAAAGTAGCCAGAACACGCCAATTCTTGCCCATTTAGAGCCTGCGTGCTTTGCACCCCCCATGCACAGCGCCCACCAACTGTGGCCGCCGGTCAGACGGGGCCCCGAGCTGAGCCGCCCTTCAGGGTTGTCTGGGATGGAGACCCCAACACCCCGCCCGGTGACAGCGCCCCTGCCCGGCGCTCAGCTCCATCCTCTCCATGCCCCGCCCTCCTCCCGTCCAGACGTGGCCCCTGGGCCTCAGACCTCCCCACGTCCTGAGGGAGCCCCCTCTCAGCAGCCCGTCCCAGAGCTGCCCACCACGGGCCCAACCCCGAACCTTCCACAGCAGGTCAGAGAGCCCTGAGCCCTGAGGGAGCTGCCACCTCTCCCTCCCTCCACACCTGCAAGGCCTGGGTCCGCCCCCCGGTCCACCTTCTCGCTCCAAAGCGGTCATGCCCGATGGTCTCAGTTAATTTTCCAGTGACGTGACTCTGAGCCAGCATGTAACCCAGCTGTGACCAAAGACAGGATGGTAAGTCTGCTAGGGTTTCTGTGACAGGTTTCTTTGCTTAAAATTTTAAAAAGTTAAATAAAATAAAGATATAGGATCACACCTGACTGGTCTAAGTTAATTTGCTAATGGCGTGACTCTGAACTATTCACTGAACTCATCAACCCTGGAGCACCTACCTCCATAGACGTTTCAGGAGATTATAAATCCCAGAATTTTATCTGTGGTTTGATGGGACCTCTCATATCCTCACAGGGGAAATTACCCCAATTGATACACTCTACTGAAGCTGTATTGCTGATGGGAAACAAGTAATTGAAACCTACTCTACCAGGAAGAAAATACCAAATTTGTTATATTAGTCTCCCTAAAAATGCAATCAGATTTAATTAGGTGGAACTATGGAATAATCATTTGCCTTGAAAGATTTCATTTATTCAGACATTGTGCTATGCATTTTATTTCCACGCTCATAAGAAAGCTAAGGATTTAGACTATCTATGACCCATGGAAATAAAAAAGGACACTATTATACAACTAAAAAAATACCTAAGCAAATAGTCCATTTGATAAGTCTCGAGAAATCACAGATTTGACCTTGCCCTATCTTTTGTCATGGCTTCCAGTGTTTTCCTGTCCTGTTTTCTGACATAAAAACTTAGGGTATTAGGACTCTTACTGTTAAATTGTTTTCCTACAAAGTTTGCCTTTACTTATCTTTACTATAAAGACTTGTCAAATAAGAACCTTTCACAACATGCAAAAAGTGATCTGCTTCCCTATAAGAAGAGTCTGTGAAACAGAGGTTTATACTGAGCTCTATTTTGCTCTGTGTTATTTGTAGGCCATCAATTGTAAGATGCACATATTTTCTCAGGTAGTGAATGTTTTAAAAATTGGCTACTAGGACATTTTAAAAATAAAAAGAGCAGTTTTTCTCAGAGTCGTATAAAATAATGGAGCATCATTTGTACATTTTTGATGCAGTGAAATATGATAAAATAATGGACTTCAAGTCTAAATCAGTCAATCAATCAAGCAATCAATTATTCACTCATTCATTCAAATAACAGGAAACATCTATCATTTCAATAAAGAGAATGCCAAGCCAGTTGTTCTGTGCTCCCGTAACTGAAATTCTTGTGGAGGGCTCTAAATATACACTGAGGACTGTTTTTGAGTGATGGACTTATTGGGTCACAAGGTATGTCCAATTTTAGAGTCACTAAGTCAAATGTTTTTTTCAATTTACATTTTAATCTGGATTATACGAGAATGCCCCAACTCATATAATGGGAGCACCACACCTTAACAGGAATATGAGTTTGTCTTTGCAGCTTTCCTTTTTTCACCTCCTTCTCTGTAAATCTATCTTATCCTCCATTCCTTAGCAGCCTCTGTGTTTGGGGCAGAGTCAGGTCAGGAGGAGAGCAAATGGCCTGACCAGAAAATCAAAATGTCCTGTCTTATTGCTCCAGAGTTTGGAGAAGGGCTGAGACTAAGATCAAAACTGAAACCTTGGGGCTTCCCTGGTGGCGCAGTGGTTGAGAATCTGCCTGCTAATGCAGGGGACACGGGTTCGAGCCCTGGTCTGGGAAGATCCCACATGCCGCGGAGCGGCTGGGCCCGTGAGCCACAATTGCTGAGCCTGCGCGTCTGGAGCCTGTGCCCCGCGACGGGAGGGGCCGCGATGGAGAAAGGCCCGCGCACCGCGATGAAGAGCGGTCCCCGCACCGCGATGAAGAGTGGCCCCCGCTTGCCGCAACTGGAGAAAGCCCTCGCACGAACCGAAGACCCAACACAGCCAAAAATAAATAAATAAATAAATAAATAAATAAGAAAATCCTTTAAAAAAAAAAAAAAAAACTGAAACCTTCATAAAAGTGTTGCTGGGCTTATTAAGAAGATAACATTTGACTTTATTTTGTTTTGTTTGTTTGTTTATCTAGAGCTTAAAGGAAATGCAGACTTGAAGTGTCAGCAACCCCTATATTCATTTATTTAGTTTTTATTTTTACCAACAGTGGAGTTTTTCAGGAGCATGTACCCTGAACTCTGGAATTAACTTATCTATTGTTAAAGTAATAGTCAAATTAAACTAGTTCTAAATGGAGATTTCCTTAAATATTTAATCTTTGACAAGTGATTTAACTACTATATACCCACTCCCTAAGACCATCTCCTGCCTTTTGAAAAGGAGATAATAAGAAGTAATTAGAAGACCTGCTGTGCTGACATAAGATGAGGTCTGTATGTAACGGAGCAGGACCCTATGGGGCCTTCCCGGGACAGACCCACTGGATGTCCTCTGCCTGCCTCTGGTTTGTAGAAAAGCTTTAGTCTCCCAGGCCTCCCCTGAGTCTCAAAAGGCTGGCTCAAGAGTTAGGACCAGGAAGGTGAAGATGAAGAGACAAAGAGTACTTGCTGGGCCGGGAAACTCATAACATTTTGGACTGTAAACCAGCCACAGAGCAGAGTCACCAGGCTGCCTGACACGCATCCCTAAACTGCTTTGACAGGAAGCAGACCCCGTCAGATGGAAACTGCTGACCTCAAGCACCTAGACCCCAGACTGGTGGAAACCAGAAGGCTGGTGACGCTCGAAACTTCACCTGGATGCCAAGCAGTCCGAGAATTGTGCCCGAGCTGCTCATGCCCCCTGCAGCGCCCCCATGTGGCCTTTAACACCTTTGTCTCCTAACTGGCAACTTGGAGACCATCTGAGGACATTAGGCCACCTCCTTCCCAGGTCGCTGGCCTCCTGAATAAAGCACCTTTTCCTTGTTCACCAACACTTGTCTCTCGAGTATTGGCCTTTCGAGCAGCCGAACCTGGGTTTGGTACCAGCCTCGTCTGGTTGCATGTAAAGTGGCTGGGACACTGCCTGGCAGGTAATGGGCACCCAGAGGTTGGCGGGCACTGGAGCTGTTCAGTGAGTGAAACCACATTTAATAGCACTTAACAAGCACTTACATTTGTGCCAGGTACTCGGTTTCTCTGGTAGCAAGTCATATTTTGTTTATGGTTAAAAGTGCTACATTGCAATTACTTTTTGTAAAACAGAGCTGCCTTCAATAACCAGTAGGCTTTACAATAGGAAAAAATAAAAGGTTTCAGGTCAGTATTCAGAGAAAACAAGAGGAAAACCAGCAAAAACAGCATCATTTTAAAATCAGAAAAGTATGTTAGGATAGTACATTGTGGCCAGCTTGTCTCTGGGCTACGTGACTGGCTCTGGATAGCAGTACATCTATAGAGCTTGTAGCACCAGCTACGCCCCATATATTACCACATTCTGTGCCTGACACCCACTGCAAATCTGAGAGTGAGAATAACAGCCCCTGTATATACTTCACTCCCGACAGAAAAAAAATCCTAGGACAAAATGTAAATAATTCCGAGAACACACTGCTAACACTTTTCATCTATTACAGAGCATCTTTCTTTTTTAGAAGAAAAAAGTTAGTAGACCATAAATGTAAGATTTAAATTTCCCCAAATTCACTGAATCTGAATTATTGTTATTTAAAACAAATGGCACTTTAGAAAAATGCAGAAACAGTACAATTCTCAACAGTCTTTAATTACTACCCCTTATTTAAAAAATAATCACAGCTTAATTAATTTTTGTAAGAAATTTAGTATAATGTCTCCAGCTTTTCAAAAATTACTGGTTGATACGTCCTATAGTCTTTTCTTCTTCTTTTTTTACATCTTTATGGCGTTATAATTGCTTTACAATATTGTGTTAGCTTCTGCTGTACAACAAAGTGAATCAGCCATATATATACACATATCCCCTCCCTCTTGAACTTCCCTCCCACTCCCCCACCCCATCCTACCCCTCTAGGTCATCACAAAGCACCGAACTGATCTCCCTGTGTCTTTTCTTTACACATAATCTAAATACTGTAGAACTGGAGTGAATATCATTTGCTTTCTTACAAGCTGAAAAAACAGAGAATGATTTGTCATAGTTTATGATTTTAGCACATAATATATGATTTTTTCTAAAGAGATATTTTCATATGTAAACAATTAATTTTGATTTGCCAAATTTTTCAAAATTTCCTTTGTATTCACTTAGCAAATCCCATCTAGTTCCAAATGTAATTTAGCTTGGATTTATACTTTTTTGTTTGACTATCTCCAGAGAAGAAAAATCGTTATCATCAGCCATATGTAGGAATTAGATAATACTGTGTAATTTATCATGTTCTGTGGACGACACTTTTTCCCAGACAGAGCTCCACACCATGGTATTCTCTAAGAGTGCGTCCTAAGGTGCACAGATTATCCTATCACAGGGCCTAATTGTATTTCCAGGATGAGAAGATTCCTCCTCACGATGGTGGGGAAGTGATTGCTCTGCATCTGGGCAGAGTGAAATGAGCATTTATACGGTGGATGCTTTTGCATTTTCGTTTTAACACATTAAGAACAAAAATGCCTACAGAATATGTTCTATCACATATACAGTGGCTCTTACTGCTGAATTTACAAACAATACATTTCAACAAAGCAAGCATTTCTTTTGACCATTGATCTTCATGTAAGTTTTCCCTAAAAGGCTGAAATCCACCAAGAGAAATGCATCCTGCTTTTAATAATAGGGAGAAATGTTGCGAGATATAATATTCCTGCCAAGACGACTGATGATACATCAAGATTGTTTCCCTAATAAATAATATTTTTATCTGAAACACTGAAAATGTTGTGAATATGTTTATTTAGGACAATTTCAGTGACCCACCTTAGACAATTTACTTAAGCAATACCAATTCAAACTATCCTTTAAAAAAAAAAAAAGCCAACTTGCGAACAAAGAACTTTAAAGAAATTGTGTACTCTCACCACACAGAGCCAAGCCTATACAAACGCAAAATCCTGGATTAGATGAGATCCTGTTGATACAGATCATATGGTAAATATCGGACTAATATGGCCCAATGAAATCAAGGCTGTTGTAATTTTGTTTAAGTAGAGTTTATCCTTTTTGGAGGTTAGCAGATAATTCTAAAGACCACCTTTGTAAAGAATGACAAATTCATGACTAGCCAGATGGCAGATTTCATTTCTACTCGCTAACATATTTCTTTTTGTAAATAGGGCTGAATTGTTTTATGTTTAGGGCAAAAGGACTATTCTAATGTCCTTTCATTTCTTTCTAACTTTGGAATTTCTTTCTTGACCTATCAATCTTTTAAACTGAATAAAGAGTATGATTGCATTTATTTAGTTATTTGCTAAAAAGAATAAAAACCATTTTCACAGCACCAGCACTCTGGAATGACCCCCTTACCTGTTACTGTTCTCAACTCAGAGACACTTTCTCTGCAAAGTCTGACAGAGTGTCCAAAGGTCCCTGGGAAGCCCCTGCTGGGCAGGACAGTCTTTTTACTGCTGACAATTCAAATTCTTTCAACAAAGGGCCTGTGCATGGGTTGTCACCTATGTCTTTTGGAGACCTGTATTTATGAGAACTTTAAGAATCTCATTTCTATTCCATATGGCGACCCTCCAACTTTACAACACTCACCTCTCTGGACTAGCAACGTTTCACTTTCTTCAGGTTAAGTATCTTAATTCCTTAAATCATTCTCCATAGTGCGTGGGATAAGTACCATCACCACCCTGTCTGTTCTATGGTTGCACCCCTACATCTGGATGTACCCATTAAACAGGTTTGCGCTGATATCTTAACAGTGACCCCCACTGCTGTCTCTAGCTGGCATACTGGAAACTAAATTAAGTTTGCTTTTCACATGAAAATGAAAGCTATTGGAGTATAGCTGCTTTCACATGAAAATGAAAGCTATTGGAGTATAGCTGCTTTTCACATGAATTGCTTTCAAACCAGGTCCCTCATTCTGTGATTTCTGGGATCTAAAAAGAAGTCTTTATAAATGTTTATGTTTATTTAAAGCTTGCTGCTTCTAAGTTATGTCATGGCTTATTTTGACAAGCCTGAGTCTCACTGTGTCATTCACGGAAGAATCCATTCTTCTGAAGCTTGCTGGATGTTCAGATTTGATAAGTACATTTTCTAAGTTATTGGGAAACTGTGACAAACAGGTTAGAACCAAGGATAGACTAATATCTAAGAATAGCTAGGGAACTTCCTCAAGGAAGAAGTTAACTTCTTCTGTAACTTCTTCATCGGTTTGCACAGACTTCATTAAAAGCTAACTTGGATCTTGAAATCAGGTTATGTGAATCTTCCACCGTTTCATTCTTTTTCAAAATTGTTTTGGCCGTTCTTGCTGCTTTGTTTTTTCACATACGTTTTAGAATCAGTTTGTCAACTTCTACCAAAAGCAAAAACAAAATCCTGTGGGGATTTTGATTGTTAATGTGTGGAGTCTACTGAACAATTTGGGAGACAAATAGTAGTTTGGCAACAGGGCGCCTCGAATCCCACCAACATGGAGTATGTCTCCATTTATCTAAATCGTTGATCTTTTTTGTTTTGTTTTGTTGTTTTCATTTAATGCACTAAATTTTATCACAATAATCTGAACCTCATAAAATGAGTTGGAATGCGTTATTTCCTCTCCCACTATCTGGGTGATTTGGGTAGAACTTCTTCCTTACATGTTTTTCAGAATTTGCCAGTAAAGTCATCTAGGCTTGGAGTTTTCTTTGTGTGAAAGTTTTAAATTATAAATTAAATTACCTTAAAATATATAGGAAAAAAGAATACAGGTCTACTCAGGGTGTGAATTTCTTCCTGAGTAAGCTTAGGTCTATATCTTTGAAATTATTTGTCTACTTCATTTAAGTTATCAAATTAACTGGCATGAGTTCTTCACGACAAACCATTATCTTTTAAAATAACGTCTGAAGTAATGTATGTCTTCTCTCTTATTTTCTTGACGGGTCTGAATAGAGTTTTGTCTATTATCTTGACCTTTTCAAGTATTTTTTTGGTTTCTTTAGTGTTTTCTACTTTTTTGTTTTTAATTTCATTTATTTGGGCTCTTATCTTTTTATTTATTTATTTTTTTATTGGAGTATAGCTGCTTTACAATCTTTAAGAGATAAGATTCCCTCCCTTCTGCTTGCTTTGTATTCAGTTTTCTCTTATTTTATTCGGTTCTTAAAGTAGAAGCTTAGACTACTGATTTGAACCTTTTCTTGTTTTATAATAGAACCTTCAATTCTTTAAATTTCCCTCTAACACTGTTTTAGTGGAGTCCCATAAGTTTTGACATATTATACTTTCATGTTGGCTCAATTCAAAATATTTTTTCACATTTATTGACCATGATTTATTTATTCAGCAAATATTTATTTAGTGTCTATTGTATTCCAGAGCTATTTTATTTTTAATTGAAGTATAGTTTATTTACAATACTGTGTTAGTTTCAGGTATACAGCATAGTGATTCAGTAATTTTTGCAGATTATATTCCATTATAGGCTATTACAAGATACTGGGTATAATTCCCTGTGCTATACAATACATCCTTGTTGCTTATCTATTTTATAAATAGTACTTTGTTTTTTAATTTCATGCATGACTGCCACTTTGACCCATGGCTTATTTAGGTGTGTGGTCTACTTTACAAATATTTCTGGAACTGTCCATATAGCATTCTGCTGTCCAGTTCTATTTTACTTCTATTTCTCTTTGATAACATACATCATGTGATTTCAGATCTGCTGAAGTTTGTTGCACGGTCCAGGATGCAGGTTGCCTGGGTGAAGTGCTCTGGGCTCTTGCAGGTGGTGTGTTCAATAAATCCAGTTACATCACGGCGGTTAGCAGTGTCATTCAAGTCTCCTGTAACCTTACTGATTCTATGACTGCCTGTTCTATTGATGCCTGAGAGACAGACGTTGAAGTCTTCAACTATAGAGCAGATCTATTTTTCCTTTCAGTTTTATCCATTTTGCTTCATGTGTGTTAAAGTTCCATTATCAGGTGCCTATATATTTAGCGTTACATTTACATTTACTGTACGTAACAACAGGACTGGATTTAAACCGACCATAGTGTTAGTTATATTCTACTTGTCCCATTGATTCCCCATTCTTCTTTCTCCTGCCTTTTGAATTAACTGAATTGTTTCATGATCTCACTTCATCTCGACCAGTGGCCCACTAGTTCCATCTCTTCAGCAGGCTGAGGGCACCTAGGCCTGTGGGTGTGTCCTCTCGAGCATCCGTGGTGGCCAAACTGTGTCTTCTGTCTGTGATTCTCCTGCAGGTGTGAGTGTTACCTACCCTCTCCTGGAGTACCTTGGCTCTGCTTGTCCCTCTGCTCAAGAGGGGTCCTACCTTCCCTCCTGTCGACAATTTTACTTCTGTCCCAGCTCTAGAAGGAAACCGGCTGGGGAAGGATACTGTGCAGTCCACGCCCTGGGGCGAGGGTGACCCGTCTTTATGGCTCTCCAGGGGCAGGGCGTGTCCACTGCGGGGAGAGACTGTGCTGTCCCCACCCGGGCTTCACCCTGCAGCACACCTGCACCATGGGGGGCGCTGAGACCTCCTGCCCCAGACGCCCCAGCTCTTTCTCCTGAGCACCAGTGAGTGTAGACCCTCTTAGTCTGGGGCCTAACCTGCAGCCCTTCCTCGGGCCTGGGGAACGTGGACAGTTTCCAACTCCTGTTGCTGGTAGTGCAACCTCTCTCCCTCATGGAATAGTCCCTGTGGCCTCTGTTCAGTGGAAGGTCCTGTCTGTCTTTGGAATTCAGATTATTTGACTGCCTTGCTACTACAGCTCTCTGATGAGCTAAAGAACAATTTAAATGTTCAGATTATCAGGCTTTTTCTCTATGTTCAAGTGCCAATATTCAGGTGGGATCAACCTTATCTTGGGGCTTTCTACACCCTAAGTAGACACTTAAGTCCTACCTCCTCACATGAGTCTAAGAGGTGATCTTCTCTGGTATCTCTTATCCAAGTGTATTTCAAGAAGTACCTGCTCTCACAACCATAAAAAATCTATGGGTTGCAGCAAAAGCTGTTCTAAGAAGGAAGGTCATAACAATACAGGCCTTCCTCAAAAAACAAGAAAAATCTCAAATAACCTAGCCTACCACCCAACCTAACCTACCACCTAAAAGAATTAGAAAACAAACAAAACCTATACTCAGCAGAAGGAAGAAAATAATAAAGATCAGAGAGGAAATAAATAAAATAGAGATAAAAAACAACAGAAAAAAAATCAATAAAACCAAGAGCTTGTTTCTTAAAAGGATAAACAAAACTGAAAAAGCTCTGGCCAGACTTACCAAGAAGAAAAGAGAGATTACCCAAATAAACAAAATAAGAAATGAAAGAGGAGAAATAACAACTGATACCACACAAATACAAAATACCATAAGAAAATATTATGAAGTTATATGCCAATAAAATGGACAGCCTAGAAAAAATAGACAAGTTTCTAGAAACACAGCCTGCCAAAACTGAGTCAAGAAGAAACAGATAACTTGAACAGACTGAGCACTAGAAGTGAAATACAATCTGTAATTAAAACAAACAAAAACTCCCTGCAAACAAAATTCCAGAAACGAATGGCTTCACTGGGGAATTCTACCAAACATACAAAGAAGAATTTATATTTATCCTTCTCAAACTCTTCCAGAAGATTGAAGCAAAGGGAACACTCCCAAAGACATTCTATGAAGCCACTATCACCCTGATACGAAAACCAAAGACACCACCAAAAAAGAAAACTACAGGCCTATATCTTTAATGAATATAGATGAGAAAATCCTCAATAAATATTAGCAAACTGAACTGAACAACATATAAAAAGGATCATAGACTATGCTGAAGTTGAATTCATTCCAGGGTCATACACCATGATGAAGTTAGATTCATTATATGCAAATCAATAAATGTGATACACATCAACAAGAGAGAAAAACCACATGATCATCTGCACACATGACAGAAAAGCATCTGAAAAAATATAACATCCATTCATGATAAACTCTTGCCAAAGTGGGCACAGAGGAAACATATCTCAACATAATAAAAACCATTTATGACAAACCCACAGCCAACATAATACTAAATGGTGAAAAGCTGAAAGCCAGCCTGCTAAATTCTTGGTAAAGACAAGGATGCCCACTCTCACTACTTCTATTCAACACCGTAATGGAAGTCCTAACCACAGCAATCAGACAAGAAAAAGAAATAAAAAGGTATCCAAGTCAAAAGGGAAGAGGTAAAATTGTCATTATATGCAGATGACATAATACTATATATAGAAAACCCTAAAGACTCCACATAAAACCTATTAGAACTGATAAATGAATTCAGCAAGGTAGGAGGATACAAGATCAATATTCAGAAATCTGTTGCATTTCTTTACTTTAACAATAAGATATCAAAAAGAGAAAGTAAAAAAAATCCTATTTAAAATCACATTAAAAATACCTAGGGGGCTTCCCTGGTGGCGCAGTGGTTGAGAATCTGCCTGCCAATGCAGGGGACACGGGTTCGAGCCCTGGTCTGGGAAGATCCCACATGCCGTGGAGCAACTAGGCCCGTGAGCCATAACTACTGAGCCTGCGCGTCTGGAGCCTGTGCTCCGCAACAAGAGAGGCCGCGACAGTGAGAGGCCCGCGCACCGCGATGAAGAGTGGCCCCCACTTGCCACAACTAGAGAAAGCCCTCGCACAGAAACAGAAATGAAGACCCAACACAGCCAAAAATTAAAATAAATAAATAAATAAATAATTTTAAAAAAAAACAAAAAAAACCTAGGATTAAACCTAACCAAGGAGCTGAAAGACTTATATACTGAGAGCTATATAAAACATTGATAAAGGAAATCGAAGATGATTCAAGGACATGGAAAGATATCCCACGCTCTTGGATTGGAAGAATTAATATAGTTAAAATGGCCATACTACCCAAAGCAATCTACAGATTTCATGGGATCCCTATCAAACTACCCAGGACATTTTTCACAGAACTAGAACAAATAATCCTAAAACTTCCATGGAACCACAAAAGACCCAGAATTGCCAAAGCAATCCTGAGGTAAAAAACAAAGCTGGAGGCATAACCCTTCCAGACTTCAGACAATGCTACAAAGCTACAGTAATCAAAACAGGGTGGTAATGGCACAAAAACACAAATATAAATCAATGGAACAGAACAGAGAGCCCAGAAATAAGCCCACACACCTATGGTTAATCAAGCTTTGATAAAGAGGCAAGAATATACAATGAGGAAAGGACACTCTCTTCAGCAAGTGGTGTTGGGAAAGCTGGATGGCTTCATGCAAATCAATATAGTTAGAACACACCCTCTCACCATACACAAAAACAAACTCAAAATGGCTTAAAGACTTAAATATTAGACATGCACCATAAAACTCCTAGAAGAGAACATAGGCAAAACATTCTCTGACATAAATTGTAGCAATATTTTCTTAGACCAGTCTCCCAAGGCAAAAGAAATACAAAACAAATAAAACAAAATGAAAACCAAATGGGACCTAATCAAATTTATAAGCTTTTGTACATCAAAGGAAACCATAAACTAAACGAAATGACAACCTATGGACTTGGAGAAAATATCTGCAAATGATGCGACAAGGGTTTAATTTCAAAAATATACAAACAACTCATACAGCTTAATATCAAAAACAAACAAACAAATGAACAACCAAATCAAAAAGTGGACAGAAGACCCAAATAGACATTTCTCCAAAGAAGATATACAGATGGCCAACAGACACATGAAAAGATGCTCAACATTGCTAATTATCAGAGAAATGCAAATCAAAACTGCAATGAGGTATCACCTCACACCAGTCAGAACGGCCATCATCAATTAAGTCTACAATAATAAATGCTGGAGAGGGTGTGGAGAAAAGTGAACCCTCCTACACTGTTGGTGGGAATGTAAATTGGTGCAGCTACTACAGAGAACAGGATGGAGATTCCTTAAAAAACTAGAGTTGTCATATGATCCAGCAATGCCACTCCCGGGCATATACCTGGAGAAAACCATAATTCAAAAAGATACACGCGCCCCAATGTTCAATGCTACAATAGCCAACACACGGATGCAACCTGTATCCATAGATAGATGAAGGGATAAAGAAGATGTGACATGTCATATATATGTATATTAGCAACATGGATGGACCTAGAGATGATCATACTAAGTGAAGTAAGTCAGAGAAAGACAAACATCATATGATAGCACTTATATGTGGAATCTAAGAAAAAAAAAGATACAAATGAACTTATTTACAAAACAGAAACAGACGCACAGACATAGAAAACAAACTTATGGTTACCAAAGGGGAAAGGGGGTGGGAGGGATAAATTGAGAGTAGGGGGTTAACAGATGCACATTACCATATACAAAATAATCAGCAAGGATTTATTGTATAGTACAGGGAACTGTATTCAGTATCTTGTAATAAAGTATAATGGAATAGAATAAAAAAAAAGAATATAGATATATACATATATATGTATAACCAAATCACTTTGCTGTACACCTGAAACTAACACAATATTGTAAATCAATTA
This sequence comes from Balaenoptera acutorostrata, assembly GCF_949987535.1. Classification (NCBI taxonomy): domain Eukaryota; kingdom Metazoa; phylum Chordata; class Mammalia; order Artiodactyla; family Balaenopteridae; genus Balaenoptera; species Balaenoptera acutorostrata. The sequence goes on from NC_080069.1 coordinate 600,921, forward strand.
TACTTCAATAAAAGAATACCTACTTTGCTAGACAAGAAAAGACAAGAAAATACAAAACACAAGATGAAACAAACAAACAAAAAGGTCTAGGAAATGAATTCCTCATTTTCAAAACACGTAAGTGACCAGAGAATTCCATCCTCAGCCTGAGAATATGTTTGGTTAGGTATCTACGCCTTCTCTTTCCTTCCCCTTCCCTCTTTATCATCCTGTTAACTAGAAATGTATGACCATATTTCTATCAATCAGCACCTCTACTGTACTCTGATTTCTCAAGCATAGTTCTATAAACTCACCTTTGTTTTCCTTAGTAGTCCAACCCTTTTCTGGGTACATTAGGACAGTTTTATTCTTTCTAAACTAGATCTGCAAAGATTTACCATTAATATGGCAAACATGGCAAATCTGAATTTTCAGTGTATAAATAAATAATAAGAATAGTTTTCTGTTTATTTGCCATTATGTTTATATGTGATCACCAATAACGATGTCATTCATTTATCTATAATATAAAACTGTTGGAGATGTAGGATAGGAAAGGTTTCTGAACTAACTGGCTACATTAATTTACACCTTAGGACATGTGGAACTAAAAATCATCCATATTGAGATTATTTCTTCCTATACTTTAAACTTCTATAAAATCTTATTTATAATGTCCAAAAATTCTTGTCCATTGTATTTTCAGAATGCATGAAACCAAGAACACTTATAATGTCAACAGTAATTTCAGCATTCCCTTGAAAAGATGAAGGATAATATTCAAGTAGGAGTTACCTAAGGAAAGAAAACAATTCCTTTATATATATTTTCAACATTGGAGTTTATTTTTTAATGTTGTGTCTTAAACTATTCAAAAAGGGCCAAAACAGAATAGCCAATGTGAAACTAGGCTTCATTTCTCATTTATCTGTATGGAAACTTTCTCTGTTCTCTTCCTGTGTAAATATTTCTTAAATAATTTGTTAGTTACCTTGCAGTTGTTCTACAGTTGGCTTCAGCAAGCTATGCTTTTGTGGATTTTAAACACTGTTTATCCTTTATTCATCAACCAGAGGAAATTCTTGGTACAATATAAATATTCCTGCAAAGAAGGCTGATTCATTATTGAATCCTTTGCAATGCCTTCAGGAAAGTGTACTGTTATGTTAACTCCCAACCTAAGCCCAGTGACACTTTACTGTAAGTTATGTTCTGGTTCTGCTCTCAGGTTGTCTGCATCTAGTAAAGAAGAGTAGCTGAAGCGATGACCCCCTGTATCCTGAATCTGGCATCACAGCTAATCCAGCTCTCCTCAGCTTTTTGAGTTTTGCTTTTTCCTGGGAGTTTTAACCACAAAACAGTGTAAGCAAAGTATAACAAGCATCCAGCTATTCATATCCCAACATTCACAGTATTTTGTCATTTTTTTCAGCTTTCCATAAAAAAATTAAAAAATAATCTGTTATGGGACTTCCCTGGTGGTGCAGTGGTTAAGAACCTGCCTGCCAATGCAGGGGACACGGGTTCGAGCCCTGGTCTGGGAATATCTCACATGCCGCAGAGCAGCTGAGCCCGTGCACCACAAATACTGAGCCTGCGTGCTAGAACCCACGCCACAACTACTGAGCCCACGTGCTGAAACTACTAAACCCTACACACGCCTAGAGCTGGTGCTCCACAACAAGAGAAGCCACCATAATGAGAAGCCCGCTCATCGCAAGGAAGAGTAGCCCCCAGTCGAGGCAACTAGAGAAAGCCCGGGTGCAGCAAGGAAGACCCAACGCAGCCAAAAAAAAATTAAAAAATTCAAACCGAAAGTTACAAACTGCTGGAAAACAGAGTAGAGTTTTGCTCACTTAACTCTTCAAATGACAACAGCATAGATGCACCAGTACAGGCCTGGGAAAGACCCAGAGAACCTGTATTTGACTCTTGAAAAAAAGGGAAAACAAGTTCCAACGCCTGCGCGCCATTCCCTCCCTGCCAGGGTCTGCAGCTTCCTGAACTGTCCGGCCCTAAGGCGGGCAGAATTCTTCCTGTTACAGAGTGATGTTCTGAAATGCTCTGAGACGTCAAATACAACACAAAGACTCAGGTCAATACAAACGCTTCCTTGAGCGCGCTAGGAGAGCGCTCCGCTTTGAATCGCGTGGGGACCGGCTGTGAGCTGAGTGTTCCAGGCTGACACTTTCTCAAAGGCGCACTTGACCTCAAAACCAGCAGGTGGATCAAAAGCACCCTCACACCTGATATCTGTGTTTGTTCTGAAGGAAGGCGGCTACACTACTGCCCTTGTGCAGGGCCGCAAATACGAGATGCCGTTCCAGCCCGCACGGTGGGCTCCCGGGGGCGCGTGGGGAGGGGGGGCGCACGGTGGGCTCCCGGGGGCGTGCGGGGAGGGGGGGCGCCTGCTGGGCTCAGGGCGGAATGTCGCGCCCTGCAGGCTGCTGTCCCCCTCTGTCGTGGCGCTATTGCTCCCAAGGGCGTGTCGCTCCCCACACTGTGACACAGGTTACTGCTGACCGGTCCCCGGGGTTCTCCTCTTCTAAAAGGCAGAGTAACACGTCCTCACTTGCTCTTCTGTAGTTACCATCAGCACAGACACGGGTAGGCTGCGCTTTTTTGAGGACTCAAGAAATGGCCTAAGTTAAGAGGTCAACATTTATCAACATTGTAAAAAACTCCACACCGTTACAGAATTAGAAATATGCAAGTACCTAAAGCACAGGCCCTGTCGCCGAGGAGGCTATACCTTGACGGTGGAAGTGAGACCCTGGCTTTTCAAGGTGAGCCAGAGAGCCGGTGTAAACAACCGATACGTTCTCAACCTCACCAAACTTCGGTATCCGTTCTGCCTGTTTCTACACATGAGATTCAAATTTAACCATATGTGCACAGACATCTGTCAATCTGAATAGTTCATATTAAGGAGATAGTAATTGCTGCCTTAGCAAAAATATAAAATAAATGAAATTTCAAAACTGAGTCTTCTGTATTATTGCAGTGGATTGTTCTATGCACACTGGGCTGTGTGTCCCCCCGCAGGAGAGACCACTAATCACATACACAATTAGTGGAAAAACTTTCAATACTTGTTTTCTCAGAGAAAGCTTCATGAAAGGGCAGGAAAGCTAAAGAGCCCTTATTCAGACACAGATACAACATTAAAAAGATATCTATTCATTTGTTATTTTTAAAAATGGTGGAAAAATACACACAAAATTTACCATCTTAACCATTTTTAAGGGTACAGGTCAGTAGTGTTACGTACATTTACACTGCTGAGAAACAGATCTCCAAAATGCTGTCACCGTGCAACTCTAAAACTCATCCTCGTGAATCACTAGGACCGCCACCCCCAGCCCTGGAGCCCGCCATCTACTTTCTCTATGAGCACGCTCCAGCCACTTCGTGTTAGTGGGTCAGTGCAGTATCTGTCTCTCTGGGATGGGCTGTTTCGCTCAGCAAGATGTCTTCAAGCATCATCTGTGCTGTAGCCTGCGTCAGAACCTCCTTCTTTTTAACTGATGAATCATGTTCCATTATTTGCATAAACCACATTGGGTTTATGCATTCATCTGTCAGTGGTCACCTGGGTTGCTTCCACCTCCTGGCCATCGTGAACGATGCCGGTGTCAACGTGGGTGTACAAATATCTCTTTCAGACCCTGCTTTCAATTCTTTTGGGAAGACGCCCAGAAGTGGAACTGCTGGATCACAGATGGTTCTATTTTTAATTTTTTGAGGAACCTCCATACCCTTTTCCGCAGCAGCTGCACCAGTTTACATTCCCACCACCAACTTCCAGTTTCCAATTTCCCCACATCCTCACCAAAATTTGTATTTTTGGGGTTTGTTTGTTTGTTTTTTTTTTGCAGCAGCAGCTGTCCCAATGGGTGTGAGGTGGCATCCATGGTGGCTGATTTGCTATGTTTTAATAACAGTAAACAGGTTTGAATGGGATGAAAGTTCTATGCAATAATGTTGCAAATACAGGTGGGGCCTGGACTTTTAAGAAACTTGACTGTGAAGCTAAACAATCTGGAATTTATTTTAGGGAAAAGGAAAGAGATATGCACTTTGTGGAGCCCGCTGTGACACAATGAAGTAAAGACTCGAAATACAGCAAAAATCATGATCATGAAATTTTATGGTAGATTTGAAAACATAACGTAACTGTAAAAAAAAAAAAAAAGTATAGAGTCTGCTTCTAAAAATCTGAATTAGTGGAAATATCTTTGGACTAGATGTAGAAAGATTTGGGTTCCAACCTCAATCTCTGGGCTGGTTATTTACTTTTTATTTTTATAACTTGTTTTTTCTTTCTTTTCCAAAATAAAGAGCTTAGATCATCTCCAAAGTCACAACCTCCACCTTCCTCCCGCAAAAAAAAAATCTAAAATTCTCTGAGGTATTTTAAATTTTATCCAGTTGGATATTGAAATAGGTTGCTAGTATTTCTAAAAATTAAACTGTATATTTTTATGTATTCAGTACACAAAACACTGATAGAAGAGGCACTAAAATAAAACCAGCAATATAAGAAATTCAAGGTCAAATGTAATATAATAGAAGAATTATTTTACTGTAAGAATGAGGATAAGGCCATTTTCTAAATTATTCACATCAGTTTCCTAACATACAGATGAAATTTAAATATTACGCAGTGTAAAATGTTTCCCATATGTCGAGGTCCTCTAATATGAGAGACTATTCTTTCAGAGGACTATGCCTTTTTCCGAGCTGACACAACTCCTCCAAGCCACCCTGCACCCTTTAATGTGTGATGCAACAAGGCACTGAAAATATCCTTCAAATTTTCACTCATCTGTTTCCAAAGTATTTTTTAGGGTGCAGAAGGGAACTACACGGAAATTACACAGACTCCTCAAAGTCATCCACAGACAGAATTAATCACAACATTAGCCATAATAAAGCTCAATATCTCCAAAAACGTGAAGCAATCTTTTAAAACAACATTAGGTGGGGCCACATGAAATTGATGATATTCTATGCTTTTGACCTGCAAAGAGACAATGTCACGTAGCCCAGCTCAGCGTATGCTGTTCCTTATTGGCATCCTAACCATTGTGGGTGCACTGAACTTACTCATAAACAAACCTTCCCTCCCCAGACAAGGACAGAACCGTCCTCTATCAGCAGAGCACAGGATGTTAGAAGTCTCAGTGAATTCAAGCTCCATTTTGTGCCAATTCTTGGGGCCAGAAGAGGTTTCTGACACTCATTCTGTCCCCCAGCAGCACTTTACCAGGGTAATCCGTCCACACCCTGCTCTGAATAAAGATGTGATTTATTTAGAACACAAATATAATCTATTTTCCATGGTCTAAATCCTGATTTAACTAACAGATTAGGATTGGTACTATTTGCTCAGCTCTGTTCACTGAGCAGAATTAAGAAATACCTAAATACTTTCAACAAATTGGATTCTCTGACTCTATTAGGAAAAGTTATAAAAGACATATGGTCTCGCCATCAGCTACAATTCATTTCAAGATTTCTGTCAATAGTATTTGCAGACTGTGCATTCTCGTTAGCATATTACATGCTATTTGGGTATAACTTAAGAATTTAATTCCTAAAAAAATTATGTTATCAAACTGTGTTGCTGAAACAATTGTGTAAATGGGGAGGTGAGGACTGAAGGGAGAGATACCGCTGGAAAATTTCAGACACAGCAAACGTGCCTTCCATTTGCAGTTACAAAGCAAAGAGGATCCCACAGACTGAAAAGACTACACAAGTCGCTGACAGAGCTGACTAGACCGCAGAGAATGAGGCTGGCTGACCCTCAGGTGCCACAAGCTGGCCACTGGCTCTGGGTGCTCAGGCAAATCTTTATAAACTTACCATCCATTGTTTGAGAAATGTGGCATGACAATCTTTTAGAAGTTAAAGACACGCATTCACAAAATCAAAATAAATGACATCTGAGTTCACAACCACCCACAACACACAAATAATGAGACAAGGGCTCAACGGCTGCCTGCCTGTACAAAGCAAGCGTGTTCTCGCCCGGAGCACAGGCTCACAGGGGACACAGGTTAGACTCAGCTCTCGATCACGCTGAGATTTTAACAGCATTTTCCCACGTAGAGCAAACTACGTGTCTTACTAAGTCAGGCCAATTCTTCCTTGCATACATCCCCCAAATCCTTGCTGTAAGAGAAGTGCCTTTCCTCGGTATTTTGCACACACACGGGGGAGAAACCAGAAACGCGATCCCTACTCCCTGCCACTGCTCTGCATTCACCTTCCCTTCAGGCCTTCAACAAGTCCTGACCTGCATCTACCACGCGCAGGAACATCACGCTTAGAATCACCTGGAGGGTCTGTTAAAACACACATTGTTCTGATAGAGCAGGTGGGGTAGGGGCACGAGAGCTCGCATTTCTAGTCCTAACAGTTTCCAGCTGGTGCTGATTCTGCTGGCCTGGAGAACCACTCTTCCAGGGGTGGAACACAGCACCTTTCCTCATGAGATGTACGTGCTAGTGGAGAAGACTCGAGGACAGATCAGTGGGAAGAGTACCTTGCCCGATATTATGTCAATGAAAAGTAACTGAGTTGCATTCACATACACCCTAAGGCAGCATTTCTCTTGGGCAGCTTGACTTTCCAATTCCGCGCGTCCACGGCTAGACTGGTATGTCTGCTCCGCTAAACAGATACAGAGCCCTGAATCATCTGGCAGCCACACCTGGGCAGGTTTCAAGGCTAAACCAATCAACCAGAGGCACTGATTTCTTCTTCTGACCCTAAAATGGGTAAACGAGATCATACAAAACACCGCCTTTTAAAGTTTCAAGAGTCTAGTTTCTGTCCTTGGTGGTTTTTCAGTTTATTCGTGCAGGTGGCAGGTCCTCCACCCGGAGGTCAGTGGGAAATGCACTGCACCCCAGGGAGCGTGGTCCCCACGGCACCGTCCCCAGGCTTAGGCCCTACCTCTGCGCAGCATTCACAAGGCGGAGGTGTGTGTGTGCAGAGGCCTGTGCCAGACGGGGGTACAGCCAGCAGTGTCAGAGGGGGAGGGGTCTGGACGCAGACCTTGAGAGAATCTACACGAATCAGCTACAAAGTCCTGCTGCTCTACCTTCAACATTTCACGTGTCTGGGGTGAAACCAGACTTTCTCCCCACCCATGACCGAGGTCCAGTATGCCGTGGGCCCAAACTTGTCAAGAAATAACCATAAATAGGAATCTCAGCGTCATCTCTCCTGCAATGGAGGTAAAGCTTGGGAGAAAACTGAAAAGTTGAATTTGAATTTCCCTTTTTTTTTTTCTTGGAAGACTTTTTTGACGTGGACCATTTTTAAAGTCTCCATTGAATTTTTGTTACAATACTGCTTCTGTTTTATGTTTTGGTTTTTTGGCCGTGAGGCATGTGGGATCTTGGCTCCCTGACCAGGGATCAAACCCCCTGCATTGGAAGGTGAAGTCTTAACCACTGGACAGCCGGGGAAGTCCCTAAATTTCCTATCACAGGTGGTTTGAAGACACTAAGAAAAAAGGTAACTTTTAGGAGAAGTGTCACAAATAAATTATTCTCTTTCCTTTTATGGCTAGTAGCTCGAAACATAAAATCTTTCAAGTAATACAATCATAGGCAGAGGAATCAGGATAGGAACTATCCACAGACGTGCTCACTGCAATCCTTCAGAGATCTGTTGTGTATGGTTAGGTGTTGGCCCAGTTTACCAAGTAAGAGTGATCTGTACCACCCCATTTTGTCATAACTGTATTTTCCTTTTGCATGTACCTTGGGAATGATATCACAGCAAAATATAGTCTCTTCAGCTTACAGCCCATAAATGGAGCTAAGCCAGGAGTAAAAACTCTTCAGTAACAATTCTTTTAGCATATTTTGATTTGGGCATTAATAATTATGTAGCAACAGAAAATACATGCTTATCTGTATTCCTGTAGCACCTAGCCCAATGCACATGTGGGCAAAGCACTTGATAGATACCTTTTAACCGAATGTGATTTCTTCCAACACGCCCACTGGCCACTTCAGATCCAATTTAATGCCAAATATGTAGTTATTAGCATCTGGGAGGCAGTCTGACAGCATCAATATAAACATTCCTCTCAGAATTTGGGAGTCTCCCTATTTTACTAAACTCCTTGTGAAATCTTAATGCTACTAATTTGATCAGGTTCCTTGCTCTGTCTTCGTTCCTCATGCTTCTACCTCAATATGTAATCTTTGGTCGGTACCAAATGCTAACTCACCCCATTTCTTCCTGAACTGCCATAGAACTTAATCTCCATCGTTTTCACGGCACTTCTCTGTCCTTATCTCTTATCATAGTATTTATGTACACGTTGCATAGCCTGTGGATTCTTGGAGAAGAATATATTTACACCTTTCTCAAAACTATATCTGCCAATGTTACCCAGCATTCAATAAAATATTTCTTTAGTGAATATAAAATAGAGGCAGATTTAAACCCCCTGTAAATATTTCGTATTAATACGAAGTACAATATATGTGAAATGAAGGTCATCTACTTAAATTGAACATGCAATAGTTCAGACATTTTACAAGAAGGCAGAGTAGGAACATGGTGGAGAAGGAAGACCCTGGGCTAACCTCGACAAACAGCTGGCTGGCCGCCACAGTGGGATGATGGTCCCGGTGGCTTACAGGGCGGGGAGCCCCCCCACCTACCAGACTGCTCACAGAAGTTGGCCCTACCACAACAGAAAAGTCCACTCGGCCCACATAGGGGCCACCTCCAGAGCCTGTAGCTCTGGTGACCAGAGGGGAGTGCACTGCTGGGATGCCTAGGACGCCTCCTACTAAAGGCCACTCCTCTAAGATCAGGAAACATAGTGCACCTGCCCGATACACAGAAATAAACAAAGGAAATTAGGCAAAATGAGATGACAGAGGAATATGTTTTGTGGTGGCCCCCAAGCTGTAAGCTTATTCAGCTTTCTGCCTTCCGGAGAACTGCTTGTCTCTTTCTTGGTATGCACTCCTGACGCTGTGGTATTGAGCGTAAAAAAGGAAAATGGCTTGCGGCCAGTTTCGTTCCAGGTGCCTGCTCTGCATCTAAGAGCCCCTGGTTGTTCCCCAGAAGAAGGACGTGCTGCCCTGAGGGGGAAGTCTGTATCTCCAGAGAATGGCCCATAAAGCATGCTGACGCATAGATAGTGGCGCATAGATAGTGGCGACATAATTATGTGGAAAACAAGGTTTACTGATTTATTGTCGACGCATAGGCGGTGGCGACAGAATTATGTGGAAAACAAGGTTTACTGATTTATTGTCGGCTATTCGTTCCGTACTAAACCTATATATACATTCATGCTCTTTGAATAAACTTGCCTTGCAACCATCAGTTGTCTTGGCCCTTCTGATCCCATACTGGTGCTTTTCAGTTCCTTACCCATCACCGCCAGGAACTTCTAGCTTTCTGCAGCCGGTCTGCGGCAATGTTTGAAACAAAGGAACAAGACCCAAGAAGAACTAAGCAAAGTGAAGATAAACAACCTACCTAACAAAGAGATCAAGGTAAGGATCATAAAGATGCTCAACAAACTTGGGAGAAGAATGCATGAACAGAGTGAGAAGATTAACAGAGGGTTAGAAAACACAAAGAAGAACCAAACAAAGCTGAAGAATACAATCACTGAAATAAAAAACACACTAAACGGAATCAATATTAGATTAAATGATACAGAGGGACAGATCAGCAAACTGGAAGACAGAGTAGTGGAAATCACCCGATCATTACAGAAAAAAGAAAAGCGAATTTAAAAAAATGAGGATAGTTTAAGAGACCTCTGAAACAACATCAAGCATGCTATCTTTTGCATTGTAGGGGTCCCAGAAGGAGAAGAGAGAAAGAAAGGGGCAGGGAATTTATTTAAAGAAATAATACCTGAAAAACTCTGTAATTTAGGGAAGGAAACAGACATCCAGAACCTGGAGTGACAGAGAGTCCCAAACAAAATAAACCCAAGGAGGTCCACACCAAGACACACTATAATTAAAATGGGAAAAATTAAAGATAAGCAACATGACGGGGACTTCCCTGGTGGTGCAGTGGTTAAGAATCCACCTGCCAATGCAGGGGACATGGGTTTGAGCCCTGGTCCGGGAAGATCCCACATGCCGCGGAGCAACAAAGCCCATGCACCACAACTACTGAGCCTGCACTCTAGAGCCCGCAAGCCACAACTACTGAGCCCGCGTGCCACAACTACTGAAACCTGTTCACCTAGAGCCCGTGCTCTGCAACAAGAGAAGCCACCACAATGAGAAGCCGTCACATCACAACGAAGAGTAGCCTCCGCTAACCACAACTAGAGAAAGCCCGCACGCAGCAACGAAGACCCACCGCAGCCAAATAAATAAATAAATAAATAAATTTACTTATTTTTTAAAAAAAGCAACAAGAGAAAAGCAGCTAGTTACATATAAGGGAACTCCCATAAGTCTACCAACTGACTTTTCAGCAGAATGTTGCAGGCCAGAAGGAAGGGGCACAATATATTCAAAGTGATGAAAGAGAAAAACTTACAACCAAGAATATTCTACCCAGCAAAGCTATCATTCAGACTGGAAGGAGAGATAAAGAGTTTTACAGACGAACAATAGCTAAAAGAGTTCAGCACCATGAAATAAGTTTCAAATCAATGTTAAAGGGACTTCTCTAAACAGAAAAGGCCACAACTAGAAATACGGAAATTTCAAAAGATACATTCACCCCTATGCCCACTGCACCTTTACTCACAATAGCCAAGATATGGAAACAAGTTAAGTGCTCATGGATGAATGAACACATGAAGAAGATGCAGTATATATACAATGGAATATGACTCAGCCATAGAAAAGGATGAAACGTTGCCATTTGGGACAGTATGGGTGGATCTAGAGGGTATTATGCTAAGTGAAATAAGTCAGACAAAGAAAGACAAATACTGTATGATTTCATTTGCATGTGGAATCTAAAAAACAAAACAAAGGAACAAACATAACAAAACAGAAGCAGACTCATAGATACCCAAGAAGAAAGTGATGGTTGCCAGAGAGGAGGGAGGGTGGGGGGGATGAGTGAGTAGGTGATGGAGACCAAGGGGTATGAAACTCCAGTCACAAAATAAAGAAGTGACAGTGACGTGTGTGCAGCAGATAGTCAATAATATTTTAATAACTTTGTACAGTGACAGATGGTATCCAGACATCATGGTGATCAATTTGTAATGTATAGAAATATCAGATCACTATGTTGTACCCTGGAAGTAACACAGTGTTGTAAGTCAATTATACGTCAATAAGAAAAGAAGACAGGGCAGGACTACCAGCAGAGATATTGCATAAGCAAAAAGTAAGAGTAATTATTAAAAAAAAAAAGAATACAGAAGTACATTATTTACTCCCTGCTTGCTGTTGGCCTCTGTGTATTATGAGCATTAATAAATGTTATATATATATATGTATGTACACACACTATATATATATGCTATATGTATACATATTATATAGATTAGATATGAATAAACATACACATATAGATGGTCTTGGGTGGTATACAGATATGAAAAATAACCATCAATATTATCTCTGACAGAGATTTACATCTTAGGCACATTACTCTGTGGGAGAAATTACTTTGTATTAGGTTTACTTGAGCTTAAAATTACACAGATGTGTATACCCTCCTTAGTCAATAATTACAAAGAAAACAGACTGGCCTGGGAAAATTCAAGTAATATTTGACAAACAATACATATGACATATGACAAACAGTGACTATTTTTAGTACTGTAACATTATGATATCCTTAATCACACACACGTGCTAGTAATAGGAGCTTTTCCTTTAAAAAATCATGCCTTATAGTACCATCTGGAATACAACTGTTGCTATAAATTGGGTGATTTACCCCGTGTGCCTTGGAAACACAGTCAAACTATAATTTTTCTTTGTAAGGAAAGATCAGAAGGGGAATGCTTCAAGGATAATTAGCACCCAGGGGGCTCCTGTTACTAAATAGGACACATCCTCAAAAACAGGGCTCTGAATTTGCAAATGTCACTTTCCAGAGACTCTTAGTCTAGGAAAAACCTACATAGCCAACAACAGTAGAAGGGTCTCACTTTGTATAAGTAACCTGTCAAGAAAGTGCATCACAAATGTATTAGAGTTGAGAATAAAGTACCAGTATCTTTTGGAAGAGCAAGCGTGACCTATTTAGACTAAGGACAGAGGCTAATATTCACTTTATAAAGATGCCAGTGGAACACGAGAGATTCTGGTAACACTGCAGTCCATTCACCTGGGCAGCAAGGTGTGACAGCCTGTCCTCATGCGTCAGGTACGGCAGGTGGCAGGTCACCTGAAAAGCGCTGAGTGGGATGGAGACGGCCTGCTGGCGGCGAATCTCTGAGACCATCCAGGGCAGACTCACACCAGCACCGATGCCGCTGGGCTACGTGGGTGACGCTCACAGCGAGATGTCTTTGTTAACCACCCTGAGGCCCTCATCTCCTCCCCGTGGTGGAGGCGTTCTCAAGTATAATCTGCAAAGTTTCCACAGCCGAAGGAGTTTAGCATGAAAGAGTGTTCAAACTAACTTCAAGGGAAAACATGGAACACAGCTTGACAAAAGAAAAGGGAGAGAGACAGAGACAGAGAGACAGAGACAAGGAGAGAGAGACAGGGAGACAGAGAGAGAGACAAAGAGAGAAAGAGCGAGAGGGAGAAAGAGACAGAGACAGAGATAGGGAGAGAGAGATAGAGACAAGGAGGGAGAGAGATAAGAGACAGAGAGATAGACAGAGACAGGGAGACAGATTGAGACAGGGAAAGAGAAACAGAGACAAGGAGAGAGACAGAGACAGAGACAGAGACAGGGAGACAGAGACAGAGACAGAGGCAGAGACAGGGAGAGACAGAGACAGACAGACAGACAGCTCCAGGGGAGCAACTGCATTCACCATGTTGTAGAAATAATTCCTGGGAGTGAGAAAAACAGACCTCAAACAGTGAACAAGCTAGTGTCGGCGTCTAAGTGCTGCAAACAGGACTGATAAGTCACCTAAATTGTGTAAAATCCCTGACTGAAGGGGGCACACAATCTACAAGCACCCTGGTGCCCGACAGAATCCCGATCAATACACGATCGGGAGAGGAGCAGGGGCAGCAAGACACCCCCCCCAACCACAGGGAAGCAAGGGCTTCAACAGGCTCGGGGTGGGCGGGGCTCCAATCGTCCCCCCAACACACACGCGCGCACACACACACACACACACACACACAGAAAAGAGAGCTCCAGGTTTACATTGCTTTCATTATAAACCTCAGAATTCTCGCACAATGTGGGTTTAGTAACTTCCGGTCCTTTCTAGAGACAATATGAAGTGTGGAATAAAATTATAACTTTGGGTATGATTACAGGTAACTATTTTAACGGAAAGGGTCTCAGCTGGCCATTGTGGGTTCTGGTTCCCTGGGCAAGTGGCTGGAGTCACCAGGTCTCCTGAGAATGAAACCACCACCAGGATCATCCAAAGTCCTGATTCAAAGTCCACTAGGAAACTGTCTACTAACAGACCTTCCCAGAAATGCATCAGGCCATGGATTAGCTTGCTTTGAATTAGTCCCACAGAGCACGACTGCTGAAGGGTGATGAGTAAAATTGAACACTTGGATAAGAGTGTCCTGAAGGTTACCCAGAGTCAAGGAAGGGTCTTCCCTCAGGTGGTAAAGCAACACCAGTTATTCAGACTCTCTCTCTCCTTCTCCCTCTTTCCTTCCCTCCCCCGGCCCTCCCTCTCCCCACCTACTTCCCTCCCTCCCCCGTTCTCCTCCCCCTCCCCATCCAAGCTCTGTTCTCCATGCCTTTCTCAACATCCTTTACTAGAAACACTATAAACATTTTCACCTCCATACAGATACTTCAATAAAAGCAAATCCTACTTTACTGAATTCCACTCGAAAATTCTAGCTCAGGACTTTTACAATGGCAAACCCCCCACTTCAATTGATGTTTGAAAATTAGGCCACAATTGCCTTGAGCAGCCAGTTCAGCAAAGTTAGGCGCTTTCCTTCGTGGTGTTGGGTCCGCACTGCCTTCCCCTCGGCCCCCGAGCCTGGGCCCTATCATGCGACCCCTCCCGGCAGCACTGGCCCCCGGACCTGGCTTGTCACCTCCTATAGCCTGGGGTTTCCGAGACGCAGCTGTCCACCTGTCTGTAGGGTCAAGTCCACTGTCCCTGATGTGGGCCTTCCTGATGGGATTTCCCTGGGGACGTGGGCCAGTAACAGCTCGGGGAGATGCTGGGGGCCCTCCAACCGGGTCAGGCCTGGGATTCTGCCGGACCCGTGCCCTCTGCTTCTCCCGATTAGGAAGATCTGCTTGTGCCCCTGTGGATCCATCAGTTCCCTTGGGAAACCCCCCACATGCTGTTCCATCCCCGTGTCCCTCTGGACTCTGGCTGGTGTCACATCCCTGGAGTCAGAGCCAGCCTGGGTCCCAAGGCTGGACCATCATGGGACTGAGGCAGCTGGGAAGGATGTACCAGCAAATATGCCCCCCTTGGACCTGTAGCGCCTGGTCCCCTGTGCATCGGACCACAACCTCCAGGTCCAGGGGAGCCCTCAGTGTGTGTGGAACTCAGGGAGTTCATGCAGCCAGGAGGCTGGGGTTGCTTCAGACCCCCTCAAAAGCCAGACACAGAAGCTGAGAAAATGAGTACGTGATTAGATTTAGAGAAGCAGGTGGGAGGTGGGTTTCCTGCTCAGTGCACAGGATCCGTCCTCTGTGGTTTGGGAGACTGGAGGGTCCGCAGAGGGAGGAGTCTTGGAAGGGAAAGGAAGAGGGGAAGCAGCAGAACCGTGAAAAGCACCCGAAACACATGGAAAGACAAAAGAAATGGAAAATAACATAAAGAGGAAACAGCTGTTAAGCTCAGGGGTTGGTGTGCAAGTGACAGAATATTTGGAGAGTTAAGAGAAAATAGCCAATTTGGTTAAAAATTAGTTGGGGAATTAACTTTACATCTTATATTACAAAATAACATCAACCTTAAACATTTGAAAAATTCTCTTTTGAAATTATATGCTGTGCTTGCTTGGTATGAAAAACTGGGCAAATCACATAATCTTCCTGAGTAGCCATATGGGTCTGTAAGACGCTTCTACCGACAGCACCTAATACATTTTCCTTCCTGATGGTGAGGGATGCTGACTTCCCCTTAACTAGCAGGTAGAGCAAGTGACAATGAGTGTTAACTAGGTCTTTACCATTTCTTTACTTTTCCTGTGAGATCTTTCGAGAGCCACTTCCCATCTGCCACAGGACTTTTATGTTCATGCGACGATTCCATTTACAGTATCATTTCCAATGTGTGGTCACACAGTATAACCTTTACATAATTGGTACTGTTCCACTTTAGCATGTTCCTGTGGCTAGGAATCAGACATCCAGCTTAAATTTGTTTTACAACTACTTAGGTGTGTAACATTAATGTGTATATACATACACAGTATACACACACACACACACACATAAATGTAGGCTTTTGTTCCTTTAAAAAAAACCCAAAACCCTGGGTGTAATAATACATCTCCTAAATATTTCATAAGATTGCAAAGCATCAAGTTATGAAATGTAGTAAAGACATATTAGATCCTTCTTATTATGATTTTCCATTATTAACTAATCAAACCAATAATTGCAGTAAGTTAGCAAGACAAAGGTAGGGTGTCCGTAAATACAAGACAAATTCCTAGGAGGATCAGTGTATTGAGAAGAGACTTTCGACTATTATAGCTACATGTGCAGTGTTCTTTAAAGAGTATAATGAATAATTTAAATATGCTACTCATACAGAATTACATGATTTACAGCAAAGTACATCTTGTTTTCATTCTTCGTTTACTTAAAAACATCAGGAAGATTTATAATAAATTCACCTTCATCTGATTAGAAAATGCGTTTCTACTCTGAAAGTATAATATTAGAGGTCCACCGTTGAATTTACTAACTCATTAAAAATAACTTTAATTCATTAATAAATTCACCTCTTTGTGCAAAATAAAAACGTTTTATGATTTGGAAAATATAGACAAAGTATAAATGCATAAAGAAAAAATATTCTGTTGTCTTAGACAACAAAATCTGTTGATTAATATGTACAGTATTCTGGAAAATTAGTTTTTCTTGGAGAAATAAATATTGATATGGATGCAGTAACATAACTGGGGTCTCACATAAATACTTTGTTTTTTATATGTAGCACTTAATATTCCTAAAACATAATTTAATGGCTTCATTGAAAACCACACATACTTTATTTATCCATTCCCACGTTATTGGACATTTAGGTTTTCTCCAATTTCCTTTGGCATATTTTTTTTCTTCAATGAACACCTGTGTTTAATAATAATTTTGTGGTTTTATGACTAGTAATTTAAATATATGCTCAGAGGTGGTAATACTAAGTCAAAGACTAAGATTTTTTCATGGTTTCTGGTGCAATCTGGTTTTCAGAAGTTCCGTATTTTTATAGTACCCTCTTTCTGCCAGGGCTCATTTCACCATACCTTTTCAAACCTGGTATTATTATTTTATAATTATTATTTTAATTTGAAAGTCTAAAATCATACTATGTTCTTACTTTGATTTGTTTGATTATTCGTGAAGCTGAACAGGTTTTCTATAAATTTATTACCATTTGCAATGATAATATATTTCTATGAAATTTCTGGATAAATCCTTTTATTTTTCTATCAGAATTTGATAGCTTTCTATTACTACGTATGATCCTTAAAATACTGAAAATATTAAATCTTAGGCTACAATAGTTGTAGTTGATATTTGATCCGGTACAATTATCTGGTAAAATGTAAACAATGCTGTCATTTCTTTAATTTTTCTTATATCTAGAAAAATATCCACATCTAGCTATAGGCTAGAAGTTCACCTATATTTTCTTCTAGTTTAAAATGTTTGTTTATTCATTTATTTCATCCATCATTAATTTTGCTTAATAGGGATAAGATATGGATTACCATTTTTTTTTTCCAAAAAAATGATTGGTTTTGCAGATATTGTTTGGTTTCACGAACTTTCTTTTTCTCTTAACTGTGGTGTGGCCTCGTATATCAGAACCTAAACTGCTATGAAAAAGGTCTTTTACTTACGAAAAGGTTGGTTTCTGAAAAGAAGGCTCCAGGTCATTTGTTAGCTACACAACTTGAATAAGGGCAGAGACAGCCTGTCTATTCCCTAGGTAGTTCTAATTTTTGGTATAATAATCTGGAGGGAGACAGTTCTTAATCAGGGGAGAATCTACACTCAGCAACACCTCCCCTCCCGCTAAATGCAGCTATCATATGAAGATTTATCTCTATCGAGACTTGTAAGAAGGCCACTTTCCAAAGGTACAGGTTGCAGGGTATGTAATACAACTTGGGAGTCTTGTTAACCATATTTCCATCAGGTAGGGAAGATCTAACATTGAATGTCTTGCATTCCTGGGATGAACTCAAAACAAACCTGCTACATCACAGATATTATCATCTCAAAACTGCTAATATTTTGCTTAGGAATTTTACATCTACATTTATGATGGAATTTTTTTTTTTTCCTCACACTATTTGCGCCTTGCTTTGAAAGGCTTGACTCACACAAGATTCCTCTTCTTTGTTTTTTTTATCTCTGGATATCTTCATGGGTAAGACTGGAATTAGATGGTTTCTTGCATTTTAAGTCTCCAGCAAAACAATTTGGGAATGGTATGTTTTTTGTTAGATGTTTTACTATGGATTAAGTTTATTTAATGTCATGGATCAATTCTGGTCTTTTCTTCCTGTTTGTGCCAGTACTGATATTTTCCTATGAATTTATCCACCTCGCGTATGTGATGTTATTTATTGTAGACAATATTTTTTGTGTGTGTTTAATCTAAAAACACCAGCTTCTTGCTTTTTCAATCTTACTTTATCTCCTTTTTCTGATTTGTTAATTTTTGCCCTCGCTTGATTTCCTTCCTGTTATACTCATTGGTTTTACTATTTTTTAAGTAATTTAAATTCTATCCTTCAATCCTTCTTCACTTTTAGCCTTTCTTCGTTCCCAAAATAAGTATTTAAGGCTATAAATATCCCTCTGAGTTCCACCATAAATTCATCCTTCAACTTAAATGGTATATAATATTATTTTGTTATTTTTTAGTTTCACATATTTTCTAATATCCATTAAGATTATTTTTGTAACCTATAAGTTATCTATATCTTTAGTTATGCTTTGATTAATTATATCATATGTGCAAATTATAACAACAGTGTCTATTAGCAGATTCTGTATTTTCAAATTTGCCTACTTGCTAAGTCAATACTCAGGGTCCTTTCAAGGTTATTCATGGATGTGCGCAGATGGTGGGAAAAATGAGTCACCTGACAAGCACATTTCTAATTAAGGTCGAACAAGGAGCCACTATGGTTTCCGGTTTCAGCTTTCATATGTTAACAAATGTCTTTTTCATGGTCTACTAAGTGCCAGGGTGTTTGCATTTTGTGCCTTTTGTTGGAGATTTCACTGTTCAGAATGGCCCCCAAGCCTGGTGCTGACGCGCTGCGTCCTGAGCCCAGGAGGGCTGGGATGTGTCTTGCGGGCAGGACTCCTGTGATACGCGCGTCCCTCAGGCACAAGCCGCTGGGTGTGCGCTCAGCATGACCAGATAATAACACATACTACATACAACAACACATCAAACAAGGTTAAGTGTGGACCAGTTGACAAAAATGTACCCAGAGGTTTGCAGGAACCTGCCCTGCATTTCCCTCAGGAGCAGGGGTTTGAGGTCACTCATTCAGTATCTGTGGAAATCTGCAAAACAGAACTGCCATGGACAATGAGAGACTAGACTCTGAAGTTTCTGACGCTTACTTTGCGGATAAACGTGGCCACTTTTAACAAACGTTCTAGGGGTGCTAGAAAAGAACATGTGTTGCTTTGACATTGGATGTGGTTTTCTGTATAAACCATTAATATTAAAATTGCTGTTATATGAAGAGTCAATATTCTAAGTTTTTGTTTGCTTGATTATTATTAGGAAGTGTAAAAAGTACTATGTATTCATTTTCCTAATTGTAGTCATAATTCTGTCATTTTGTATATTTTGATGCTATTTTGTTAGATGCATAGAAGTTTTAAAATCTTCTTTCTGGTTAATTTAGTCTTTTATATTCATCTGAACTCTCTTCATCTCAAACAATTTTTTGTTTCCTTTAAAGTTTTCTTTCATGTAATAATTAAACAGACAAGCCAGATAATTCCCTGTTACATCTTTTTTTCTATTCTTTACCTTGAATTTTATGGAAAAAGGTAAATATATTAAATGCATCACTGTAAGCAGTTGTTCTTTTTTTTTTTTATTAAGCTGGGCCAGTAATCTTTCTCTTTTATTTGGACTATTTAGTTAATTTGCATTAATTGTAATTACCAATATATTTTGTCTTTAAGTGTAATGGTATGTCTAGCATTTTACATATTTTCTTTTTTCCTCAACCTCTCCATTTTTGTCATGGTATTTTGTTCTCCATATACTTTCATGTCAAGCAAATAGTCACATAAAATTAATTCCTTTGGTTTGGTTTTGTTTTACCAGCCACTGGTAGGTATTCAGTTCACTTTTCTGTTACCTCCTACTGCAGAGAAAGGAATTAAATATATTCCTATATAGAAATATAACAAGGAACACTATCTCCCTCAGGCCATGGACAATCCTCTCTCATTTTTTCCATTATATTTTTCCCTGTCAGCAGAGATCCCTAATATTCCTTTCCTTTTTCCCATAGGTATGCATTTTAATATTTTATATACTTCTGAAACATATAATATTGGTTTTGCTTGTTTAAATTCATACAAGTGTTATTGTTCTAGACATCAACCTCTTCTTTTTCATCCAATGATAATTTTTTAAATGTACTCATATATCACATTCTATTAATATATTGTCTTTTTCTACTGGCTGTAATGTCTGTTTCTTGCTGGTTTACAGGAATTTCACATAATTATTAAAGTCTTATCAAATTTGGACATTTTAAATATCTTCTGCTCCGTCACACATATGTTAGCTAGATGTCCTTTTTTGAATAAAGTCCTCATAGAAGTTGTGGTAAGGTCTGTCAATTTATCAAGTTGATTATTTCTGGTATAGAGGAATACTATATATTTCATAAGTTAATCATCTATCCAGATATTCCTGAATTTTCATTTCTTTTCTCAAATTATCAAATTTTGTTGGACTTTATAGAAATAATTTTATTATTTGCTAATAGCAAATGGTTCCCTCCTAATCTTCCTATTTGCTCCCATTTCTTTAATAATTGGCCAAGATTTCCGATAGTACTTTGAGATAGCAGAGGATATTCTTATATGTTTCCTGAGTTATGTTAAGCATGGTATTTGTTGAAGATTTTGTTTAAAAAAATAGTTTTTGTAAGTTCAGGAATGCAAAAACAAATCCAGAAAGAAATTTTTTCAGGGAGTACTCATAAAGAGGTCATCTTATGAAATAACTGGCAATGTCTGTAAGTTCACAAAGAAGTTCTCCTCTATAGCAGCACCACTTACAACAGCCAAGACCCGGAAGCAACCTAAATGCCCATCCACAGATGAATGGATAAATATATGTGGTACATATTTACAGTGAAATACTACTCAACCATAAATTGAAAAAATAATGGCATTTACAACAACTTGGATGGACCTACAGACGATCATACAAAGTGAAGTAAGTCAGACAGAAAAAGACCAATGCCATATGATATCACTTATATGTGGAATCTAAAATAAGATACAAATGAACTTTTATGAAACAGAAACAAACTCAGACATAGAAATCAAACTCATGGTTAACCAAAGGGGAAAGGGAAGAAGGATAAATTAGGACTTTGGGATTAGCAGCTACAAACTACTATATATAAGATAGAGAAACAACAAAGAAAAAAACATTTTTTTAAATGTTAAAAAAGAGTTCTCCTTGAGAAGAGAACCCTCCTACACTGTTGGTGGGAATGTAAACTGGTACAGCAACTATGGAGAACAGTATGGAGGTTCCTTAAAAACGAAAAATGGAACTACCATATGACCCTGCAATCCCACTCCTTGGCATGTATCTGGAGAAAACCATGGTCCAAAAGGATACATGTACCCCAATGTTCAATGCAGCACTGTTTACAATAGCCAGGACATGGAAGCAACCTAAATGTCCATGAACTGATGAACGGATACATGGAATATTACTCAGTCATAAAAAAGAATGAAATAATGTAATTTGCAGCAACTTGGATGGACCTAGAGATTGTCATACTGAGTGAAGTCAGACAGAGAAAGAGAAATATCGCATCAATATGATATCCCTTATCTGTGGAATCTAAAAAGAAATGATACAAATGAACTTACAAAACAGAAACAGACTCATAGACTTAGAGAGCAAACTTATCGTTACCAAGGAGGAAGGATGGGAGGAAGGGATAGTTAGGGAGTTTGGGATTGACATGTACACACCGCTATATTTACAATGGATAACCAACAAGGACCTACTGTATAGCAAAGGGAGCTCTGCTCAATGTTATGGGGCAGCCTGGATGGGAGGGAGTTTGGGGGAGAATGGATACATGTATATATATGGCTGAGTCGCTTTGCTGTGCACCTCAAACTATCACAACATTGTTAATCGGCTATACCCCAATACAAAATTAAAAACTTTAAAAAAAGTCTCCTCAAGTCTGTTAACATGAGCCAGAACATCACACCCAGAGCAAGTCCATAAATGCAACAATTCCAGAGTGAAAAACAGACACTCAATCCTTATAATCCAGAAAGGTTTATTAAAATATCTGTTAAATAATGTAAGAGAACAAGTATTTCTTTTCTCTCTTGTTACTATTATTACTATCATCAACACCATAATAATCACCATCTTGTCTTTACTGAGCTTTGCACAGCTACCGTCCACCAGTTGGTTCAGACGGTACCCTTTGCCAATTTCCTGCAAAAGTCGGGTTCCATATTCTCCAGGAGGCTGGAAAGTACTATTAGCTTATGGTCACACATGGGGCATGGCTGACAATTTCTATGAAAAGTGACACATTTTAGAATATACTCCTGGAGACCCCTCTCTAGTGAATCAGAAATGAGCTAATGAAAAAGCCACAGATATAAACGTTTCCCTATAAAGTCCCTGTTATTCCATCAGCGACGCCCGACTGCATTCCACACTCTACATAATTTGGACCCTGACCACGGAGTTCTAAGAGTGAACCAGACAAGCCTCACTCTGCAACTTCAACATCTGCTGGAAGTCCCCTCTGATAACTATAAGGAGACGCTTGCATTTCAATGCATAGTTTGCAGAACCTGGAGTGGAATTAATGAGACATTGTGGAAAAACACAGCCTATACTCCTACTTCAAACTGCCCTGTCTTCTGACAGTCTGGATGAAGATCTCTATAGTATTTAATAACTAGGATAATGATGACAATAATAATAGCAATAATCTCCCAGACATACTGCTACGAAGGACTGTTCTGTCTCTTGTCCATATGGCTTTAATATGCATGAGAAGAGGTGGAGAAGAAAAGAGAGTTTAACCGTAGTGAGGAAAAGGAAATATTATTTAAATGAACAGGATGTAATGGAGAGTTTTGCACCAAAAAAGTACAACAGGAAGTCTGAGTGGCAGTGTTTAAGCTACTACAATTATTACCAAAAGGCACTGCTCTCATTTAATAAATAGCCAAGTTTTAAGACAAATGATTTGTAAGTATGGAACACTGGAAATGAAATGTCATGATTTTGGAAAAGGCTTTTGGCTCGGCTCATGGTTAAGTGATTATTGATCAATGGACTACATTAAATAAGATGAAATCATTCATTAAAGGTAAGTAAAATTGCTTAATGGTTTTGAAGAATAAGCTTATGAATAGAATATGCTAATAATAAAGGTGAGCAAAGTAAAAAAACTATAGTTAGGCATGGTTACTAAATATTAATAGTAGGCATATTATAAAAAATAGTAAATTAGAGTATAAAAGAACTATGGTGTGTTTAATGGTAACATCAACAATCTTAAGGACCACATACTAATTTGTGAAAGGAAAAAGCAAAATTGAGAAAAGCTTTATGCTGAAGCAAGGATAGTCTTAACTACCAAAATACATGTACCAGACAAATGAATTTATTTACAAAACAGAAATAGATGTAGAAAACAAACTTATGGCTACCAGGGGGAGAAAGGGGGGGGGGAGGGATAAATTGGGAGATTGGGATTGACATATACACACTACTATATATAAAATAGGTAAACAACAAGGACCTACTGTATAGCACAGGGAACTCTACTCAGTACTCTGTAATGACCTATATGGGAAAAGAATCTAAAAAAGAGTGGATATATGTATGTGTATAACTGATTCACTTTGCTGTACACCTGAAACTAACACAACATTGTAAATCAACTGTACTCCAAGAAAAAATTTAAAAAAAAAAAGGCTCCTTTTATTAAACCCCATTTAGAACAACTGATCCATGTACTTAAGTTCAGATAATGGGATTTTGCAAATTCCAGGCATGCTTGCCCTGAAATTCATCATATTCTGACTTCATTCTGACTCCTCAGACCTCTTAGGAACAAGGAACAAGGATAGCAATGAATTTCTGCTCCCCAAGAAAACAGAAAGCAAAAAATAAATGGTCAAGCCCCTAAATAAAACTAATCAAAATCAAGTGTGCAGACCCCTATGTTCACTGCAGCTCTATTCACAACAGCCAAGACATGGAAGCAACCTAAGTGTCCATCAACAGAGGAATGGATAAAGAAGATATGGTACATATATACAATTACTCAACCATAAAAAAACAAAATAATGCCATCTGCAGCAACATGGATGGAACTAAAGTTGATCTTACTAAGTGAAGTCAGAAAGAGAAAGACAAATATGATATCACTTATATGTGGAATCTAAAATATGACACAAATGAACCTATCTACGAAGCATAAAGAGATTCACAGACATAGAGATCAGACTTGTGGTTGCCATGGGGGAGGGGAGGTTGGGGAGGGATGGATAAGCTGATGCAAACTATTATATATAGAATGGATAAACAACAAGGTCCTACTGTATAGCACAGGGAACTAGATTCAATATCCTGTGACAAACCATAACTGAAAAGAATACAAAAAAGAATGTATATATTTGTATAACTGAATCACTGTGCTGTACAGCAGGAATTAACACAACATTGTAAACCAACTATGCTTCAATTAAAAAAAATAAACAAACAAACAAAAAACCAAAATATATGTACCAGAAAAAATAAGTTTGTGCTTTAAATGTTATTATTTTTATAAGAATATTATATATGTATATAGTGTAGTTGACTTGTTTGATTAAGAAACAAATGGTACTGTTAAAATATTTTTGAGCAATTAAACAGCATTATTTGCATTTGTCGTAATTTTAAGAAATTAGCTAACTATAAACTACTACATAGTTCTTAGTTTTTGTTTGTTTTTGTTGTTTCTTAATCCTGGATTTACACATTCTGGAAACAAGATTTCTGAATGAAATCATACATCGATTATCATCTAAAATAACCTGGGATTATAGAATTAAATTTTCTCAAAATGCACGTGCAGATACTCTTGGGGGGGTTGATAATAATATTCAGGTATAGATCGTAAAATAAATCTAGGCAAATTCAAATTCCTTTGGGAAATAGTTATCTAGTTATAAGCTTATTCATCCTTTTGTGTATTTATAAATTAGATACAACCTTGCTGAAAAAGTCAAACCATATCAATATGGTTTTATTCCTTTAATCCCAAAAAGGAGAAGAAATGCAATGACTATATTCTAAGTGTGAATTTCCCATACTACTTGAAATCAAGACTTAACCAAATTAGATGGTCTCTGGCCAAAATTACACAAACTCTCTCCATTATTATCTTTTCTATAGTACGATCTCCTGGAATAATTTTATGTTTACTCTTTAGTGGCTTTAGTGAAAGTTACATTTTTGATAATGGAGTCTGAATTTTTTTGAAATTAAGTTTTTAAGAACAATTGTATGCTAGGAAAATCAACTTAAATGAAACTTTCAGTCAGAGGGGAGAACAATGAGTTGGTGTTTTCATTAATTATTCAGAAAATCACAGAGCTGCTCACACTGATGGAGCGAGCTCTTGATTTGACCCAGGTAAGCAGCTGCTGACAAACGCCTGGGAGGCCTCATTGGGCTGGACCTCACAGGATCTGCAGGAACAGGTAAAAGAGCAGTGCTGTTAAGTTCACAAAAATGTAAAATGCTCATGTTTTGGTCTTTTGAGTTAAAGCAATCAGAGTTAAATACATGCCAGACCACATAGTCAGAAATCTTATGACAGTAAGTACAACCGCCTAATGAACCAGCAAAATTCAGATCTCTGACGCCCCCTCCTCCCTTTCAGAGTTACAAACTAAACCTGCAAGTGCAGTTGCTCTTTTGTGCATTTGTTCTATTGGGTCCCCCCCAAATCAGAAGATGGTTCAGGATATGAATACTTTTAAATATCCATAATACTTCCATGAAGGAAATATCATCACATATATATTTTTTACCATTAAGTCCCAGTGTCTCCCTTTCACCTGAAAGACAACGGATCAGCATTATACTCCAATAAATTACATGGGAATAACCAATGATGTATTAACAATTATGTGGTGATTTGCATTTTAAAAGTATTTTTAGAGACTTCAAGTTACAGGTCCAACATGAAAAGAGCTTTAAAGTCATCACTCCTGTCTTATACCAAGGAAAATTTGAAGAAACTGAAAATCACTTACTTTTCTTAGACATTTCAGAGAACTGAGGTTACAAGACAAACCACCACCCTGAAATCTAGAGAGTAGGGAAAATCCAGAGAGATACAGCACCTGAAATTTATTTACTTCACGTATGAAGCGATGGAGTTCATACACAGGTAGAAACTTTAAACAGTAATTTTGACTGATGGATGGAGGCTGAGTGTGGACTAGCCTGAGAGTGGGAGGCTCCTGGGGGCTGCAGTCTTAGGAAGGCCCACACTTTCCTGGGCTTTCCTTCCAAGAACCCAGGGGAATATCACTTTGTGGCTCTGGTAGGAGAAGGAAAAAGTAAGCATTTGGAAACGACCCCAGTCCTTCTACCTAAGAGAGACACACTTTCCAGGGAAAAAATACTTTGCCAGAGCCTCATCCCATCTACAGGAAGGGACTCCCCCACTTCCAGGCCCTTTCAACCTTCCTATTTTACCTAAGGAAGCAAACAAACTAACGAAAAATTAAATAAATGCCATAACTGACAGGGGATAGGGCCTCAGGGAAACAGACTGAGAACTCTGGGGCTGCAGAAGGGAATATGGGTCGTGGCGGGGGGGGGGGGGAGCCTTGATGCCTGGAAGAGGGACAGAATGACTTTGGAGGCACTTTACAAGAAATAAGCCCACTGAAAGACAAGACTTAACAGGAAAATTAGACATTGCCCCTCCCCACACACACATCCCACTACCACTCTGACATGCCTCCAAGAATAACAGTAAAATAACAAATGAAACAGCTGCCAGATGTGGACTCTCCCTGGGGAGAAGTACAAAGCTCTGAAGCCAAAAGGAGAGAACTAAGCAACGGCACCGGAGGAATTTGGACCCTTTGAGGTCTGTAGCAACGATAAACATTAACACTCAAATCCAAGCCACACCAACATAAACACTCTCGCTAGTGGCTTATTTACCTGTGTACCTACTACCCTCTCCAGCTTTCAACCAGAAGTTACAAGGTGTGCAAAGTTAAATAAATTAAGAAGTAACTCATCATGAAAGATGGCGGAGTAGAAGGACGTGCTTTCACTCCCTCTTGCGAGAGCACCGTTATCACAACTAACTGCTGAACAATCATCGACAGGAGGACACTGGAACTCACCAAAAAAGATACCCCACATCCAAAGACAAGGGAGAAGCCACAATGAGACGGTAGGAGGGGTGCAATCACAGTAAAATCAAATCCCATAACTGCTGGGTGGGTGACTCACAGACTGGAGAACACTTATACCACAGAAATCCACACACTGGAGTGAAGGTTCTGAGCCCCACGTCAGGCTTCCCAACCTGGGGGTCTGGCAATAGGAGGAGGAATTCCTAGAGAATCAGACTTTGAAGGCTAGTGGGATTTGATTGCAGGACTTCGAGAGGACTGGGGGAAAGAGAGACTCCACTCCTGGAGGGCACACACAAAGTAGTGTACGCATCAGGACCCAGGGGTAGGAGCAGTGACCCCATAGGAGACTGAACCAGACCTACCTGCTAGTGTTGGAGGGTCTCTTGCAGAGGTGGGGGGGCGTGGCTGTGTCTCACCATGATGACAAGGACACTGGAATCAGAAGTTCTGGGAAGTACTCCTTGGCGAGAGCCTTCCAAGAGTCTGCCATTAGCCCCACCAAAGAGCCCGGGTAGACTCCACTGTTGGGTCACCTCAGGCCAAACATCCCACAAGGACGGAACCCAGCCCCACCAATCACCAGACAAGCAGATTAAAGTTTTACTGAGCTCTGCCCACCAGAGCAACAGCCAGCTTTACCCACCACCAGTCCCTCCCATCAGGAAACTTGCACAAGCCTCTTAGATACCCTCATCCACAAGAGGGCAGACAGCAGAAGCAGGAAGAATTACAATCCTGCAGCCTGTGGAACAAAAACCACATTCACAGAAAGACAGACAAGATGAAAAGGCAGAGGGCTATGTACCAGATGAAGGAACAAGATGAAACTGCAGAAAAACAACTAAATGAAGTGGAGATAGGCAACCTTCCAGAGAACGAATTCAGAATAATGATAGTGAAGATGATCCAGGGGCTTGGAAAAAGAATGGAGGCAAAGATCAAGAAGATGCAAGAAATGTTTAAAAAAGACCTAGAAGAATTAAAGAACAAACAAACAGAGATGAACAATACAATAACTAAAATGAAAAAATACACTAGAAGGAATCAGTAGCAGAATAAGTGAGGCAGAAGAACGGAGAAGTGACCTGGAAGACAAAACGGTGGAATTCACTGTTGCAGAACAGAATAAAGAAAAAAGAATGAAAAGAAATGATGACACCCTAAGAGACCTCTGGGACAACATTAAACAAAACAACATTCGAATTATAGGGGTCCCAGAATGAGAAGAGAGAGAGAAAGGATCCGAGAAAATATTTGAAGAGATAATAGTCGAAAACTTTCCTAACATGGGAAAGGAAATAGCCACCCAAGTCCAAGAAGAGCAGAGAGTCCCATACAGGATAAACCCAAGGAGAAACATGCCGAGACACACAGTAATCGAATTGGCAAAAATTAAAGACAAAGAAAAATTATTGACAGCAGCAAGGGAAAAACGACAAATAACATACAAGGGAACTCCCATAAAATTAACAGCTGATTTCTTAGCAGAAACTCTACAAGCCAGAAGGGAGTGGCATGACATATTTAAAGTGATGAAAGGGAAGAACCTACAACCAAGATTACTCTACCCGGCAAGGATCTCATTCAGATTCGATGGAGAAATCAAAAGCTTTACAGGCAAGCAAAAGCTAAGAGAATTCATCACCACCAAACCAGCTCTACAACAAATGCTAAAGGAACTTCTCTAAGTGGGAAACACAAAAGAAGAAAAGGACCTACAAAAATAAACCCAAACAATTCAGAAAATGGTAATAGGAACATACATATCGATAATTACCTTAAACGTGAATGGATTAAATGCTCCAACCAAAAGACACAGGCTCGCTGAATGGATACAAAAAAAAAGACCCATATATATGCTGTCTACAAGAGACCCACTTTAGACCTAGGGACACATACAGACTGAAAGTGAGGGGATGGAAAAATTCCATGCAAATGGAAATCAAAAGAAAGCTGGAGTAGCAATACTCATATCAGATAAAATAGACTTTAAAAGAAAGAATGTTACAACAGACAAGGAAGGACACTACATAATGATCAAGGGATCAATCCAAGAAGAAGATATAACAATTATAAATATATACGTACCCAACATAGCAGCACCTCAATACATAAGGCAACTGCTAACAGCTATAAAAGAGGAAATCGACAGTAACACAATAATAGCGGGGGACTTTAACACCTCACTTACACCAATGGACAGATCATCCAAACAGAAAATTAATAAAGAAACATAAGCTTTAAATGACATAACAGACCAGATAGATTTAATTGATATTTATAGGACATTCCTTCCAAAAACAGCAGATTACACTTTCTTCTCAAGTGCACACAGAACATTCTCCAGGATAGATCATATCTTGGGCCACAAATCAAACCTCAGTAAATTTAAGAAAACTGAAATCATATCAAGCATCTTTTCTGACCACAACGTTATGAGATTAGAAATCAATTACAGGGGAAAAAAACGTAAAAAACACAAACACATGGAGGCTAAACAATACGTTACTAAATAACCAAGAGATCACTGAAGAAATCAAGAGGAAATCAAAAAATACCTAGAGACAAATGACAATGAAAACACGACGATCCAAAACCTATGGGATGCAGCAAAAGCAGTTCTAACAGGGAAGTTTATAGCAATACAAGCCTACCTCAAGAAACAAGAAAAATCTCAAATAAACAATCTAACCTTACACCTAAAGGAACCAGAGAAAGAAGAACAAACAAAACTGAAAGTTAGCAGAAGGAAAGAAATCATAAAGATCAAAGCAGTAATAAATGAAATAGAAACAAAGAAAACAATAGCAAAAACCAATAAAGCTAAAAGCAGGTACTTTGAGAAGATAAACAAAATTGATAAAACATTAGCCAGACTCATCAACAAAAAGGAGAGGACGCAAATCAATAAAATTACAAATGAAAAAGAAGTTACAACAGACACTGCAGAAATACAAAGCATCCTAAGAGACTACTACAAGCAACTCTATGCCAATAAAATGGACAAGCTGGAAGAAATGGACAAATTCTTAGAAAGGCGTAACCTTCCAAGACTGAACCAGGAAGAAATAGAAAATATGAACAGACCAATCACAAGTAATGAAATTGAAAACGTGATTAAAAATCTTCCAACAAACAAAAGTCTAGGACCACATGGCTTCACAGGTGAATTCTACCAAACATTTACAGAAGAGCTAACACCCATCCTTCTCAAACTCTTCCAAAAAATTGCAGAGGAAGGAACACTCCCAAACTCATTCTATGAGGCCACCATCACCCTGATACCAAAACCAGACAAAGATACTACAAAAAAAGAAAATTACAGACCAATATCATTCCTGAATATAGATGCAAAAATCCTCAACAAAATACTAGCAAACAGAATCCAACAACACATTAAAAGGATCATACACCATGATCAAGTGGAATTTATCCCAGGGATGCAACGATTCTTCAATATACACAAATCAATCAATGTGATACACCATATTAACAAATTGAAGAAGAAAAACCATATGATCATCTCAATAGATGCAGAAAAAGCTTTTGACAAAATTCAACACCCATTTATGATCAAAACTCTCCAGAAAGTGGGCATAGAGGGAACCTACCTCAACATAATAAAGGCCATATATGACAAACCCACAGCAAACATCATTCTCAATGGTGAAAAAGTGAAAGCATTTCCTCTAAGATCAGGAACAATACAAGGATGTCCACTCTCACCACTATTATTCAACATACTTTTGGAAGTCCTAGCCACAGCAATCAGAGAAGAAAAAGAAATAAAAGGAATACAAATTGGAAAAGAAGAAGTAAAACTGTCACTGTTTGCAGATGACATGATACTATACATAGAGAATCCTAAAGATGCCACCAGAAAACTACTAGAGCTAATCAATGAATTTGGTAAAGTTGCAGGATACAAAGTTAATGCACAGCAATCTCTTGCATTCCTATACACTAATGATGAAAAATCTGAAAGAGAAATTAAGGAAACACTCCCCTTTACCATTGGAACAAAAAGAATAATATAGCTAGGAATAAACCTACCTAGGGAGACAACAGAAAACTGTAAGACACTGCTGAAAGAAATTAAAGATGGTACAAACAGATGGAGAGATATACCATGTTCTTGGATTGGAAAAGTCAATATTGTGAAAATAACTATACTACCCAAAGCAATGTATAGATTCAATGCAATCCCTATGAAATTACCAATGGCATTTTTCACAGAACTAGAACAAAAAATCTTAAAATTTGTATGGAGACACAAAAGACCCCAAATAGCCAAAGTGGTCTTGAGGGAAAAAAACTGAGCTGGAGGAATCAGACTCCCCGACTTCAGACTATACTACAAAGCTACAGTAATCAAGACAATATGGTACTGGCACAAAAACAGAAATATAGGTCAATGGAACAGGATAGAAAGCCCAGAGATAAACCCACACACTTATGGTCAACTAATCTATAACAAAGGAGGCAAGGATATACAATGGAGAAAAGACAGTCTCTTCAATAAGTGGTGCTGGGAAAACTGGACAGCTACATGGAAAAAATGAAATTAGAACACTCCCTAACACCATACTCAAAAATAAACTCAAAGTGGATTAGAGACCTAAATGTAAGATCAGACACTATATAACTCTTAGAGGAAAACATAGGAAGAACACATAAACCACAGCAAGATCTTTTTTGATCCACCTCCAAGAGTCATGGAAATAAAAACAAAAATAAACAAATGGGACCTAATGAAACTTAAAAGCTTTTGCACAGCAAAGGAAACTACAAACAAGATGAAAAGACAACCCTCAGAATGGGAGAAAATATTTGCAAACGAATCAACGGACAAAGGATTAACCTCCAAAATTTATAAACAGCTCATGCAGCTCAGTATTAAAAAAACAAACAACCCAATCCAAAAATAGGCAGAAGACCTAAATAGACATTTCTCCAAAGAAGACATACAGATTGCCATGAAGCACATGAAAAGCTGCTCAACATCACTAATTATTAGAGAAATGCAAATCAAAACTACAATGAGGTATCACCTCACACCAGTTAGAATGGGCATCAGAAAATCTACAAACAATAAATGCTGGAGAGGGTGTGGAGAAAAGGGAACCCTCTTGCACTGTTGGTGGGAATGTAAATTGACACAGCCACTATGGAGAACAGTATAGAGGTTCCTTAAAAAACTAAAAATAGAATTACCATACAACCCAGCAATCCCACTACTTGGCATATACCCAGAGAAAACCATAATTCAAAAAGAGTCATGTGCCACAATGTTCACTGCAGCACTATTTACAATAGCCAGGACATGGAAGCAATCTAAATGCCCATCGACAGACAAATGGATAAAGAAGATTTGGTACACATATACAATGGAAAATTACGCAGCCATAAAAAGGAACGAAATTGGGTCATGTGTAGACACGTGGATGGATCTAGAGACTGTCACATAGAGTGAAGTAAGTCAGAAAGAGAAAAACAAATATTGTATATTAATGCATATATGTTGAACCTAGAAAAATAGTACAGATGAACCGGTTTGCAGGGCAGAAATAGAGACACAGATGTAGAGAACAAACGTATGGACACCAAGGGGGGAACGTGGCGGGGGGGTGGTTTGATGAATTGGGAGATTGGGATTGACATATATACACTAATATGTATAAAATGGATAACTAATAAGAACCTGCTGTATAAAAAAATAAATAAAATAAAATTGAAAAATTCAAAAAAGATAAAATAAAAACAAAGTTTGTAAAAAAAAGAAGTGACTCATCATTAGAACTGGTATCACTTGAGTAGATATTGAAATTATCAGAAAGGGAATGTAAAATAACTATGATTAATATGTTAAAGGCTGTAACAGAATAGAGGAAACATGTCAGAGCAGATGAGTAATATAAGCATGTAAGCACAGAGATAGAAAATATTAGAAAGAATCAATAGGAGATGGTAGAAACTTTAAAAAACCATAGTAACAGGAATAAAGAATGCCTTCAACAGGTTCATCAGTGGACTTGACACAGTCAAGGAAAAAATCTGTGAACTTGAAGATAGGTTACCAGAAACTTCCCAAACTAAAAGACAAAGAGAAAAAGAATAAATGCCAAAAAATAAAAACAAAACAAAAAGCCCAGGCCACCCAAGAACCATGGGACAATATCAAAAGCTATAACATTTGCTTAGTCAGAAACCAGAAAAAGAAAGAAAAAAACAGGGCAGCAATATATATAAAGAAATGATAATCAAGATCTTTTCAGAATTAATGACAGACATCAAACCACAGATTCAAGAATCCAACAGAATATCAAGCAAAATAAACACACAAAGCAAAATAAAGCAAAACAAAAACAAAAACCCCACACAAATCACATTCAAACTGCAGAAACTAAAGAATGTTTAAAAAAAAAAACCTGGGGTGGCAAGAGCTCATCTATAGAGAAACAAGGATAAGTTTTCCAGCCCACATCTCATCAGAAACAATGCAAGCAAGAGTGGCACAGTGGTTAAGAATCTGCCTGCCAATGCAGGGGACACGGGTTCAAGCCCTGGTCTGGGAAGATCCCACATGCCACAGAGCAACTAAGTCTGTGTGCCACAACTACTGAGCCTGCACTCTAGAACCTGCAAGGCACAACTGAGCCCACGTGCTGCAACTACTGAAGCCTGCGTGCCTAGAGCTCGTGCTCCGCAACAAGAGAAGCCACCGCAATGAGAAGCCTGTGCACCACAATGAAGAGTAGCCCTCCCCCCGCTCAACTAGAGAAAGCCTGTGTGCAGCAACGAAGACCCAACGCAGCCAATAAATTAATTAATTAATAATTAATTAATTTTAAAAAGAGAAAACTGGAGTGAAATCTTTAAAACAGTTAAAGAGGAAAACAACTGCAAAATTGAATTCTATAAGCAGTGAATTTACTTCAAAACTAAAAGAGAAATACTCTCTCAGACAAATTAAAATGGTTGCAATTATTTCCATCAGCTAGTTGTTTGTTTAAAGCAAAAACAGTAACAACATATTGGGTGTTTATAGCATGTAGATAAGTAAAATGAATAGATCTAATATCACAAGAAATAGGAGGGAAGAACTGGGAAAAATCTGCTGTAAGGTACCTATACTACACATGAAGGGTCACATTTTTTTTGAAAGTAAATTTATTGTTTACTAAATTTATTTAAACACATATATTGTAAATCCTAGGGCTAAAAAGTCCATAAAAGAAGTATAAATGATATGTCAGAAGATGAAGTGAAACTGAATCATATTAAATGCTAATCAAAGCCAAAGAAAGCAGGAAAAAGAGGGTAAAAAAGAAACAAGGAATAAATGCAGCAAATAGTAAATTTTTAAAGATGATAGATTTTAATCTAACTAAATCAATAATCACTTTAAAAATGAATGGTTAAAACACACTACTTTAAAAAAAGAGATTCTCAGTTTGGAAGAAACGAAAATAAGACCAACATACCCTGTGTATCAGAAACCCACTTCAAAAATATATCAAAGAAAAATAGATCTTGCTGACAGTAATAAAGGGTAGAGCAGCAATGCTAATTGTAGACATATGAGATCAGAGCAACTAAGATTATCAGAGATTAAAAAGTGATACTACATAATGATAAAGGACCAATTCTCAAAGACGGTGTAACCATTGTAATCACGTATACACCTAACAAGAGAATATCAAAATACACGAAGCAAATCTGAGAGAACTGACAAAGAAACAGACAAGTCTACTATTACACTTGAAGACTTCAGCCTGCCTTTATCAGTAATTGACAGATACAGTGGGAAAAAAATTAGTAAAAATACAGATGGCCTAAACGCCACTAACAATCCTCTAAATCTAAATGACATTTATAAAATATTCCACCCAAAATCCACATTATTCTAAAGTGCACATGGGACTTTACCAAGATAGACCTCATTCGGGGCCATAAAACACACTCCAAGAACTGCAACTGAAGCAACAAGGTCCTGCTGTAGAGCACAGGGGAGTATATTCATTATCCCGTGATAAACCATAATGGAAAAGAATATGAAAAAGAATGTATGTGTATATGTATAACTGAATCACTGTGCTGTACAGCAAAAATTAACACAACACTGTAAATCAACTATACTTCAATAAAATAAATTTAAAAAAAAAATAGAAAATGACCTGATGGAGGAGTGGCTGATACACTCTTCTTAAAGGACATGCAGATACTTGTCACATTACATGAATTACTCATAACACAGAAGTATTAATTTATAATGTGTTAGTTGTTACTTTTGGTAATCAGTGTCAGTTTTCTGTGATAACCTTGCATCTTTTGAATAGTAAGAGGTGGAAACTGTGTATGATTAAAACAATTACAGCTGGAAGAAATTAAATTCCTAGTTCGTTTAATATATAGCTTTGCCTCTTCTGGTAGGTACAGGTTTTTACTCTGCAAGTATACCATTAATGTTATTGGTATACTTTATGATCTTTTTCAGTCATTAATACAGCATTTGATACAATATACAGGATCTTATTTTTATCAACAACTCTAGAAGCTAGAAGACAAAGAATCAGTGCCTTCCACTTCTGAGGGAATACGATAGTTTACCTGTTTGGGTTTTTTTTTCTCAGTCATACTATTTACCAATTGTAAAATATTAAAAAAAGACTTTACTGATATTGAAGTTCTCAAAAAGTCTACCATCCCCACACCTTTTGGAGAAAACATTGAAGGATATATTCAAGACAACCAAGAGACAAGGTGAGGAGAAGGAAGACCTTGGACAGGAGGAGGGGAACAGAGTCACCGGTGAGCCCCCGAGGCTGAGAGGGAAGGTCGGGACAGACAGGGCGCATGCAGAGGAAAGTGGCCCCAGAAACGATGTCACTGGGCTGCATCTCCCTCAGTTCAGTGGGGAAGTGCAACACCTCTGAACAAATCTGGACCGTTCACTGCTAGTGGGGCTGCGGGCAGCATGAGCCCCCAGGTCCTGCAGAGGCGACGTGGGCCAGGCCCGGGGACACGCGATGTCCCGGGTCCCAGGGATCAGAGGGCTGGGCCATCCTGAGACTAAGGAAAGTGGCCCGTGAACCTCCAGGGGAAGTCTGCGTCCAGGCTCCCAGGAAAGAATGTTCAAGACGCTGCGAAACACATGGAGAACTGCTTCTCTACAGCCCTGGAAATGCCAGTGGCGTTTTCTTATAATTGTTCTCTCACGAGGAAGAAAAAGAAAGTTTTTCAGAAACTTCATGGAGGAGAGTCACGGTTCAAATATAATGTTAACTAAATTTGGTATTATTTTAAGCAACTGAGAGTGTTGGGAAGATGATCCCTTTGGTCTTGACAAGTGGCACAAGGAATATAGCATTAAATCGTGGTGATGGCCAGGCATCTACAGCACAGATGACACCACAGCAAACTGATGAGAGACACGATAATATTAAGAGTATTTGTGGATTTTCAACATTTAGAATCACACTGCGGACAGATCACAAAAGACGTTTTAAAGAATAGTCTTTAAGTGTAATAAACATAACATTTACAGGTGAAAGAAGTTCAGGTGATGGGGTGGGGGGTTGCTGGGGAATCCGGATGTCTGGGGGCATCTTCCTGAAGTACATGGAACACTAGACAATTTTACATTTATTATTTAAAGTTACAAAAATTGGGCTTCCCTGGTGGCGCAGTGGTTGAGAATCTGCCTGCCAATGCAGGGGACACGGGTTCGAGCCCTGGTCCGGGAAGATCCCACATGCCGCGGAGCAACTAGGCCCGTGAGCCACAACTACTGAGCCCGCGCGTCTGGAGCCTGTGCTCCGCAACGGGAGAGGCCGTGACAGTGAGAGGCCCGTGCACCGCGATGAAGAGTGGCCCCCACTCACTGCAACTGGAGAAAGCCCTCGCACAGAAACGAAGACCCAACACAGCCAAAAATAAATAAATAAATAAATTTATAAAGTTACAAAAATTACCAAGATAATGACTGTGACAATAGTTGACTGTCACCCCCTGGGAGGTTGCAGTCAGGTTAGGGAAACGAGCTAAATATTTATCTTTCAATATAGACAGTGTATAGTGTCTGTAGTTGATAATTGCCACTGAAAAAATACATATGTTGGAATAATGGTGAGAACAACTGAAAGACCTAAATAGGAAAGTGGTTAGAAGTGGTGACCTCCAACCAATAATGCAGGGTCCTGAGCACTGGGGCAGCGACACTTTCTCACTCCTACTCCACTTACCCTTATTTGTACTTCACTGAGTTCATGAATTATTTTGAAGTGTCAAAAAACCCTCCTATAAAATTGAAATTCTAAACCTTCCAGAAATATTTTAAACTTATTTGCTGTGATTCCAAAAATTAGATTTGTCTGTGCCTATTTTCTCTGGAACTATTAAACACTCTTTGATATAATTTATACCTGTTTGGAGTTTTCGGTGGGTTCTGCTATTAAAGTATTTCCTTCATGGTGATTGAACTGTCACCTTTTCAAGTAAAGAGTTTCATTAAAAACTGAGAGTTCTCTCCTGCAGAAAACCTAAGCTAAGAACAAATAAACATAAATATATTTTAAGGCAAATGCAATATAAAATTAGACCAAGTAAGTGCTATCTCCTACCAGATCTTTGGTGAGAATAAACAGAGGGGGAAAAATATAAAAAACTGAAAAAATAGAAAATAAAATGATTCCATGGTAAATTTGAGAGCATACTGTAATGTAAATTTCCTCCTCATCAGGTGACTTTTGTCCAGAGATAAATCACACTTTTATTATTAGAAATGATTTGGAGAAAAATAAATTAAAAATTTTAAACAGATTCTTAGGAAGAAGCATGCAGAGTGTGGGTTCAGAAGACAGAAAGATTATCTAGTAATTATGTAAAGTTGAGAACATCTCTTAACTCTGTGGCCTCAGTCTCCTCATGTGTCCAACTGGTCGACCAATGGCATCTACATGTTTTGAGGAGGTAATGAAATAACAGGCAAAGTGCCTTGTACACAGTAGATGTCAGATACATGTTATTCGCACCTGTACTGTACTGTGTACTGTATTCTCTCAACCTCACCACACTGGCTGAAATGAATTACATGCTGAGCACAGGAGACGAGCAGGGGTGGAGAAAGGAAGAAACATTTACTGAACACCTACTGTATACATCAAGTAACTTGTCTGCATTATGTCATTTAAACCCCATTACACTGAAGCAGCTCTTTGTCCAGCCACTACTGGCATTCTAACTGCAGGTCTGTGCTCACTTCTCACGGCTGCCACTATAGAACTTCCCTCCTCGATCCAAGACGCAAGCCCACTGTCTCTTCAAGTCAGAGTTCATCCCTCAGCTTCCTGGACCCTGTTCTTGCCTGTTTCTCATTTGAGCCACACTAAGTCCTGCCTACATCCTTCTTCCTGCTCTGAGCACCTCAGGCTTTTCCAGACCTCTCATCCTGCTTTCCTCACTGTCTGCACCTTGTGCATCTCCAGCGTTTGCTCCAGCCCAGACCTGCCCTCTCGGATGCATGAACATGGGCGTGTCTACACTCAGAATGGGCCAAACACACACCAAAAACACAGTGTGTCCCGTATTGAACTCAACGCGGTGCCCACCTAAACTAGATAATTCACAACTTTTCCATCTTGATTTTATCATCATAATCTTCTCAGGAGTTATCACTGACTCCTGGCTACCTCGCCCTCCCTAAATTCAATCAAGTCTTGACCATTTAGCTTCCAACACATTTCTCGATTCATCACCTGTTTCTTAACCTTAACACCTTAGTCACCATCATCTTAAGCCTCAATTATTACCAACCTTCTCATTGCTCCTGCTTCTCCATCCTTGTACCTTTATATTTAACCTTCACACATCCAAAATTAAGTATTTAAAAATCCAAATATGACTTCTCCTCTGCCTGCTGAATCCCCTGAAAATCTTTGTGGACTGGTTTGTTCAAGTATTTATTCAAAATATTATTTCTTTTTTATACATCATTATTCTTGGGCTTTCAAATATGATTTCCAAATAAAGCAATCAAACTAACAGTGAAAAGATCAACTGTAATAAAAAACCACGAAGACATCCAAGAGACGCCTTTAAAATTAGTCTTTGAGGTATACAGAGTAGAGTGAAATGTAATTTTACTTTTGTAAGCAGTTTAAAATGAAGAAAAGGCACAGCATACTTTACATTCTCTAACCTGTAAACAGAAACATCAATCCCACTTACAGGCAGATTTTTTTCAATAAATATATTGAAAACATTTTTGGAGATTTATGACAATTTGGAAAAAAACTGCAGATGAACCACATAGCCTAGAAATATCGAAAGAAATAAGAAAAAGTTAGGTACGTCATGAATACATAAAATATATGTAGATACTAGTCTATTTTGTCATTTCCCACCATAAAATATGCACACATTTATTACGCAAAGTTAAAATCTATCAACACTTCCGCACACAATTACAGACCGTACGTGGCACCAATCACAGTTGAGAGAAATGCAGACAAACATAAAGCTGCACTATTCAATCATCACCTCCCACGGTTAACCGTGGCACATGCTGTCCTGCTGTAATAATTTTGTACCAGCCCTGCTGCTACTGCGCGGAGCTCAAGAGTAGTGAGGAACCACTTAAAATGCTCTGAGATGCTCATCATCTCTGTCTGAGCCGTTCCCCTCGCCAGGAAATTGCGAATCTAGTAAAAAGCGATCTCTCGAAGTTCCCGCGTATTTTAAGTCCAAAACTGTAAACCCTGAGTAACGCCATGGGACCCAGGAAGTGCCACTGGTGATGCTGGCCGTGCTCCCTAGAAGCAGAGAAGGTGAGGACACGACGAGAAAAGGCTGGACTGTTTGACGTGCTCTGCAAATTGATGCCCGCAGCTGTGGTTGCTGCCATTTCAAGATGAATGAATCCAGCATAAGGACCGTCATAAGAAAAGAAAAGGAAATTCATGAAGCTTTCACTGCAACAACTCCAGCACATGCAAAAATCTTGCACTTTTTGTGAAAAACTCTTTTATTTCCTATTAAAAATGCAGCTTTTGGGGCTTCCCTGGTGGTGCAGTGGTTGAGAATCTGCCTGCCAATGCAGGGGACACGGGTTCGAGCCCTGGTCTGGGAAGATCCCACATGCCGCGGAGCAACTAGGCCCGTGCGCCACAACTACTGAGCCTGCATTCTAGAGCCCGTGAGCCACAATTACTGAGCCTGCGCGTCTGGAGCCTGTGCTGCGCAACAAGAGAGGCCGCGACAGTGAGAGGCCCGCGCACCGCGATGAAGAGTGGCCCCCACTCGCCGCAACTAGAGGAAGCCTTTGCACAGAAACGAAGACCCAACACAGCCAAAAATAAATAAATAAATAAACAAATAAATAAATAAATAAAAGATATATCATCTTTAAAAAAAATTCAGCTTTTTTTGTGAGTGCTGTAAGAAAGGCTTACCTAGAGACTATAATATTACTGAAGAAAAAGCAAAGTCATTATATGACAGCTTAAAGTAAAAGGAAGGTGAAGGAGCTAAAGCTGGAGAATTGAAGGCCAGCAAAGGATGGGGTGAGAACTGTAGAAAGAGGTTTGGCTTAAGAAATGTCAAGATAACAAAAGAAGCAGCTTCTGCCAACCAAGAGGCAGCAGATGAGTACACAGAAGCCATTAAGAAAACCACTGGGAGGGCTTCCCTGATGGCGCAGTGGATAAGAATCCACCTGCCAATGCAGGGGACACGGGTTCGAGCCCTGGTCCAGGAATATCCCACATGCCACAGAGCAACTAAGCCCATGCACCACAACTACTGAGCCTGCGCTCTAGAGCCCGCAAGCCACAACTACTGAGCCTGCACTCTAGAGCCCGTGAGCCACAACTACTGAAGCCCGTGTGCTTAAAGCCCATGCTCTGCAACAAGAGAAGCTACCACAATGAGAAGCCCGCTCAAGGCAATGAAGAGTAGCCGTCGCTCGCCGCAACTAGAGAAAGCCCATGCACAGCAGCAAAGACCCAACACAGCCAAAAATAAATAAATAAATAAACAAATTTGTAAAAAAAAAGAAAACCACTGGGAGCCACGACCTGGAAACAACCTAAATGTCCGTCGACAGAGGAATGGATAAAGAAGATGTGGTACATATATACAATGTAATATGACTCAACAATAAAAAAGAATTAAATAATACCATTTGCAGCAACATGGATGGACCTAGAGATTATCATACTAAGTGAAGTAATTCAGACAGAGAAAGACAAACACCATATGATATCACTTATATGTGGAATCTAATTTTTTTAAAATGATACAAATGAACTTATTTATAAAACAGAAACAGACTCACAAATTTCAAAAACAAACTTATGGTTACCATAGGGGAAATGTCGGGGGGGAGGGATGAATTAGGAGCATAGGACTAACATACACACATTACTATATATAAAACAGATAATCAGCAAGGACCTACTGTATAGCACAGGGAACTCTACTCGGTACTCTGTAATGACCTGTATGGGGAAAGAATCTAAAAAAGAGTCAATATATGTTTATGTATAACTGAATCACTTTGCTGTACACCTGAAACTAACACAATGTAAACCAAGTATATTGCAACAAAATTTTTTAAAAAAGAAAAAAGAAAACCATTGGGGAGAAGGGACATCTGCCTACACAGATTTTTTATGCAGATGAAAGTGCCCTCTTCTGGGGGACATTTATTAATATGGAAGAGAATCAAGCACCAGGATTTAAGGTAGAAAAGGACAGGCTAACTACTGTTTCGTGCAAATGCAGCTGCGTTTAGGATCAGAACTGACCTAACCAGGACTTCCCTGGCGGTCCAGCGGTTAAGAGTTCGCCTTCCAGTGCAGGGAGTGCAGGTTCGATCCCTGGTCAGGGAGCTAAGATCCCACATGCCTCGCAGCCAAAAAACCAAACCATAAAACAGAAGCTATATTGTAACACATTCAATAGAGACTTTAAAAATGGTCCACATCAAAAAAAAAAAAAAAAAGAACTGCCCTAACCTATGAAGCTGCTGACCCCTGAGCTGCCCGTCTGTTGGTTGTACAACAAGAAGGCCTAGACAATAAGAACCCTTTCTCTGTGTTGATCCCATCCATGCTTTGTCCCTGATGTCAGGAAGCACCTTGTCAGGAAG
The DNA here is from genome assembly GCF_949987535.1 of Balaenoptera acutorostrata. Classification (NCBI taxonomy): domain Eukaryota; kingdom Metazoa; phylum Chordata; class Mammalia; order Artiodactyla; family Balaenopteridae; genus Balaenoptera; species Balaenoptera acutorostrata. The sequence goes on from NC_080069.1 coordinate 643,060, forward strand.
GGACTGCCTTTTAAAGTTCTTTTGATATTAGACAATGCCCCTTGCTACCCGGAACCCCATGAGTTCAACACCAAAGGCGTCGAAGTGGTCTGCCTGCCCCAAGCACAATGTCTCTATTCAGCCTCTAGGTCAGAGGGTCCTAAGGACCTTTAAGGCTCATTACACATGACACTCTACGGAAAGGATTATGCACGCTGCGGAAGAGAACACCGACAGAGAGAACATCATGAGAGTCTGGAAGGATCACACCATTTAAGATGCCATCCTTGTTACACAAAAAGCCACGAACACCATCAAGCCCCAAACAATAAATTCCTGCTGGAGAAAACTGTGTCCAGATGCTGTGCGTGACTTCACAGGATTTAGGACAGAGCCAATCAAAGAAATCATGACAGAGTTGCTGGGTGTGGCAAAAGAGGTGAAGGAGGAGAAGGGTTTCAAGACGTGGATCTTGGAGAAATTCAAGAGCTAACTGACACTCCACCCGGGGAATTAACAGAGGGTAACTTCATGGAGATGAGGGCTTCCAGGCCAGGCGCATGATGCGGAAGGAGACGCAGAGGAAGTGGTGCCGGAAGCAAAGAGACACCAGATTAGTCAAGACTGCTTCTGACTTCTTTCACGACGTGGACCCTTCTACGGTCCGGGCGCTGGAACCAACGCTGACAGTGGCAGAAGGACGGGTGCCACGTAGGAACGGTTTTAGAGAAACTGAAAAGCAAAGACGTCAGGCAGAAATTACAGCATAACTCCGTAAAATTACACAGAGTATGCCTGCCTCTGTCACCCCTGAGACACGGGGACGCACCTCCACCGCCCCTGAGACAGCGGGACCCCCGCCTCCGCCACCCCCGAGACACCGGGACCCCCGCCTCCGCCACCCCCGAGACACCGGGACACCCACCTCTGCCGCCCCCGAGACACCGGGACCCCCGCCTCCACCGCTCCCGAGACACCGGGACCCCCGCCTCCGTCGCCCCTGAGACACCAGGACCAACCCCTCCTCTCCCACCTCCTCAGCCTGCTCAGCGTGAAGGAGGACGAAGACCTTTATGATGACCACCTCCACTTAATGAATAGGAAATAATCATCATGTCATATAGTTACTAAGTTTATCTGTTGTGTATGTGTGTCTGTGTGAAAGTCTAACAACGGTATGAGACACCTTTGAGTTATCGCCATCATTGCCTAAGAATTCATTGTGTAGACCACTGTGGGCAGGACTTGTATTGAAGTGGACAGCCTATCTTACATAAGCATAAGGTGATATTTAATACAAAATTAATAATGTGTTGGTTTTCTTACTGTTTTGTAACTTTGCTTTCAAAGAATCACACTGCCATACAGTATGCCTCTCTCTCCTGCAACTGGGGAAACTATGTACCAGTCTGTCATCATAGGTAAGTGGTTTTTAAAAAAAAGTAACAATGTTTCTAATACTGCATTATGAATATGAGTCTAATACTTTATGCCATAAAATTTTATATTGATCCATCCATTCATTAGTATATAGACTAGGCTACCGTGAAGCAATTGTATCGATTGCATTAGGCTACCGTAAAGAATCATATTGCTGCTTCTTCATTATCAGTGCATAAACCATTAAACCTCTAAATAAATATGAATTTCTTTGTCACATCATCTTTCATCTTTGATGTCTAGGGTTAGTAATACATATGACATCTACAGTGTTTTGTATCATATAAGACAATATCTATGTACGTATTGGCAGATGGACCATTCATGTTGTAAACAGATGACATAAACCTATGGTATCGATAAATACAGTACAGTACTGTAAATGAATTTTCTCTTCCTTATGATTTTCTTAATAACATTTTCTTTTCCCTAGCTTACTTTATTGTAAGAATACAGTTTATAATATATACAACATAAAAAATATGTTAATCGACTGTTTATGTTATTATTAAGGCTTCTAGTTAACTATTAGTAGTTAATTTGGGGGTGGGGGTCAAAAGTTCTACATGGATTCTTGACTTTGTGGGAGGTCAATGGCCCTAACCCCCAAATTGCTCAAGGGTCAACTGTGCAGTGTCTAAGTTCAATTAAATTACTTGTTCCAAATACATTTCACAGAAAAAGAATAATTCTCATTTTTTTGCTATGAATTCAATCTGACTTCGTGCTTTCTTTCTTTTACAAAGTACAGATGCAATCTATTTTCTCCTATATTCTGAAATATAAAATCAACAATTTTTTATGAGAGTATATTTATACTTCATTGACTTTGCTTTCCTTTTTTTGAGGCTTAAATTTATCATCAGAATCTTGGGAACTCATTGAGAGTTTTGAGAAATCTGGTAAGCTACATAAAGAAACTGTAATTTAATCTCTGAAATATTATTCGAAAATACTGTTCAGAGTGTGTGATGCTAAATTTCAGATATATTTTTTTGATTCCTTTATTTACAAAAGAATTTCACAGAAAACCTTCTAAATACAAATCAATTGGCCTCACTTCTACATTTAGAAAGAGAGTAATAATTCAGTATCAGAAGTAGAAAAGCAAACACGTTATTATATAACATTACCTTTAATGTTGATGGAAGGATAGACATTTTGCAGTGTGAGGTAGGTAATACCCTTTAATAAGTGTTGTGTGGAATGGGGAAAGTGGGCATATGTATTATTGGAAATAACATGTGATTTTGTACCCTTATTTGTGGTCATGTAATTATTTATTCCTTGTTCTAAACTTGAATGAAATGCAGTTTCTGTGTTAAGACTGACATCTCTATAAAGGTTTGAGTGCAGAGACAGTTTGGCTAACAGCTTCCCTCTCTCTGTCCAGTGTAACTGTGTTAGTTCTTTCAAGAAATGTACACATTTTACCATATAAATATCAGGGAAAGGATCAACCAATATCAAACTCTTAAGGAATCGCAATATATCCCATTTTAAACCCAGAAATGTTTAGTTTCTAGGTCCACCTTTGGGTTGTTTTTGAGTCGAAGTCCAGTAAATGCTGGCAGCCCCACAGCGGTGCAGTCAATCCTGACCTGCTGGGCTCACGCCGAACCTGCTAATACCGTGATGATCACCCCTGCTTTTAGAAAGTGCTTATGTTGCATATTGTAAAGAACGATTTTCAGAGAACACAGATCATATGTTGGAAAGGAGTTAAACAAGGACTCAGTATAAACAGTCCTTTGGTATTGCAAGACTTAATGCAGGGCTTCCTCACTTTTATACCACATAACATACAACTGCATAAACTCGAAATACAAAATTTCTAACTAGAATTTATAGGGAAGATAGAAATAAATCCCACAATAATTTCATGTAGAAAATAAAATATTTGTGTAGAATTTGAAATTGATAGAGATCAATTTCAAGAGCAACACACACACAAAAATAGTTTTTCAGAGAAGAGTCACAACATGTGCACATTTAAAACCATCCCTTTCCTGGATATTCTCTATTTTTGAACAAATATTAATTTTAACCCAGGAATGCCTTTCAAATGTTCCAAAAGAATAACTTCATTTTTAATTATAAATCATCATGCAACACTTTCCAATAATTTTATTTATCTTTATTTCTGTGGATCTAGTAAAACAAAATTATGGAAGAACTTATCATTTATGAATATTACATTTTATAGAGAAGTATGCATGTTCCAAGAGTATATTAATATGCTGATGTTAAACTGTTTCTTAATGAAAATTCACGTCATCATACAGGAGATATTCTTTAAAAGCCCATTCTAGAAATGAAATATTAAAAGTAAATTTTTGCCCATTAGAGAAAGCCATAAATAAGTGCTTATTCAATGCTATTTTTTAAGATAAATAAAATTTATAATCATAACTCAATAATTGAATAAATTATTTTTCTTAATAGGGCTCTACAGGACTCAGCATGAAATAAATAGAGAAAAAAATGATGGTGTCAGGTCACAGGAGAACCCATTCCCACATCTTGTCTTACTGTGGATAAATCTCTCAGGCTTTCTGGTTTAGCAAATCACAGCTCCCCACAACCGTCTAAAAATTTCAACCAGTCTTAGATGGGATCTCGTCTGTTAAAAGAACTACCTTTTGTTTGTGCTGCTGAATGTCTCTGACCCCACACCAAACCTTCCTGGGCACCAAGGACCTGAAACACCAGGGACTCAGAACTCATGCTCCCCCTGGTCTGGGCAGGTCCCAGGAGGGCGCGGCTGAGCCCCTGTCCTTGGTGCTGAACCCACCGCGCTAGACCCTCAAGGCCCAGGGTTTGAAAAGTGTCTTTCAGTCACTCTCTGCAGCAGCGTATGGATCAAAACTGCTTTCCTCGAACCTTCTTCCCGTCCTCTAGCGCCCAGTTTGCGTTCTAACGCTCACACATTCCGATATAAACTAATTAGCAATAACCAAGCACTGAAAAATCTGAGGAACTTGAAGTAAATTAACTTCACAAAATTATAATTGCTAAAACAATGAAGGTCTAGGCATTAATAAATGTGTTTAGATTTGTAGTTAAGACTAACACAATACATCTTTCATGAGATCATAAATGACCTGGAGAGGGTATTTTTAATTACTAAAATAATATACTATGCAACTTAGGTTAATATGTTTAGAATCTAGATAAGCAGACAGTTATTTGAGAAAGCATAAATTAACATAATTGTTATAAGAAGCTATATATATGTACACACACACACACATGCACACACACACACACACACACACACACTACAAAGGCCAGGAGCTAGAAAGAATGTGAAAGATTTATCAAAGAAAATAACCAACAATAACTCCTAGGCCCCAGAATTCTACTGCTGAGTTATTTCAAACTCTCAATGTACAGATAATTTCTAAATTATATAAATGCTATTGACTATAAAAAAGATGGAAACTCTCCAACTTTTTTTGTAATGCAACCTGATTAAAAAAAAGCACAAAAAATAAAATTACAAGTGAGTGACATTTAAGGTATGAAAAAATTCTACACTTTGTTAGAATTCAACAGCATTTTACAAGTATCATCAATTAAAATGAAATAGAAATTAAAAGAAGGTTTCATTTGAGGAAATACATCCATAAATCTTTATAATTTATATATTTTGTGTTTTACAGATGAAGAAACTGAGACTCATAAATTTAAATAAATTGCTAAAGGCCACACGGCTAGTGCAGAACTAGGATTCTAAAATCTATACTCTTAGACAATGAATGATGCTACCCCAGAGGGTAACAACAGAAAACAAAAAGAAATTCTCTGGAACAGTTAAAACACACACACACACACACACACACACACACACACACAATCAAAGTTAGGACCAAGTAACTCCTACGTGCAGGATAACAGAATTACTGTCATTGAGCATCTGTTTAATTCTGACAGAATAAGGCATAGAGGAAAATATGATGAACTACATCAGGGGTCCCCAACCCCTGGGATGCAGACCAGTACCGGTCCGCAGCCCGTCAGGAACTGACTGCACAGCAGGAGGTGAGTGGTGGGCGAGTGAGTGAAGCTTCATCTGTATTTACCACCGCTCCCTATCACTCGCATTACCACCTGAGCCCCGCCTCCTGTCAGCCTTATGGTGAGTTGTATAATTATTTAATTATATATTACAATGTAATAATAATAGAAATAAAGTGCACAATTAATGTAATGCTCTTGAATCATCCCGAAACCATTTCCCCACCCCCGGTCCGTGGAAAAATTGTCTTCCACAAAACCGTTCTCTGGTGCCAAAAAGGGTGGGGACCGCTGGGTTACATGATTCTCAGCTTCTGGAAAAAGGGACCTCGAGTTGTACAAAACAATGCGGTGAGGATATAATGGAGACCATGAACCACAGGCCCAGAAAAATCTCAGGTGGCATTTTGGTTAGTCTTCTATAAATCACCCAGATCACTAAACTCACAATTACCTTTCAAACAGTCTGTTTCCTTGCCAATCGTATTCCATTGTGTGGATTTCATCTCAGCGACATTACTCAAATTCAATCTCTCCTCTCATTTATACATCTACTGCCTTTGCTGGGACCTAAGTACCTTCTTTCTGAATTACTGAGCAGCCTTTAAATGCATCTCTTGGGACTGCACCACCGAAACAAACAAACAAACATCACCCCTGTAGCACAACAGCACAGATAAAACTTAGGAAAACTGTTTTGGAAATGCTCTCTGCTCAAGAACCTTGACTTCTTCTTATGTCTGACTCTAATGAATTAACCCCAGAGTCTGCACCTCTGGCCATGACCGGATGGCATCCTTTATGAAAGCCCCAACACCCCAGCACAAATGAAGCCCCATGCCTTCAGTGCCTCCAGGGACCCATCTTCTTCTTCTATTCTGTCCCCTCTCACCTAGCTTTACCTGAGGAGATCTTTATGTTATTCTATTTTTTTAAAATAAAAATTGTCTATATTTAAGGTATACAACATGATTTTATATATATAATACATATGTCTATATATAGCTATAGATATAGTGAAATGATTGCTACAGTCAAGCTACTTTTCATATCATCTCCTCACACAGTTCTTTTTTGTGTGGGGTGAGAACACCTGAAATCTGTTCCCTTAGCAAGTTTCCAGTATTCCATAGTCTTATTAACTACAGTCTCCATGCTGTATGTCAGACCTCTAGACTTACCTACGTAACCTCAGCTTTGCTCCCACTCACAGGCACCTCCCCATGTCCCCACCTGTCCATCATGGTAACCACTGTTCTATTCTCTGCTTCTATGCATTTCACATTTTCTTATTCCACACACACGAGAGATCTGCAGTGTTTTCGTTCCTTGGTCTGTCTTTTTTCCCTTCACATAGTGTCCTCCAAGTTCATCCACGTTGTTGCAAATGGCAGGATTTCTTTTTTTTTTTTAAAGGCTGAGTAATATTCCATCATATGTATATACCACAGTGCCTTTATCCATTCATCTGTCAACGAACACTTAGGTTGTCTCCATATCTTGGGTAGTGTGAGGAGCGCTGCAATGATCATGGCGGGGCAGATATCTCTTTGACATACTCATTTGATTTCCTTCGGGTATATGCCCAGGAGTGGGACTGCTGGGTCATATGGGAGCTCTATTTCTAGTTTTTCCAGGAACCTCCACACCGTTCTCCATAGTGGCTGTACCAGTTTACATTCCCACTGACAGTGTAGGAGCCCAAATATATTTTATTAGTTTTAATATATTTCAAGTAGATTTAAAGAACTCATTCTGCTCTTAACAGAGTGAAAACATAACTGTGTCAATCTGACCTCAAATGTAGGAAGTTAGAAAGATTTAAGTGATGTTTTATTGTTGGTAGTTTCTTCCTCACTTTTTCCAGAACAGAGATGACATTGAATAGAATTCCTTGGGCTGCACAGTCTGCTGAAGGCCTGCTTCCAATGTAAACGGCAGATGAAAGATGGGAAATGGTACCGAACCGGGTCTTACATTCCCCACGTCTCTTGGCCTTTGGTGCTGTGTAGAAATGACGTCACAGTTTCCTTACTGCTCTTCCACAGCAGCTGCTAACATCCCGGACTCGCTTTTCCCTGACAATCCATCAGAGCAGGACAAGTTTAAGTTCTTCTTGCCTCTGTTTCTATGTACACTGACCACAAACGCTCTCTATCCTCTGCTGATACGGCTCTAGGAAGTTTCCTTCTTAACATATCAATATAAACACCATGCAGAGAATTTGAACATGCAACACAACCCTGTTAACAAGCGGTCTTCTTCTCACAGGTGTTACCTTCCACATCTAATGCACTTTTAGTTCATTCTGCAGTTCGTGGGAGGTTACGATACAGCGACCCCACGTCAAACATCTCTTCTCATACAAAAGCAAGTTTAAAGGCAGAACATCCTACTGAGGGTTCCCTGGAGAATAAAAGCTGTGTGAGAGGTCCACATGCACTTAGGATGACTCTCCTCAAATGCTGTCCTTAAAAGCTTCTGATGAAGAGAAGGAGAGGTGGGTGTTCAACACCAAGGTAGGAGGCACTTCATACCCGAAGTGACTTTCAGAGGAAGGTGTATTCCAAGATGTAAACTGGGGCAGGGCTGGGGACGGCACGGCCACCTAAGCATGTCAGTCCATAGGAAACACACACAATTCGCTCTTAATTACACAGGGGCTGATCCGTGTGTTCAAGGTCATGCTGACCATCCTTATCTGAGCTCCACTAGGGCCCCTGGACTGGGAGACGGGGTGGGGGTGGGTGTCCAGAGGAATGAAGCTCGGAGGCGGGGACTCGGGACTGGGGGGAGGCAAGTGGGTGAGGCTCGAAGAACGGGAGCCTTCAAGGCGGCTCAGAGCCTTTCCTACACCTGCGGGTGCCTCTCTGCACAGCGTCTAATGCTCGAAAAACAGCTTACCACTAACTTGCAAATCACTTAATTGACTTTGGATGAATAAAATAGATTACTGGCTTTACTAAAAGTGAAACATAACACAGCTTTTAAAATTAAAACAATTGGAAGACCTGCAAGATGGTGGAAGAGTAAGACGTGGAGATCACCTTCTTCCCCACACATACATCAGAAATACATATACATGTGGAACAACTCCTACAGAACACCTACTGAACGCTGGCGGAAGACCTCAGACCTCCGAAAAGGCAAGAAACTCCCCACGTAGCTGGGTAGGGCAAAAGAAAAAAGAAATAACAGAGACAAAAGAATAGGGACGGGACCTGTCCCTCTGGGAGGGAGCCGTGAAGGAGGAAAGGTGTCCACACACTAGGAGCCCCTTCGCGGGCGGAGACTGTGGGTGGCGGAGGGGGAAGCTTCGGAGCCACGGAGGAGAGCGCAGCCACAGGGGTGCGGAGGGCAAAGCGGAGAGATTCCCGCACGGAGGATCGGTGCCGACCAGCACTCACCAGCCCGAGGGGCTTGTCTGCTCCCCCGCCGGGGCGGGCGGGGCTGGGAGCTGAGGCTCGGGCTTCGTTCGGATCGCAGGGAGAGGACTGGGGTTGGCGGCGTGAACACAGCCTGAAGGGGCTAGTGCACCACGGCGAGCCGGGAGGGAGTCCGGGAAAAAGTCTGCAGCTGCCGAAGAGACAAGAGACTTTTTCTTGCCTCTGTGTTTCCTGGTGCGCGAGGAGAGGTGATTCAGAGCGCCGCCTAAACGAGCTCCAGAGACAGGCACGAGCCGCTGCGATCAGCGCGGACCCCAGAGACGGGCATGGGACGCTAAGGCTGCTGCTGCCGCCACCGAGAAGCCTGTGTGCGAGCACAGGTCACTCTCCACACCGCCCCTCCTGGGAGCCTGTGCAGCCCACCACGGCCAGGCTCCCAGGATCCATGGACAACTTCCCCGGGAGAACACACGGCGCGCCGCGGGCTGCTGCAACGTCACGACGCCTCTGCCGCCGCAAGCTCGCCCCGCCTCCTCCGTACCCCTCCCTCCCCCCGCCTGAGTGAGCCAGAGCCCCCGAAGCAGCTGCTCCTTTAACCCCGTCCTGTCTGAGTGGGGAACAGACGCCCTCAGGCGACCTACATGCAGAGGCGGGGCCACATCCAAAGCTGAACCCCGGGAGCTATACGAACAAAGAAGAGAAAGGGATATCTCTCCCAGCAGCCTCAGGAGCAGCGGATAAAATGTCCACAATCAACGTGATGTACCCTGCATCTCTGAAATACCTGAAGAGACAAAGAATCATCCCAAAATTGAGGCGGTTGACTTTGTGTGATTTTGCCTGTATAGCTTTGCTTTTACAATTTGTCCTAGGGTTCTCTCTGTCTGGTTTTGGGTTTTTTTTTAGTATAGTTTTTAGCACTTGTTATCAATGGTGGATTTGTTTTTTGGTTTGGTTGCTCGTTTCTTTCTTTATTTTTTTTTATTACTTTTTAATTTTTAATAATTATTTTTTATTTTAATAACTTTATTTTATTTGTTTATTTTTTCTTTCTTTTTTTCTCCCTTTTCTTCTGAGCCGTGTGGCTGACAGGGTCTAGGTGCTCCGGCCAGGTGTCAGGGCTGTGCTTCTGAAGTGGGAGAGCCAATATCGGGACATTGGTCCACCAGAGACCTCCCAGCTCCATGTAATATCAAATGGCAAGAGCTCTCCCAGAGATCGCCATTTCAATGCTAAGACCCAGCTCCACTTAACGAGCAGCAAGCTACAGTGCTGGACACCCTATGCCAAACAACTAGCAAGACAGGAACACAACCCCACCCATTAGCAGAGAGGCTGCCTAAAATCATAATAAGATCACAGACACCCCCAAACCCACCAATGGATGCGGTCCTGCCCACCAGAAAGACAAGATCCAGCCTCATCCACCAGAACACAGGCACCAGTCCCCTCCACCAGGAAGCCTACACAACCCACTGAACCAATCTTTGCCACTAGGAGCAGACACCAAAAACAACGGGAACTACAAACCTGCAGCCTGCAAAAAGGAGACCCCAAACACAGTAAGTTAAGCAAAATGATAAGACGGAGAAACACACAGCAGATGAAGAAGCAAGGTAAATACCCACAAGACCAAACAAATGGAGAGGAAATAGGCAGTGTACCTGAAAAAGAATTCAGAGTAATGATAGTAAAGATGATTCAAAATCTTGGAAATAGAATGGAGAAAATACAAGAAACATTTAACAAGGACCTAGAAGAACTATAGAGCAAACAAATAATGATGAACAACACAATAAATGAAATTAAAAATTCTCTAGAAGGAATCAATAGCAGAACAACTGAGGCAGAAGAACAGATAAGTGACCTGGAATATAAAATAGTGGAAATAACTACTGCAGAGCAGAATGAAGAAAAAAGAATGAAAACAATTGAGGACAGTATCAGAGACCTCTGGGACAACATTAAGTGCACCAACATTCGAATTATGGGGGTCCCAAAGAAGAAGAGAAAAAGAAAGGGACTGAGAAAATATTTGAAAAGATTATAGTTCATAACTTCCCTAATATGGGAAAGGAAATAGTCAATCAAGTCCAGGAAGCACAGGGAGTCCCATACAGCATAAATCCAAGGAGAAACATGCCAAGATACATATTAATCAAACTATCAAAAATTAAATACAAAGAAAAATTAGTAAAAGGAGCAAGGGAAAAACAACAAATAACATACAAGGGAATCCCCATAAGGTTAACATCTGATCTTTCAGGCGAAACTCTGCAAGCCAGAAGGGAGTGGCAGGACATATTTAAAGTGATGAAAGGGAAAAACCTACAACCAAGATTACTCTACCTACAAAGGATATCATTCAGATTCGACAGAGAAATTAAAACCTTTTCAGACTGCAAAAGCTAAGAGAACTCAGCACCACCAAACCAGCTTTACAACAAATGCTAAAGGAACTTCTCTAGGCAGGAAATGCAAGAGAAGGAAAAGACCTACAATAACAAACTGAAAACAATTAAGAAAATGGTAACTGGAACATACATATGGATAATTACTTTAAATGTAAATGGATGAAATGCTCCAACCAAAGACATAGACTGGCTGAATGGATACAAAAACAAGACCCATATATATGCTGTCTACAAGAGACACACTTCAGACCTAGGGACACATACAGACTGAAAGTGAGGGGATGGAAGAAGATATTCCATGCAAATGGAAATCAAAAGAAAGCTGGAGTAGCAATTCTCATATCAGACAGAATAGTCTTTAAAATAAAGACTATTACAAGAGACAAGGAAGGACACTACATAATGATCAAGGGATCAATCCAGGGGTAAGATATAACAACTGTAAATATTTATGCACCAACATAGGAGCACCTCAATTTGTTAGCATTTTTTAGCAAATGCTAACAGCCATAAAAGGGGAAATCGACAGTAACACAATCATAGTAGGGGACTTTAACATCCCACTTTCACCAATGGACAGATCATCCAAAATGAAAATAAATAAGGAAACACAAGCTTTAAATGATACATTAAACAAGATGGAATTAATTGATATTTATAGGACATTCCATCCAAACACAACAGAATACACTTTCTTCCCAAGTGCTCATGGAACATTCTCCAGGAATAGATATCCTGGGTCACAAATCAAGCCTTGGTAAATTTAAGAAAATTGCAATCGTATCAAGGATCTTTTCTGACCACAACGCTATGAGATTAGATAAAAATTACAGGAAAAAATCTGTAAAAAATACAAATACATGGAGGGTAAACAATACACTACTTAATAACCAAGAGATCACTGGAGACATCAAAGAGGAAATCAAAAAATACCTAGAGGGGGCTTCCCTGGTGGCGCAGTGGTTGAGAGTCTGCCTGCCAATGCAGGGGACACGGGTTCGAGCCCTGGTCTGGGAGGATCCCACATGCCGCGGAGCAACTAGGCCCGTGAGCCACAATTACTGAGCCTGCGCGTCTGGAGCTTGTGCTCCGCAGCAAGAGAGGCCGCGATAGTGAGAGGCCCGCGCACCGCGATGAAGAGTGGCCCCGCTTGCCGCAACTGGAGAAAGCCCTCGCACAGAAACAAAGACCCAACACAGCCATAAATAAATAAATAAATAAATTTAAAATAAATGTGATTTGAATAAAAAAAAAAAATACCTAGAAACAAATGACAATGAAAACACAATGACCCAAAACCTATGGGATGCAGCAAAAGCAGATCTAAGAGGGAAGTGTATAGCAATACAATCCTACCTCAAGAAACAAGAAAAATCTCAAATAAACAACCTAACCATACACCTAAAGCAATTAGAGAAACAAGAACAAAAAAATCCCAAAGTCAGCAGAAGGAGAGAAATCATATAGACCAGATCAGAAAAAAATGAAAAAGAAATGAAGGAAAAAATAGCAAAGATCAATAAAACTAAAAGCTGGTTTTTTGAGAAGAAAAACAAAATTGATAAACCATTAGCCAGACTCATCAACAAAAAAAGGGAGAAGACTCAAATCAATAGAATTAGAAATGAAAAAGGAGAAGTAACAACTGACACTGCAGAAATACAAAGGATCATGAGAGATTACTACAAGTAACTGTATGCCAATAAAATGGACAACCTGGAAGAAATGGACAAATTCTTAAAAAAGCACAACCTTCCGAGACTGAACCAGGAAGAAACAGAAAATATAAACAGACCAATCACAAGCAACGAAAGTGAGACTGTGATTAAAAATCTTCCAACAAACAAAAGCCCAGGACCAGATGGCTTCACAGGGGAATTCTATCAAACATTTAGAGAAGAGCTAAGACCCATCCTTCTCAAACTCTTCCATAATAGAGCAGAGGAAGGAACATTCCCAATCTCATTCTACGAGGCCACCATCACCCTGATACCAAAACCAGACAAAGATGTCACAAAGAAAGAAAACTACAGGCCAATATCGCTGATGAACACAGATGCAAAATTCCTCAAGAAAATACTAGCAAACAGAATCCAACAGCACATGGAAAGGATCATACACCATGATCAAGTGGGGTTTACCCCAGGAATGCAAGGATTCTTCAATATACGCAAATCAATGTGATAAGCCATTTTAACAAAGTGAAGGAGAAAAACCATATGATCACCTCAATAGATGCAGAAAAAGCTTTTGACAAAATTCAGTACCCATTTATGATAAAAACCCTCAAGAAAGTAGGCACAGAGGGAACTTACCTCAACATAATAAAGGCCATATATGACAAATCCACAGCCAACATCGTTCTCAATGGCTGAAACCATTTCCACTAAGATCAGGAACAAGACATAGTTGCCCACTCTCACCACTATTATTCAACATAGTTTTGGAAGTTTTAGCTACAGCAATCAGAGAAGAAAAAGAAATAAAAGGAATCTAAATCGGAAAAGAAGTAAAGCTGTCACTGTTTGCAGATGACACGATACTATACATAGAGAATCCTAAAGACGCTACCAGAAAACTACCAGAGCTAATCAATGAATTTGGCAAAGTAGCAGGATACAAAATTAATGCACAGAAATCTCTTGCATTCCTATACACTAATGATGAAAAATCTGAAAGAGAAAGTAAGGAAACACCCACATTTACCACTGCAACAAAAAGAATAAATACCTAGGAATCAACCTACCTAAGGAGACAAAAGACCTGTATGCAGAAAACTATAAGACACTGATGAGAGAAATTAAAGAGGATACAAACAGATGGAGAGATATACCATGTTCTTGGATTGGAAGAATCAGCACTGTGAAAATGACTCTACTACCCAAAGCAATCTACAGATTCAATGCAATCCATATCAAACTCCAATGGCATTTTTCACAGAACTAGAACAAAAAATTGCACAGTTTGTATGGAAACAGAAAAGACCCCGAATAGCCAAAGCACTCTTGAGAAAGAAAAATGGAGCTGGAGGAATCAGGCTCCCTGACTTCAGACTATACTACAAAGCTACAGTAATCAACACAGTATGGTACTGGCACAAAAACAGAAATATAAAGCAGTGGAACAGGATCGAAAGCCCAGAGATGAACTCATGCACATATGGTCAGCTTATGTTTGATAAAGGATGCAAGCATAAACAATGGAGAAAAGACAGCCTCTTCAATAAGTGGTGCTGGGAAATCTGGACAGCTACGTGTAAAAAGAATGAAATTAGAACACTTACAAACACCATACACAAAAATAAAGTCAAAAAGGATTAAAGACCTAAATGTAAGGCCAGACACTATAAAACTCTTAGAGGAAAATATAGGCAGAACACTCTATGACATAAATCACAGCAAGATCCTTTTTGACCCACCTCCTAGAGAAATGGAAATAAAAACTAAAATAAACAAATGGGACCTAGTGAAACTTAAAAGCTTTTGCGCAGCAAAGGCAACCATAAATAAGACAAAAAGACAATCCTCAGAATGGGAGAAAATATTTGCAAATGAAGCAACTGACAAAGCATTAATCTCCAAAATTTATAAGCAGCTCATGCAGCTCAATATTAAAAAAACAAACAACCCAATCCAAAAATGGGCAGAGGACCTAAATAGACATTTCTCCAAAGAAGATATACAGATTGCCAACAAACACATGAAAGGATGCTCAACATCACTAATCATTAGAGAAATTCAAATCAAAACTACAACGAGGTATCACCTCACACCGATCAGAATGGCCATCATCAAAAAATCTACAAACAATAAATGCTGGAGAGGGTGTGGAGAAAAGGGAACCCTCCTGCACTGTTGGTGGGAACGTAAATTGATACAGCCACTATGGAGAACAGTATGGAGGTTCCTTAAAACACTGAAAATAGAACTACCATAACACCCAGCGATCCCACTACTGGGCATATACCTAAGAAAACCATAATTCAAAAAGAGTCATGTACCACAATGCTCATTGCAGCACTACTTACAATAGCCAGGACATGGAAGCAACCTAAGTGTCCATCGACAGATGAATGGATAAAGATGTGGCACATATATACAGTGGAATATTACTCAGCCATAAATAGAAACGAAATTGAGTTATTTGTAGTCAGGTGGATGGACCTAGAGTCGGTCATACAGAGTGAAGTAAGTCAGAAAGAGCAAAACAAATACCGTATGCTAACACATACATATGGAATCTAAAAATATATATATATATTGTTCTGAAGAACCTAGGGGCAGGACAGGAATAAAGACGCAGATGTAGTGAATGGACTTGAGGACATGGGGAGGGGGAAGGGTAAGCTGGGACAAAGTGAGAGAGTGGCATGGACATATATACACTACCAAATGTAAAATAGATAGCTAGTGGGAAGCAGTCGCATAGCACAGGGAGATCAGCTCGGTGCTTTGTGACCACCTAGAGGGGTGGGATAGCGAGGGTGGGAGGGAGACGCAAGAGGGAGGGGATATGGGGATATATGTATACGTATAGCTGATTCACTTTGTTACAAAGCAGAAACTAACACAACATTGTAAAGCAATTATACTCCATTAAACATGTTTAAAAAAAAAGATGCTAAAGGAGCCAAACACACACACAAAAATTAAAATTATCTTAAATGTTACTTAACAAGTAAAGACCAATATACATGGCATGACTGAACTTTAAAAGTTTTATCTCTAATAACATACTGATAATGGGACTGCAACATGGAATATCAGGTACAGAATGTTTACGACAATAACGGCTTATACTAAATCCACTTCACATCCACTAAGTTGTTTTCCTATCTGCATATCCATTATTCATATTTGTCAGGAAAAAGGCAAAAACAAATTCTCTGCATTAAGGACTCACGATAGTAGTTGTTAAATTACAAGATTCAGACGGCTATAAAAATATGATAAATGTTGACGATGATGCTTATGAAACAGTCTTTGTCTTAAAGGATCACCTGGTCCCAGCATTTCCTCCTTCATCTGTGGCTGTGAAGAACTGAAACCAGCAGCCATGGAGATTTTTTTGAAAGGCATAAACAATATCTCAAATATAAAAATGCCATGTAAACTACAATATATGACCTATAAAAGTTAATTTATATACTGTAACCTGTGTCGGGTTAAATGTACTTCATTACTTTATTACACAGCAAACCAATAAAAATAAAGATTTAAGAACTCTAATCGAAAGAAAGTTTAACTTATAAAATTCTTCAGCAGGAAATTTTATACACACACAGGCACACATGTACATACACATACACACGCTCTACATGGGGTAGACACCTTTATTTAAAAAGGTTAGTATTATTTACCAGTTTCATTTTGACCAAACTAATTTATCACTTACTATGTTACTACTGATCAGTTTTGGCTCCAAATGAAAAAATAGATGTAAAACACACATTTTAGGCAGAATAATTCACAGGAGGCATTGCTGTAGTTTTCTTATATGTAGAAATAAGCATCCAGCTGTTACTATTGAAATAACAGAAATCTACAGAAAGACATTACTTGCTATAATAATTGAGGCTAAAGGAAAAAAAATTCACTTACAGTATAATTATAAAAGTTCAGTATATGTATAGAAGTAAATTTAATTGTGTATTCAATGACTTAACATTCACTGCAAGATATTTTAATAGAGGGAACAAACGTAAAAGTATAAATAAATTTTCATCACCTACCTCTCTTCATATTCCTGCTTGAGCCCATGGTCGTATCTGAAGGACATGGGCAACGTCCTTCACACTTGACTGAGATCTGTTTTCCTAAGATGCATGCCTGGTATTCTAGTTTGCACTGTATAAAAAGAGAAAAAATAGTAATTCAAGTACATTTAGTTATATCAACAGGAAGTCAAGAACATGAGAACAGGGCACCTGCAGTTCTATGACACCTGCTATAAGACAGAGAGGTGAATGGAACAGAGCAGAGCGCGTTACACCTGAATCCGCATCCTGTGATGCCATTCCCAGTGCGGTGTCTGGGCCAGCTTCTGAAACGTTCTCGTCCTCAAGTCCTCATATGAATAATGGGGAAGATAATATCTAATCTAGTGGAATCTAAAAGAGTGATACGAGTGAACTTATTTACAAAACAGAAATAGAGCCACAGACTTAAAAAACAAACTTGTGGTTATCAAAGGGGAAAGGCGGGGGAGGGATAAATTAGGAGTTTGGGATTGACATATCCACACTACTTTATATAAAATAGATAATCAACAAGGACCTACTGTACAGCACAGGGAACTCTACTCAATATTGTGTAATAACCTATGTGGGAACAGAATCTGAAAAAGAATACACATATGTATATACGTATAACTGATAAACTTTGCTGTATACCTGAAACTAACACAACATTGTAAATCAACTACACTTCAGTAAAAAAATCTAATCCACAGAATTTTAAGAATCAAATCGTAGTAGCTACCATGAATCAGGCTCTCAGCAAATGTGAATAAAACCTGAATAAAATTAAAGGCAAACGATCGACATTGTTACGGCACATGAAGACATTTTTTTAGTTTACTTTTCTTTTAATTTTGTTTGTAAACATTGCTCTTTATAGAATTTTAAGCCTGAGTAATTTAAATAATTCTTAATATTTTATAACTGTATATTTGACATGATTTAAAAAACTGCAAACCTACTCCATCATTTAAGAGGCAATAATTATCTTCCGCCTCTAAAAATATAGATCTTGCTAATTCTGAAGTAATGTGATTTCTTTCCTGGCTGTGTCCATAATTTACTCAGTGCAAATGATTTTAAAATTAAATAGGGCAGACTTTCTGGCTCCAATCGACAAATGTACCAGTGACTAATTTAATTCAGCTTCAGCTGATATCAGGAAGCACGGAATATACCCAATGACTAATCAGATTATTCACATATATGTAACATTTTTTTCCTTGCCAAATAACTCTCTAATGGACAGGCAAAATTCTTAACTAGGCCTGTTACAAAAGATAAAAAATTATTACACTTGGAATATATTTGTAGTGGCTTAGTGGGCCTTTTTGGAGGAATAAACTCTTTCAAAGGTATCATTATTTTTCATTATTCAATCTTTCAAGAATCCAAGAAAAATGACCTTGTCATATAAAATCGCAACGAATTTTAAATGTAATTTAAAATGCCCAATAGTAATCAAATGCAGAAATAAATAAAGAGATTATGAGTGTTTTAATAAAAG
This sequence comes from Balaenoptera acutorostrata, assembly GCF_949987535.1. Classification (NCBI taxonomy): domain Eukaryota; kingdom Metazoa; phylum Chordata; class Mammalia; order Artiodactyla; family Balaenopteridae; genus Balaenoptera; species Balaenoptera acutorostrata. The sequence goes on from NC_080069.1 coordinate 661,543, forward strand.
ACAATTTATATGAAACCTTGAGACTTCAAATTTAATATTCTTTACTGTAACTACTTTTAATATTTCAGAAACCTGGATTGGTCATACGATAATGACACAATTTAAGAAAAGTTCAAGAGCAACTGTAAGTGGCGTATGAAGAGACAAAGCCAAAAGTCAATATTAATTACAGCTAATGTGGAATTTTGAAATTTGAAAATGTTAGGTCCTTTCAAAGATGTTATGCCATACTCATTTACATTTTAAGTGTAGTTTATTTTAGCAGTGATTTTTTTAATAAAAAATGAATGTCTGAAAAATACCTGAATAAACAACAAAAATAGCACAATCTTTATAAAAAGTTGATTTAATTTTCATCAAAAATGTTTGACCTCTTAGCTAATTTTCTTGGATATGTTACAATTTAAAAATTTCACAGCTGTCTTTAAAACTTGCATGATATGATGAAGTTGTAGTTTTGTAAAGAATTCTTTATAAAGAATTACTTCGTAAATGAAACCATTTCTCTTTCAGAATGATTCCATGGAACACTTCTTTTCTGTATGCATGTCTGTAAACAGCAACAGAATCAGATGTCTAGCAAATACACCCTATGTGTATAGTTATATGAATCTAGCTTCCTGTCATCAGAAAACCATTAATTTTTTTAACTTATGGATTTTGAAAAAAAAATCGTCATGAAGAATTTTATTCAAAGAATATAAAGATATTAAAAGTACTATTTAAAAATATTTTTTAGCTACACCCACTGATTGCATTTCTAATTAACAATACTCAATTTACTTAATTATCACAAAGCTGAAATATTTATAACAGTGTAAGTGAACTAAAATATCACATAAAGGGCATGCTCATTAGTCTGTAATTACCCCAAAATGCAAATACTGTAGAGAAAGACAAGATTAATGCATTCCTGATTACCTAAGACCTTTAGTCTTGAGAACACTTGAGTTACCAGTGATCCTGAGCAGTCAGCCTGCAGGATGGTTTTTCTAATGTCAAAACTGACAACTCTCAGGGAAAATAAGTTATTTGTTTAAAAACAGGATCAAAGAAGAAGATGTGATCTTTCCACCCGCAGAAAAGGACTCCGGCCAGGAGACCCTGGGATTGGCCACTGGTAAGGTTTGCAAGATGATGTAACCCCCACGGTCAGGGACATGGCTTAGACCAGAGGTTCTCGGCCAGGGGCTAACTCTGCTCCCTGGGGACATCTGGGGACAGTTTTGGTCGTGACCATGGGGCGGGGGGCGGGGGGACACTGCTGCATTACTAGTTAGAGGCCAGAAGCGCTACTGAACACCTCGCAGCACGCTGGTCAGCCCCTCCAGGTTAAAGCGCTACCCGGCCTCGCACGTCAGTAGAGCCGAGGCTGAGGAGTCCGGTTAGGGGTGCTCGTCTCCCAAAAGACACCAGATGGACTAACTAAACTCTCAAGGCCTCATCCACACTTCCTTAGGCTGTTTTTTCTTGAGCGTTCACTAAAGTAACACATACAAAATAAAAAACAATGGTATAAACAAACTACCAGCTACAAGTACTTTATTTCTTTAATTTTTTTTTAGTAAATTTATTTATTTTATTTATTTATGTTTGGCTGTGTTGGGTCTTTGTTGCTGTGCATGGGCTTTTCTCTAGTTGCGGCGAGCAGGGGCTACTCTTTGTTGTGGTGCACAGGCTTCTCATTGCGGTGGCTTCTCTTGTTGCCGAGCATGGGCTCTAGGAGCATGGGCTTCAGTAGTTGCGGCACGTGGGCTTCAGTAGTTGTGGCATGCAGGCTCAGTAGTTATGGCATGCGGGCTCTAGAGCGCAGGCTCAGTAGTTGTGGCACATGGGCTTAGTTGCTCTGCAGCATGTGGGATCTTCCCAGACCAGGGCTTGAACCCGTGTCCCCTGCATTGGCAGGTGGATTCTTAACCACTGCGCCACCAGGGAAGCCCTACAAGTACTTTAATTTCCCAGAAAACCCAGAAAATACAAAGCAGCTAAGACAACAACATACAGTTTATCAACAGCATCGTTCATGAGGCATCCCTGAGTGTGAAGCTCTGGGATTCGATGCATTACTCTTTTGATCATTGAGTAAGACAGGCATACTTTTAAAAATAAATTTTACAAGTCAAACTTAGCTTCTGCATCTGATCAGAAGTATCAATACATGGCTCAAATGGGATTCAAGCACTATTTTATAGTGTTTCTAATGTAGAACAAGTATGTAATTAGCAGTAGGTAAAACAGCAACAATGTTCTATGTGGTATTGTAGTGATAAACACATTTCTTCAAGTGAAAATAAACTGAGGAACACGGAATGCTATGCATCACTTTTTAGCCTCCGTTTTACCTGGGTTGGATGGGCTAACACACCACATCATCTCCCTTTAATACCTTAGAGGCCCAGGATCTCAGACACGCCCTGCGCTTTCACAGGTGGCTTTCCTCACGTCAGCACGGCGCCCCCTTCCCGAGCACAGCCTCCACCTGGGTTTCCTGGTCCCTGCTCTGCGTGGCCCAGCCCAGCCTAAGGCAGCCGAGGAGGGGGTACAACCCCGACCCCTTTCCTTCAGCTGGGATTTACCATCCGCGCGCACACCCTAACTTCTCTTTTTGGAACACCCTACATTTCGTTAAGGAGCAACACCCTGCTGATTCGGGCACCTTACTTCTCTTTCCACTACAGAATGTTCCATCACACACCCTCTCACGGGGACTCAGGTGACCTGTCGCCCTCCCACGTTCGTAACTGGACCTGGGAGGGGGCAGGTCCCCTGGGGGCTCACGGCAGGTGTGGGCACAGACATGAGGGTCCTGCACCCGAGCAGTCCCCGGGGCTCCCTGACAGCCATGTCAGTCCCCTTCTTCCAGACACTTGGCTTGCCCTCCACCAGGCCTCCAGTCAGCATCTAGAGACTGGGCTTCGGAAAGGACCAGCGGAATGTGGGCTGACCGAGGTGAGGTCACAGGAGGGCAGGAAGGATGCTTCAACCCGAGTTCATACATGTACAATCCTTGTTCTGTGCTGTCGACGTGAATAGTAGAATATTGCTGCTCTGGCTGGTGACTCAAGTCACCTGACAAGGAGAACTGCCAGGAGAAAATGAGGCAAGGAGAGCATCCGTAACCCTCACCTCGCCACACACATTCTCTTACACCTAGTATAATCTCTGGACCAGTATGTCTCCAATTCTGACAACAGGAATTAGTATTACAGATGCTCTTTCTTCCAAAATTAAACACCTCACCGCAGAAACCTGCCTTGTTTGGCACACAGAGCTTACCGCATCCCACAGGGCAGCACCAGAACACGCCAAAGAGAAAACAGTGGGCGTGGAGTGCGGACTCAGAACTGGTTTGGGGCTGGTTTTCCTTTGCTGAGTCTTTGTTCCCAGGTGTCCCTGGGGTTCCTACACTGCCTTCAACTCAATTTAATCCAGAGTAATCCTACAATGTCAGGATGCGTAATGTCCCTCACCTCAGGCAAGGCTGCTAGTGTACGCATAAAGAAAACCCGCTTTTCATACACTGAATTATTTAGTGGAGCTGCAAGACCATCTAATCAGGGTCTCCTAGTCCGTGATTTCTGTGCATAAGGCAGAGCTCATGCATGGATTTTCCTCTTTGTTAGGCCATTGTTGCAAACAGTTATTCTAGACTTCAAAATCTGGTAATAAATTGAAAAGATTTTAAGGGTCAAAGGGATGTTTATTTTACCATCATTTCATGCTTATATGTTTCAGTGACTTTTATCATTAAACCAAAATTCGTACTTAAATTCCTCCAGATCAAAATTTCTTTCAAGTATGAATAATAGTTTCAATTAAAATAAGACCTATAAAAACATATTGTTTGATGACTGATACAATACATACATGAAATTAATAAAATTATTTTAAATGATTTGTATTTCCTTTATTTACCTTCATATATATAACATGAATTTTGTAAGATAACAACTCAGAATTTTCCAGAGGTGCAGGAGTGGTTAAAAATACTTAAGAAATGGATGAACACAGAAGGTTGTCACACCAAGCACTCCTAAAAATGAGGATGACATTTGAGGAGACATTATTTTTACAGATATAAATGACAGTGAATTTTTAAAAAAAGAATAGGAGTAAGAAACAAGAGGTGCATTTTAAAAAACATACAAGGAGATGAAAGAATCAGGACAGAAGGTTAAATTTAGGTAACAAGAGAGAAGCCTCTGAAGACCTCAAAGTAGCAGAAGACGCCAACAATTATCCAAACACGGAAACGCTGATGTGTGATAGTTTGTGCACACGTTTCAATGTCTGTGGGGCTTACATACTGAACTCTTCATTTTAACTGTTTTTTAATAAATAGAAAGCATGAGGAAATTCCTTGTTTATCATGCTTAAGAAACACCAAGTGCCTGTTAAAAAGTATGTACTACTCTTAAAAGCTAAGACATGCACCGAAGGGTCAGCTGCCCTATACAGTTTGATACACTGGTAGCAAAGATGCCCTTTGGGATGCACGGAAAGAGAAAGAGGGGAAGTGGGGTGTCATCAGCTTTGACACAAAGATACCAGGACACAAGACTTGTTTTTCCCGCTGTGTCAAGTGTCCCCTCGAGTAAAGGGGAGTGGGTAACTGAGGAGCTAGCGCCTCCAGAACAAGGGTGCCCTCTGTCCACTGACCTCAAGAGGGCACCTGCAACCAAGACCGTGATGGGAGAGAAGATCCTCAGCTTCCCAGGAAGGACGGAGGGCCTGCTATCGGGGTGGACAAAACACGGGATGAAGGATGAGTTACTACAGGGAAGGTGAATGTAAAAAGGACAAACGCTAGAGTCAGGTGAAGCAGAGTGGCATCAAACTAGACGGCCTTTCTGAGGCGGACGGTGCATCCAATATTAAGAATAAACCAGCATCCTGCTGGAACACACACTCACACAGACATACATCTGCGAGCAATTCACATGCATCCTTGTGCACAAAACTACTCAAATGAGTTCACACTCAACCCTCTGATTCCGATCCAACGCCCAGGATCCCTTCAGGCCTATTTTCCGCGTCTGTCAGCACTTCGTTCAACAAGGAGAAACGTGGATCCACTCACATGCTCGACCTACTTTCGTAATTATTCCACAGCTCCGCTCACGGTCCTCTCCTCCGCACGGAAGGTCCCGGAGCGGCCGCACTGGACGCCCAAGCTCTCAGGCACAGGCAGGCACCCCTCCGGGGCCGAGGTACCGGCTCAACCCGCCTCCTCCACCTCGAGCAGTGGGTCCCACGGAGCGCGAGGCCCAGGGAGGGACCTAACTATTCTTCCTGTAGCTCCACCAGTTTCTAAGAGAGGAGCTCTGACATCTCAGCATGTGTCAGAGAGATGCGACAGTTTCTCCCTGTAGAAACTGCTTTATGTATCTGGAGACTAACTATACACACATAAGACTGGAATTCTTCGATTTTCCAGGTGAATTAACATATTAATCATCATGCGGTAATCCTTTTCATCTTCTGCGGCTTTTTTTTTTTTTTTTTTAAGAAATTCACGTTCTTTTATTTATTTATTTATGACTGTGTTGAGTCTTCGTTTCTGTGCGAGGGCTTATCTCCAGTTGCGGCAAGCGGGGGTCACTCTTCATCGTGGTGCGCGGGCCTCTCACTGTCGCGGGCTCTCTCGTTGCGGGGCACAGGCTCCAGACGCGCAGGCTCAGTAGCTGTGGCTCACGGGCCCAGTTGCTCCGCGGCATGTGGGATCTTCCCAGACCAGGGCTCGAACCCGTGTCCCCTGCATTGGCAGGCAGATTCTCAACCACTGCGCCACCAGGGAAGCCCCTTCTGCGGCTTTTATCTGAAGATCTGGTTTGTCCGACTATTCTGCAGTATTGGGAGTCGAGTCCCCAGGGATCTCCTATGTTTCTACACATCGTGGGAGCAGAGGCACGAGTGCCTTTTGCTTTGTGTAATCTCTGAAATTTGTCTGAACATCGAGTGTCCTTGCCGGAGAGAGATGATGTGTCCTCTGCAGAGAAGGCAGATTTGTTTGCTTCTCAGTAAAAACAGAGGTAACTCCCCACAGGGGGCGGAGGGTGGGCGGGCCTGTCTGTAGCCCACGGTCACACGTGGGGTTTCCTCTGTTGTGACACAAACCCCGTGCGTGTGGAGCACCCAACCGGGCCACTCTGCGCGGCCCTTGGGACTCGCGGGGAAAGCAGAATGGACGCCAGCACGAAGGTCGAGCTGCTGGTGTCGTGAGTAACAAGTGACCCAGGAGGCCCGTGTCTTCTGCAGCACGCGTGAAACAGGGTGAAAAGCCCAGGCCCTCACGGTTCTCCAGTTTTTGCGGCAGTGAAGACCCTTTCTGGAGGAGAGAGGACGCCGGGCCCTGACCCCAGGTCAGAAGAGGAGGAGATGCCCGGGGCAGACGCCCTCAGGCCAGTCACAACCAAAGCCGGCGACAGGCTCACCCACTGCCCCCCGGTTCCCGACCCCCGGGCCTGGGCGCAACGCGCGGCACCGAGCGAAGCCGGCCAGGCGGGCTCTGCTCACGGCTCCCGAGCGCCGGGCGGGACGCGGAAGGCCGTTCTGCTGCGCGCGAGGCCGGCTGTCCAGGTCCCGGACGAGGCGGACGGCCTCGCACACGCACCCGCCTCCGGCCCGGCAGGGGCCGTGCAAGCGTGGCCGCGACGCGCGTGCCGGGCCCGCTGCGGAGGGGGCGCTGGGTTGAGCCGAGGGCCCGGGCAGGGCAGGCAAGCCCGCTGCCCTTTCGGGGGCCCCTTCCGGCCCGGCCGGCGCCCACGCCCCGCGCTGCCTGAGCCGGAGCGGCGTGTCCTCGGGGGGAGCGCCCGGGCGCCGCCGCTGAGGCCTCTCGTGCCCCCCTTCCTCGCCGTCTGCCTGCAGCGCCGCCGGCCGCCTGCACTGCCCGGCGTCTTCCGCGTCCACAGGAGGCCCCGTGCGGAGAGCCACGCCTCGCTGTGCACGGCGGGGATGGCTGACCCACTCCGGACAAATTGCAGGGGCCTGTTCACTAAATACGGCTGCTTAAACCACGTGGGTGGATTCGCACGGTCAGCGCCTCCCACGCGGAAGGAACGCCGTTACCCGCTAGGTCGCCACCCCCAAAGCAGCCCCGGCCCCAGACTGCTCCCTTCGGGCCTTGCGGGGAGAAGGACGACGCTCTGCGTGGTCCCTTCATCAGCTCAGCTGACAGGCTGACCGGAAGCCGTCCAGCAAGCTGTGTCCACGCCCCGCTGCACCCCCGATGAACCCTTCTGGGGCCTCGTCTCTCCTGACCCGCTTTCAGGTGACACCGTTGCTACTGCAGTTGCATCAGCTGACTGTGGACGCAGCGCTGAGACATATCTGCGTTACGAGTTTGACGGACTGGACTATCTGTCGTTTGACCTCAGGGCAACTTTTGTCACAAAACCTACTCATTCACAGGCTGACAGGCACAGTGTTGCATGGACAGCCCCTGCCCCTCACCGTCCACAAGCAACCGATCTTGGTAGGCAATGGCTGGTCTCTCCAAAATCCTGCTCAAAAGGGTTTCTGGCTGGACCTGTCTCACCGACTAAGGCAGTGTGGTCACAATTCCACTGCTTCCAGAAAGGGGACGTAACCGCTCAGCTGGCTCCTGGGTGACGGAAGCACGAGAGAGACTATATGGCCTTATTTAAACATTCAGGATCTTTACTTTCTTTCCTAATTGACGTTGCAGGCTGGTCCGACGCTGGACCTCTGCGTGATGGCCTGTCCACAGGGGGACCTTGGGCATTAAACTCAATTCTGGTTCCAGCCCCTGGATTCCCTTGTTGGATGGAGGTGGCCCTGGACATTTGTCCATGCAGGTCACAGGCGGGGATGTAACGGGTCTCTCTAACTTTCACAAAAATGCCCTCTTCCCTCCTGGGCTGGACGCGTATGGATGAAATGTTTATGGGTGAGGTTGAGAGGCTGATAGGAAGAAATGGGACCTCTGAGTTGCTGTCATTGGCAGGGTAATTTTACGGTAAGGCGGGGAGAGCCACAACCCCAACGCCCGGGGAGGGGACGCCTCAGGCCCTGGGAAGTGGCGGAGGGAGAGGAATCACAGATGCTCCGTCTTCCTGAACCATGCCTGTCTCTCCCCCTCAAGGCAGGTGCCCTGGGTGCCCTCCCAGTGCTGCAGACGCCTTAACTTCTGTGTAAACACCTGCCAACATGTCCAGATGCCTTTCCCAGACCCCATTCTTAGCCATCCTCGGAGGTGGATGGATGCCACCAGGACTGTCTTTTGGAAAAACATAGAACACAGGGAAGAGGCTGCTTTCCAGCTTTCACTCCAAAAACAAGGAGCAGAGTCAATTATTCCAACTCAGTTGGGACACCTAAGCTCTCCCAGCCAGGCTGGAGGGCACATGGGATGCCCTGTCACCCTATGTTCCCTGAACAACGTAGGTCCTGCCTGCAGGTCATGGCAGTTTTAACAACACTTTCTTTCCAGGACACCCTGCACATTACTGGTGATGGACACCAGGCATGAACTCACCTCTGTCCTAAAAAAAAGGTGATGTGCTCCCGCTGGGTGGTCTGAGACTGTCACCTGCTTTAGGAAATGCCCCTAGCAGATGGTGTAGCCTTCAGATACCTGAGGAGCTCTCTCCACAGGGAAGGGACCCTCGGGCATTCAGTTCCAGGTGACACACCTGACTCATCCCTACGAGCATCTTGCAGGAAGTTCTCTCCCTAACAGGAGGGATCCAATTAGAAAAGCTGATATAAAAACTGTCACTGATCTTAGGTGAGGTGATCAATGACACCATGTTGCTCCTGGAAGGGATTCACATCAGCTTCATGACTGACCACTGGATGGCATCATTGTCCTAAAAGCCTCCTCGGCCAAGTGAGGTCTACGCAGTCACTAATGCGTCCTGCTGTCCCTGGGTTAAATCCTCAGGCCAAGTGGAGAGACGAAGACGGACACTTGAGGCAAAAGCCACTTGGATTTCTAAGGCAGACCTTGGAGGTTTATGGGGTTTGTGGGGAGGTAGGGCCCAGGGCCCTGGAGAGGGGAGGGGTCAACACTGCAAACAGGCTCATCTCCCCTTCTGCTTGGATCGCCCTGGTGACTGTCAGCCTGCGTTAAATGCTGCCTGAGACAAACTGACCAGGATTGGCCCCTGCACTGTTGATCGTATGGATGCAGTGGTTGATGGAGCGAGGTACTTACAGGAGAAGTCTCTGGCCAAGAAGATAGGGAATGAGGGTGGATATGATAAGAGGCAGTTCTGCTAGGTCACGCATAGTTCTGCATGTCTTCCCGTCAGAGGCACAGACAGTTTGTTCTGTACGAGGATGTTTGTGTAGCAGTCTTGGAAGAGACTTTCTCCTGAAGTATCTGCTTTTAATTATCTTTAGCTTTCAATGTCGTAAGCGTGCTTTTCCACTGTTTTCTGAATTCCATTAATCTTGTTGAGATCATCTTTGTTGGTGTAATGGTATAATATTTTTGGCAAGTAATAAGGCTTTTTAATCTGGCTGGATTTTATTTTGATAATCAATAATTTCTTCTTACTTTTCTTACCTGGCACATTGTACTTCTTGTATTTGTAGAGTCATGCCTTTCAACATTTCTGGAAAAAATTTCAATATCTCTTTTAACATTTTCTCCACCTTATTATTTCTGGCTTCTCTTTCTGTATCTCAGATTAAATTTACTTATCCCTTCTCATTCTGGTCTCTATCCCCTATTACCCTTTTTGGATAATTTTTCTGAAATATTTTCTGAAATAGTCATTTTTCTGAAATATATAAATACACAAATATATACAAATAGACATTATGTTTATATACTTAACTTATTATTTTTGTTACATATATTTTCTGTTTTATATATGTATATTATCACATGCATATGCATATATAGTAGTTCATTAATTCTCTTCATCTAATGTCTAATCCATCTGTTTAATTTTTAATCATATTTTTAATTGAATAGGTCATATTTGGTTATTTTGCAAATCTAATATTTTCAGAAATTATGTTGGTCTTCCTGTATCTTTCAATACCACTTTAAGTCTGTAAACATTTTACACATTAAAAACGTTTCATATAGTGGTTGTATGTTCTGTTTTACCTAATTATTTATCTGATAATTTTGATATTTAACTGTTGAAACCTGTCTGGTTTTGTTCTTACATTGTTCCCTCCTACCTGTTGGCTTTTGTCATTTAGTTTGTTGGTTTATTTATATTAGTGTGTTTCTTCTACTTATAAGATTTATTGGTATGTGAGCAAAGAGTTGGCAGAATACCATCTGGAGAATCCTTAGGAGTCTGGATTCCTGGTACTTTTCTACAGAGAGAACTTCTGTTGGGATTTTCAACTGTTAGGGGTACTGAGTACACAGAATCCCTTAAATTTTATTTATCATCCTGGGGCTTCCCCGACCTCTGCTCTGAGGTGGTGAAATCCAAAACCCCAGGTCTGTGAGAGAACAGGTTCAAAGGTATAAATATTGTACCGCAATAATGGTATTATTACCCAATAATGGTATTATTTCTTTTTTGCCCCCCAGTTTCTATATTAGAGTTTAATTAACTCCTAGTTTCAGCTGGCTTTTGTTTAATTGGCTTGTTTCAGAAGCCATAGCATCCTTAACCTGTTGTCTGTTCACAGAACTGGACCAATTTCCTTGGTGGAGAGCATTGAGGTGGAGCGAGATAACAGACATTGAAACACACAGTGATCACAGAGAGATGGCAGGAAATCTATAATTTGCCCATGCATTCACTGGAAGGGTATGACAGCCACACACTACTGTGTTTATTCCATAATTTACATGATTATAAATCTACACACATATAAGTAGATACTATACAGGACATACTTGACTTTTCTTTGCCTAGAAAAATAATTTCTCACTGTATTAACACCACATTCCTATAATAACGTTATCCACATTGCTATTAATTAATGATTAATATGCATAAATACATACCATACTACATTACACTGATTTATTACAAACTATTATTTCATATCTTTCGTACTTTTATTTGTAGCCACATTACTAGCCTTGCTGTTTACCAGCCCTGTGACCTTATGAATATATTTAATACCTTTGTGCTTCAGATTCCTTATCTTTAAAATATTAGTGAGTGTTTTTTGTGTCTCCTACTGTTGTCTGAGGAATAATTCATATGTAAATTATCACATTACATTAATGAATAAATGCATTAATATAGTAACTCAGAGCAGCGATCAACACACACTAGGCAGGCACTAAGTATCAGCTTTCTGAGAATCTTTTCTCTGCTGGCACGAGTTGTGATTTAGCCAAAAGAGATGCAGACACAGCTTTTCCAAAGGTGCTGCCAGCACGCTGGTCCTGAACTTGCTAGAAACTCGTGGGATATCTCAGTGGGAACGCCTTCTACCAGCAAGGTAAGAATACCTCAGTCACCTTCACACGTGGATGCCTCTTTATATTGCTATAACCTGAGTTTTTAAAGAGCTGGAATATACATGGCTTCTCTAAATCTCTCCTATTGCCCATCATGATTCTTGCTTCTTGATAATGTGACGAATAGTTGAGGTTACAGAGGACATCACTAGGGTAAAACCCAGGCCTGATAAGTGCATCAATCAGGAGCTCGCTGGCCTGTCCACGCCCAGAACAGCACAGTGGCCACCGTGTGCCTTAAGCTGACCTCGATCCTGGCATCGTTACTTTCTAGCTTCATGGCCGCTCTGCGTCTCCTTTCCCTTATCTAACGATTGTGGACCACTACAGAATCTGTCTTCTAGGGTTGTTTTAAATACTAGCTTAGCACACAAAATACTTAGACCATTACTTGACAGCGTTGCTCAATTATTTTAGCAATTCCTGCCTATATGACTTTCACAGCGACAGCTACTACATGCCAACGACTACGGTTATTACACTTCCCTTAGAGAATATGTATATTCAAGCGTGCTCTACATATGTAAAGATTTTTAGAGAACGGTCTCCTTAGAAATGCAAATCCTGTGGAATATTTACAAAATACAAGTTCCTTTCATCGAAAAGGCAAAAATTATATTACCTAAGAAAGCACGGAGACTCCACCAGTGAACATATGCATTGTTCTCCCATTTTTAATAGATAGTAACACAAAATATAGACACTGACCCTGCATGTTCTATTCTATGAGGGCTGCAGAGAACCTGATTAGCATATACAAAACCTGTATGTAACTTCATACCTAATGGTAAAATACTGAAAACTTTCTCCTAAATTTGGATTAAGGCAAAGAGGTACATTGAACATTGTACTGAAAGGCTTAACCAGAACAATAAGGCAAGAAAAAGAAAAAAATGCATAAAAAGGAAAGGAAGAAATAAATCTGTGTCTATTCAAAGAGGATGATTATATGTGTAGAAAATCCTGAGACAGCCACAACAAAACACTGCTAGAAATAAGTGAATTTAGCAAGGTGTCTATAAACAGAGTCAGTATAGAAAGATTAGTTATATGACAATATACTAGCAAATAAACGTCACAACTAAATTTACAGTAGCATTAATAAAAATAAGTTAGCAATACATTTAACAAAAAATATTACAGGTCCCTATACCAAAAACTACAAAATTTTTATTAACTTTAACAAAATGAAGAGATATACCTAGTGTGTGGATTTGAAGATTGTTATCTGTCTCCTCAAATTTATCTACAGACTTGACAAAATCTTAATGATTATTCAAGCTGGTTTTTTGTAGAAATTGACAGACCGATTCTAAAGTTCATATGGAAATGCAAAGGGCAAGTGCCGAAGCAGCACTGAAAAGGTGGAATCAAGTCAGACTTGCAGCACTTGAATTCAAAACTTAACATAAAGATGCGGCAAACAGGTGGTGCAGCACATCCTAGGGGCAGATACCCTGAGACAAAACAGACACAGAAACAGACTCACACTTTCAGGACCACTTCACTTTTGACAAAGAAACCTAGGCAATCTGATGGGGCAAGAACAACAAATGGATGTTCCAACAACTGGCCACACTGAAGAAGTGATATTCACCCCCTGCCTCTTACCAAACACAAAGACCAATCACCACGTACACACAAACCTAAGAGTTAAAACTTTCAGTCTCCTAAGAAGACACAGAAGATTGTCTTCTACAAGAAGTTATAACCATAGAAAACTGATGATTTAGGCTTCTGTATCATGCAAAAATCTCTAAAAATACAATTCTGAAAAATGGCTCTGAAACCACAGGCTTCAAACCAGTGAGAAACAAGCAACTATAAACTTAAAGGGCATATACTGCCATCTTTACTTAGTGATTCAAATAAAAATAGTCATCACATTTATTATGTGTAGTAACTAGAAAAATAGGAAGGGCACTTAATTTTTTAAAAAGTCTTTCTGCTCCAAATACCTATTTAAAAAAAAAAAAAGTGGGGACTTCCCTGGCGATGCAATGGTTAAGAATCCGCCTGCCAATGCAGGGGACATGGGTTTGAGCCCTGGTCTGGGAAGATCCCACATGCCATAGAGCGACTAAGCCCATGTGCCACAACTACTGAGCCTGCGCTCTAGAGCCCACGAGCCACAACTACTGAGCCCGCGCACCACAACTACTGAAGCCTGTGCGCCTAGAGCCCATGCTCCACAATGACAGAAGCCACCGCAATGAGAAGCCCACACACCACAATGAAGAGTAGCCCCCCTCGCCGCAACTAGAGAAAGCCCACGCACAGCAACGAAGACATTAACACCGCCAAAAAAAAAAAGCAAAAGCAAAAATGGTTTCGATTTAGACAATGGACACTGGACTTCGCTGAGACATTGGGCAAATTACTTCACTTCTGTGCATCAGTGCATCTATAAAAGGGACAACCATGAGTTAATATACCCAAAGCGTTTACAGTATCTGCCCCCAAAAAGAGCTAAATAAATGCTTGATCAGTGTAGACACACGTATCTATAGGAGATTATGAAGTTCAATGTAGTGAAAAGGTCATGGGTCACCACCCTGCAAGATCAATGCACAGGTTACAGCAGATGTCAGACGAGAGGCAGGCACAGGGCTGGTCCCCATAGCCCAGCCCTGGCATCCGCCCTGGGAGGCACTGGCCCGAGCACTGGGAAGGCCCTCAGAACTCAGTGTCCAGCTGTCACAGCAGCGTGGCCGAACCTCCGTGCCCTGGGGCAAGGCACCCAGGTCCTCACTACGCCTCTGTCCAAAGGCGCTATGGTCACTGCACAGTCTAGGACCATCGGGGATTTGAGAACAAAAAGAAGCAGAAGATGATAACGGACTCATAACACTGCCCACTGCTTCATTTCCACCTAATAAGGAAAGAGCTTTGGAATAATCACTGAATTTGGCATTTTCTGAGTTGCCGGTAAATGTGGTCAGTCTTGCTGAAGCCGTGGCCAAGAGCATCCAGTGTGTCATGGAGCAACTGGCAAGGCAGAGTGCGAAACAAGCAGTAAAGACCATGGGTCAAAACGTAGATTCAGATTTTACTGATGGTCGCTACTTCAAAGATAAGTGTGTGACAACATATACGTTTGCCAACTTTTCATTTTCCTAAGGAACTACATTAAACATAACTGAAGAAATTAATAAAATTACAAAACCTCTATAATATCTGTGGAGTTTGGTGAAAGACCATTTTAACAAAGTTACTCACACAAAAGTAAGATTACAATTTCAAAAATAAATCAGGGCTTCCCTGGTGGCGCAGTGGCTGAGAATCTGCCTGCCAATGCAGGGGACACGGGTTCGAGCCCTGGTCTGGGAAGATCCCACATGCCGCGGAGCAACTAGGCCCGTGAGCCACAACTACTGAGCCTGCGCGTCTGGAGCCTGTGCTCCGCAACAGGAGAGGCCGCGATAGTGAAGAGGCCCGCGCACCGCGATGAAGAGTGGCCCCCGCTTGCCACAACTAGAGAAAGCCCTCGCACAGAAACGAAGACCCAACACAGCCATAAATAAAATAAATAAATAAATATATAAATAAATAAAACTCATTTCAAAAAAAAAAATAAATAAATAAATCAATATATCAATGTAGAAACTAGTGAACACTGTCCTAAACTCATTCAATATATATAACTCAAGACTCTTGAACAGGCCAGGAAAGCAAGCCTACGTCTTTGTTAAGGCTACAGAGAAGCATAAAATAATCCATGAAGCAAAGTCCTGGGGAAGGAGATGCAGGTGTCTGGTGTACCGAGAGACTGAAGCCTTAACCCTCAAAAATACAGCGTCCCAAGCCAGGAGCCAAAAGCCAAGCCAAGTTGAAAAGCAGTTCAAAGAGAAACAGTGCACATCTATTTCTGATTGTCGATCTTTCAAAATAAAATTATCTCAGCTCAAAGTGTTCAGGGGAAGGCAGGCAGGACAGGTAAATACCAAACGCTAATAGGAGAACGTCGAACATTAAAACGGAATTTTCTCAAATTACAATGAAGAGCAAGTGCTTCCACTTCGGTGCTAATGTTACTGTTCTATTTTATTAAAAACAAGAACAACAACTGTTATATCTAAGAATTCAAAGGCAATAGATTGAAGGGATGCAACAGTGGTTCTCAACCATGCCTACACATAAAGATCACTTAGGGAGCTTTTAAAATTTAGATTCCCAGGGCCTCGTCCCAAGCCAATTTAAGTAGCATCTCTGCAGCTGGTGTCGGGAACTGCAGAATAAGATGGATAAGCTTTC
The DNA here is from genome assembly GCF_949987535.1 of Balaenoptera acutorostrata. Taxonomy (NCBI): domain Eukaryota; kingdom Metazoa; phylum Chordata; class Mammalia; order Artiodactyla; family Balaenopteridae; genus Balaenoptera; species Balaenoptera acutorostrata. The sequence continues at coordinate 677,210 of NC_080069.1, forward strand.
TATTTACTTGCCTTTCCTCAACACACACACACACACGCATGCACACACACGCAGTTTCCTATACTGACCTTTATTGCAATAGTTCAGCTCCCAAGCACTGCATGACTAAAAATGAGAGAAAAGCATCAAAAACCACCCAGCACGTTGTGCCTGGGGACTTTATGTTACAGACACCCGGCTGAGCTCTAGAACATCAGTATTATTTGCTGACTTCTGCTCAGCAGATGTAGCGTACAATTTACACAAGTCAGACACAAACATGCCCTAGTTCTAACATAGATGCTACATTGGAGAACAATTCCTGGTTTCACTGAGGCCGGGCAATACAATGCAAATAGACTTTGCCTGAAGGAAGAAACAGAGACCTTCATCTTTTGTGTCAATTTCAGGAATGACTACCTCTCAAACAGCCTTGAACAGACTTATATTTCGATTTTTCTACTACTGCTGAATTCGGAAGAATTCAGAAAACATGGGTTCTTCTGAAAAGAATGATTAAGTAGGCTTCTAAAACAGTCCATCGCTTTTCTTAACATGAAAAAAATTAGATAACATTACATAAACACTTTTTATGAAAATCACGAGTCCCAATATTTCTCCAAGTAAATCTATTTTTTCAGTTATTCATCTGTGCCTTTGTCTTTTCTGCAAACATTTTAAAAACACTCCTCTGAGGACTGCTAGACAAGCTGACACATTCAGAGCTTGAAGGCTAATAAAATAATTATTCAAAATCGGTTCCTTTGTGTAATGAGGGGCACTTTCCAAGATTAAATCCTCGTTATGACCTTTGACTAAAGTTTCCTTTGGAGACCTTCTCATAACTGTCTTTCTCACCTCAGCCCCAGCTGCTGGACCTACTGTGCTTTGTAACGACCTCTCCTCCAATTATGTTGTACGGCGGAATATAATTTATAACTTCATCTCGATAAATTGAGCTGAAGGTAATGAGAAAATATTGTGGGTCTAAAATAGAACATATAGGAATATTGTTTGTAGTAGTAAAACAAAACCGAACCGAACTGAAAACCCTGTACATCAATGCAGGGTGTCCAGAATACAGAGGGATGGTAAGAAGACCCGGATGTAGGGTCCCTCACTCTAGACCAGACGGCCTGGCTCTGGCCAGTCTTCATCACATCAGGATCACTCAGCTCCAAGGAAAGAGCTTCCTGGATTGCACGGAGCTTGGGATTTGGAGCTCTACCTTTACTCTGAGCGCAAATGCCCACCAGCCCCCAAAAGCTGTTTAAATCTGCCCTGTCAGGGTTTGCTTGGTCTACTGACAAAGCTGAGTGAGGCAAGAGCCAGAAGAAAGGTCCCACGACTCCTGCACCTGCCTTATTTATTATCTTGCTCATATGACAAGATAAGCTTCTCCAGAAGGCACTGGCCTCTGCAGTCTTTGTTCTCGATGCCTAAATAGCCTAGGGCAATGCCTGTCTCACAGAAAAAAGGTTGAGGCCTTAATTTGAATTTAAATCCCATGAATTTCTAAAAAGTGTTAGTAAGAAGAGTTTGGTCTGGGTTCCTCCTGGGCTGAGATCACTATATAGTTTGCATTATATTATACAGTTCAGCCTGCCGTCAGCGCAGACACTTAAGACTAGAATTGGTGATCAAAAGTGGAAAAATCACCAACTTAAATGAGAATCAACAGAAATGAAGATTGAAGTTTGGGGTGACTAAAAACTCATTCATTTGAACCATGTTCTTTTTATGTCTTTCTATACAAACAAGGCACGTATTGAAAGTGAGACATATCCAAATAAATGTTAAATTAATAATTCAAGGATGGATTATTTAGAATCGTTTTATTGACAATATCAGTGAGGGCGTAGGATTGTAAGCTGGGGCCTCACAACAGTGGGAAACCCCGAGGAACTGTGAATCCACGTGAATTAGTCTACTTATGGCAGGAGTATTTAGTCCTGAGTGGGAGACTGTGTTTCTCTAAAATCATCAAACAAAGCCTCCCACGTGGTCTCAACAGGTGGAAACCTCTTGTGATCGTACCTCTGTGCCTTGTGAGAGTTCACTGTCAGAGACTGGATCATGTCAAGAGGGTCCTAGAGAGGCAGACGGTGGTCTAACGCTGGCCCTCTCCAGGGAGGACGACCCCCTCGCCGGTGCTAACACACCAGGGCCCACAGCAGGTACATTCCTGAGGCTGAGAAAGACACAGCGCTCCCCCAGGGGGATGCTGGGAATGACCTCAGTCTCTCTCTTGACTCAACCTGTTCAACCATCCATGTTCAACAGGTCAACTTAGGAGTCAAATCTGCTTTCCAAGGAACTCCAGCTACCACTTTGAATACTAGAATCTGCATCCTTTGTTGTGATTTAATAAATCAGCATAATGGGTTCCACATCGAGAGCTGTGGGGTGTGAGAATATGAGGTGGGTTCCTTCTCCCTTGCACTGACAGCAGGAATTTCAGCTTGCAAAGCAGAGGGTCCCCGAGATCGAGGTAGTGTTGAGAGGATGGGTGACACACTCCTTCCTCCTAGCAATATCTCCACCTCCACATACACCCTGAAAACTTCAGCAAACAGGCACATGGTAGCCTCACCCAGTAAGCACTATGCACATATCTACTGACTGTATTAAGTTTCCTTGTCCTTGTAGCCCTCTTGTCAATTGTAAACTGCCGGTGCAAGTTGTAGGGAAATATTTTCTGAGACAAAGTATGGTTCATAAAGTGGTACGCACCAAACACAGTGTTCTGATAGCCAAAAACTTCTGGAATATACTTTGCTTTAAGCAAAAGGTTACTTTATAGTAACCTTTAAGCAAAAGTAACTTTATAGTAACTTTAAGCAAAAAGTTACTTTATAGACTTCATAGTTTCTAGAAGAAATGTTGATCTGTTTAATTACAGGGTAAAGTCCCACTGGGGACACTACATAATGTGCTATCTTACCTTCTCAAAATACATTTTAGAAAAATCTAAATTCATAAATGTGACCCTGAAGTTTCAGGTAAGAGGTCATGAGCTGTATTCCTCCCTGTCACATAATCTAAGAAAACTCATCGATGTCTGATTACGTGACGTTCTTAAAACCTCCTAAATATTTGAGCGATATGGGGCATCAAATGAGGTGCAGATTAATGTAGCTAGAGACACTGAATCAGAGAAGACATCAAATCCGGGCTTCGGTGTCAGCTAAATATGTGAAATGTGCTATTTCTTTCTGAGCCTTGTTTTTCTCCTTTGCTGTAAGGAATTTTGGGGGGCTTAAATGAGATAATATAGGAAATAAAACAGCAATGATACTGACAGATTTTAGCTGGGACAGCTGTTATAACTGTTAACATTATTATATACATGGCAACGCTTCTGCCCTCTCTCAGAGTAGCAAGAAAGGAAACGCTGGTTTTAATATCTGAGGGTTCAGAGTGGTCACAGAATCAATATGTCAAACTTTAAAAATTCTGTATAGGAGAAACAAATGTACAAATGTTTGAATCATATTCCCAACTAGTGATATTATTCACATTATTTTAAAAGATATTTTAAAAGATTTTAAAAGATTGGAGAACTAACAGTTTTGATCACTTTCTAATGACTGTGTACACACATATATGAATACGGATATGTTTTATACTAAATGACTATCGTTGTCTTACCTGAGCAGAGTAGGTATGTCCATCTGAACCACAGACGGGGCTGGTAGAGACCCCCAGGCACTGCTGGCAGGTGGATGTCCGGGGACCCCTCCACTGCTTCTGCCCAACTCCTGCATCTTTCATACTGTTGAAAAAATAAAACAAGCATACTTAGTGCATTTATTTATAAAATAAATTTACATTAGCATCATGCCTTTTCTCCACTGCCATTCCAACTCTTCAAGATAAATTAGAATCAGTAAACTGTATCCTCGTTTTCAATGTATTAATCCATAGTGTTCTTCATAAACTTTTGTTTCATAATCAAGGTTTTCCTATAATAAAATAAGAATATATTCCTTAAGGGGGCTTCCCTGGTGGCGCAGTGGTTGAGGATCTGCCTGCCAATGCAGGGGACAAGGGTTCGAGCCCTGGTCTGGGAAGATCCCACATGCTGTGGAGCAACTAGGCCCGTGAGCCACAACTACTGAGCCTGCGCGTCTGGAGCCTGTGCTCCGCAACAAGAGAGGCCGCGATAGTGAGAGGCCCACGCACCGTGATGAAGAGTGGCCCCCGCTTGCCGCAACTAGAGAAAGCCCTCGCACAGAAATGAAGACCCAACACAGCCATAAATAAATAAATAAATAAATAAAAGAAACCATGTTCTCATGTGAAAAATTTAAAAAAAAAAGAATATATTCCTTAAAAAGATTCCTCTGGTTACATATAGACTACAGTTACACTTCATCATATGGATTCTCCGGTTTTAATTTGTGGTTGTGAAATGTGTTTTTAACAGCCCCCCAAACAACTCACATGTCTGGAACCTTCCCAAGGGCAACCCTAGAATTCTACTACAAATAGTATTAGAAAGCAGACATCTAATTCACCAGGCGTCCCAGAGGTGCATGAAAATAAGAGCAGCTTACTTTTAGAGAAAATAGCAATAACAAACACTTTTCCAGCAAAGACCAGTATTTAGAGAGCCCAATTAGCAGGTTCCGTGAGAGCCAATCCTCTCTTTCTTGTGTGGAAAGAACTCAAAATACATCCATCCGGCTTTGATCTGGAATAAAGTGGGAAAACCCATTCTCTTCCGCTACCTACTCCTAAATTATCCGTTTCTCCACTTTGATTAAACTGCTTGTGCTTGGCCTATTTGTGTGAACAGTTCACACAGAAAGGGGCAAAGGCCTTAAAAGTAGGAATAAAAACAACAGGGAATCTCTACACAAGCATTTCCTAGTTAGAAGTCCTCCAGTAAATCAGCACTCGGTCTTGTTCATTAAAACGGCTCATGGAGAGTAATTTGATGTCTCTATCAAGATGAGAAATGAGGTTTTACTGGAAACATTTGCTGCCTTTTGGCTTTTCTTTTCATGAATAAGTCAAATCTACAAAAAAGGAACCCCAAAAGACAACTAAGAAGTGTAGGGTTAATCCTCATTATAGGGAAAGAAGTTTGGACTAATGTAGTTTAAATTGTGATAACATTTGGGTGGGCTTTGGGAAAAGGTTTATCACCTTCTCTTACCCCCTCATCCCTCTCCCCCAGCCACTTCCCCCTCAAAAAGAAGCCTATGATAGCTCCAAACACATTTTCTTCATTTAAATTTTGTAAATTCTGCCAAATGACCACTTTAAAATCTTGTCTGGCCACAGATGTCACCTCGTAAGAGACACAAAAGGGAAAATAACCATGCTGCTATTACTGATTAAAAGATTGGCACAAAATCCTAATGGGAATCAAAACAATGACTGGAAAACCAGGGACATTATTCTACACCACCTCCAGACTCATAAGTCACAGAGACGTAGCAGAGAGAAACAAGAAACATAAAATAGTATGTTTGCCTTGTTCTTTCACTGTGTGCAATCAAAACAAGGCACGAAATTATGAAATTATTTGCTCTTCAGTTACATTAGGAGAAATCATTACCAAGCACAGGCTTCTAATCAATAAAAAGTATTTTATTAGAACAGGATGTCTTTATTGCTGTTGCTTTGGGATATGCACCTGTCTATACACTATGACATATATATGTCAACACTATGACTCCTTGTAATCACCTCATTCCCTTTTCCTAACTTTAAAACTCCACTGAAACACAGAAACTAAGATTGTGACATTACTTTCTTGTATAAACATTTTCTGATACATGATGAAGTCTTTTATATATAATTCAAACAGTAATTATATCTAGAAGTGAAATCTTTTTGAAAATTGGAAGATTTACTAGAAATTATTAAAATTCAAATGACTTCTTAAACAGTGACTTTACAACTTACCTGTAAAATAAGTTTTGGGGTAAAAAGTTTTAGTTATCATTATTCCCTTCAAAGTCAACACTGCTGAAGCCTAAACTCTTTCAGATTCCTGAAGTATATCAATAGAGATGGTATTTTTTATGTAGATTTCATCCTGCTCAGGATTTGCTTAAGTATCATCAACATTGGAAGCATCATAATATTGCTTATATTTGCATCACCATTTTGCTTGAGGTGATGACAAATTATACTATTCTGTAAACCAGCAGAATATTTACTTATGTTTAGTTTAAAATAAATACAACATTAGATGACGATAAATTCAACAGAATTCATGTTTTAATATATTATTCATGCCATACACATGGAGAACAGTGAGTCATGAACTTTTCACTATACTCAGTAAATCCAAAGGAAGCACTTAGCATTTTATCATCAGAACACAGTCTTTCTAGAAAGGACAAATTGGTCTACAAAATTAGAGGCTAAATTTGAAATCCAATATTCTAAATATCATAGATTTTATGTGTTCTTAAATCATCTCTGACCTGAAGAAAATGGTTTATGACATTTTCTGTAGAAAGACAAATTACATTCAAGCACATACAGGGCGGTATAGAAGATGGTTTATCCAGGCATATATTCATCTTGGAATTAGGGTATGAATACAAATGAATTTCTAAGACTGTTATTTGAATAAAAAAGTACTTCTACAACTCCATAAATCAATTAACCATAGACTAAGAAGAATCGCTAGATATAGACAAATAGGACATGTACATCCTTCATTTCAAAAATCAAAACGTCTACGATTGTGAAAATAAGGTTGTTTCATGTGAAAACAAAATGATCAACCTCACAGCAGGTACTGAGGGGCAAATAAACTGTATTGTTAACAGGACTCGAGGAATTCTAGTAACTCTGACCATTTGTCAGAACAGCCCAAACAGGCCGGTGTGTGTGGTGGGGTGGGCGGCACACCTGGACCACCCTCGGGGTCCCCTCAGCACCCTGAGGGTTCCACCTGTCCGGGTACATGTGGTACCTCCACTCAAGTCTCTTCACCAAGGAAGAGAGCTTTTCATTCCAGAGTCTCTTTTATCAGACTTATCCTGTGATTCAGAATTTGTTTGCTTTAGCATCAGGAATGTTTCTCAGAATTAGTGTTAATCAAAATCTTGTCTGTTAAAATATTTGTTTGTTCTTAGGAAAATTAGTGTAGTTTATGAGCTATAAACACATTTCTAAGATTTAATTAAATATCTATGCATTATGTGTAATATGTAAACATTTTTCAGATTGCTTTTTAATTATATTTTCAAGGCCCTATTTAAAGAAGAGCAAAATGTGTTTACATGAGAGATAAAATCCTGGCAGTGAGTGTACAGACCAAGATGGGCAAAGTCAAGTGCTTGGGAAAAGGTGGAGCTGGCTGAGGCTATCAGAATGGATGCCTGGCATCTGGGACAGGTGAATGACAGGTAAGAAGTTAGACTTGGCAATCTGCTCTCGGACCCGGCCCCCCTCCACCAGCAGGCCAGCAGCCACCTCACAGAACAGGGCCTGGCAGCCAACCAGGCTGGGGACCAGCCCTGCTTATCAGCCGGCCCAGTGTAGTCAGCTCCCCCTCAACAGCAGGGCCCACACAGCCCACACAGGGGCACCCCTAGAGCACACAGCTCTGGTGACGGACACGAGTGTGCAGCTGGGCCTCACAGGACACTTCTCCAAGATCAGGAAACATAACCAACCTACATCATACATAGAAATAAACACAGAGAATTAGGCAAAAGGGGGAGATGGAGGACTATCTTAGAAACAGACAAACAAAATAAACAGATCAGAACAGAAAAAAAATGAAATAGAGACCAAAGAGAGAACAGAAAAGACTGATGAAGAGCTGTTTTTTGAAAAAATAATCAAGATTGATAAACCTTTAGCCAGACGTATCAAGAATCAATGCAACCCCTATCAAAATAACAATGGCATTTTTCACAGAACTAGAAAAAGTAATTATAAAATTTGTACTGATAATCAAAAGACCCTGAATAGCCACAACAATCTTGAGAAAGAACGGAGCGGGAGGCATCATACTCCTGACTTGAGACCATACTACAAAGCTACAGTAATCAAAACAGTGTGGTACTGACACAAAAACAGACACCTAGAGCAATGGAACAGAAAAGAGAGCCCAGAAATAAACACTTATACGGTCAATTAATCTACAGCTAAGGAGGCAAGAATACAGAATGTGGAAAAGACAACCTCTTCAATAAGTGGTGCTGGGAAAACTGGACAGCTACACACAAAAGAATCAAATTGGACTGCTTTCCCACACCATATACCAAAAAAAAAAAAAAAATCAAAATGAATTAAAAATTTACATGTAAGACCTGAAACCACAAAACTCCCAGAAGAAAACATAGGTAGTACATTCTTTGACATCAGTTTTAACTATATTTTCTTGGATTGTCTACTTAGGCAAAGGAAACAAAAGCAAAAATAAGCAAATGGGACTACTTCAAACTAAAAGGTTTTTGCACAGTGAAAGAAACTGTCAACAAAATTTTTTAAAAAGACCTACTGAATGGGAGAAGATATTTGCAAACTATACACCCAATAAGGGGTTAAAGTCCAAAATATATGAAGAACTAATACAACTCAACACAAAAATGAAAGAAAGAAAGAAAGAAAAAAAGAAAGAAAGAAAGGGAAGAAAAGAAAGAAAGGAAGGAAGGAAGGAAAGAAGGAAGGAAGGAAGGAAGGAAGGAAGGAAGGAAGGAAGGAAGGAAGGAAGAAGCGACCCGATTAAAAAACGGGCAGAGGATCTGAATATAAGTTTTTCCAAAGGAGACATACAAATGGCCAACAGGCACATGAAAAGATGCTCAACATCACTAATTGTCAGGGAAGTGCAAATCAAAACCATAATGAGATAACACCTCACACCTGTCAGAATGGCCATCATCGAAAAGAACGCAAATTAACAAATGTTGGTGAGGATATGGAGAAAAGGGAGCCCTCGTGCATTGTTGTGTGATTGTAAACTGGTATAGAAAGTATGGAAAACAGAATGGAGTTTCCTCAAAAAACTAAAAATAGAATTACCATAGGATCCAGCAATTCCATTTCCGAGTATTTTTCTGAAGAAAACAAAAACACTAATTTGAACAGATACACACACTCCTATGTTGATTGCAGCATTATTCACAATAGCCAAGATATGGAAACAACCTAAGTGTCCATCAACAGATGAATGGATAAAGAAGATGTGGTCCATATATATGACGGAATATTATTCAGCCAAAAAAAAAAGCAATGAAGTTTTGCTATTTGCGACAACATGGATTACCCTGGAAGGCATTATGCTAAGTGAAATAACTCAGAGAGAGAAAGACAAATACTGTATGATCTCACTTACATGTGGCATCTAGAAGACAAATGAACAAACATAACAAAACATAAGCAGAGTCATAGATTTACAGAACAAATAGGTGGCCGCAAGAAGGGAGGGGGTTGGAGGGAGCAAAGAAATAGGTGAAGGAGATTAAGAGGTAGAAACTTCCAGGTATAAAATAAGTAAGTCACGGCGATGTAAATGTATAGCAGAGGGGATATAGTCAATAATATTGCAGTTGGAGGAGGTGCAAGATAGGGTTGGGGATTAAGAGGTACAAACTACAATGTATAAAATAAATAAGCTATAAAAATACACAGAATTATAAAAATAAATAATATGTAAAATAATATATAATATAAAAGTAATATACAGCACAGGGAATATAGTCAATATTTTATAATAACTTTAAATGGAGTATAATCTATAAAATATTGAATCAATATTGTACACTTGAAATTAATATAATATTGTAAGTCAAGTATACTTCAATGAAAAATAATAATAAGATTGTAACACCTTTGTATGGTGACACAGGGTACTTGACTAGTCATGGTGATCACTTTGTAATGTATAAAAATATGGAATTACTGTGTTGGTCGCCTGAAACTAATATTGTCAGTCAATTACACCTCAGTAAAAAAATAGGTTTGGCAAAAGCATCGCTAAATATATTACTCTGAATACTCTAGGTGCAAACGATCTTTAACCTCTGAGAGGAAGTCTAATTTTTTGATATATCAAAGGCTATTTGCAATGACTTATTCTGAATTATTATCAGATTGGGTAAATATAGTTTTCTCCCATTACTGATGTATAAAAACTCAAACTGGCTGCCAAACCCTGAAATTTTAAAAAATTACTATTCCAACTGCAACCCTGCTAGAATCAGACTCTTCAAATAATACCTTTTTAAAAATTTATTGTTTATTCAATTTTGAAAGGTTACCTTCCGTTTACAGTTATTACAAAATATTGGCTCTATTCCCCGTGTTGTACATACTTCCATGAGCCCATCTTACATCCGATAGTTTGTACCTCTCCCTCCCCCACCCCTATATTGCCTTTTAAGAGAACTGCTAAGTATATACTTCAGTTTGAAGATTAAAGTTAAACATTTATTTATCCACCTTATAATGACATCCTATATGCCCATGATTCTTTTCCGTAAAGAGCAAATAACTGTATATTTGAACCCAGGGAATTGAAGCCATTAAATGATAATTTATAATACACAAAGTCAAGGTTTTTTCTCAAAATCTTTTTTAAAAAATATTCCCCCATTCAAGGTGCTAAGTTTCATACCAATATACCTGTTATGCCTCTAATGGCTGGAAAGTTAGGCTCACAGAGAAGTGTTTATCTACGGCTCGTGTTCCGGCACACGGCTCCTCCGCGGCAGCTGGGTTGCCTCCTCTCTCCCTGAGCTGTCTTCTGGTCCTGACTCACCCTGCACGCGGGTCTCCAGCATCACTTTCCAGCCTCAGTCACACCTGGAAGCTCGTTAGCCTCTGACGTTCCTAATAAATCCCACGTGCATTCCTTCCACTTCCGTTGACTCAGTTTCAGTCTATCTGGTTTTCTGTTTCCTGAACCACGTTGTGCATTTTAACAATATAATTTGAACACGATTTCCACATTTTAGGATTTACCCTGATTTTAGAAAGTGCGTAAATGATGTTACCAAAATGGTTAGCTGAAAAAAGCTCATTCCAGTTTGATCCGAATTGCACTTTTGACTGTGTCATCAATACATCCTGGCAAGTCAGCAGCCTCCCTGGGTCTTAACTTCTTCATGGATACAATTCGAAGCTTCATCTGTATGGATCATTTGCTCTAGATCATTCCACGAGTCTATAAATCTTTAATAAAATTACTTAATTACTTATGTAAAGACACACAGCACAAATCAGCAGCATAGACAGTGAGTACCGGACACGTGTTGTGGTTTTTGACCTTGACTTGCGTTACCGAGCGACACAAATACCTCATCATGGCTTGAAGTATGATGTTGCATGGGGCGAGATTGCTTGAGATATCTGAATCATAGACAAGTTATAATGATGTCTGAATAATATATTCTGACAAGTAAATATGTTTTATTAAGCAGTGAGCATACTCACAATTATTGAAGACATCAATAAATAACTTCAAAATTTCAAAACAGACATCACTATCAATGACCCTCATAATCTATTTCTCAATCTGAGCTCCAATGGATTGAATGAGTAATAAAGCTTCGAAACGTAGAAAATGTAGATGATGTTGAATTCAGACTCTAGGGTTCTAGGTCTCTGATGTTTCCATATATTTAATTCCAAACAGTATTTTAATTAGTAAAGACCTCTTCACTTAAACTATGGTAAAAGTATATTCAACTGCAAAGGATCTCCGTTATGTAAGATAAAGAGAGTCACTGGAGTTGTTATGGGCTAGAAATGTCCTCACGTCTATTTTCAGCAAAATACAGGCCAACAGACTGGGAATTCATGATCTTAACATACGATAAATCAATTACCTAATTAATAAGTATGTATAAGAGAGTTACTGATTGCTTTCAAGCCAATAAAATGTTACCATAAAGCAAAATTTCAGGAACTGAGTCAAATGTTTACACAAATGTAAGGTTAGATTTTCACATGTTTTGATAGCCTTTCACATGCCAGATACACATATTACAATTTTATCTATTATTGTAGCAATCTCATGCAATGTGCATTATTCTTTAAATTCTGAAGCTAGGAAGAGGGAGGTTGAGAGAGCTGCATTATCTTCTCAAGTCTCTACTGCTTGTCTTTGGCCACTGTGGATGTCACGTGTTCTCCTTTTCATTTTGAAACTGATGTTTTTCTTGCCATAAATGTACATACGAAATTTTAAATGTCATGGAAGACCACACTCCCACAGTTCATAAATTTCTAGATCAGTTTCACTTAATAGGTAAAAAATGACAGCATAGATCAAATTTTACTTAAAAAAAGATCACGACCAGTAAGTGGTACCTGGAGAGCACATCTGGCCAATTAAACCTGAAAATTATCTAGAGTGTAATAAATAATACAACACCATATATGTGATTCTGATTCAGGGAATCAGTATGAAGATTAATTAACTAATATATAAACTGGTTCTATTTAATTTGTGTTGACATGCATGTTTGCATGTCAGATATGAGCATATAAGAATATTTGCTCACTATACTTCCTGTATTTAAAATAAGAATTAGGAAATGCTTCATTTTTCCAATTATTAATGTTCACAAGTAAAGCAAGCTTTTGACCATTAACTGTGTCCTTAATTTGACCTTCAGCAGTTCTATAGCAAAGCAGGAACTAAGATTTGAGTTCATGAAAATGTGTGATTCTCAAAGATCAAGGAGAGTCTATATTCGGAAAACCATCTTGACATTTTTAAAATAACAGTGACAGATATGCAGCTTAAAAAGGGAAAAATATTCCACCTAAAAGAAAATGACTAACAACGCAGCACTTATCAAAACACATGGGAACAGACTGATCATTCAAGATGTATTTTATATATCAAAAATATGTCTTGACTATGAAAAATTCTCTTGGTTTTTGTTTGTTTTTCTGAACGTAAGAAATATTTTTAGCAACTGTTGGATAAATAGACCTGACAGCTTTGGCAAAAGCCTTAACAATTAAATGCCACATTTTATTTAAAACAATTATTAAAGATCATCCAAAGTTCAGGGACGGAAAACAGAGCTTTTCCTCCCTGTGCTGTCTTCACAGGGGTCACCTGTACTGGCCTCCTCCTTACTGCTTTGCTGGAAAAGCAAAGTTACAGAAACAAGAAAAAAGAAAGAAGCTCCATGATTTGCTTGAGTCTGATTTACAGGCTGAGAGAAAGGTTAGAAGTTCAAAACCTCCATGATGCACTAACTCTTACAGAATTTTCAAGTTAACGAGTTAGTAAAATGAAAAACAAGCCTAAGTTTTTGACTCCATAGTATTTCTCTCTCTACCAGACCATGTTTAATCCCTGTCCTGAAAGCATCTTCTCAGCACATGTCGACTGATTCTGGCGTAGTCAGGGGTAGTCACAGTTGCTGGACAAGGAAATGTTCTTCAAGAAATACTTTCTCAATAACTTCTACTATCTAAAGAGTTGTCAGAAAGGTCTTTTAAAACAGTTCTATTATTTTTATTCATAATATGTTATTACGTATGGTTACAGTTACTGACCACGTTCTAGGAACGGAATGAGGTATCGTCCAACCCACGCCTGGCTCAACCAATAACTTGTCATCTTCTAACCTAGTACCCATGCAACCTTCTAAATACCGCCTATTTTGTAGCCGAGCAGGACCCTATGGGGCCTTCCCAGAATAGACTCCCACCCACGTCCTCCACCTGCCTTTTGTCTGTAGAAAAACTTTAGTCAAAGAATACATTTAATCAGAGAAGTGAGAAAATGCACAAAGGAAAACAATCAAGCAAGACAAAATAATAATAGTTTAGCCATTGAACAAACCCCAGGACCTTTAGTTCCTCCTCGAGGGCTGTAGATAATATTCTGAGCCAGGTCCCTTGAGCTGTTTTGCAGATACTGAAGCTCCCACCAGGTGGGAGAAGTTAACTGCATGCTGCCCACAAGCACGCAGACCCCAGACCAGCTGGAAGCAGAAGGTTGATGATGCTGATTCCCGATGACCTCACCACCAGCCAATCAGAAGAGGGTGAAGAGGGTCCACCAGCTGACCACGCCCTGCTCCTTGAACACTGTAAGACCCATCACTACCTCCTCCAGGGCGGGTGACACAGTCTTGAGGGCATTAGCCCACTGTGGCCCCTCTGCCTGGCAAAGCAGGAAAGCTATTATTTTCTAGTTCACCCAAAACTCTGTCTTCGCGTTTCTATTCAGCACCAGCGAACAGAGGCCGAGTTTCGGCAACAATTTTATGCATTTATTTAATCATGAATACGCCCTACAATGTGTCCAGGTACTATTTGACAATCTGGAGGTTCCAGACTGTAGACTCACTGAACTCAGGGAGCTCAGAATTCTTTTGGAGACACAGAGACAAGCGTAGCGTGGGGTGCGGTTTTCCTGTGGCCCAGGAAGTAACAAGGAGTGTGGGGTTTATCTGAGCAACTTGTCCTCATCTCTGAGGTCCCAACTCGGATGTCGTTTCTCTTGTAAAATGCTTTCTGACTCCACCACCGGCTTCCTTTGTAACTTACACCTTTCTTCAGTTATCACTTCTGGTCTAACAGCCAGGGGCATGGTTACCTTTCTCGGTTTACCAGCCTACCCTCAAGGGCACCTAGCTCTGAGCCTCTGTCTCGTACCCGCGGCCTCCGCTGAGCCAGGAGGAGCATTCCTGTGCCTGACACACACCCACTCCTCCCCTCCTTCTGCTATTTCCCCCGGCTCTGAGCGTGGGCGATGACAGAGCCACTTAAAGCAAGAGCCTGCATTTTGTGGCCCCCAAACACTTCTTGTCTCTGTGCAGCCCCCATTCGCAAGCGAGCAGAAAGCAGCTGGGCATCAAGAGACGGTGTGTAATGTGTACGCATATGGCTGATTCGCTTTGTTGTGCAACGCAAACGAACACGGTATTGGGAAGCAATTATACTCCAATAAAGATCTATTAAGACAAAAAGAAAAAAGAGAGACGGTGTGTAAACTGGATTGAACCACGGCATCCTCTGGAGTCAACACCCCAAACATTCTCACCTACAGACCACGTACTCAGTCACATTCCTGACTTCCTTTTGGTTAGATCACGCTTCCAGAACTTGCTTTCAAAACTGAGGAAAGTGTTTCTGTCCTAGGTTTGCTGTAACCAGTGACCAAAACCTTTCTGGCTTAAATCAACAGAAGTTCCCCTTCTCACAGGGATGGAGGTCGAAAGTCCAAGACCACCTTCACTGGGTGCTGGCGGGGCCGCACTGGGGGTGACAGGTAGGTCCCAGGTGATGATGTGTCCCTTGCCCCTCCTGTCTTCTGGTGTCCTTGGCACTCCCCAGCTGCTGGCCCATCTCTCTCTGCGTCTCCCCCTCTGTGTGGCCCTGTCAGCACTCCCTCTGTCTCTAGTATAAAGAGAAATCGTGCTCATTTTTAGCAGCCCCTCTCTAATCCAGGACAACCTCCTTCTCGTCAGACCTCCAATTTAACCACATCTTTGGCCCTACCAGGCAACACTCACGGACAGCAGGGCGTAGGGTGTGGACAGGTCTTCCGGGCTGCTGCTCGGCCCTGCCAGAGGGAGGGTACTTGGCGAAAGAGAGGCTTAATGTCTCACAACCAAGTCACTTCAGTTCCGAAGCCCTGCTTTGGAGGGATGTCTCAGCGATGGTTTGGAGGGATGTCTCAGCGATGGTTTGGAGGGATGTCTCAGCGATGGTTTGAGGGATGTCTCAGCGATGGTTTGGAGGGATGTCTCAGCGATGGTTTGGAGGGATGTCTCAGCGATGGTTTGGAGGGATGTCTCAGCGATGGTTTGGAGGGATGTCTCAGCGATGGTTTGGAGGGATGTCTCAGCGATGGTTTGGAGGGATGTCTCAGTGATGGTGGATCCTGCCCTGTGCTTACTCCAAAGGCGCCCCAACCGGTAGCGGATGGACGCAGGGTCCCCGGCCACACCTGGGGACCAGAGCTGGGCCGCTCGCAGACGTGCGTTCCTGCTCAGACGGGGCTCCCATCAGGCACAGAGCAGCTCGGTGCTTCCCGGCCAGCGTGCTGTAAACCCACCTCATGTCTCCCTGAATCACGGCATCGTTTTACTTCTTCGCTCTACTGATTCTTAAGGGAACTGCATGAGTGCCACAGTTGTGAAGAGTAGAAAACAACCAAGTCCCCATTGTCCTGGTCAAACGATAAAAATAAGTCACCTCAACAAGCCCCATCTGACCCCCAGTGTGACTGGGAGAAGAACAGCGGATGAAGACAGTGGGGTTCTTCTTTTTGTTCTTTCGCACTTAGGAGTAGTGATCTTTGGGGAATGCTGAGAGGGAGCAGGGGTGACAGACTGAGTGTCACGGGGGGGAGAAGATAGACTCACCCAGGTGACCACCCAGGTGGTCCAGGCCACCGCATTACACCAGAGCGCCGAACACAGGCTCTGCTCTCACTGTGAGCTGGTTCTCTCTTCCCAACTTTGCTGGTCGATCTTTCCCAAGACTTTCCGTCCCTCTCCACGAACACCTGTTCACCACAACTCACTGTTCTTTCCCCAGCATGTTTCCCTGAGCCTGGCACAAAGTAAGTGCTCAATAAATAGCACTGAATGGATAAAAGGAGGGAGGGCGGGAGGGAGACCAGGGCTTCCCGGCTAAGCACTGAGGGTGGCTCCTATGTTCTTGTCTTAGCTCTATGTCCACTTACGAGGTAGAAATCCTATAGCATTACTTTAGTACTGAATAAACTTTTTATAAATAATTGTTAAGTCCTTGTTAAAAGTCATTATAACTTGCCAGATAAAAAGCCAGCCAACTGGAACAGGATAAAAAAATAAAACGGGCTCTGAATTCAAACAACAGTCTTATATTTCCCAACAATTATTTTATGCTACGTCACAAAGGAACGTGGCAAAGTTTTACACCGTTTCCTTCAATAGGTTCGGTCCATCAAGGACTCTTGTCAGCCTCGTGTTTTAGGATCTTTAACCCGCCCTTCATCACTCATCCAGGAAGCAAGTGTCAGGAAACGAACAATGTGCTCTCCACGACTGTGCAGGGAACGGTGATTTCCACACCCTGCTCCTTTCCAACAACTCTTTAGCTCCTGTAAAAACACTGCTCATTTGCTGCCATTTTTTCTTTCTCACTTGACTTTTTAGAATAAAATCCATTTATTCTACAGCCTCATGCTAATTTCCTTTGGAAAATACTCCGCCACAGTCTCTCTTGCCCCTGTGACAGGGTTTTTCTGACCACTGGGGGTCACAGACACACAGGAGAC
This sequence comes from Balaenoptera acutorostrata, assembly GCF_949987535.1. NCBI lineage: Eukaryota > Metazoa > Chordata > Mammalia > Artiodactyla > Balaenopteridae > Balaenoptera > Balaenoptera acutorostrata. The sequence goes on from NC_080069.1 coordinate 694,413, forward strand.
AAGTGCCCCCTGCAGCCCAAACTCCTCACAGTACTGCCTGCAGTGGGTAAAAAGATGGCTAGTGATCTATCGTGTTTACTGTTATTTTACTGACCAAAGCTGGGGAGTGGGATTGCTGGGCTGAATAAAAAGTTCCTGAGTCCCTGGTGTGGACTCTCAAGGCTGAGGAAAGAGCTGGAAGGTTCTCTTCTAGGATTTGGCCCCTGTCTTCCTATATTGAGGGGATGCTGAAAGGGGTAACTGAACCCAAAGCAGGTCTGCCCTAGACTTGAGATCAAAGAATATCTGTGCTCTCCCTTTGTGTTTCTTGTTGGAAGCTTTGTTTGCTCTTTGTTTTTTGTGTGTTTATTTTGTTTACATTGCTTTGATAAAATCCAAGCTTGGATTACTTAGGATTTGGAATGTAAGTAAGTAAAGAAAGCCTTCGGCTTCCTTTGATCCTATTGATATATTATGCAGACATCCCAGGTTAGGTGAAGAAGTGTTCCATGGGTTATAGCAGGCAGACTGGCATGCACTGGGGTTTCACGCTGAAGCTCCAGTGCGGGGTAAGTATTAGTTTATGTACATATTTCTTCTTTGCACTTGTGTCCTTTGGTGAAAATTTTGGGTATTCTGGGCTCCTTTAATCACTTCCCAACAACAGACTAAATATAACCTTTGGTAAGCCTGCCCCACAAATTTCACTGGACGTACGTACAGATCTGTGTTCGTGTACCACTGTGACACTTGCGGACACAGGAACTCTATAAGCATGTTTACAGAAAGAGTTTAGTCCCTGAATCAACAGAAGGAGGAGACCCCTTCTGACCAGGACCACCCTTCTTGATTTAATACGTGGAAAATACATTACTCTTTATTGTGTCACACCACTGAAATTTGGGGATAAATTTGCTATAACATAGTATTACTATAAATAATATATATATTTAAAGCAATCTAGGCATATTAGTATCTAAAATACACCTCATTTTAATGCAAACCATAAATGAAATGGTAGAAAGCAATTCCTAGCCTTTCTGATTTCAAATCAGACATCAATTCAACCACTGCAAATAAAATTTATTTTAAAAAAATTTATTAACTTCTTTAAGTTCCCCAAGCTTAGAACCTCAATCTTGGACTCGATAAAGTATGAAGATATAAAGAAAGCAGAAACAAATTCTCAAAAAATATACATTGAAGTCAGTGTCATGTTTGTGAATTTCTTAATATGCAACTTGAAAGAGTTCCAAGATGCATTCTATTTTAAGATAACTAATGGAAATCACATAAAGGTATTAAACTTAATTTTTTTACAACTCACTTTAACCAAGTATGCAAATATGTCTATGTCCTACTGAGTTATCAAATAAGGTTCTTCCTCTCGAAATTATACACATAAATTTACACAACCACCTGAGTGAATCTGTAGATGTCATTTTTTCAGAGCTCTAGGAATTTTTTAGGAATTTGTTGTTGAATAGCATCTCTATCATTGTCATCAAGAGAAAATAAATTATGATATAATAATCCTTTGGTGAAGCTGATTTGTCCAGACCCTTAGATTAGCATGCAGATGTTGAGTTGCTGCTGAAGCTTTACTAAATATAGAACATAAGAAGAAATTAAAATGCAGTTGTGAATTATTCATCGAGTTTTATGTTCAGTAACCATGAGAGCCTGCGGGGTCTTTGATTCTGCCAGCAACTCACAGCCACCTCTGCAGAACTTCTGCTTTCTCAAGGAGATGAGGAAAATTATACATCTTTTGACAGAAAATTGTCACCTTTGGCATTTGCTTCAGGTTACGTTCTCCAGATCCCATTTGAAATAATTTCCTGGAGAGGTTTGAGCTTTGTCTTCTCTGATGACCTATTTGAACTTACTTTGCAGACTTCTGTCTCTGACAGAAATTTAAAATGTCTTCATCTTAATGCAGTACAATGGCTGGTGAGCGAGATTTCAACTTCTGTCCTTTCCTTAGGGCCCCTGGACCCACCCCTATGCGGGATCCTTGTACTCCTGTTTGATAGGACTCATAATTTTAGTTTGATTCATTAAGAAATTATATAATTACTTAAAGCAATTTTTAATTGTGTGACTCATAACGTTTTAGAAAAATGATGCAAATATTTTGTTATGCAAACTCACTATGTATAAGCCTTGACATAGATAATCCCACAAGGTCTGAGGCACTCATGGTCAACAGGGGGAAAAAGTCCCAGGGAGGAGATAAGATCCTTACATCATGAAATGACTTGGTGACAGTGACCTGAAGTTCTCTGTACTGACATGGTCATATTTATGTCCAATACAGAGGTCTCAGCTGCAAATTCCAATGAACACATCTTGTTAGCAGCAGTTGAATGACCCTGTACTACTGATTTAAAGATATATGTTAATTCATTGATGAAAATGGCATAGCATTGTTGTGATGACTAATGAAAATATCTTTTTCTTTATAATTTTGTTTTCCTTTTCTTCTATTGTTAATTTCATTTTTTTTTGTCATTTAGCATTTTTCTCCTTGTGTTGAAAACAACTGTAAAAAATAATTCCAAAATCAATATTTAAAGAGGGATAAGCAAAATTAGGTGTAAAGGAACAAAAGCTAAGGAACAATTAAGTTACCTTCTACATGAGGTTTATATGCTATGGAAGAGTAGAATTTGCAACTTATATAAATGATTCACTTATCCTAATAATGGTTTTTTAAAAATCCTGACCAATCTTTCGTTAAATTAAAAAAGAATGTTAGTTTTATGTTTCAAACACTTATATATGCAGGGTTGTTCTGGTCTGAATTGATGGGCTGGTGCCCAGAGAGCACCAGCTTAGCGGTAATGTCCTAACCCTTCCCAATTCAGAAGTTAGCATCTCACTAGATTCTCATGCATATTCTGCATCTTCACTGCATTCCCAGAGATGTCAAAGTGCTCAGGACTTGAGGGCTGTGGATCTTTTCCTTCCTAATTGTCCACACTGTAGGTGCACAGAGATTGTTGACCCAACACCATTAAATCATTCCTGATTTTTTAATTTGAGCTGGCATCAGAAATCTTCCATAGAATATTTCAATAGGATCAATGGAAGGAGCAAATGTATTTTAGCAGTCTATCCTTACAGTTAGGATGTGAATCCTGGTAAGATTTTCCTTCAGAAATCTGACATTTCTACGTATTAGTTTCTTCATAAAATCAAGAACCTCTTCTTTCAAATATCTGCTTAGTTTTTGAGTGCTCTTAGTATGTGTTGCTTAATTTAAATACAATAGCAATGTCAAGGAGTGTTCTGCCTATGGTCACTTCTAGGAGTTTTATGGTTTCAGGTCTTACATTTAGGTGTTTAATCCATTTTGAGTTTATTTTTGCATATGGTGTGAGGAAATGTTCTAATTTCATTCTTTTACATGTAGCTGTCCAGTTTTCCCAGCATCACTTGTTGAAGAGACTGTCTTTTCTCCAGTGTATAGTCTTGCCTCCTTTGCTGTAGATTAATTGACCATAGGTGCGTGGGTTTATTTCTGGGCTCTCTATTTTGTTCCATTGATCTATGTGTCTGTTTTTGTGCCAGTACCATGCTGTTTTGATTACTGTAGCTTTGTAGTATAGTCTGAAGTCAGAGAGAGTGATAACCTTCAGCTTTGTTCTTTTTTTTCTCAAGATTGCATAGGCAGAACACTGTTTGACATAAATTGTAGCAATATTTTTCTGGATCTGTCTCCTAAGGGAAAAGAATTAAAAGCAAAAATAAACGGGACCCATTTAAACTTAAAATCTTTTGCACGGCAAAGAAAACCATCAACAAAATGAAAAGACAACCTGCTGAAATGGGAGAAAATATTTGCAAATGATTTGGCTGATAAGGGATTAATATCCAAAATATATAAACAGCTCATACAACTCATTATAAAAAAAAAAGACAATTAAAAATGGGCAGAAGGCCTGAATTGACATTTTTCCAAAGAAGACATACAGATGGCTAACAGGCACATGGAAAGATGCTCAATATCAGTCATCATCAGGAAAATGCAAATCAAAACCACAATGAGATATCACCTCACACCTGTCAGAATAACTATCATCAAAAAGAACACAAATAACAAATGTTGGTGAGGATGTAGAGAAAAGGGAACCCTTATGCACTGTTGATAGTATTGTAAATTGATGCAGCCACCATGGAAAAGAGTATGGAAGTTCCTCAAAAAATTATAAATACAATGACTATAAGACCCAGCAATTCCATTCCTGACCACAAGTTTGAAGAAAATGTAAACACTAATTTGAAAAGATACACACACCCCACTGTTCATAGCAGCATTATTTACAATAGCCAAGATATGGAAGCAACCTAAATGTTCATTGACAGATGAATGGATAAAGAAGATGTGCTACATATATATTGACAGAATGGAATACTACTCAGCCATAAAAAATTAACAAAATTCTGCCATTTGAAACAACATAGATGGACCTAGAAGGTATTATGCTTAGTGAAATAAGTCAGAGAAAGACAAATACTCTATGTTATCACTTATATGTGGAATCTAAAAAATATAACAAACACATGAATATAACAAAACAGAAACAGACTCACAGATATAGAGAACAAACTAGGGGTTGCCAGAGAGGAGAGGGAAGTGGGAGGGCAAGATAGAGTAGGAGATTAAGAGATACAAACTACTATGTATAAAATAGATAAGCCACAAGGATATACTGTACAGACAGGGAATAGAGCCAATATTTTATAATAATCTTAAATGGAGTATAATATACAAAAATATTGAATCACTTATGTTGTACACCTGAAAATAATATAATATTGTAAATCAACTATGCTTTGATTTTAAAAAAGAAAATAAATTTAAGTGAAAAATGCATAAATAAATCCATTAGCAAGATTTACAGTACTTCTCTTGCTCAACTGGAAAATAAGGGGATTCCTAACAATATATTTTTCCCTCCAAGCTGATCCCCACACCACAAGTCAGCTTTAACTGTTAGTTCAAGCATATGCAAGAACTTAATTTTCAAAAAGATTTAAACACTGGAAATGTTTAATGTATAAGGTGTACATCAAATAATAGAGTGAGAATAATAACCATGGCAAAATGCAATGGTCTTTATTCAGTTTAAGAAGTTTTCATTTAAATAATGGTAAACTTTAGAAGGTTTCAATGAGGAATACAGACCATGATGAAAAACTACAGTTCTGTTCTTTTGGGGACAGTTTCTAGTAAGCTGTTAGCTCTCTAATTCCTTAATTCTACACACTATTTTGAATTTAATCCTTTTGCTGTTAGATACATTTGAGTGACATTCTTAAGAAAAATGACTGCGTTTTCCAAAAGTAAAGAAAACAAGTTGTAATGAGATTATGAAGAAAATATATGATTTTTCCCTCAAAATAGTGAGGGTGGAGGTGTGGGAGAAGGGCAGTAAAACACAAATAATAAATGTTTACATACACAAAAGCTGTCAACATACCTCACCTACTATGTGTGCTACATTTGTGCAGGTTTTTTTTACTATCATCAATCATTATATTTTACTCTATCATTATTAAGTAAGCGTATTGTACATACAATGGAGCTATTCTTACAAAACTGACATAAATCTTGTTTAATATTCTCTCTTTGTAAAAAGGGACAGTAACAGCCAAAGTTCGACTGACAGCTCTTTAATAATTCTGGTGGCATCATAAAAATGAAAAAAAAAAACATGCAGCCTTTCATGAGAGAAGATAAATCAGAGAGAAATGGCTGAAAAAAATGACTGCACTACGAAAAGATCAGACACTTAGATTAACATAAAAGGCACTTATGGAAAACACTTGCATTTCCTGTCAAGTGATCATAAGACCAAGTACAGACAAGAAAGTTAACCCCCGTTTTCCTACAAGACAAGCTGCCACAAGAACAACTTATTTTTGCTGCTAAATATCATCGTTTTGAGATTTCTTTTAAGATCACATTTAAAATAAAGTTCTAAATATAAAACACAGTCTCTAATTAGATTTGCCGTAAAAATATGAATATGTCAACTTGTCACTGGCAAAGAGCGAAAATGGGCTGTTTAAAAGGTTTCTGCTGGTGTCTTCCTCTACGTTTCTTATAGATTCACATACATACCCACATACATGCATACACACACTCACATACACGCTCACACACACTCACATACACGCTCACACACACTCACATACACGCTCACACACACATGGGACTTTCAATCCTCACTCATGCTCGAGCACCTGCACTGCTCTGGCTTAGTCATGCCAGTGGCTAGAAAATGTTTGCAACACCTTTTGCCTTGAAACTGGAATATCATTTTAAAGCCATGCACTGAGGCACATGAAAAATGCATTACCTTCCCTGATATTTAATAACCATCCTCTAGATGTTAACTTTGTTCATCCTCAGTCTAACCCTACTAGAATATGATATATAACGTTCAGTGCTATAGCCCCTGTGACTACAATACTCCCCAACATAGGTGTCCAAGAAATATTTATTTAAAAAAACATGACTAATTGGCAATAATTAGTATCTCCTGTCTACATATTGTTAGTGTCATTGCTCAGAGCATTAGATTTATGCTCAGTGTTTATTTTCACTGAAAAGTTTCTCTTATATTAACCACTTACATACTTCCTGATGCTGAATTTGGCGCAGGTGACATGGTTAAAGGTTTAAGTTCCTTTAAGGAGGAGGAGACTCTCAGGTTCTCACAGGCCTTACTCAGAAAATTGTTGGGGAATTGGACCCGCCTTCTCTGTTATTACTGGGTCTTCCCGAATTCTGCTGGTGTTTGGATCTTTACTCTCTTCTTACTTGGCACTTTGTACATCTCACACATTTCAAGCACATGGATACAGAAGAATAGGGTAAGATGATACCAATTATGATGTTTCCTAGGTAGTGACAGAGCTCACGTTTTGTATTCATCACGACTGTTGCTTCTGGCAAACTGCACTTTGACATGCATTTTTAAAAGGTACACACATCCCTGAACCACGGAAAAAAGCCTGAAAATACTGCCAACATTGTTTAACTTATCAGCGTTTAATAAACCCTCAATTTACGGAAAGACATACAATTAAAGATGTCCTGTGAGTTAATGAATGTTAAATTATTTTGCAAATAGTGGCAAGACACCACATTTCTTTTATCAAGAAAAGTCCTAATGTGTGCACTCTTGAATATTCACCTTCAGTTATATTCTGAAGAGCACTCCCCCACAAAAGGGCTCAGGTATTCCTCACATAATTCCAGACTTTCCAGCCCAAGTGCAGACTAATTCTGATAACATCAAAACTATAAGCAACAATGTGATCATTAAGCCAACATACACGGAAATATTCATTTTATCTTTTAAATGAGCCTATTTTTAGATGAAGTTTTTCTCGAAAATCCTGCCACAATGAACTCCTCTGAAGCTCTTTTCTGTTTTGTAAGTAAAATGTAATGCTGGGAGATTTTTGATGCACAACTATCAATTTCAGTAGATGTTCACTGATTTGTTTCCCATTAAAATAAGATCTAGATACAATTTCTAAAAATTAGTTGCATGATCTAACTTCCTCAGGAAATAGTCTATTGGATGGATGGATGGATGGATGGATGGATGGACAGCAGTAAATAGATGTATTTTTTCTTGCTGATGAACTTATTCACTCCACTTTTTTATCTGTGTATATTAAAAAGCGTAGGGCTTTTTAAGCAATGTGGTATTAAGAACTGTCTCGGGCTTCCCTGGTGGTGCAGTGGTTGAGAATCTGCCTGCCAATGCAGGGGACATGGGTTCGAGCCTTGGTCTGGGAAGATCCCACATGCCGCGGAGCAACTGGGCCCGTGAGCCACAATTACTGAGCCTGCGCGTCTGGAGCCTGTGCTCCGCAACGGGAGAGGCCGCGATAGTGAGAGGCCCGCGCACCACGATGAAGAGTGGCCCCCGCTTGCCACAGCTGGAGAAAGCCCTGGCACAGAAACGAAGACCCAACACAGCCATAAATAAAATAAATAAATAAATTTTAAAAAATTAAAAAAAAAAAAAAAGAACTGTCTCCCTGCTACATGGGAAAGGCTTTCTGTGTACATCCTGTCCCTCCAACCTTCACGTCAGGGGGTTGTGGCTGATACAGTAGTCAACCTAAAATACTATTTATACTTATTAAATCCTATTAAGTACAAACGCACTGACAACATCATGCATTGATAAATTTGCTAAAAGGTATCCTCTGGGAAAGAAAGTAAATGTGACTGCCAAATCTTACTCAGACTTCAGATACAAATAAACTGTGAATACAATGTTAAAACTATGACTATTAACAGGTAACGTTAAGGGATTCTCAGATTCTCTTCTGGTTCCTTTCTCTGCGCTCAAGTCAGAAGAGATTTCCAAAATGGAAATCTTATCATGTCACTATCTTGCTGAAAAATAACAAAACAACCAAACAACAAAAGACAAAAAGCAAAACTTTAAATGCTTTCCTGGTGACCTCTGGATAAACAACAGGGTGGGTCTGCCCCTTCCATCTCTGCAGCCCCCCTCACCGCCCCCGCTGCTCTGGGTGCCCAGCCCCGCTACCCTCATCTAGTGCCTTCACGACTTTCCCACAGCGCAGGGCTCGCTCACTACTCTGCCCGCTGTCTGAACCTATAAATCACCTACAAACCCTTCAGATCTCAGCTCCAGTGTTACTTTCACAGAGAACCCCTTTTTGGCTGTTGTATCATTCCTTTCAGAAAGTTGTTTCTCTCTCTCTCTCAGCAGATCTCATTTCTCTTTGCAAGTAGAAAAATGTTTTATTATTATTATTATCATAAACATAATGCACATTAGTGATCCAATTCTCCAAGTGCTCCTCCCATTTCTGTACATCTCAGAAACACAGCACCAACCGCCCTTAGTTCTGGACGATCTTTGCAAAGATGAGTGTATCGTAAACTGTTCTCGACCACAGAGCTATGTCTCCCTATGGAAGAAAGAGTGAATTCTTGACTGTTCAGTAGAATAAAGACAATGAGCTCATCGCAGGGAGGCTTACAACTCCCTAAAAAATTACCTCACTTATGTCCTGTATTGTAACCCACAGTGTGTGCAGGTGTCTCGCTGGGCCCACCCACGTGCCCCCCCGGGACCGGGAGCAGGAGGGACTGACAGATATGTGATGGCCCGTGCTCCCTCTGTGCCAGGGAACCAGGCTCTCTGCCTCTGACCAGGAGTCCGGGGTCTTTCACCAGCACCCACAACACTGAGACAGGCTAATTTTTCAGCTTATAAATGGGGTAAAATCTCAAACTGTTTATAGTTCTTAATAATGTACAAAAGGGAAGAAAAAATGTGAACAATATTACAATAATACGAAGGAAAAACTGGAAGAAAAGGAACTAAGTAGAAGACCATATGGAACACCAGGAAATTAGAGAACCACATGAATTAGAAAATAAACATCACGCCCAATATCACTACCCAAAGATATGCTCGGTGTCAGCTGTCTGATGTATTTGTACTAAAAATATTCTCTATGTATACGCATTTGCTATAATAATTTATTACCACATAAAACAATGTTGTGGTAAGTACTATTTTACGTGCCTCTATGAGGTCTGATTATTTCTACAGCACCAATTCCTACAAATTGAATTTCCAAATCCAAGACAATGCATGCTGCCCTACTTTAGTGCTCTGCAGAGAAGCAGTCTGAATGGTACTGAGTATTACCAAGAAAAATAAGGGGGACAGGGGATTGGATTGTGCTGCATTTTTAAGAGGAAGCAAAGAGCTGCAACGTTAATATTTAAGAAAAAACCTTAAGGAGATGAAGGAGTAAGCTGTGAAAATTCCAAGCAGAGGCAACTGTGAGGAAAGTCAGCAGAGCTTAAAAAAAAAAAAAAAGGAGGCGGGGTTTGGCCTATTTGAGGAAAAGCAGACAGGGCAGCACAAAGCCGCACAAGCAGGAGAACAAGAGCAAAAGGACACGCCGGGACCACGGGACACCGCGGAATCCAGGTTGCAGGCCTGTGCACAGAGGAACTCCGCATGGGTGAGGACCCCATTCTCGCTGAAAACACCAAAAAGAGGCCCTGTTGGCTCTTCCCAAGGTTGAATTCCCCGCAAGTCACCTTGAGATACGACGTGATGTCTCCCCCTGCACACAGCAGGCTTCCTTCCACTTCTTGTAAAGTGATGCGACCCCAGGCTCCATGTTCTCCCCTGCGGCAGCCGCTGCGTGAGCTGGTCCCCGTCACAGGTCAGGAACCCGGGGACAAGGACAGCGGACACCAACACACAGCAGCTCCGGCTGCTGCTGCTGCTACGGTCACAGCGTCCTCTGTCACTGACCCGGAGTCCTGGGGCACAGGGGCAGCTGCACCTGTAACTCCCAGCTGGGTAAAAGCCCACACCTCGCATGGTCTTGACAGGTTACACCAACCACCGCAAAGACGTGACCAGGAGTTCCATCAGACTGTGCACACAAGATTAATGCAAAGAGCTAAAGGGGTCACTGTCATCTGTGCAGGGAACAGACCGAAATAAGACAAGGCTGAGACACACAGGAAGCAATTCCACAAAGGCAGGCAGGACATTGTGGCCGTCTGGACAAAAGTCCTGGCAGGGGGCATGCTGAGTGGTCGCATTCCAACATACTTAGACTGCAGAGCTACCAGAATTTCTGTATAATAAAATAAAAGAGTAACTCACGACGAGTTGCTAAAAGGATGGAGCTGGAATTAACTAAATTTATACAAGAAGCTCAGAATTGGAAATTTCAGATTAAGGGAGTTTCCTCCCATTCTCAGTTTGGTAAGAGTTTTTATCGTGAATGGGTATTGATGGATATTGAGTTAATAAATGCTTTTTCTTCAGCTAATGAGAGGATCATAGGTTTAACTCTTTAGTTCTGTTAATTACATTGATCACTGGGTCTTGTTTGCTTTCCCCAGAATAAACAACACTGAGCTGTGAGGTATTATCCTTTTATAAGGGATAGGATATGCTAATAGTTTATTAAGAATTGTGTGTGTATATTCATGAGCAGTATTAGCTTGCAATGTTGTTGTTTTTTCTTACTAGATCTTGTCAACGTATATTGCAACTGATCACAATTACTGGTAACAAATTCAAATTCTACTATCTAGAAGCGTTTGTACAATGTTTGTGGGTTCTTTCCTTTAAATATCTAAAATAATTCTTGAAAACACCTCAGCCTAGAGATTTCTTTATGGGAAGGCTTTAAAATATAAATTTGATTTCTTTAATAGTAAATATTTCAGACTTTCTAATTTGTTCTGAATTGGTTTACATAAAATTGACTTTTTCTAGAAATTTGTACATTTGATCAAAAGTGACCTATTTGTTAACATGATACTATTACTAATAAGCTCTTAAGATCTTTTTAATATCTATAGGCTCTCTGGTGATATGCCTGTTTTTCATGTTTGATACTGGAGATGTGTTTTTTTTCTTGATCATTCTTCCTAGGGGTAAATCTCTTTTATTAGTTTTCCTTCAAAAAACTAGCTTTAGATGAGAGATTTATTTTTTACTGTATATTTGATTTATATTTCAATAATGACCCCCCTTATATTTATTATTTTCTTACTTCTTTCTCAATTTTTTTCAATTCTTGTTCTAACTTCTTGAGTTGAATACATAGAATGTTGCTATTCATCCTTTTTTCTTTTCTGAAATATTAATTTTTAACGCTATTTATTTCCCACTAACACAAATTTAGCTAGATCTCAAAAGTCTTCATATTTTGATATTTGATATTTGATTATAATTAAGTTCAAAATATTTTCTAACATTAATCGTGATTTTTTCTTTGACAACGAATTATTTATAAGAATACTGCTTGATATCCAAACACTTTGGGCTTTTCTAGTTATTTTTTATATTAATTATATTTGACTAAATGTCTCACCATGGTTAAACAACATACTGGGAATAACTAATACTTGTTTTGTCCTGCTCACTACAAAAGGTTCATTTTTTTTAGTATAAGCTACAACAAGGACTTAATAGGCATAGTGGTTAACAAAGACACAGGGATAATGCCACAGCACATGTGCAAGGAAGTTAACTGCAAACAGCATCGCGTAAGTGTAAAATATAATACATTCTAAAAGTTTAGAAACTCGAGAAATAACTTTTCCCCAGACTTGCCATAGAAAATCTTAGAAAATACGGGTTTAGTCAAGGCTGAGAATTATGTATAAGGTATATATAATGTATTTCCAGTACAGATCAGTCTTAGTAATTGTGGCTGTTCTCGTTTGGCTGAAAGAAAGTTTTGTTAAAGCTGGAGAGTTGTAAGAAACACAGCTGGAGGGATAATTGGGGCTTTGATTATTTTGATTGTTGGGTAAAGATGTTTCAATTTTATCCTCTAGGCAATGTGAGTCCATATATCTGAACAGATGGCTAGAGAAGTGATTTTGAAAGATGAGTATAGCATCATCTGAAGAGACAGAGGAAAGACCTGCTAAGCAGTTAAAAAATTGCTAAGCCACAAATTAATACCGATGCAAAAGTGAAAGCAGAGACACAGAAAGGGACAGACCTGAAAGACACTTGTGAAGGGAAAATCAACATAATGTAGACATAGTTCAGGTGCAGGAATGAGCCAGATTTCCCTGAAGTTTTGACTTTGGTAATGTAGAGCTGTGTTTCTATAAAATGAAATATGAATATAGTAAGTGTATGCTGATAATTCTTTGGTTATAGACATTTTGAATTTCAGATGCTGGTGATCAATCTGGTAAAAAATGTTTTGTAGGTAATTACAAGCTTATAACTTGAACCCAGAAGTGAACATAAGTATGAACTTTTAGAATTTAAGGTAAGAAATATGAAGCCAACAGTTTCATTTGTGGATACCTATAAAATCTCTGAAAAGAGAATGAGGGGGGAAAGAATAAAAGGAGATATTGTGAGTTGCATGCAGATGCAAGAGACAGGAGAAAAAGAGAAGGAAATGAAGAGGGTAGAAATGACATAGTCAGCGTTTAGTTAGTCAACAAATGCAGGACTAGCCACACACTAGCTAATCTGAAAGAGTAATCATATAGTGCAATACTGCAAATGTCTAGGAGGGAAAGACTTCTGAGAAATGATGTGCTGATGGGCAAGAACAAATATTTCTGTTGGCAAGAGGAAGGGCACGAACATTTATTGAGTGCCTACTGTATGTCTGATAAGGTAAAAAGACACACACACACACAACACACAGAAAGAAGGAGAGATTCTCATAAAATTCAATGAACCATATGATATGGGTAGTGCAATGTTGGAATAGGGAAGAACAAATCTGGCTCCGTTTTAGATCTGTTTCTTTTTCTTTAATGCTTGTACTCTGTTGACTGTGCTTAGTCACGCTGGCTCTGCACCTTTTGTAAAAGAATGTTGCCTGTAGCCTGAAATGTACAGGAGAGCCCATTCTCAAGGCTCTGACCTTTCAGAGTCCATTCATATAGAAAGTTGCAAAACAGAGAATAACATTTGTCTTGTTGGAGGTTTATAGGAACATAGTGATCTGAGCTGTTAATACGTGCACAGCTGCAAGAACAATGGACTCCGATACCAAGAAGTTTGCAACAACGGACCTCACCCCTCCCTCACCTGGCCTTTAAAAGTAATTTCCTGAAACCCTTGGAGGAGTTCAGGGTTTTTTGGGCATGAGCCAGACATTCTCCTTGTGTGGCCCTGCAATAAAACTCTATGTTCCAAACTCCAACATTTCGTTTTGTTTGACCTCACTGTGTGGTGGGCACAGGAACTTGCTTTTGGTAACAATCTATATTTATAAAGTAAGGACAAGGCTCTCTCTTTAAAGTAAAAGGCATGCTCTATCAAATCCTAATAAATGGTGCAACCTGGATTTTTTCTGATTCCAAACCTACTCTCAGAAAGACAGGACAGATTTTTAGTAATGTAAGATAATTGGAAGTTACAGTTTGTTAGACCTGAGGGGGATGAGGGTGAATTGCCAAAACTTACTTTGAGGATACAGTGAGAGTTGATGGGACACCCATAATTTGGATTCATACTTTCTTCCATTCATTCCTACAATAAATATCTACTATGAAAAGGGAACTATGCAGGATGACGAGGAATAAAAGAGGTCAGCATAAACGCAGTAACAACAACAAAGCAATAAAAACAAATGTCATCCGAACTCTCTCTTTAGGAAGATAACAGTACAGGGGAAACAACTGTGAATTTTTAAAAAAGGCCGAACATATGTAAAACTGATACTGTGATAGTGCAAGGAAGGAAATACACAGTTCTGTGACAGAAAATGATACCTGAGCTGAAATCTGAAGGAAGAGGAATTATTTACCAGAAAAAAATGTGCTTTTATGTGTGGCTGAGGGGAAGGGGGGTCTACTATGTATATATTTAGGACCCCAATAAATGATGGTTGAATTCTAAACTACTCATATCCAATGTCCTCAATCTTGTTTAAAAAAAGCTCAAAACCAGAGTCTTGATCATAACATTCTAAATAAAGTCATTTGATCTTTATGTTCAATAAGAAAAAAGAATACTGAAACAAACATATTCCCAATAAGATTGGTAAATATTATTTAGTCTATTTTCTCTTGTAAAAGCCATTGTTGCTAGAAAGATAGCAATCATTAAAATTATGATGAACTAGAAACACATAAGGTAAAATCCCTTAGTTGGTTTTACCAGATTTTAATTGGTGATAAACAGAGTACTTAACTTCATGATGCAAAAAAATTAACATTTTCTGTAGTACTAAAGGAAGGACATTTAGATTAACAAGATAAATGGGAAAATGGGGACAATGCAATGGCCGGTTGTATGCGTCATGCGTGGTGAGTCAGTAGCATTCTTTGTACTATTGTTCAGACAACCTAGGGATGGTTTTCAGGAAAGAAGAATTACTCTTTCTGGCAACTCAGTTATCCTTCTGAGAATCGAGAGACAAAAATCTCTAAGAGTCACCTTTTGAGTGTGTGCCCAGATGATAAAATCCCTTTTTCTCTCAGAACTGCCAGAGGGTCTGGGCTCCTTTTAGCCACTACAGCTGCCCTAACCCCCTCAACACACAGCCCCCTGGCTGTCTACACAGAGATGTGGATCCCACAGTCATGATTAGTCACAGTTAAAATGGATTCAGGATGGAGAACAGACAGACCTGGGCCAACCGATTTACTCCTCCAGAGAAGGTACAGAAAACTCCTCAAACCCCAGGGGGAGAATATAAAACAAGAATCCGTAAACAAGAGAAAGATAAAAATCCAATCTTTTCTTGTTGTGAATTTGTCCTGGAAAACGGAATTCAAGAAAAACATCCTTTACTAACTGCAGGAGCAAACACAGTACCATTTGAAGGGGTTTATTGCTTCCCAATCTGTGCCTGCTGCAGCATTACTCTTCCCATAGTCGTAAAGATCAAACTATTCCCAAGAGAAGGAAATTCTAACATAGCTCATCCTTTAACATCCCAGTATCTGTGGGCAGGCAGCCTCTATGACGGCCCTCAGTGACCTTGGGACCTGCCTCTCCTTGAGTGTGGACTAAACTCATCCACTTGCTTCTAACACACAGACCACGAAGAGATGCCACTGCCTGGATCAGGTCACCAGAAGAGCGAGGTTGCCTTGTCTCAGGGGCTGGCTTTCCCCTGCCCTCTCTGTGCCCCTCACACTGGGGAAGCAAACTGCCAGGTTGTGAGTCAGTCCTCTGGTAAAGCTCATGTGGCCTCAGTGCTACAGACAACAAGTTGCAGAAGCCTGACAAGGAACGCGGGTGAGCCTGGAGGGGCATCTTTCAGCCCCACACGAGACGTGAAATGATCCAACTCACGGCAATGGCTTGAATGCAGCCTCAGTAAAGACCTTCAACTGGAGAAAGTTCATGGCTTTATGCAATTCAATTCTCAAATAACTTGCTACACAGAGAACTAATACAACGTCCTTCCATATTTTAAAGCTATTTTGTACATATTTAAATGTTAATCTCCTTTAGACTTTCTAACAAAACCACCACACATGAAAATGTAGTTAATAAATCCATAGTTTGAGTTCAGATCATTCTGTATTTCTACTTCTTGAAATAATTTTTCAAATGAATTGGCCTGTTAAGTCAAAGGGGATATGACCCTGGAAATATTGAGAAATCTTTTCCCTCAAAACAACCAACCACACTCATATTTCTATATCATTTTTTATGCAAAAAATGGACAATATTCTATTGAGGCAAAATGTCAAAAAGAATGTAAATAAGGAAAAAAACTCAAAAGCTATGGGGCAGTCATTGACAGACGAATGGATAAAGAAGATGTGGTACATATATACAATGGAATATTACTCAGCCATAAAAAGAAACAAAATTGGGTCATTTGTAGAGACGTGGATGGACCTAGAGACTGTCCTACAGAGTGAATTAAGTCAGAAAGAGAAAAACAAATATCGTATATTAATGTATATATGTGGAATCTAGAAAAATGGTACAGATGAAACAGTTTGCAAGGCAGAAACAGAGACACAGATGTAGAAAACAAATGTATGGACACCAAGGGGGGAAAGTGGGGGTGGGATGGTGGGGATGGTGGGATGAATTGGGAGATTGGCATTGACATGTATACACCAATATGTATAAAACAGATAACTAATAAAAACCTGCTGTATAAAAAAAAAATAAAACAAAATTCAAAAAAATACCCAAAAAACAAAAGCTATGGGGCAGAAAGGAGTAGACTAAGAATGTGCTATGGAATTTGGCTTAATACTTGGAAGATATCACAGGTATTGATATTTGTATGATACATTCAAGCAGAATTTATAGCAACTTAGCTGCTGTACAGTAAATCTAAATGTCTTATAAAAAGCCTATTAAGCAGTAATTGCTATTCAATATTCATGGTTTAATGAAAGTGACTTGTTGCAATTTGAAGCCATTTTAGAATCATCATTATGTAAAACTTTGACATGTGGAAACTGTTTATATCAGATAGTTTGGGAGGAAATATGTGCACATAGTCTCTTTTTTTCAGTATCAAGAAAGAAGAAAACACTGATTGCATTCCATTTAAACAGCATGTTTATGATTTTGACAAAACTTTCAAAAATGCCACTTGATTTTCTTTAAAGTTTGTCATTCAAGAACATGACATTAACATCTGAAGCAAAGAATCGATTTCCAGCCAGTCACATCCACTGGTCACACAGACATATTTTATGTGGGGCATCTCCGAGCACAGAACAAGTTAAAAAGAGGCATATTATAATTAAAGGTCAGAGTATACCGGATCTCAATGATATTATTTAGTGAAAGACTATAGTATAATTTGGCAAAAAAGAAGACACATCATGAAATCGCAGAAACATTGGGCTAAAATCAACTTTAACATGTCAACCAATTTTTGGTCACTTGGTGAAAAAAGAGTGAATTGGGGAAAAAAATGCTTTTCAAAGTTAAGTCAAAATGTATACCAAGTGTTTCTTTTCTGCTTACATTAGATATTTTGAAATATTGCAGAGTATTAAATCATAGGTAAATTCTTATTTCTTGTAAGACACAATTGTTTGGAATTTACTGAATGTGGTCACATATTATGCAAATAAACTGCACTTCCTTATTTCAAAATTATCAGCTAAAAGAAAAAAGGCTAAATCAATAATCTTCAGATTAATGAGGAAGGGTAGTCTTAGCACTAAATGCCATCAGTGCCCTTTTCCTTATACTCTGTAAACATTTCACTACTTAAATCTAACTTGTATATACTTAAAAATAGTATAAAATCAAAGGCCTGCAAATTTTATTTTTTATTCTGCAATTTAACACCAAAAATGAATAGCATTATTAGATATTAGTATAAATAACCCAGAATGTAATCATTTTCTCATCCCAGACCCTGGCCCAACTTCACACACACCTTCTTCTCACTCTGGCCGCCCATAAGTGCAAGCCCTGGACGTGTCCCCCCTGCCCTGACCACCCCGCGTCCTGCGTGGGTGCCGGCCTCACCCCAGCCAACCACTCCGTGGGGCTCTGACACCTGCAGGTGTCCCCGGGTGGGTGCCTCTTCTCCTTCGCTCACACCTGAACCTCCACGAGGCCATGGCTTGCGTGAAGGCCCCTCGCCCACCCCCCCGGGAGTTGATGCCTGGCTCTGGGCTCTCACAGCTCCCCTACCTGCTGGGAACACTGACAGGCTCTGCTTCACCTGCAGGCTCTGGGGCCTGATTGTTCCAAAGAGTCCAGAGAGGAACAGCCCCTGTGCTCACTCTTTTTTTTTTCTTTAACATCTTTATTGGAGTATAACTGCTTTACAGAGGTGTGTTAGTTTCTGCTGTATAACAAAGTGAATCAGCTATACGTATACATATATCCTCATATCCCCTCCCTCTTGCGTCTCCCTCCCACCCTCCCTATCCCACCCCTCTAGGTGGTCACAAAGCACCGAGCTGATCTCCCTGTGCTATGCGGCTGCTTCCCACTAGCTATCTATTTTACGTTTGGTAGTGTGTATATGTCCATGCTACTCTCTCACTTTGTCCCAGCTTCCCCTTCCCCCTCCCCGTATCCTCAAGTCCATTCTCTACGTCTGCGTCTTTATTCCTGTCCTGCCCCTAGGTTCTTCAGAACCACTTTTTTTTTTTTTTTAGATTCCATATATGTATGTTAGCATACAGTATTTGTTTTTCTCTTTCTGACTTACTTCACTCTGTATGACAGTCTCTAGATCCATCCACATCTCTACAAATGACCCAATTTCATTCCTTTTTATGGCTGAGTAATATTCCATTGTATATATGTACCACATCTTCTTCATCCATTCATCTGCCGATGGACACTTAGGTTGCTTCTGTGTCCTGGCTATTGTAAATAGTGCTGCAATGACCATTGTGGAACATGACTCTTTCTGAATTATGGTTTTCTCTGGGTATATGCCCATACCGTATGACTATGCTCACTCTTTTACGGCCAAATTTAACTTATCTGCATTAACTGCAGATTAACTTATCTGCATAATGCAAATATCTTCATCTTCAATGACTTTGCATTACTTTTAAAAGAGAAATTATGATATTTCAATTGTATAAACAAGTCAACCAACAGCCCCACAACTTCCCATTATTTTCCGACTTTTTAAAAGTTTTGAATTGTCGTGCCCATGAATACATTTTCATAGTTATACTGAGCCTGCCACCTTTTCCACTACTGCACGTTTTCTAAATTCTTAGAGTGATCATGTTGCAAAGAGTCCCACACTCCGCATATGACACATTTACTGAGTGTTCATCCATTACAACACTGTATCTGCACCCTTATGCATCGACAACACTATCAAAGGGGAAAACGCTTTTGTAAGCAAATTCGTGCATGTTAACTTTTGCTTCCTTGGAAACATTTCCCTTAGGAAACATCCTCAGAAATGAGATTATTGGATCAAAGGATACAATGTATTACTGTTCCAATTACAAAATCAGTGACACACAAAAAATAAGGGTCATAGTTTTTCCTGCTAAAGCTCACCAGCACTACATTTAATTTTTGGTGCTAGTTACTTTTTCCAAATGTTCTCTGTATTACCTCTTTTTTAAAAAGCAATTTTACTGAGGTATAATATATTTAGCAAAAATTCAAATTTCATATAGCATTCGCATATAAAATTAAAATCCACTCATTTAACTGCACAATCAAATAATTTTTAGTAAATCTGCAGAATTAGCCGACCGTCACTACAATCCACTTCAGAACATCTGTATCATCCCTAATGATTCATAGCCCCGTCTGCAGTCACCCCCTGTCCCCCAACCCCCGCCCCAGCTCCAGACAACCAGTCATGCACTTCCTGTCTCTGTAAATTCCCTTCTCCTGACACGTCACAGACATGGAATCATGCACTTTCTGTCTCTGTAAATTTACTTCCTCTGGACACGTCACAGACAGGGACTCGGGTAATGTGTGGTCTTCGGAATCTGCTTCTTTCACTGAGCATGACCTGTGAGGTTCGCCCTACTTGTCCTGACCACTTCTTGATAGTAAAGATTCTCATTTCCCATGTGTATGTTCACACATTTCCTGGTGAGAACCCTTAGACCAAGGTTTTTGTCCGAGCAGCTATAAAGTAAAATTACTGATACGTGAATTCATGAGTCACATGATTTATTCTGAAAAATATTTTTAAACAACTTTAAATACTGACACATAAGAACCTCTGTTAACATGTCTGGTTTTGAACAGAAGAAGGTACCCATAGCAGCTTCCCTATTTGGAAAAGAATGTGAGTTTTTTTTAGAGTGCTGAACTGTCATAAGCCCTTCATCTCTCGTACCCATGTACCCTCACCGGCTGTCCCAGCCCGCCGGCCACACCACTGACGTTCCCTTCCGCGGGGACCCGCGGGCCCGGCAGCCCCGCCACAGACTCACCCCCACGCTTCTCAGCACCCTCACGAGCTCAGTCCCGACATTTCCAAAAGCGCACAGCTATCAATCAGTGATGGGCACTTTTCCTTTGCAAATACATAATTTCCAACGGCCTGCCCATTCCCTGCACGTTCGCGCTCTAACCAGCTTGCCTGTCCCCTAAAGGTACTGCATCTCCAGCCCTCTGGAGCTTTCCCGTGACTCGTGCCATGGGCAGGGCGGACGTCTCCCTAGTCCTCATTCTTTGTTCTTTTCCCCTAAGACCACCCGCTGCCGAATCTCACATCACTATCCCTCAATGGCTTTTGCTCCCGGTACCTGGTCACTGATTCCAACAGAACTCTTGTTGATTTTATGATGTTAATATCCATATAGAGGATATTTCCAACATGCTTGCTGACAGTGATCCTTTCCTCCACTCAGCCTCACTTCTCTGTTACGGGAGAGTTGGTGTTACTACCAGTAACCACAGGGTCTCCGTAACCTCAAATGCAAGTTCCTCCCCTTGCATCCCAGCTCCAACAAGCCCGCTGCCCCACCGGGACCTCCCAGCCTCCCTCACCTGCCCCGTCCTCCCTTCTCTACTCGTCCAGCCTAGAGCCCACCCACTACAAGTAACATCTCCCCCTTCCCCAAACACAGGTAGCAGAGCCCGTGCACCCAGGCGGATGCTTGTGAGAAAACAGTCTCAGTGTTCCATCTCGCTTGAGACTCAGGGACCACACGAGGTAAGTGGGCTCTGACGTCACACGCTATTGTCCTAGAACATTTATCCACTGCTCCCTCTTAAAGGACAAACTCATACATAAATCCATGGCCCCTTCCATCCCCTCCCCACTGACCTGCTCCCCATCATTCTCACCTCTGACTCCCCTTTCCTTCTCACAACCGAAAGCTGAAGCGGTTTGGCTCTTTCTTCAAAATGCATTCAATGTTCATGCACTGATCATGACCTCCCTCCGCTGAGCTGGACCAGCCATCGTCCGCCCTCCCCTGGATACAGAGGCAGCTTCCTGGCAAGTCCCCTGCCCGCACCCCTGTCCCTGCCCCACAGTGTTTTTCCAGCAAACACATACAGGGATGCCCCCTGTGTTACCTTAATTACATAACACAATACTTAGGAGGTAGAAAGTGCTATGGAGAACAGCGGGCAAGAGGAAAAATGGTAGACAGGGGCACGGGGAAAGGTAGCAATTGATATAAGATGATTACGCAGAAACTAACACAACACTGTGACTCAACTATACACCAATATAAATTTTAAAAAAGAAAAAAAAAAAGATGATTATGGAAGTCCAAATTGAGAAGGTGATATTTAAGTGGAGATGTATTTATTTTGCTGATTTTCTTTCTCCTTCTAGAAGTTAAGTCTGTGAAGGCTGGGATTTTTCTGTTTTGTTTACTGCTGTATCCCTAGAACCCAGGAATGCATTCCTTGGACCAGTGCCTACGAGGGACACTCACAAAGACACATGGAAGGGATGATCAAGAGCGAAAGGCCTCCGTCCTTCTTTGCACTTTGTCAATAAATAAGGTGGGGCAAGGGAGGAAAGTGGCCAGCTTAAATAATGATATTTAAATCTCTGATAACGTCTTATATTCAATCCCAACTCATTCCAAAGATATTTTCATTTATAAAATTTTACAAGCATGCAGCTGATGCTTTAAGCATAGCGTGAATTATTTTTTAATGATTTTAGAATGTGTGAAATGCCATGCTCATTGCAAATGTGGTTTGCTCATTTGACACTGTTTACCCTGGTTCCAGTTAAGTTAATGAAGCAAAAACCAGAGAAGGAAATACGAAGTGATCAAGGAAGACATGAATAAGTGAGAAAACAGAGCCTATGGCTTTTTCCAACTAACTAATGCTTATGAGATAAAGAAGAAAAGTAGATTTACTGAGGAAGTGAATGAAAAGACTGAATTCTTAAGATTATGGGAGAAAAAGAGAAAAACATAATTGAATAAAATTGTGAAACACCACCTTTAACTACATTATAGTTAAAAATGTAACTATAGTTTTTAGAATTTATAGAGATAGGTCAGTTAATAGTTAATTACTATTAACACTATTATAATTATAGGACTATTTTATAAGTATGTCATGTGACATACTTATAAAAAATAAAAGAAATGATCATAATAAGAAAGTAAACACAGACTTTCATTAAGGGAGCAGGCACAGAAAGATTTAAAATTTTCTATTTCCCTTTGGCTATTTTCAAAATGCGCACAACAAAAACATACTAGAACAGTAATTGAAACGTTTTAGTCTAATTAGACTTGATGATTCTGGAACTCTTTCATAAAACTAGTCCTATAGTACAAACCTAATAAACTCAAACAAAAATCCTTAAATTTTTTTCTGATTATGCAAGTTGTATACACTCACTATGAACATATCAGACAATACAGAAGTGTTTGATTTGAAAAGTGAAATCCCTTATAACTCAAGGATTACTCTTTTCAAGTTTTCTTTATATTGATTCATTTTTTACATGTAAACATCAAATTTTTTGCTGGTTGATATGGGAATGCAGGAATAAAAAAGACAAGGAAAGTCACAGACCCTAGCAGATGGTAGGTAGCACTCAGGTAACGTGAAAAGTCTCAGTGAGGGATACACATTTCTGTGAGATTGTGCAAGAGGGAGAAATAAAGTCTGGGGGAAATATCATAAAAAATTCACTGAATATAAAGCAGTTGGAATTTATGGGGAAGGATGGAGATATGTGACCACTGCCTCAGAATGTTCACTACCCCAGAGGACAAAGTAATCAATCTCAGGAGGTTTGCAGAGGCTTTGGTGGAGCAGGACAGCTACTCAATGACACAGAAATAAAAGAACTTCTCTGGAAGGCCAACCTCTGCACTGAGTATGACGACTGCATTCGGATTTGTGAGGACAAAACCCATTAGCCTTATCGGCAAAATCAGTGCTAGGGTCAAAGTGGGACAGGTCATACCTGCCTTCAGAATAGGATGAACACTGATAACAGGACAGCTTTGTGTGTGAAAATGTACTTGCCAGGAACAGCAAGAGAAAAGCAAGTGCAGTGGGCAGGCACACGAGTGACCAGAGCTTAAGAAACAGTCTGGTCAGTCTTAGCGTCTAAAGACAGGAAGGTTGGAATGAAGCTGGAGAGGATGTTGTCAAGTCACTCAAGGGCTGCGCGGTGAATTGTTCACATATAAGGAAACTGAATTCATCAAAGGTTGTACAACTGGGGTAGAAATGGCCATTCTTGTTCCAAAGGATGACTAATCTGGTAGTTGTAGATTTAGAGTTTTATGCTTGTTGAAATAATGAACAGAGTACCCAGAATATACTTTTAGAAATTAACAAAAATTAAAAGATAGGCAAATGATAAAGGAAAAAAATCAAATAGCCCAGAAAAGAAGGTAAAAATAAAATAAATCCACGGACTTCCCTGGTAGTCCAGTGGTTAAAACTCCATGCTTCTACTGCAGGGGGCACGGGTTCGATCCCCGGTCGGGGAACTAAGATCCCACATGCCAGGCGATGCGGCCAAAACAAAACAAAACAACAACCAAACCAAGGAAATCTGAATAAAAGATTGACTTTAAAAAATAAAATAAAATAAAATAAATCCAACCTCAGTGAAGCACAATGTAAATTGATAACATCTGTACCCACGAAATGGACAAAATTTTAAAACGTATTTTAAATTCATAAAACTTTAAAATACGTAAATTGCCCCCATGAAATTAAAAAAGATAAACACAATATTTAAACATAGATGCATATTTGCATCCACAGAAATATACGAAAATTTTAAACATAAATATATAATCTAAATGAGGACGTGCAGGATTGGACATTCTCACAATTTGATGATTGAAGTATTAATTGAAGAAACCTTCTGGAGAATAACTTAGCAGAAGTCATAAAAACAAATGCACGTGGTCCACTGGATCCATCAGCTAGTATCCTCACATTCTATGTACGTGAACCTCGTATACACGGGCAGAGAACCTGCGAAGCTATTCTCTTTTGAGAAAGAAAATTGAAACAGATGTGAAGATATAGAGTTCCAATGGCATTTGAGTTCCTGTTCAAGTCTATCCTTGAGGCCTGGATCCGTTTTTCATTTTGAATTCTGTGAGTTGTTCCTTAACCCTCATATAAGACGTCCTTCCCACAAACTTTCCAAAGACAGTTTCAGACGGTTTCTATACTTGCAACTCAACAACAAAAACGGTAACAACAAATCAAAGAGGAAAAAAAATACACCAATCATTTCAACAAATATAATTTTTAATCAAATAAGCCCTGGGGGAAGACCAGTGGTGTCCAGAAGCACCTTCCTCATGGCCAGCTCCCCTGAACCCAAGAATCCTCACCAGGATAGCGGCAGCCCCCTCGGCCCCAGCTCACATACTTCCTCTGTGTAGGCAGGGAGTTCACACGTATGTGACGCAGCACATCACAATGGTTAGTTCCGTCATTACTGCTATTAAGCAATATAGGTCTTTGATCACAAAACGGCTCCCGTCCAGTCTTTGTCTCAGTGACAAGCTTGCCCTTCAGAACTACATTGCTATGTAAGGATATCTGCTACCCCAACAGTGTTGTGTAGATTCTCAAGAACTAATGTCATTACCGCCTATTCCAACGAAGGCGCCCCCTACGTGAAGAACAACACAGACCACAACACAACGTACACTATGCTACATTCTCTCGGCACATGAGCCGGCAGAAGACTGAGCCGGCCAGGAATGTGGTAGCGCACGTTGGTAGACGGTAATGTGGACCAGGCTCTGCAGTGAGCTGATGGCAGGACCTTACGCCGAGTCCTCCAGTCTGCTGAGCATTGTGCTCTATTACTGAAATATAGCTGATGGATGATATTATGTTAGTGTCAATGCACTACGTAGAGATTTGACATTTGTACACGTCATGAAATTATCACCACCATAAGTCTCGTAACCATCTGTCCCCGAAGTTATTACGATATAATCGCTCATATTCCCTAGGCCGTATATGACATCCCTGTGACTTGATTATGTAACTGGAGGTTTGTACCTCTTAATCCCCTTCACCTATTTTGCCCCCCAAAACCCCCTCCCCTCTGGCAACCACCCATTTGTTCTGTTTGTTCATTTGTTTTGCCCTTTTGATTCCACATATAAGTGAAATCATACGGTATTTGTCTTTCTCTGTCTGACTTATTTCACTTAGTGTAATGCCCTCCAAGTCCATCTATGTTACTGCAAATGGCATCATTTCATTCTTTTTACGGCTGAATAATACTCCACATATATACTGTTTTTTATATATCACACAATTTTTATCCATTCGTCTGTCCATGGGCACTTAGGCTGCTTCCATATCTTGGCTATTGTAAATAATGCTGCTATGAACATCAGGGTGCATATTTTTTTTGAATTAGTGGTTTTGTTTTCTTTGGATAAACACCCAGAAGTGAGATTTCTGGATCATATGGGAGTTCTATTTTTAGTTTTCTTGAGAAATCGCTCTTCTCTCTCTTTAATTTTTGCCACTTTAATTACAACGTGTCTTGGTGTGGTCCTCTTTGGGTTCATTTCGTTTGGGACTCTCTATGCTTCCTGGACCTGGATGTCTGTTTCGTCCTCCAGGTTAGGGAAGTTTTCAGCCGTAACTGCTTCAAATAAGTTCTCTGCCCCTTTCTCACTCTCTCCTCCTTCTGCGACCCTATAATGACAATATTAGTATGCCTGATATTGTCCCAGAAGTGTCTGAAACAGTCCTCACTATTTCAATTCCTTTTTCTTTTTTTCTGTTCAGTTTTGGTGATTTTCACTACTCTGCCTTCCAGCTCACTGATCTGCTCCTCTGTGCTGTTGATTCCTTCTAGCATATTTTTTATTTCAGTTACTGTATTCTTCAGCTCTGTTTGTTTCTTCTGTACATCTCCTAACTCTCTGTAAATCTTCTCACTGTGTTCATCCATTCTTCTCCTGAGTTCTCTGAGCGTCTTTTTTTAAAAAATTAATTAATTTATTTTTAGTTTTTGGCTGCTTTGGGTATTGGTTGCTGCGCACGGGCTTTCTCTAATTGTTGCAAGTGGGGGCTACTCTTCGTTGCGGTGCGTGGGCTTCTCATTGTGGTGGCTTCTCTTGTTGAGGCTCTAGGTGCATGGGCTTCCGTAGGTGTGGTGCGCGGGCTCAGTAGTTGTGGCTCACGGGCTCTAGAGCGCAGGCTCACTAACTGTGGTGCGCAGGCTTAGTTGCTCCGCAGCATATGGGATCTTCCCAGACCACGGCTCGAACCCGTGTCCCCTGCATTGGCAGGTGGATTCTTAACCACTGCACCACCAGGGAAGTCCCTCTGAGCATCTTTATGGTCATTGCCATGAACTCTTTATCAGGCAGATTGCTTAGCTCCACTTTGCTTAGTTCCTCTTCTGTGTTTTTGTCTTGTTCCTTGGTTTGGAACATATTCCTCTGTCATCTCATTTGTATGTATCAGGTAGGTTGATAATGCTTCCAGACCTTGGAGAAGTGGCCTTATACAGGAGACGTCCTATGCATACCAACAGTGCACTCCGCTC
Organism: Balaenoptera acutorostrata; assembly: GCF_949987535.1. Lineage (NCBI taxonomy): Eukaryota > Metazoa > Chordata > Mammalia > Artiodactyla > Balaenopteridae > Balaenoptera > Balaenoptera acutorostrata. The sequence continues at coordinate 721,368 of NC_080069.1, forward strand.
TGGTGGGCAGACCTACAGGCTCCAGGGTTGTCCCCTACGTGGGCTGTGTGGACTCTTCTGTCACACAGGGCTGACTATTGTGAGTGCACTGGTCAGTGATGCAGGTCCCCCAGTCTGGTAGCTGCCAGGCCCTGCCTCCTGGGGAGGCTGCTGGCCATGGGTGCATGGGCTGGATCCTGGGGCAGCTGGCTGTGGGGACCCCGGGCCCTGGGAGCTCTACTACTTCTGTGACACTTGAAATCAGACCTCCCAACTCTCTCTGGAAGTAATTTTCATCCTGTATTTTCCTACTATTTATTAAAATAGTAAGCAGGACCATCTTGTTGACATTTTTGGCAGGTGGATAACAATATACACAATTTGGAGAGACAAATAGAAATATGAGTAAACAGGATATTTATTCTGTTTATTTATGTTCTTTGTTATTTGGAAATGGAGATGTTATTACCAGAATGACATCAATCCTTTTTTTTTGTTCTCATTATAAGAATTTAACATGATTTTTTATCAGTTAGAATTGTGGACTTGCATGAACATTTTTCGTAATGAAATATATTAAACAGAGTTAGTGTTAGCACCAGAACACTAAAATGTTTTATAAGGCTTCCAAGCAGCCAAAAATTTCCAGCATTAAAATTCATTAACTTAAACCCCAGGAGATAATACTGAATAGCCAATATTCATGTAAAACTGACACTTTATTTCTATTTTTACTCAAGTTTTAAAAAACAAATTAAAATGTGCTATTAAAAACTCTGCATACAAAATGTTGTTCATTTCCTTTTCATACAAATCTCGGCTAACATTCCCCACTTTTCAGTGGAAGGATATGAATATGAATACACTCGTGGCACGATTTGAAACTTGGTTTTTATCCCAATGTCAGATTTTTCCCCCTGACTTTCAAAACATAAATGAGAGATAGTTCATTATTATATTAGATATAAGGTATCGTGAGTCTCCAGCTAAAAGAATTTGATTAGTAATATGATTTAAAATATGAATTAACTGTCTTATGACCAGAATCTCAGGATAGAAAATTATACCCACGTGTTCTGTTCCTCTCTTTTTCCAGAACATCTGCACTCACCTTTATGTAACAACCAGCCCACTATCTCCTTATTTCCTTTGTCCTATATTACAGTGTATATTCTTTGAAAGAAAAGCTATTACCTGTGTTGCGGTTAACATGCACTACATGGTCAATACATTTTTGAGTGAATAAATGAATTAAGGGATAAACACAGGCCTGACTTCTTTTTTTTTTTTTTTTAATTTTTTAAACGTTTCTTTAATTAATTAATTTATTTTATATTATATTTTTGGCTGTGTTGGGTCTTCGTTTCTGTGCGACGGCTTTCTCCAGTTGCGGAGAGCGGGGGCCACTCTTCATCGCGGTGCGCGGGCCTCTCACTATCGCGGCCTCTCTTGTTGCGGAGCACAGGCTCCAGACGCGCAGGCTCAGTAGTTGTGGCTCACGGGCTTAGTTGCTCCGCGGCATGTGGGATCTTCCCAGACCAGGGCTCGAACCCGTGTCCCCTGCATTGGCAGGCAGATTCTCAACCACTGCACCACCAGGGAAGCCCCCAGGCCTGACTTCTTAAACACATTATTTCCTAAATAAGTTTATCCTAAGAACTTGCCTGTGCACGAACATTTCCTTTCTTTCTATCAGTATTCATTATTCAATTTTTCAGAGGAAATAAAAATACTAAGTAAAAAATAGGAATAAATGTTAAAGCACAGCAGATCAACCTATAATGCTATGAGATTTAAAGGTATTCAGACATCAGATCTCTGAAATCTCAACCATATAGTTGTTGCTATATATCAGGTCCTCTCTAAGCCCACAGAAAAATGTCAACTCAGAATGCACACAAAATCATAACTGAAAATAATTAGAGCACACAGGGTCTCAACTAATGTCTTCATCATATATTTTTATTCTACACCATTACATAGTACTCAATAGGCAGAATTTTAATCTGGAAATATTCTATTATTCTATACCTAAATACATATGTAAATATATAATGTATTTAATTATAGTACAATCAAATAATATATAATATATAACAAATATATATTTACATAACAAAATATAATGTACATATTATACTATATTATGTAACAAAAATTTAGTATGTAACAAAACCATATACACATGCATAAACCCTACAATGAACACTGTAATTTATATTTTAAAATCACATGTCTTTTTAAAACTTTAAAAATTTACATCTATGAATATTTAATATTAAATTTAATTTATTAATCTATTAATTTAATTAAGTTTAATATTTCCAAGGTTCCATTCCTTCCTAATTTAACATGGTTGAATTCCTTTCAACTTCTCATCCTTCTGCATTTTCTGTAGCGAAAGTTCTGTTGGCAAATAATTTTCTGTTCTTCTTTTTCTGAAAATGGCTTAATTTCACCTTTAATCCTGAAGGTTACTTTCGTAGAATACTTCTGGTTTGATTTTTTTTCTTTTGAGCACTTTCCATTGTCTTCACGCCTCCACTGTCTCTGATAGTGAGTCAGTCATTACTCATATCTTGTTTCCCTTTGTTGAATGTGTAATTGTTCTCTTGCTGGACATTCATTAGACTTCTTGAATTTGCTGGTTTTGTATTCAGTTTTGGAAAATGTCTGCCACTATTAATTAAAATATTGTTTCTGTCAGGTGCTTCCTTTGAAGTGACAGGCTTACTTCATTTCTTATTGAGAATATGTCCTTAAATTCCCCAATCAGAATAACCATAGTTTTCTGTTAATCAATGTTTCATAAAAAAATTGTTATTCTGTGAAAAAAGTGGCTAGTTCTGTTTGCAACTCAACCATATAAGTGCTTTCCCTCAAGACAACCATTTTACTTCATTTTGCAGCAAAAGATTTTATGCATATTTCCAATTTCATCATACAGATAATTAATATATTTTATGAATGTATCAAGGATACTCAAGTGAAGCTGTTATTTTCTACTCAATTTCACGGCAGTGAAGAATAAAATGACCACTGCTGTAGGTAGTTGGCGAGGCCTTAATTGAAATTAATTAATTAATTTCAGAAGTTTTACTCACCATGCTTTGGAGACATAACTGCAAATGTTAACACAGTGAAAAAGGACAAATATCTATCATTATCATCATCATTATTATTACCAGTATTAAGTAGTTTGACCCCCTAGAAGGGTCTTAGAGATCCCCAGGAATTCTGGGATCTTGCTTTTTTTTTTTTTAATTATTTATTTATTTATTTATGGCTGTGTTGGGTCTTCGTTTCTGTATGAGGGCTTTCTCTAGTTGCGGCAAGCAGGGGCCACTCTTCATCACGGTGCGCGGGCCTCTCACTATCGCGGCCTCTCTTGTTGCGGAGCACAGGCTCCAGATGCGCAGGCTCACTAGTTGTGGCTCATGGGCCTAGTTGCTCCGCAGCATGTGGGATCTTCCCAGACCAGGGCTCGAACCCGTGTCCCCCGCATTGGCAGGCAGACTCCCAACCACTGCGCCACCAGGATAGCCCTGGGATCTTGCTTTGAGAATACTGTGCAAGTATTAAATTAGCCCAGCCTCCAAAGCCTGGTTCACTAGACGTCCACTGAGCCCCTACAGGTGCCAGAAAGGGGCCTCTGGGCTCATCTTGTGAGACTCGTACCAACACGGGGTGTCCTCCAGAATCTCCAGTGGACGCATGCCCTATGAGCCACATCTTGCCCTGCACTTGGTCATCTTGTGTATTTGGCAAATATGAGAGACCCCCTGTGCAGATTTATGAAGCCTCTCCCCTCTGTAGCTCCCTTTTCTTTATGAGCTGGATCTTCAAATTTTCACACCTCAGCAGCCCCAAATTCGAGCTCTGCCTCCCCAGCCCACACTGTCCAATCTGCTCCGGGCTCCATCCGGACAGCTGTCCGATGCCCAGCTAACGTGGTTCCCCTCCTTGGGGATCACAGTGCTATGCAGCCTTGGTCCAGCCTCTGACAACAGCTGCCACACTGTCTGACTCACATCCTGGAATCTGGTTCCAGCAGTTCACTGACTTTCTCACCCACACATGGGCATTTTCTGTTTTTGGTCAGTTACCAGTTACACAGATTTTCAGGCTCACTTTGGTTCCTTCTCTTTAATATTCATGTCTGGCATGTTATTATAGAGGTTGAGGACTTTATTACCGAGTGTCTACACTTCTTTTGAACTTCTGTGAGACTATAATATCGATGTACCGTCATACTCTCTTAAAAGTCTACAGATAAGTACAGATTCCAGAAAGAAGATTTCAGAAAATAGAGTTAACGCAGGACTTGAGAACTTGTAGTATATCATAAAAGTGACATCATCCTAAAATCATAAAATATACCGGAGTCATTTAGTACAGTCCCAGCTCCAAACTGAGAAAGTGGAAATAGATGACAGGCATAAGCACTTTCTGGCATTTAATTTCAATGTGTAATATACACGATTCAGAATGAAGATCTAGAGGCATTGCCAAGATGTGACACAGAGAAGAAGAAGAAGGGTAAATGATTCATAAGTTTTCTGATGCATAAATATTTATTTGTGTAGGTAGCTTCCCTAGGTTTTTTATGAATATGTCAAGAATTTTACTAACGTGCCTTTTCATTTTGCCCTCTCTGTCCCTATGCCTCACTGACATCTTGGTGGTGTGCAGCTCATTAATAAAAGATTTATTTTTCATCTCTTTTAAAGTGCTTGATTATTTTAAGAGTCAGAAGAGAGGAAAAGCGAGAAAACTGCTTTTAACAGGAATTTGGAGATTATCTTACAGAAGTGGTTTCATTCATTCTTGTGTTTAAAGTGTCCCTAATTCTCCCAATTCGTAAAAGAGATGAAGTCATATGCTTTCTCTTTTCAAAAGAATAGCTTTTCTTATCATAATCATGAAAGATATCTTAAAATATTCAATGAAAACATATTTTTCATTCTTGATTTTCTGTGAATAGCTTTTATTTGCCCAAAACTACATGTTAGATTTGAATCTGAAGAAAGTTATAACCCAACACATGAAATGCTTAAGAATATAACTCATATAATTAAGCTAATACTCCATAAATGCAATAAAAGTGATATATTTTGTGATGCATTTTCCTGAAACATCCTAGACATTACTAGTTTCAGCTTAAGACCAAACACAGGGAGTTCCCTAGTGGTTGGTCCAGTGGTTAAGACTCTGCACTTCCACTGCAGGGAGTACAGGTTCAATCCTTGGTCTGGGAACTAAGATCCCAAGTGCCATGTGGTGCAGCCAAAAAAAAAAGAGAGAGAGAGAGAGACCAAACACAAATGTTAAAACAATTTTCAACAATGGCAAAAGCAGCGTTAATCTGTGTGAAATTACTAGTGGCAGGTTAAGGTCCATTATCTTTAGAATAAAGGAATACAACCAAGGCACAAGGCACAGGCAACTTTCACTTTGCAAAGAAAGGTAGTGATTCCCTGCTGGCCCCTGAAATGTTACAAGAGAGAATCAGGGCTACACAGGTGCACAATAATTGTATTAATCCAAGTTACACAATAATATCATCATGGAAGAGGCAGCGCTGCTCGTTAGTCGAAGGCAAACCGTTCCCATAAATTCAGCCTCTGTGGTGCATCACTTCCCGTGCAAACAAACACTGATAATACAACAAGCTGGAGTGTCTTCCAAACCAGCAGGCTGACAGCCCAAATTAGTCAGCGAAAGAGAAAGCCTTCAGTGGTTCAGAAGGCCTTGCTACGCAAGAATGATTGTTTCTGAACAAAAGCACACATCACAGTAATGAATCGGATGGAAATTTCCGATAAGAAACGTAAATGCACGAGCTGGTCTTCCTCGCACAGCGACGCTGTAAAGTGAAACGATGACACGCCAAACAGCGGAGCTGGAACCTTCCAAACACTCCTTCTCAAGTACAGGCTGCCTGTCTGGACAAGAGCATCATGAAGAACAACTGACGCATCAGGAGAACGTCAACCACTTCTAACACCTCACGAGGGAAAAACGAAAGCATAAATCATGGTTTTCAAGTTGATCACTCTTCAACGTCTAAAATAAAAAGCTCTGTAGCCTGTGTCAAAAATGTACAATAATCTATTTAATACATATTAAATTTTGCCCAGTTTTGCTTCAACATTATTTACTTTAAGCAAACACTGTGAGGCTTTATTTTTTAATTGTTCATCAACAATGAAGCCCATTACTCTACAGCCTTAGCAACGCACTAAACTACATGAAATACTGCAAAACACGTAACGATACGGAGACGACTTCCAACAATGTATAAAATTACTGGATGTGCGACATCTTGATATCTGAATTAAACCACACTTGATTTCAGTCACACTAAAAATAATTAGTTCAGTAGCTTGAGTAAACTGTGCCTGAAAACATTTGCCTTTCTCATTTTGAACCACCAACAGTGGCTTAGGCATGCTCACATGGGCATGTTACCATTTCCAAGCACAATGCTCGTAATTATCAAGAAGTAGCTCTGAAACCTACCCAACACTTCCACCCTGCAGAGTAAGCAACTCCTTAAGTGGGGGACACGTCTTAGCTAAGTACAAAGTACAGTAAGTCCCCTACATACGAACTTCACGTTGCGAACTTTCAAAGACGCGAATGTGCCCAGAGAAAGGATGAAGAGAGACAAGAGGAAGAAGTAACTGAAGAACCAAAGAGAATTCACGACACAGGAAACGGCAAGGGGATTTTCTTTATTTGAGGAGGCACTGTTAGTTTCTGAGGCACAGGACCCGAACACAGAACGGTACACGAAGGTTGCAGCAGCCGTTCAGAATGCAATCCAGTGCTACCGTGTCATCTATGACGAGAAGAAAAGAGCTACTACCCAGACATCACTGGATCGTTTTTTCAAGAGGGTAGATAGAACTGAATCCAGCAAGGACCCAGAACCTGTGCCATCCATGTCACGTGTGAGTGAAACTGCAGCTCGCCCTCCGTCTCCTATGACCGACGATCCTTCAGCTCTACCATCTCCCACCTCCTCTCCCCGCTCCAGTCAGTAATTCTTCTTGCCTGTTCACTTGATGCCAGCCCCTGTATGCCAGCTGTTGTGCTGCACTACTGTACTTTTCAAGGCACTGTACTGTAAGATTAAAAATGTTTTCTTTATTTTTTGTGTTTGTTTTTTATGTATTATTTGTGTGAAAAGTATTATAAACCTATTACAGGACTATATAGCCGATTGTGTTAGTTGGGTACCTAGGCTAACTTTGTTGGACTTACTAACAAATTGGACTTACGAACACGCTCTGGGAATGGAACTCTTTCATATGTATGACTTACTGTACTGATATACCTCATTACAGGTTGTCACTGGAACTAGGTGAAACTTCTCACTCAAAATCTTAAACGTTATCAAGTAACTTAATAAAAAATAAAATAAAATCTGTATGTAATGTAAAGGAAAATACTTGTCCACTATTCCTGAATTAAAATTCATCCAAATAAATTTGCCCTAAATATATTATCATGAGGCAATGAAAGACAACAAAAGTGGTCTGATCCCCAGTTGATTTAACTGCCACTGAAAAAGATGGACTCAAGATTGAAAAAGGATAACTTCAATGGAAAGGAAAGTTATTTTTAAGTTTCAAGGGTAAACAAAACAACTTTTGCCAAGGAAAATTATAACACAAGCATTCTGACTACAGAAAATACCTAAATACATTTTCAAAAACTCTAATTATAAATTTAATTTAGCTATAACTAAGAAATATTTATGATGAACAAATCTTGCTTATTCATGTACACAAATTTAACAGTTCTTTAAAATATAAAACTACTGCCTTGGAAGTATTCATGGGTTAAATAGTAAACTGAAATGTAATATCAAGGGCAGAGCCCACCAGCTAATCTACAAGAATGAAATCTGAAACGTCATTTTGAAGAATCCCATCAAAGCCTTAGCAATCCTTCAACATGATTCTAAACCAGGTAAGGTTACTGTGAATAAATAGAGTATTATTTTTTACATGGCTCATGCAAACTCCACTGACAACAGTAATCAGTGGATACCAATGTCCACTTTTTAGTTTTGACTTTATTTAAGCACACTGACGTTGTGGAATTGGAGTTTGGTGCAGGTGGTGGGCTGTATTTCTAGCTTTAAAAATTATTAATGTTAAAACCACATAATCATACTTCAGATAATTTGCAAAACATGTAAAATTCATTTACCATTAAATGATTCATAACTATTTGGATATGATTTATTTAGAGTTAATTAAAACGTATTTCCAAACTAATTTTCATAATTAATATTTTAATACCTAATAATAAATCATAATGTGTGAGCCACTTTTTTCTTTTCTTTTTTTTATAAATTTATTTTTATTTATATTATTTAGTTTTGGCTGCGTTGGGTCTTCGTGGCTGTGTGAGGGCTTTCTCTAGTTGTGGCGAGCGGGGGCTACTCTTTGTTGCAGTGCACGGGCTTCTCATTGTGGTGGCTTCTCTTGTTGCAGAGCACGGGCTCTAGGAACGAGGGCTTTAGTAGTTGTGGCACGCGGACTCAGTAGTTGTGGCTCGCGGGCTCTAGAGTGCAGGCTCAGTAGTTGTGGCGCACAGGCTTAGTTGCTCCGCGGCATGTGGGATCTTCCTGGACCAGGGTTCGAACCTGTGTCCCCTGCACTGGCAGGCGGACTGTTAACCACTGTGCCACTAGGGAAGCCCTGCATCATTTTTTTTTTAGATTCCACATAGAAATTATCGTACTAAGTGAAGTAAGCCAGACAGACAAAGACAACTAGAGAAAGCCCGCGTGCAGGAACGAAGACCCAATGCAGCCATAAATGAATAAATAAATAAATTTATTTATTTTAAAACAAAGAAACAAAAATGGCGCAAATGAACTTATTTACAGAACAGAAGCAGACTCACAGACACAGAGAATGAACTTATGGTTACCAAAGGGGAAAAAGGCGGGGAGGGATAAATTAGGATTTGGGATTAACATATACACACTACTATATATAAAATACATTATCAACAAGGACCTACTGTATAGCACAGGGAACTCAACTCAGTATCTTGTAACAATATATAATGGAAAAGAATCTGAAAAGAATATATATACACATATATACACGTATATGTATGTAAAACTGAATCACTGTGCTGTACACCTGAAACTAACACAGCATTGTAAATCAACTACACCCCAATATAAAAAAAAATTTCATCCTTCCAGTTTCTGAGGCCAGACTTCTGGAGGTATCTTTGCTTCCTTTCTTTGCCTACTCCCTCATGTCCAACCTGTTGTAAACCTGTCAGTTTTCCAGTAGGGAGATGCCCAGGGCTTACGACCTTCTCCCCACCTGTGCTGCTCGAATCCCACCTACAACATCACCGCCCCCTCTGGACCCCTGGGGTGGTCAGCAGGCCCCTGCCCGAGCCCATTTCTCTGGGCCCAGCGAAGCTCGAGTCTCCTTAAGACAGAGGACTCCTCTGCAGCCCTGGGACGTGCCCCTAGGATGAGGCCCCAGACACACACCGCCTTTCGGTCCTCGTGGTCTCAGCGCAGACGTTCACGGATGCCCCACTGAAGCCCCTGACACCCAGCCCCCACCTTAGCAACACACTAAGCTCTCTTCTTCCTTTACCTCCAGAAAACTAAGCTTCTGAACCTCTAGTGTCCACTGAAGCACATGAAACAAAGAAACGCTCAATAAATATTTACAAAGAAACAAATGGACTGGTACCTTATTTCCAGTTTGGGGAGCTCAGTCTAACCATTAAATACTAAATGTCTTAACCACCTGTTTCATTATTTCTACACTCTCCATTTTTAGAAAACTAACATCTAGTGGAGATCTCCCAGGTGTCGTACATACTGTAACTGAGCGGGACCCTATGGGGCCCTCCAGGAACACACCTCCACCAGGTACTGCACCTGCCACATGTTTGAAGAAAAGCTCTAGCCTCCTAGGCCTACCCTGACTGCCAAAGAATAAATTTAATCAGAAAAATGAGAAAATGCAGAAAGAAAGGAAAACAGTCAAACAAGACAAAGTAATAATAGTTTAGGCACTGAAAAAAATCAAGGACCTTCAGTTCCTCCTCAAGGGCTACAGATAATATTATGAGCCATCGCCTTTGAGCTGTTTTGCAGATACTGAAATCCCCACCAGGTGGGAGAAGTTAACTGCATGCTGCCCACAAACATGTAGACCCCAGACCAGCTGGAACCAGAAGGCTGATGATGCCGACTCCCGATGACCTCACCACCAGCCAATCAGGTTGATTAAGATCTCTGCCGGTCTCCGCCATGATGGTGCCACCCACTTTCAACCCAGATGCTGAGGGGCCATACAAGGCCAGAAAAGAGGCGGCACCTTCTACCCCAGGAAGAAGCCCAGAAAACCACTGGTATGCCTCCCCCTCATTAACCTTGCCCTTACATCTTGCCATAATTGTGCCCCTGGGCGAGAAGGTGATTTGTGAACTAAGCTCCTGCTTCTTCACTCTCTGACTGTTGAATAAAGTTTGCGTTGCTTCAATCTCAGCTTCGGTTTTGTTTTTGGCTGCACAAACCTGAATAGAAAAAGAACCTTTCCCACCAAGGCAGGGTCCGTGGTTGGGCTAGGGCCCAAAGGGGGGTCTGTACAACATAATTCGGTAACAATATACTATCTACTTTTCTTTCATTATATCACTTGAGTCTTATGAAATTAATTTTGAATTATTATTAAAAATAAGCCAATTTTTATATGTGAGGAGACTGGGGTTCAGAAAGATGGAGCAGTGTGCCCAAGCTTCCAGCGTTATTACTAAGAGGCAGAGCAAAATTCAAAACAAAGTCTTCTTGTACCAAAACTCATTTATTCACAATATGACAAGGTGTCAATGATTCTTTTCTATTTCATCAATGCACTTAAATGTGGAATACTGTTGTTGTTTTCAGACATTTTACTCAAAACATTGTATCTTCTATGAAATCTGTTTTTTATACTATTTGTTTTATAATGTCTTTATAAACATATTGTATTTAGTAGACATGTACAAGTTAGGGGTTGATTTATTTGTTTCTAAAGGTCTTATTTTATTTGGAGTCAAACTAACTCATGTACACTTAATCTCAGTTATGAAATTTACATAAAATGATGAAGACCAAAAATGTATAAAGTTGTAAATCTCATGAACACTTTAAAATATTCATTATGATAATTATTAAATAGGGAAGACAGGATTACTTTAAAAAGTTAATAAGAATAGTATTCCCTGTTAAGATTCTAAGTTTTCTTTCCCAATTGTTTTATCATTTTAAATTACAGAAATTCCAGTATTGTTTTTGTCTATTACTTTCACAGCTATGTGTCATGGATTGATTCTGATACTCATGTTTTCAATTCCAGAATACATATTTTCAAGGGTATTTGGAGGATTTTTTGCATCAGATAAGTCTGAGAGAACATTCTAGAGTAAGTCATTTAAACCTAATGCTTCTTAAGTGACTGTTCCATAGACAGTGGGGCCAGTATCTGACAGTCACTGGCTTTTTCTCTGGAAATCTTCCATTAGTTGGGAAGGTTGCCACAGCTCTTGTCTTTTAGGAAGAAGAATGTAAAGCAGATTTGAATCAGTAAAGCATGACATCAATTTTCTCTCTCTTGGCAAAACTGCAAAAGCACCGACACAAAGATGTTAGAGTCCTATTAGTAACACAAGCCTTTGACTCAAGTGTAGCCATGAGTCAAAGTTATTGCTACAAATCTGCTTAATAGTCTCCACTGACTCTTTTGAAACAAAGGACAAGGCATCCGTTATAGAGGAAGCAGTTATTGATCCAGGTTTCTGATTTAGTCGATTACCATGTATATCATCACAATGTTTTCACTGACGCTGGACCAAGACCCACATTAGGAATATCAGGATGGCAATCTGTCAAGTCAAGACAGTTGAGCCCTCAACCTCCAAAAGTCTGGCTTCTCTGTTCCACTTCCTGTTGCTTGTTTGCCTGCCTGTCAGCTGGAAGCACCTCTGGGACCTTCTTCAACCAAGGGGTCTTGCCTGAGACGGGACTGGGAGGGGCAAGCAGAGGGTCAGTCCCGGTGGGGACAAAGGGCAACGAGAGCAGATCCTCATAGGTCAGAGAGAGAGGGGGTTAGAGGAAGCAGGACAGGACAGAGCCAAGGACAGGATGTGAGCACGGGAACCAGAACCAGGCATCAAGGTCAAAGCTGGATGAACAAGACAGACGATTCAGATCATGCCTCTGGTTTGAGGCTCAACTCTCAAATATCTCTAAAATACGGGGGAAAAGGAAGGAGACTAACAGTTACTGTACACCCACCATGTGCTGGGCTCCGGGTAATGCTCTAAATTCAAACTATCACATGTAGAATCTGTTTTTAAAAAAAATTAAAAGGCATGTAATGTAGCTCTTAAAAAAGGGGGAAAAAAAGGAGGAGGCTCCATTTACTAAAAATGATTTCAAAAATACCATATTAAGTAAACACACAGAATGAAGATAATGGAAAATTGAAGGGAAAAGGGAAATTAATAAAATGCATATGTGGATCCACAAGCGGGCAGACAGCAGAAGCAAGAAGAAATACAATCCTGCAGCCTGTGGAACAAAAGCCACATTCACAGAAAGATAGACAAGATGAAAAGGCAGAGGGCTATGTACCAGATGAAGGAACAAGATAAAACCCCAGAAAAACAACTAAATGAAGTGGAGATACGCAATTCCAGAAAAAGAATTCAGAATAATGATAGTGAAGATGATCCAGGACCTCAGAAAAAGAATGGAGGCAAAGACTGAGAAGATGAAAGAAATGTTTAACAAAGACCTAAAAGAATTAAAGAACAAACACCTAGAAGAATTAAAGAACAAACAGAGATGAACAATACAATAAGTGAAATGAAAAATACACTAGAAGGAATCAGTAGCAGAATAACTGAAGCAGAAGAACGGATAAGTGACCTGGAAGACAGAATGGTGGAATTCACTGCCGTAGAACAGAATATAGAAAAAAGAATGAAAAAAAATGAAGACAGCCTAAGAGACCTCTGGGACAACATTAAACACAACAACATTCGCATTATAGGGGTCCTAGAGAGAGAAAAGACCTGAGAAAATATTTGAAGAGATTATGGTCGAAAACTTCCCTAACATGGGAAAAGAAATAGCCACCCAAGTCCTTAAGAAATTAAGAAACTGGTAATAGAAACATACATATCGATAATTACCTTAAACGTGAATGGATTAAATGCTCCAACCAAAAGACACAGACTCGCTGAATGGATACAAAAACAAGACCCATATATATGCTGTCTACAAGAGACCCATTTCAGACCTAGGGACACATACAGACTGAAAGTGAGGGGATGGAAGAAGATATTCCATGCAAATGGAAATCAAAAGAAAGCTGGAGCAGCAATACTCATATCAGATAAAATAGACTTTCAAATAAAGAATGTTACAAGAGACAAGGAGTGACACTACATAAGGATCAAGGGATCAATCCAAGAAGAAGATATAACAATTGTAAATATATATGCACCTAACATAGGAGCACCACAATACATAAGGCAACTGTTAACAGCTATAAAAGAGGAAATCGACAGTAACACAATAATAATGGGGGACTTTAACACCTCACTTACACCAATGGACAGATCATCCAAACAGAAAATTAATAAGGAAACACAAGCTTTAAATGACACAATAGACCCGCTAGATTTAATTGATATTTATAGGACATTCCATCCAAAAACAGCAGATTATGCTTTCTTCTCAAGTGCACACAGAACATTCTCCAGGATAGATCACATCTTGGGTCACAAATCAAACCTCAGTAAATTTAAGTAAATTGAAATCATATCAAGCATCTTTTCTGACCACAATGCTATGAGATTAGAAATCAATTACACGGGAAAAAAACATAAAAAACACAAACACATGGAGGCTAAACAATACATTACTAAATAACCAAGAGATCACTGAAGAAAACCAAGAGGATATCAAAAAATACCTAGAGACAAATGACAACTAAAACATGACGATCCAAAACCTATGGGATGCAGCAAAAGCAGTTCTAAGAGGGAAGTTTATAGCAATAAAACTCCACTTCAAGAAACAAGAAAAATCTCAAACAATCTAACCTTACACTTAAAGGAACTAGAGAAAGAACAAACAAAATCCAAAGTTAGCAGAAGGAAAGAAATCATAAAGATCAGACCAGAAATAAATAGAAACAAAGAAAAGAATAGCAAGGATCAATAAAAGTAAAAGCTGGTTCTTTGAGAAGATAAACAAAATTGATAAACCATTAGCCAGACTCATCAAGAAAAAGAGGAGAGGATTCAAATCAATAAAATTAGAAATGAAAAAGGAGAAGTTACAACAGACACCACAGAAATACAAAGCATCCTAAGAGATTACTACAAGCAACTCTATGCCAATAAAATGGACAAGCTGGAAGAAATGGACAAATTCTTAAAAAGGTATAATCTTCCAAGACTGAACCAGGAAGAAATAGAAAACATGAAGAGACCAATCACAAGTAATGAAATTAAAACTGTGATTAAATATCTTCCAACAAACAAAAGTCCAGGACCAGAAGGCTTCACAGGTACATTGTATCAAACATTTAGAGAAAAGCTAACACCCATCCTTCTCAAACTCTTCCAAAAAATTGCAGAGGAAGGAACACTCCCAAACTCATTCTATGAGGCCACCATCACCCTGATACCAAAACCAGACAAAAATACTACAAAATAAGAAAATTACCGACCAATATCACTGATGAATATAGATGGCAAAAATCCTCAACAAAATACTAGCAAACAGAATCCAACAACACATTAAAAGGATCATACATCATGCTCTAGTGGGATTTATCCCAGGGAGGCAAGGATTCTTCAATATATGCAAATCAGTCAATGTGATACACCATATTAACAAATTGAAGAATAAAAACCATATGATCATCTCAATAGATGCAGAAAAAGCTTTTGACAAAATTCAACACCCATTTATGATAAAAACTCTCCAGAAAGTGGGCATAGAGAGAACCTATCTCAACATAATAAAGGCCATATATGACAAACCCACAGCAAACATCATTCTCAATGGTGAAAAACTGAAAGCATTTCCTCTAAGATCAGGAACAATACAAGGATGTCCACTCTCACCACTATTATTCAACATAGTTTTGGAAGTCCTAGCCACAGCAATCAGAGAAGAAAAAGAAATAAAAGGAATACAAATTGGAAAAGAAGAAGTAAAGCTGTCACTGTTTGCAGATGACATGATATTATACATAGAGAATCCTAAAGATGCCACCAGAAAACTACTAGAGCTAATGAATGAATTTGGTAAAGTTGCAGGATACAAAATTAATGCACAGAAATCTCTTGCATTCCTATACATTAACGATGAAAAATCTGAAAGAAATTAAGGAAACACTCCCATTTACCACTGCAACAAAAAGAATAAAATACCTTGGAACAAACCTACCTAGGGAGACAAAAGGCCTGTATGCAGAAAACTATAAGACACTGATGAAAGAAATTAAAGATGATACCAACAGATGGAGAGATATACCATGTTCTTGGATTGGAAGAATCAATACTGTGAAAATGACTATACTACCCAAAGCAATCTACAGATTCAATGCAATCCTTATCAAATTACCAATGGCATTTTTTACAGAACTAGAACAAAAAATCTTAAAATTTCGATGGAGACACAAAAAACCCCGAATAGCCAAAGCAGTCTTGAGGGGAAAAAAACGGAGCTGGAGGAATCAGACTCCCTGACTTCAGACTATACTACAAACCTACAGTAATCAAGACAATATGGTACTGGCACAAAAACAGAAATATAGGTCAATGGAACAGGATAGAAAGCCCAGAGATAAATCCACACACCTATGGTCAACTTATCTATTACAAAGGAGGCAAGGATATACAATGTAGAAAAGACAGTCTCTTCAATAAGTGGTGCTGGGAAAACTGGACAGCTACATGTAAAAGAATGAAATTAGAACACTCCCTAACACCATACACAAAAATAAACTCAAAATGGATTAGAGACCTAAATGGAAGACTGGACAGTATAAAACTCTTAGAGGAAAACATAGGAAGAACACTCTTTGACATAAATCACAGCAAGATCTTTTTTGATCCACCACCTAGAATAATGGAAATAAAACCAAAAATAAACAAATGGGACCTAATGATACTTAAAAGCTTTTGCACAGCAAAGGAAACCATAAACAAGATGAAAAGACAACCCTCAGAATGGGAGAAAATATTTGAAAATGAATCAACGGACAAAGGATTAATCTCCAAAATATATAAACAGCTCATGCAGCTCAATATTAAAAAAACAAACAACCCAATTTAAAAATGGGCAGAAGACCTAAATAGACATTTCTCCAAGGAAGACATACAGATGGCCAAGAAGCACATGAAAAGCTGCTCAACATCACTAATTATTAGAGAAATGCAAATCAAAACTACAATGAGGTATCACCTCACACCAGTTAGAATGGGCATCATCAGAAAATCTACAAACAACAAATGCTGGAGAGGGTGTGTAGAAAAGGGAACCCTCCTGCACTGTTGGTGGGAATGTAAATTGATACAGCCACTATGGAGAACAGTATAGAGGTTCCTTAAAAATCTAAAAATAGAGCTACCATACCACCCAGCAATCCCACTACTGGGCATATACCCAGAGAAAAACATAATTCAAAAAGACACATGCACCCCAATGTTCACAGCAGCACTATTTACAATAGCCAGGACATGGAAGCAACCTAAGTGTCCATCAACAGATGAATGGATAAAGAAGATGTGGTACATATATACAATGGAATATTACTCAGCCATAAAAAGGAACGAAATTGGGTCATTTGTAGAGATGTGGATGGATCTAGAGACTGTCATACAGAGTGAAGTAAGTCAGAAAGAGAAAAACAAATATCGTATACTAACGCATATATGTGGAACCTAGAAAATGGTACAGATGAACTGGTTTGCAGGGCAGAAGTTGAGACACAGATGTAGAGAACAAACATATGGACACCAAGGGGGGGAAGCGGCGGTGGGCTGGGGGTGGTGTGATGAATTGGGAGATTGGGATTGACATGTATACACTGATGTGTATAAAATGGATGACTAATAAGAACCTGCAGTATAAAAAAATAAATAAAATTCAAAAAAAAAAAGAAAATGTTCTAAAATTTATTGTGCTGAAGTTCACACAGCTCTGAGGAAAAAAAAATAAGTAAAATGCATATGTGTGTATGTGAATATCTTTCTGGAAATATTCAGAAGACACTGAAAACATCATTTGATCCAGGAAAGGGAAACAGATGGAACGGGAAAAGTTAGGAGGAGACTTTACCCTGAACATACTTTAGCATATTTTGAATCTCGAAACATGGGAATGTATCCTTATTGCAATAACAGTAAGATACGTCATAGTAATTCAATTTTTAAAATAATTACTGCTAAGAACCATGATGACCTAATTCACTGCCTTTAAGAAATAGGAGGTATTAGGAAGAATATCTTTTTCACAATTTACAATATACAGATTCACACGCATCTGCACATTTTCTCCTATTCCGTTTGTCATAAGATTGGGGAGATGCCCCCCTTTCCACACTCCCACGTGTGGGCAGGATCCCTCACTTCACCCTCAGAGACACTGACTCTCTTCCTCCAGAACCACGAGTCTCTCCTTTACTGAAATCATGTCTATAACAACCGTCTCTGATGTAAGCGCCCAGCTAACCTGAGACAAAACAAAACCCGACAAAACTCCTTGGTCTTTACTGAGACTTTCCCATTGTTTTCTCTAGAGTATACTGATATTTTGTATTTCTTTCTTTTCCTTCACTCCCACATTTATCCTGCTCTGAATTCCAATCCCAAATTGTCAGGTTCAGCAGTTACTTTCCTGTAAACATCCTGCTCAGCCTCTCTGTGGAGCGGACACAGCCAACACTTCCCTTCGAAGCGTCTCCCAGCTCCTGTGTCACTGTGAACCCCGGACCCTCTTCCCACCTCATCAGCTGCTCCCTCTCAGTGTCCTCAGGGACTGTCCCTCAGTAGCTGGAGTTGCCCCGGGATCTGGTCTCTTCTCTGTGTTCCGTCTCTCTCTATGGGTCCTCATCCATTCCTATGAGTTTTAATATCATGCGTATGTTGAAATCTAACAACAGCAGAGTTTATAAACCCCTTGCCTGTTTCACATCTCGAATGGATACCACATTGGCCTTTTAAACTAACATGTTCACAACGGAGCACCAGATGATGATGTGATGTTTATTACTGTCATTGTTCCCTCCCTTCCAGGCTGTCCTGACTCTACACAGCACCACAATCTGCTCAGGTGACCAACACAGGGCACCGGAAATCCTTGACGACTGTTTCCTCTCCTTCCCTCTCCATGTGCAATTCATCAGTGAGGCCCCTGGTTTCCACCTTTAAAATGTATCACTGCCACAGCCCTGCCCTCCACCTGCAACCACTACCGTCCAGTCTACGTCACCGCTGTGGCTCTGCAGTCCCCCTGCAGACCCTCAAACGGGGCCCACCCGTCCCTTCCTTGGGGCCTCCACACGAGCGGCTCCCCTCTCTCCCTTCTTCCTGCGCTTTGCCTGATGACGTCCACTTAGGCCTCCTGCTCAGGCTGTGATCTCACACTTGCAAGAGGTCTGACAACTCGTGCGCTAGGACATCATGCCAATTCCATCTTGATTGCAGCAGTGACCTCATTCTGTATTTACATACCTATTCTTTTTATTTTTAAGATTTTTTTTTCGATATGGATCATTTTTAAAGTCTTTATTGAATTTGTTACAATATTGCTTCTGTTTTATGTTTGGGTTTTTTGGCAGTGAGGCATGTGGGATCCTAGCTCCCCGACCAGGGATCGAACCCGCACCCCCTGCATTGCAAGGCAAAGTCTTAACCACTGGACCACAAGGGTAGTCTCTACATATACTATTCTTTACTTTAGAA
Organism: Balaenoptera acutorostrata; assembly: GCF_949987535.1. Classification (NCBI taxonomy): domain Eukaryota; kingdom Metazoa; phylum Chordata; class Mammalia; order Artiodactyla; family Balaenopteridae; genus Balaenoptera; species Balaenoptera acutorostrata. The sequence continues at coordinate 740,379 of NC_080069.1, forward strand.
AAATTATATTAGATTTTAGCCTCCACAAGATGAAAACGTATGTCTCTTTTATTCATTAATATATATGCCGTGCCTAGAAGTACTGGTATATTGCAGAAAATAAAATGGTTGAATAAAGAAATGAATGACTGACTAGCTAACCAACTAAATAACTAAATAACTAAACAAATAAATTCAGTAATATCTTGTTTAGTCCTCCTCCATTACCATCACCAAGAATTTTCTAAATCATATCAACTTAGAGCTCATTGCAGTGGAAAGTATGCCGTGTCCTTAACACAGAGTTTACTGGCAATATAAAGCTGTCTTTCCAAGATTTTATAGTTCTCTCTCTTCTGTCATTTATGTGGAAATAATCAAAACACTTTCATTGTAAGCCCGCATAATAATGAAGACATTAAACAATAACCACTAGAGATGAAAATAACAACTATTTTAGGGTTATCCAAGCAAACGATTTTAGGTCAATTCTGAATTTTACTAATTGGAGTTTGGACTTATGATTACATTTCCATACATGATCTAGAAGAAATATACATTTGAGTCACTAGACTGACAAGTTAAAACTAGTAGAGATGTGAGATGTAAAACTCAAGACATTTATGTTTTAGACACTTTCTTAAGAACGTGGTGTCCCTATATTTAGAGAGTCCATGTCTGCATCCAAATAAGCATTCCTAGGAGCTAGGACAGTAGCCAATTATTAATAAAGTGCCAATATTATAATTTATTAATCCCTCTCCCCCAAGTTCTTTCCTGAGGTAATTTGTCCAATCAGTATAAATGGTAAGATAAAGTTGTACAAATACACATAGATTTGCATTCCAATAATACAATCATTAACTTTGAGGATGTTTTTTTCTATATAGAATGGAGTCTATACTCAATTGGGTAAAATGCGGCGATGGTGTCGTAGGAAAGAGACAACTCAAGGACTGTCAGCTCCATTCCTGCCAGTTTCTGCCCCCGTCACCCTCTACTTGGCTCTGACGCACCGCACAGCACAGAGCTGGGTGAAACTAAGATAGGTCTCATTTATTTTTCACAAATACATTTTAAAAGACATTTATATTTAAATGTATATTGTCTCCATGTGAAATTATATGGTTATGTGTCTATTAAATTAATCCTGTTTGAAAGCCAAGAGTATAGTGCATTTTGTACATGAAGTATTGAGTTTTATTAAATACATGCCTCCCCGCTCAAGAAAAGGAATATTATCGGTATTACACTACCTTAAAGACCCCCTGTGCGGGTCCCTGATGGTACCCCCTTCTTTCCACCAGACAGGTAATCCCTGCCCTGAGTTTTGTCTTCAGAATCTCCTTGCTTTTTTTTAAGTTATATAAACATACATTTATAGGCCTGCCCTGAATATATGCAGCCCCAGCCAAGAATACATGGAAGCCTATGGACCATATACCCAAATGTATAAAATTTATAAATCAAGCTAGCAAAGTGTCAATTTAAAAAAACAGTAAGTTTTTTGGCCTCCTGCCTGGAAAAGTGAACCTTCTTGAAAACCTAGAAAGCCAGATTCAAATTTCTCAGGTTACCAATGAGGCTGAGCATTTTTGCACCTTTATTGGCTATTCTTCTGCTGTAAGATGATTAAGTATTTTGTGATTTTTCTAATGGGTTGTTTGGTTTTTTTTCTTACTGATTTTTTTTTTTGAGTCATAGAAGGGTTTTACATATTCTAGACACTAACCCTCTGTCCAGTTACAAGTGTTGCAAATACTATTAACTTGGATTTCCCACAGCATCTAGCCTCATGCCTTATGCATAGTAGGTGCTTAACAAATACGCACTGAGTTGGAAATATATCTCCCCACTTACCTGAATATAATAAAGCAAGAGAAAGAAAGACCAAGCCTCACGGAGATGTCTGTAATGCAGTGACGGTTCCTCTTAGGGAAATGACAGAAAACCTAAGAAACAGCATCTTCCCTCAGCGATACGCTAATCAGTCTTCAGACTATTATGTATGAAAAGATTCACGCTAACTGAAGCAGCTGCACTTCTACCTAGAAAATGACACTTCTTATAAAATCTAATACCACAAACACATTAAAAGGCCTTTTAAATGATCACCATGTTCATATTTTTCCCAGTAACGCATTCATCTCTCTCTTGATAATTTACTAGATGAAAGAAAAGGTTATATGACCTTTCAGGATCCACTAAGATCTCAGAGGGACTGGTCACCAGGATCTAAAACATCGACAGCAACACAAAGAAATGCTGAACTTTTGAGCGCAGGTCAGGAGGATTTTCCTGAGGCAGCGTTTCCTCCCTGTGCACATGACACACATCACTAAATCATTTTTTATAAAATTAAATACTTTCGCCATCCTCCGATAACACTGTTCTACAAACCCTAGAAAAGAATTCTTAGTGAGAAAACGTCAAGGATATAATTTGATGAACTGTATGCGGCAGTTCGATTCCCACATAAGCAGCCCTCCGTCCCCAACCCCTCCCCACAGCTGCCCCATTTAATCAACTGCTGAACTGGCCAAACATCACTACTGAATCTGTGAGTGCAAAACGCTCTGCACTGATATTACTACAAAATGCTGAGGAGTTCTGTTTCTGTTTGTTGCTATCCCCCGCCCCCTTTTAAAAGTTCTTGATATGAGGATCAACAGCATAGATGTCACAGTCAGACTGAGCTCCATAAGAGGGAGAGATTTCTGGGGTCACAAGAGCAGAAACTGGATGAACAGGACCTGTGTAAAAGGACTCAGCCCCAAAGCACACAGACGGCCTCAGTGCAAAGACCCTTCTCTGTTCTAAGACCACAAACAATTCACGAGTTTTTCCTTTTCACCTCTTAGCAGCCAGTTTATCTTTTCTACATTGTTAACTACAGATTATGAAATGTATACAATGGTATCTTGGTTAAAGTTTCATTAAAAATGAATGTTTGGGGCTTCCCTGGTGGCTCAGTGGTTGAGAATCTGCCTGCCAATGCAGGGCACACGGGTTTGAGCCCTGGTCTGGGAAGATCCCACAGGCTGCAGAGCAACTAGGCCCATGAGCCACAACTACTGAGCCTGCGCGTCTGGAGCCTGTGCTCCGCAACAAGAGAGGCCGCGATAGTGAGAGGCCCGCGCACCACGATGAAGAGTGGTCCCCGCTTGCCGCAACTAGAGAAAGCCCTCGCATAGAAACGAAGACCCAACACAGCCAAAAATAAATAAATAAATAAATAAATAATTTTAAAAAAAAACATTTGTCATGAATAAATTTGCAAATTATAAAAAAAATTAATGTTTGTCCTTTCTAATAATTGTGTCTTTTAACAAGAACTCTTTAATTTTTGTCTTTAATGGTCAAATTTTTAGTTCAAGGCATGGATGCATCTGCTTCTTGTCCTTAAAACTGAAGCGGGATAGATGATATTATTTTGGAAGAAAACAGCAAATTGCTGCCTAGAAGCCACTCAGATACAGATTGGGGATTGTCTACACAAAAAATGAGACAGTTGAGCTTCTTGAAGAGAAGCCCAGGGCATAATATTCTTTTAATTGACAACGTCATCATTCTTTATATTTATTAGGTTTTTGAATCACTGCTGAGACCTGGAGAGAAATGGACCAACTGCAGTCTTTTTCATCACAGGGTTGCTTTGGATTGTTTGAAACCAAGGACCCAAGAAATACCTCCCAATGAGAATTCAACACTGGAACAAGCATCAAAGCAGGAACTTCCTTTCAAAATGCTCGCAAAGATCATCAGCTTGCTATCATTTACACAGCCTGGCCAGGCAAACTGGCAACAAGTAACACCTTCTTCTGGACCCATTATTCTGAAGACATGGAGATAACAGCGGAAACTGCAGTTACATCAAACTGTCTCATTAAAATGAGATGACACATTCCACTGTGTTGCACATCTCCCTACAAAGAAAAACTGCTTGCAGAAAACACGCCAATTATATTCATTTTCTTGTGTTCATTAAACATTCAGGACTTACTGTTGTGTTCACTATTAGAATTTCATAAATGGATAAACACCTACAATGATCATAATCCGTGGAAACCATTCTAAGAGCTCTGAAGTTTCAGTATGGGCTGTAAATATAAAATAATCAAAATGCACCACATTTTCTGGCATTCAGGTTAACACTAGAATTATATAATCAGGTGAAAAGGTAGACGAATTTTATTTTCACATTAAAAAATATAGAGACCAATTCATGGAATGAGAGTTATTTATTCTGTGAAGCTAAATGGGAAAAGGAGATACCTCATCTCTCAAAAGAAACTTTTAATCTCACCAACACCAGGATATCAAAATTTCTATGTTGGTTTGCTACATTTGTGCAAAAGGAATGGATGAGGGTTCAGCTGACGTTATAGCCCTGAGCTCTGAAAGTCTGCCATACTGTTCCCCTTTCCTCTATAATAGTCCATTAAATATATATGGAATTTTGAAACACAGAGAGAATCTGCAAGTAAAATGATTCCACTTCAAAATGAACTCTTCCAAGTTTCCCAAATTCCTTAAACTGTTTTTGCCTTTGATCCTCACTGACTCCAAACCAAAGTAACATGCCGGGAAGCAAAACACCTCAAAGTCAAGTTTTCACCACGTTCACTTGTTCAAGAATTTTTCTCTGATTTCCCACAGGTCCTTTGCTCATAGGTAGTCCCAACCCTTCCTTCCAGGTGACTTCCATGGGGCTCCCAGTAGTAACGCAGGCAGCCCGGCAGCAGGAGCACTTGTTACTGGTGGCCTCCCGGGACCCGCCAGCCCAGCCCCGGTGATCGGCGTGGGGATCCGGGCCTCCCCAGGACCAGGCTCTGATGCTTCCAAGCTGCCTTCCCCGCTGGTAAGTTTAAAGCACGTGGATACAGGAGCCGTGCGTGAATCCTGTGATGTGACGTGTGTCATCACAAAAGCAGGCTCCCGATTCCCGATCACTGCGACACCGCAGCGGGGAGACTACAGCAGCCCGTGAAAGGGGCTCTCACCTTCCGGGAGGGAAATAATAGGATGTATCTGGGTCGGGGAACAAAGGCCACGGTTCTGTGGATTTTATATGGGAATGGCTATATGTAGTCATTTATCACAAATTCACAAGTTTCTTCCCCATGTCCTCAAACAAGCCATCCAAGTCATCCAAAGATCGATCGGGTTCACCTTCCAGGTGCACTCCGTCCCCCCTACCGTCCCCCGTGCCCCAGCACTGCCCCCCTCCCCCCCACCCCGAGGTTACGAGATCACCGTCTGATTCTGAGCCTGGACTGTCAGCCTGCCTCCTCAAGGCACCTGCGGGAGCCCCTGGGACAGGAGATTCATCTCTTACCCCTCTCTCCACCAAAGCCCTCCTGTGGCCGCCCACTACCCTTAGCATAAAAGTCAGGACCCTTACGTGATCTAGAAGCACCGTAAGAGCTACAAGCTCCCCCCTCTCAGACCTGGCATCTCACCTCCCTTGTAGACACTCCTGCCTTGGTTCTGGCTTTGAGGTACATACCGAGGTTGCTTTTGCCACAGGTCTTTTCACTCTCTGTTCTCCGTGCCTGGATCACTCTTGCCTGATACCTGAAAATGACTGATTTCATCGGGTAATTTTTAATCATCTATCCTGAGAAGGCTGCCCCCTACCCCCTGTATTTCCCTTTAGTCAGCTCTATTTTACCTTATCATCTATCACAACCTTACATTATTCTGAGTATTGTGTTATTTCTTTATTTTCTGCCTTTCATTCCAAAATGTGAAAGGGACAAAATTTGGGGCTTTCTTTGCCCGAAATACACTGTAATTCAAGTGCCCCCATGAGTGATCGGCTCATGAGGGATGCCCAATATGTGTGTTCAATGAAGAATGAATTAATAAATGGACACAGAAAGCTCAAAAAAGATAAGAACAAAACAATAATTGATGAATTTGGTGACATGGAAGTTACCAGTGTCCTACAGGAAAGTAGCTTCATTGCTTGAGCTGCATAAAAATTTTAAGTTAAGTAAAGTAATTGTAAGTTAAAGTAAGGCAAAATTCTCCATTTACGGAAAGACAACTTGTAGGAATGTTTAATAATCATGTGCAGTATATGGATAATCAAATGAGAAGCAAAGAAATAAAAATGAAATTCTTCTAAGAGATTTGCCAGCAAACAGCAGTAGAATTGCCTGTAAGCCTTAGAAGGGGACCACAGGTAAAGAGGGAATGTGGAGCTTTTGTGTGCTTGCTTGCTTTTTTTTTTCCGCTGCACCATGTGGCTTGCAGGATCTTAGTTCCCCGACTAGGGATTGAACCCGAACTTTCGGCAGTGAAAGCACCAAGTCCTAACCACTGGACCACCAGGGAAGTCCCTATGCTTGCTTTTTTTAATCCTTGTAGAAACTTAAATTTGTTTATATACTCAAGTAAATAAGTAAACAGATAGAGAAAGGCTTAAGATACTGCACTGAGCAATAATTATTAGAGCAAGGATTACAGAGATGGGATGTCTGGAGTCTAGAACCCAAGATGAGGGACTGGAGTTTATAAGAGAGAATGATGAGGGCTCTGCTGATAATAATAGTAACAGTGACAATCGCAGTGATTATGTGGCAGACTGACCAGGTGTTTCACAAGCGTTAGTTAAACTGATAACTCAGCAAGTTAGTAAACAGAGCATCAGAGGGAACACAAGGATGGCTTCCACTTTCTCTGTGAAGAAGCCGAAGCATTCACCCAAGGAACAAAACGAAGGTGGGAAAACAGGAAGCTTAATAAGAAGAGATCGTTTTACAACCACAGAACTCACAGAACAATTCCCAGAATGTGTGTATGGTCTACACCCTCGGGGGACATCAATTCTTATAGCCACACAAGCCTCCGGATGCAGAAGGAATAGACTTTAGTCTTAAATATATTAATAAATAGCTGTGTGACTCCACAAGTGAGTCAACAGGTACCAACTGTGGCAGCGAAAACTGGGGGCTCAGACATCACTAGGCGAAAACCCAGCTCCTGGCTCGGCCACGGCTGCTTGTGTGGACTTCGTAATTCACGTAAACTACCTGAGTTTCAGTGTCTTTACCTGTAAAATGAGGACAAGACAGTACCTACCAAATAAAGCAACACACGTAAAGGGCCTACAGATTTCCTAGTAAACTTAGCAATAAATATTTAGGCATTGTTTTTCCTATGATACTCAACCTGACCCACATCATCACCATTTCCATAATCATAAAAATCACTGCCTTATATTTAGAATGCAGGATTGAATTAAGTTGTCTCTAAAGAACTTTCCAGATCCAAAATCATTCTTTCTTCTAGTTGCAAACCTTATACACGTATCAGTGGACCTAATGCTAAAACAAGAAGGGACCCCAGAGAAATGATGAGGCCTGTACTCTGTTCCCACAAGTGTGTTAGCTTCTTATCTTTGTCATCAAAGCACAAACATTATAAATAATTATGTGTTGCGCCTACGACTTAATACAACTCATGTAGTGTCTTTAATATAAAACAGGCAAAATCCCTCTAACTTTACTGAGACCCCACAGTCTGGAGGAATTTTTTATAATCATCTGGAAACTCCAGTCAGTGGTCCCTGTGTCTCACATGCTACAATTTCATCCGTGAGAAGTATGCAAAGTGCCTCCAGTGGGAATGAAATACGCGCCACATTCGGGTATGTGCGTTCTGGGAGGTTGCTGGTCCTTAGGGCACAAGACACCACAACATGCTCAGGGGAGGCGCCCAGTGGACCAGCTCTCCGACAGCTGTCTGTAATCCTGTGTTGGTAGCCAACGTAAAACTTGGTCATGACCATGACTCCACTACATACGTCTATGATTTTCCACCATGAATGTCACCCTCAAATTTTCTTGAGAGTAGATTTCAAATACATTTACCACTGGGATAATGCTAGCTACGACCGCACAGCTTAAAATGTCAGCGTCTTAATATAAGTTTGTTCCTTGGATGACCTTTCACATGGCGATTCTGGTACCAAGTTCCTTATTCCCTGTGGGTCTACCACACCCAAGGCCTTAGAATGACTGCCTTTAGTCCCTGGGCAGGAATGAGAGAGGAAGCGGTCACGCCCACTCCTGAACCGTCTCTAATGTGACAGACCTTACTTCTAGCTGGGTCTACTCACAGGAGCTCCTCACGTGACCTCACGAAGAGGACCAGTGTGAAATGCTGCTGAAAACTGTGTACCTGCCAGGGCAGCCATTTCCGGGCAACTGTCTACCCCACGGAAGGGACGGGCGCCCCTCTGCTGTGTGGTCCATGGTCTCTGCCCACAGATGAACATCAGTGAATTCAACTTACACATTCAAAATCACAATGGGAAGAGAGAAAATAAATAGGAAGCATAGAGTTCCATATTTTGACAATAGGCTGAACATTGAAAATGGTTTTCAAAGTATTTTAAAGAAATCTAAAGGAAATATTTAAGTAAAATAAATCAGGAATCTAGGAACACAAACCATTCACTGAATACAGTGGCACATGACTCTACATTCCCTAATTATCTACATGAGTCAGCTACAAGAAAAAAGGCTTTCTACAAAGTTTAAAAATTAATATGCTCCAGCCTCACCCAGAAATACTACAGTCTCTCTGCCAACGCTTGGCTAACAAGAGGTTCCGCTGTAATTTACCCAAAACGTTTAATTTTTAAATAAAATCTTGGTACTACAAAGTTCGGGTGTAAGATTTAAAATATCATAATGAGGGTTTCCCTGGTGGCGCAGTGGTTGAGAATCTGCCTGCCAATGCAGGGGACACGGGTTCGAGCCCTGGTCTGGGAAGATCCCACATGCCGCGGAGCAACTAAGCCCGTGAGCCACAACTACTGAGCCTGCGCGTCTGGAGCCTGTGCTCCGCAATGAGAGGCCGCGATAATGAGAGGCCCGCGCACCGCGATGAAGAGTGGCCCCCACTTGCCGCAACTAGAGAAAGCCCTCGCACAGAAACGAAGACCCGACACAGTCATAAATAAATAAATAAATAAAAATTTAAAAAAATATATCATAATGAAAATTAAATGAATTCATAGCTGAACTGGAAATCTCAGTATTAATCATCATATTAAATTCTCTAAAATGCTAAGAAATAAAATTATTTAAAGAGGGAACTATTTAGAATAAGAAATATTCATTTGATGAGGAAATTACCAAAACGAGAAACATGTAAAACAGTAATTAGTTTCATCAGAGCACCTCTCCATCAAATACCAACTGCTTTAAAAATAATAGGTCTAGGAGATTAACCAAGATGGCGGAGTAGAAGGACGTGCTCTCACTCCCTCTTGCGAGAGCACCAGAATCACAACTGGCTGCTGGACAATCATTGACAGGAAGACCCTGGACTTCACCAAGGAGGACACCCCACGTCCAAGGACAGAGGAGAAGCCACAGTGAGACGGTAGGAGGGGCTCAATCAGAGTAAAATCAAATCCCATAACTGCTGGGTGGGTGACTCACAGACTGGCGAACACTTATACCACAGAAGTCCACCCACTGGAGTGAAGGTTCTGAGCCCCACCTCAGGCTTCCCAACCTGGGGGTCCGGCAAAGGGAGGAGGAATTCCTAGAGAATCAGACTTTGAAGTCTAGTGGGAATTGATTGCAGGACTGTGACAGGACTGGGGGAAACAGAGACCCCACTCTTGGAGGGCACACACAAAGTAATGTGTGCATCGGGACCCAGGGGAAGGAGCAGTGACCCTGGGGGAGACTGAACCAGACGTACCTGCTGGTGTTGGGGGGTCTCCTGCAGAGGCGAGTGGTGGCTCTGTTTCACCGTGGGGATAAGGACACTGGCAGCAGAGGTCCTGGGGAGTTCTCCTTGGCGTGAGCCCTCCCAGAGTCTGCCATTAACCCCACCAAAGAGCACGGGTAGGCTCCAGTGTTGGGTTGCCTCAGGCAAAACAACCAACAGGGAGGGAACCCAGCCCCACCCATCAACAGTCAAGTGGATTAAGGTTTTACTGGGCTCTGATCGCCACAGCAACAGGGAGGGAACCCAGCCCCACCCATCAACAGTCAAGTGGATTAAGGTTTTACTGAGCTCTGACCGCCACAGCAACAGTCATCTCTACCCACCACCAGAGCCTCCCATCAAGCCTCTTAGATAGCCTCAACCACCAGAGGGCAGACAACAGAAGCAAGAAAAACTACAATCCTGCAGCCTGTGGACCAAAAACCACAGTTACAGAAAGACAGAGAAGATGAAAAGGCAGAGGGCTATGTACCAGATGAAGGAACAAGAAAAAACCCCAGAAAAACAACTAAATGAAGTGGAGATAGGCAACCTTCCAGAAAAAGAATTCAGAATAATGATAGTGAAGATGATCCAGGACCTCGGAATAAGAATGGAGGCAAAGATTGAGAAGATGCAAGAAATGATTAACAAAGACCTAGAAGAATTAAAGAACAAACAAACAGAGATGACCAATACAATAACTGAAATGAAAACTACACTAGAAGGAATCAATAGCAGAATAACTGAGGCAGAAGAACGGATAAGTGACCTGGAAGACAGAATGGTGGAATTCACTGCTGCGGAACAGACTAAAGAAAAAAGAATAAAAAGAAATGAAGACAGCCTAAGAGACCTCTGGGACAACATTAAACGCAACAACATTCGCATTATAGGGGTCCCAGAAGGAGAAGAGAGAGAGAAAGGACCAGAGAAAATATTTGAAGAGATTATAATCGAAAACTTCCCTAACATGGGAAAGGAAATAGCCACCCAAGTCCAGGAAGCGCAGAGAGTCCCATACAGAATAAACCCAAGGAGAAACACGCCGAGACACATAGTAATCAAAGTGGCAAAAATTAAAGACAAAGAAAAATTATTGAAAGCAGCAAGGGAAAAACGACAAATAACATACAAGGGAACCCCCATAAGGTTAACAGCTGATTTCTCAGCAGAAACTCTGCAAGCCAGAAGGGAGTGGCATGAAATACTTAAAGTGATGAAAGGGAAGAACCTACAACCAAGATTACTCTACCCAGCAAGGATCTCATTTAGATTTGATGGAGAAATCAAAAGCTTTACAGACAAGCAAAAGCTAAGAGAATTCAGCACCACCAAACCAGCTCTACAACAAATGCTAAAGGAACTTCTCTAAGTGGGAAACACAAGAGAAGAAAAGGACCTACAAAAACAAACCCAAAACAATTAAGAAAATGGTCATAGGAACATACATATCGATAATTACCTTAAACGTGAATGGATTAAATGCCCCAACCAAAAGACATAGACTGGCTGAATGGATACAAAAACAAGACCCATATATATGCTGTCTACAAGAGACCCACTTCAGACCTAGGGACACATACAGACTGAAAGTGAGGGGATGGAAAAAGATATTCCATGCAAATGGAAATCAAAAGAAAGCTGGAGTAGCTATACTCATATCAGATAAAATAGACTTTAAAATAAAGAATGTTACAAGAGACAAGGAAGGACACTACATAATGATCCAGGGATCAATCCAAGAAGAAGATATAACAATTATAAATATATATGCACCCAACATAGGAGCACCTCAATACATAAGGCAACTGCTAACAGCTCTAAAAGAGGAAATCGACAGTAACACAATAATAGTGGGGGACTTTAACACCTCACTTACACCAATGGACAGATCATCCAAAATGAAAATAAATAAGGAAACAGAAGCTTTAAATGACACAATAGACCAGATAGATTTAATTGATATATATAGGACATTCCATCCAAAAACGGCAGATTACACGTTCTTCTCAAGTGCACACGGAACATTCTCCAGGATAGATCACATCTTGGGTCACAAATCAAGCCTCAGTAAATTTAAGAAAATTGAAATCATATCAAGCATCTTTTCTGACCACAACGCTATGAGATTAGAAATGAATTACAGGGAAAAAAACGTAAAAAAGACAAACACATGGAGGCTAAACAATACGTTACTAAATAACCAAGAGATCACTGAAGAAATCAAACAGGAAATAAAAAAATACCTAGAGACAAATGACAATGAAAACACGACGACCCAAAACCTATGGGATGCAGCAAAAGCGGTTCTAAGAGGGAAGTTTATAGCCATACAAGCCTACCTAAAGAAACAAGAAAAATCTCAAGTAAACAATCTAACTTTACACCTAAAGAAACTAGAGAAAGAAGAACAAACAAAACCCAAAGTTAGCAGAAGGAAAGAAATCATAAAGATCAGAGCAGAAATAAATGAAATAGAAACAAAGAAAACAATAGCAAAGATCAATAAAACTAAAAGTTGGTTCTTTGAGAAGATAAACAAAATTGATAAGCCATTAGCCAGACTCATCAAGAAAAAGAGGGAGAGGACTCAAATCAATAAAATCAGAAATGAAAAAGGAGAAGTTACAACAGACACCGCAGAAATACAAAACATCCTAAGAGACTACTACAAGCAACTTTATGCCAATAAAATGGACAACCTGGAAGAAATGGACAAATTCTTAGAAAGGTATAACCTTCCAAGACTGAATCAGGAAGAAACAGAAAATATCAACAGACCAATCACAAGTAATGAAATTGAAACTGTGATTAAAAATCTTCCAACAAACAAAAGTCCAGGACCAGATGGCTTCACAGGTGAATTCTATCAAACATTTAGAGAAGAGCTAACACCCATCCTTCTCAAACTCTTCCAAAAAATTGCAGAGGAAGGAACTCTCCCAAACTCATTCTATGAGGCCACCATCACCCTGATACCAAAACCAGACAAAGACACTACAAAAAAAGAAAATTACAGACCAATATCACTGATGAATATAGATGCAAAAATCCTCAACAAAATACTAGCAAACAGAATCCAACAACACATTAAAAGGATCATACACCACGATCAAGTGGGATTTATCCCAGGGATGCAAGGATTCTTCAATATACGCAAATCAATCAATGTGATACACCATATTAACAAATTGAAGAATAAAAACCATATGATCATCTCAATAGATGCAGAAAAAGCTTTTGACAAAATTCAACACCCATTTATGATAAAAACTCTCCAGAAAGTGGGCATAGAGGGAACCTACCTCAACATAATAAAGGCCATATATGACAAACCCACAGCAAACATCATTCTCAATGGTGAAAAACTGAAAGCATTTCCTCTAAGATCAGGAACGAGACAAGGATGTCCACTCTCACCACTATTATTCAACATAGTTCTGGAAGTCCTAGCCACGGCAATCAGAGAAGAAAAAGAAATAAAAGGAATACAAATTGGAAAAGAAGAAGTAAAACTGTCACTGTTTGCGGATGACATGATACTATACATAGAGAATCCTAAAACTGCCACCAGAAAACTGCTAGAGCTAATTAATGAATATGGTAAAGTTGCAGGTTACAAAATTAATGCACAGAAATCTCTTGCATTCCTATACACTAATGATGAAAAATCTGAAAGAGAAATTATGGAAACACTCCCATTTACCATTGCAACAAAAAGAATAAAATACCTAGGAATAAACCTACCTAGGGAGACAAAAGACCTGTATGCAGAAAACTATAAGACACTGATGAAAGAAATTAAAGATGATACCAACAGATGGAGAGATATACCATGTTCTTGGATTGGAAGAATCAACATTTTGAAAATGAGTATACTACCCAAAGCAATCTACAGATTCAATGCAATCCCTATCAAATTACCAATGGCATTTTTTACGGAGCTAGAACAAATCATCTTAAAATTTGTATGGAGACACAAAAGACCCCGAATAGCCAAAGCAGTCTTGAGGCAAAAAAATGGAGCTGGAGGAATCAGACTCCCTGACTTCAGACTATACTACAAAGCTACAGTAATCAAGACAATATGGTACTGGCACAAAAACAGAAACATAGATCAATGGAACAAGATAGAAAGCCCAGAGATTAACCCACGCACCTATGGTCAACTAATCTATGACAAAGGAGGCAAAGATATACAATGGAGAAAAGACAGTCTCTTCAATAAGTGGTGCTGGGAAAACTGGACAGCCACATGTAAAAGAATGAAATTAGAATACTCCCTAACACCATACACAAAAATAAACTCAAAATGGATTAGAGACCTAAATATAAGACTGGACACTATAAAACTCTTAGAGGAAAACATAGGAAGAACACTCTTTGACATAAATCACAGCAAGATCTTTTTCGATCCACCTCCTAGAGTAATGGAAATAAAAACAAAAATAAACAAGTGGGACCTAATGAAACTTCAAAGCTTTTGCACAGCAAAGGAAACCATAAACAAGACGAAAAGACAACCCTCAGAATGGGAGAAAATATTTGCAAATGAATCAACGGACAAAGGATTAATCTCCAAAATATATAAACAGCTCATTCAGCTCAATATCAAAGAAACAAACACCCCAATCCAAAAATGGGCAGAAGACCTAAATAGACATTTCTCCAAAGAAGACATACAGACGGCCACGAAGCACATGAAAAGATGCTCAACATCACTAATTATTAGAGAAATGCAAATCAAAACTACAATGAGGTATCACCTCACTCCTGTTAGAATGGGCATCATCAGAAAATCTACAAACAACAAATGCTGGAGAGGGTGTGGAGAAAAGGGAACCCTCTTGCACTGTTGGTGGGAATGTAAATTGATACAGCCACTATGGAGAACAGTATGGAGGTTCCTTAAAAAACTAAAAATAGAATTACCATATGACCCAGCAATCCCACTACTGGGCATATACCCAGAGAAAACCGTAATTCAAAAAGACACGTGCACCCGAATGTTCATTGCAGCACTATTTACAATAGCCAGGTCATGGAAGCAACCTAAATGCCCATCAACAGACGAATGGATAAAGAAGTTGTGGTACATATATACGATGGAATATTATTCAGCCATAAAAAGGAACGAAATTGAGTCATTTGTTGAGACGTGGATGGATCTAGAGACTGTCATACAGAGTGAAGTAAGTCAGAAAGAGAAAAACAAATATCGTATGTTAATGCATGTATGTGGAACGTAGAAAAATGGTACAGATGAGCCAGTTTGCAGGGCAGAAGTTGAGACACAGATGTAGAGAATGGACATATGGACACCAAGGGGGGAAAACTGCGATGAGGTGGGGATGGTGATGTGCTGAATTGGGCGATTGGGATTGACATGTATACACTGATGTGTATAAAACTGATGCCTAATAAGAACCTGCAGTATAAAAAAAACAAACAAAACAACTAATACTAAACTTTCATTGGGTTATTTGTATGGAAATATGTTAATATAAATGTTTCAGACATTACATGAAATTTCTAAAAATCTTATATTTGTATTTGTATGGAAATATGTATGGAAATATGTTAATATAAATGTTTCAGACATTACATGAAATTTCTAAAAATCTTATATTTGTATTTGTATGGAAATATGTATGGAAATATGTTAATATAAATGTTTCAGACATTACAGGAAACGTCTAAAAATCTTATATGTTCTGGTATAATGTTATAAGTAATAATCCTAGTTATTACTTTAAAATGTATATCTCAGAAATAACTAATTTTCTTGTCAACTGCATTATTATGAACTTTCATCAAATCTTTAACCATGGTCATTTTTAAGTCTTTTGTCATTTACAGACAGTTCTGGGTGTACTCTGATGATTTTGCAAATATGTTCCTATAAAAGAGTTTCATCTTCAAGAAATTCATGGAAAAGACTCTGACAAGTACAGGTTTCTGGTAACTGACTGTACTGCTGAACTGAATGAATAAGCATTTTCAGAACTCTAATGAAAAACTGATGAACTCATAAAAGTGCTAACAAAAGATCAAGATGAAAAAAAAGAAATTAATTACATGGGACTGAGTGAACTGATGAGGATGAGTATAATTTTTGTGACTTTCTGTCTGAATTAAAAAAAAAAAAAATCCCACAAGGACTCAGAGGAAAAGAATATACAAATCAATTTTCACTGCAAAGTAAAGGAGCTGTTACAGTGGAGGATTACTGGACTGAATGTCAATATTATGACATAGTATAAGTGTGTTTCATGTTTGGTAATTGCAATCATTGTTGCTTTTGTTGTGGTCATCCATGTACAATGCTTGGTGTCAGTCTATCTATCTCTTGTAAAAATAAAATACAGTGTGTGTGTGTGTGGAAAAAAAAAAAAAAATATATGCCATACACACATTCAAAAAAGAGAAATATTTAAAATTTCAGAGGTAAAGGGGAAACTAAAAATCATTTAGTCACCCTGGGTTCCCATGCTGAGAAATCCAAAGTAGGCTTCAAAGGACTACAAACCACCCAAAATTGATTGCAAAATTTTATGTACAGGTATATTTTTATGGAAAGAAGGTCCATCCACAGCTTTCAATACATTCTCAAAGAGGTTTGTGATCCAAACTTTTTCTGTACACATCCAAGTCTGGATAAGGTTCTTCCCGTAAGGTTAGGCTCCATAGCAATCTGTACATTCATCATCATACTGTACTGTACTGTATAATAACTACCCAGTAATTTGTCTCCCTCCTACCAGATAAATTGTAGAAACAGAGCAGAAAGCATCTCTGCTTCGTTCATGGCTATATTCCCAGTATTCTGCCTGGTGTCTGTCATGTAATCAATAACCATTTCTTGAATAAATGAATCAATCATTCATTTGCATAATTAAAATTGGGCCAACTTTTAAAAAGTGCTTTCTAAATAAATATTCCAATTACATACCCTTAGTCAATAAGAACTTATAATTCAATTAAAATAAACTTATATTGAAGATAACCTTTCCAGAATATATTAAGTTACAGAGCACGTCTTCCATAAAACTTCTTTGTAGTCACTCAGTAGTATAAGGTTTCCCAGCAGATAGGGACTTCAACAAGGACACTGAAAGCCTGCTTAACTGAATGAAATTTTGACGGCTTACAATTGGTGTAATCTGTAAATTAAACATATGACATGATCTCACATAAAATAACTAAAACCCTAATCTTAAAGGTATTTTCAAAATAAAACCTTAGAAGAGAAAAAAAAAAAAAAAAAAAAAATAATAGGTCTAATTAATAGAGAATGAGTAAATGATGCACATTTTGTTACTGTTTAAATATCTAACACATACTTTCTAGTGTTGTGACCTTTTTACTAAACCTTTTTTATTAAACCTTCTTATCTTGTAATAAAACTGTCCTCCTGTTTGAAAAAAAAAAAAAAGCTGCAGGTCCAAAAAATGTTATTGGTTCGGTCAAATTTCTTTAATTCACCACTATGTTTGTATCATGTTTCACCGTGTTACAACTTGGAAGGGAATGACTGATATTAAACCACCAATCCATCCATTTTTAAAGACACACACACATTTCTTCTTGAAACTGAAAAGAGATTAAAAAAAAAACAACACCTTTATTTTATTAGAGCAGTTTAAGGTCCACAGAAAAACTGAGAAGGTGCAGAGACTTCCTGTAGACCCTCTCCCCCTCCCCCCAAGCACAGCCTCCCCATTATCAACATCCCCACCTAGTGGTCCGTTTGTTACAGGTGAGGAACCTATATCAGTACACAAAGTCCATGGTTTACATCAGGGTTCGCTATTGGTGTTGTACACTTTGTGGGTGTGGACACGCGAATAATAACCTGTATCCACCATTATACTGTCATACAGAGTAGTTTCACGGCCCTAAAAGTCCTCTGTGCTCCACCTATTCATCCCTCCCCCCTTCCCCCCTTCCCCCCCAACCCCGGCAACCACTGATCTTTATATTGTTTCCATAGTTTTTGCCCTTTCCAGAATGTCATATAGCTGGAATCACACAGAATGCCATCTTTTTAGACCGACTTCTAAATATCAGCTTAATAATATCCATTTCAGATTCCTTCATTATCTTTTCAGAGCTTGAGAGCTCATTTCTTTTTAGTGCTGAATAACAGTCCACAGGCTGGATGCTCCCCACGTTATCTACCCATCACCTGCCAAAGGACATCTGGGTTGCTTCCATGTTTCCGCAACTGTGAAAAGAGCTGCGATAAACATGCCTGTGCGCAGGTTTTTTTGTGGACATACATTTTCAGCTCAACTGGGTAAATACCAAGGAGTGTGATGGCTGAAACACCTGGTTAGGATATATTTATTTATGCAAGAAACTGCCAAACCGTATTTCAAAGTGGCTGCACCAATCTGCATTCCCACCAGCAGGGATGGGAGTTCCTGCCTCTCCACATCCTCCCCAGGCTTCAATGCTGTCAGTGCTGTGAATTTCCGCCATTCTAACGGGTGTGGAGTGGAATCTCGTTGTTGTTTTAATTTGCATTTCCCTGATGGCGTAGGATGTGGAGCATCTTTTCTTCTGCTTATTGTCATCTATACAACTTCTTTGGTGAGGTATCTGTTAAGGTCTACGGTACATTTTTAAATTCAGGTAATTTGTTTTGTTATTATTGAGTTTTAAGAGTTCTTTGCATATTTTGGATAACAGTCCTTTATCAGATGTGTCTTTTCCAAGTATTTTTTTCAGTCTGTGCCTTGTCTTCTCATTCTCTTGACATTGTCTTTTGCAGAAGTTTGTACTTGTAATGCAGTCCACCTTATCCTTTATTTCTTTCATAGATTGTCTTTGATGTTATATAAGTGCCGTACCTAAGGTCGTCTAGGTTTCTCCTTTGTTATCTTATAGGAATGTAATAGTTTTGTGTTTTCCATTAGATCTGTGGTCCATTACGAGTTTATTTTTGTGAAAGATATAAGGTCCATGCCTACATTCATTTTTTGCATGTGGATGTCCAGTTGTTCCAGCACAATTTGTTGAAAAGACCATCTTTGCTCCTTTGTTAAAGATTAGCTGACTACCTTTATGTGGGTCTACTACAGGGTTCTCTATTCTGTTCCACTGATCTATTTGTCTATTCTTTCCCTGATACCACCCTGTCTTGATTACCGCAGCTTTATTCTAAGTCTTGACATCAGGTACTGTCAGGCCTTCTACTTTGTCCTTCTCCTTCAGTATCCTGTTGGCTATTCTGGGTCTTTTGCTTCTCCACATAAAGTTAGAATCGGTTGGTCATATCCACAAAATAACTTGCTGGGATTTTGACTGGAAATGAATTGAATCTGTAGATCAAGTTGGGAAGAACTGACATCTTGACAATATCAAGTCTTCTTACACATGAACATGGAATATCTATTTATTTTGTTCTTCTTTGATTTCTTTCAACACTTTTGTAGATTTCCTCATATACATATTATACTCATTTTGTTAGGTTATTCCTTAAGTATTTCATTTTGGGGGCACCAATGTTAATGGTACTGTTTTCTTTATACTGAGATATAACTTATAGATAATACTGTGTAAGTTGAAGGTACACAATGAATTGATTTGATACATTTTATATACTGAAACACGATTGCCACTGAAACTTTCATACCTCTATACATCATGAAACTATCATTTCTTGTTTGTGGTAAAAATTTTTAAGATCTAGTCTTTCAGCAATTTTGAAGTACATAACACAGTACTGTTGACAGTAATCACTAAGTGGTACATTCAGTCTCCAAGACTCATTCATCTTCTAGTTTCAAGTTTGCACCCTTGAACCAACATCTCCCCAAGTTCTCCCAACTGCCGGCCCCTGGGAACCACCATTCTATGCTCTGTTTCTATGATTTCAACTTTGTTAGATTCCACATATAAGTGATATCATGCAATATTTGTCTTTCTCAGTCTGGCTTATCTCAATAAGCATAATGCCCACAAGATCCCTTCATATTGTTGCAAATGGCAGGATTTCCTTCTTTCTTATGGTTGAATAATATCTCATTGTGTATATATATGCCACAATGTCTTCATCCATTCATCCACTGATGGACACTTAGGTTGTTTCCATATCTTGGTTATTGAGAATAATGCTGCAATAAACATGGAAATATATATATCTCTTCAAACTCCTGTTTTCATTTCCTTTGGATACATACCCAGGAGTGGGATTGCAGGATAATATGGTAGATCTATTTTTAATTTTTTGAGGAACCTCCATACTGTTTTCCACAGTGGCTGGACCAGTTTACATTCCCACCCACAGTGTCCGAGGGTTCCCTTTTCTCCACATCGTCACCAACACTTGTTATTTGTTGTCTCTTTGATAACAGATACTCTGACAGGTATGAGTTGCTATCTCATTATGGTTTTGATTTGCATTTCCCTGATTAATAGTGATGCTGAGCATCTTATGTGTCTACTGACCATCTGTATGTCTTCTTTGAAAAAATGCCTAGACAGCTCCTCTGCCTATTCTTAAATCAGATTGTTTGTTTTTTTGTTATTGACTTGTATGAGTTCTTTATATATTTTGGATAACAACCCCTTATCTGATATGTGGTTTGCAAATATGTCTCCCATTTTGTAGGTTGCCTTTTCATTTAGTTGATGGTTTCTTTTCCTGTGCAGAAGCTTCTTAGGTTGGTGTAGTCCCATTTTTGCTTTCATTGCTTTTGCCTTTTGTGTCATATGCGAAATATCATTGCCGAGACCAATTCAAGGAGCTTCTTCCCTGTTTTCTTCCTGGAGTTCTACAGTATCTGATCTATGTTTAATTAATACAGTTTGAGTTAATTTTCGTAAGTGGTCCGGTATCATTTTCTGTATGTGGTTATCCAGTTTCCCCAGAACCATTTATTGAAGAAACTGTCCTTTCTCCATTGAGTGTTTTTGACTCCTTTGTCAAATATTAGTTGACTATGTATGCAGGGGTTCATTACTGGGCTCTCTGTTCTGTTCCATTGGTCTATATGTCCATGTTTACATCAGTACCATGCTGTTTTAATTACTATAGCTTTGAAGTACAGTTTGAAATTAGGAAGCATGATACCTCTGGCTTTGTTCTTTTTCTCAAAATTGCTTTGACTATTTGGTGTCTTTTCTGGTTTCATACAAATTATAGAATTGCTTTTTCTATTTCTGTGAAAAACACCACTGGAATTCAATAGGGATTGCGTTGAATCTATAGATAGCTTTGGGTGTATGGACACATCAACAACATCAGTTCTTCTAATCCATGGAAGAACTTTAACGAAATTGTTAAAATGTTACTGTTTTTTTTAAATGTCAAATTCCACTTGTACATTTCTGGAATATAGCGATGAAATGACCTTTGTACCTTTGTTAACCTTGTATCCTTCAGCCTTGCTGTGATTGCTTATTAGTTCTAGCAGGGGTTTTTTTTGTCAATTCTTTCATATTTTCTGTATCAGATGACCATTTCATCTGCAAAGACAGTTTGATTTCTTCCTTCCCAATATGTATATGCTTATTTCCTTTTTGTTATTTTCAAATTAACTAGAACTTACCATATGATGTTGAAAAGAATTGGTGAGAGGGGAGAGCCTTGCTTTGTAACTGATCTTAGTGGGCGAACTTCAAGTTTCTCACCATTGAGTATGATGTTAGCTGTCAGTTTTTTGTAGATA
Source organism: Balaenoptera acutorostrata (assembly GCF_949987535.1). Lineage (NCBI taxonomy): Eukaryota > Metazoa > Chordata > Mammalia > Artiodactyla > Balaenopteridae > Balaenoptera > Balaenoptera acutorostrata. The sequence continues at coordinate 761,777 of NC_080069.1, forward strand.
TTTTTTATAAAGCAGAGAAAGTTCACCTCTAATCCTAGTTTACTGAGAGTTTTTATTATGAATGGGTGTTGGATTTTGTCAAATGCTTTTTTTGCATCTATTGATAGGATCATGTGATTTTATATAAACCAATTTAAAGTCAAGAATAAATCATAACAACTGAAAATTCTAAATTACTAATATTTAAACAGTATTTTGTACTGGCAAGGGTGTGATAAACAGGCACCAGCATATATTGCTTGAAGTAGAGAAACCGATACAATTTCTTTGTGGGGCGTTTGGCAACATCTGTCAAGATTTAAATATACTTTCCCTTTGACTTAGCAACTCAATTGTTAGGAATTTACGGTCAAAATATGCACACGTGGACACAAAGATGCACGCCACAGAGTGCGGTAAGTAACGGTATAAGAGGAACAGCTAGGACTAACCCTAATGTCCATCAATGAGATATTGGGTAAATAAACTGTGGTGCATACATGTCATGGATTTTTATGGCCATTCAAAGGAGTAAGATGCATATGCTGAGTTGCAAACGTGAAAAACATATTAAGTTAGTAAAACAAAGCACAACAACATGCATAAAACACTCCCATTAGGAGATAATTGTGTTTGTATGGATTTGTGTGTGTAGGAAGTTTCTGGAAGAGAAGGAGTGGACTGAGGGTTCTTGGGAGGGAGCATGCACTGTGTACTGCCTTTTCTATTTTTTAAAGGGGTTCCCTTCCCCCATGTTGTTTTCATAAGAGTTCAAAGAAAATGTTAAAGTTGGGGTCAATTATACCATTTTTGTACAGTATTTTCCTACATTTTTACATTTAACTAATAAACAGTCATCGTTTTTTTTCCAGTTCCTTCAAAATAGTAAATTATGACAATATAGAAATAGATTTCTATCTAGAAAAATAAGAATAATAGACAGTTTTAACCTCCTTATAGACAAAAGGATGGGATATTTGTTTAATGTAAAAAGTAGCTATTTGGCCTGTGTAATTCTCTCTCTTCCTATAATTCAGAAATCTGATTAACGTAATTGGACTTTGAATCTGAGACTCTTAATCCCCATCACTAAAGGACATGGGTTTAGGAGATCCTAAGATCCACCTAAAGTACATCCCTAAAACTTACCTTCTTCATGAATTACCCAGTTTTTCCTCTCTCCAAGGGCCTCACTATTCTCTGGTCTATTCTGCAAACTGTACTTCATCGAGCAATATTTGAATCTTCCTTCATTGCACTTTTCCCCAATTCTTACTCTTTTCCTTGTATAAGAGACTGTCAGGGAGCCAGAACGGATGGCAGAGAAAAGGGCTTGTGCATGAACGATCTCCTTCCGTTCCCCATGCCCGGGGCTGCCCACTGGGCTTCCAGCCCTCGGAAAGGACACAGAGGACATGCCCGAGGCCATCACAGGTGACTTTGCCAAGCAGTCCAGGAGGTCCTACGCACGGGGGACCCGCTCGTGTACTCTGGGCTTCCTGGTCTGAAGTCTCTCTTCACCGGGAACGGGGAAACAGGCAGCGGTAAACGACATGAACCAGAAAAATCATTGAAGGCAGCAAGGCTGTCCAAGTCGCAGCACCTAACAGCTCTCGGCAGCGCTGACGCCCGGCTCTTCCCTCTGAGCAGCCGTCCTCACATATTTCCCCACGTCCTCATCCTCTCCACCCTCAACAGCGACATCACGCACGTCCTCTTACACGAAGTAGACAGGAATCTTCATCTCCCACCCTCATGACGGGAGGCACCCAATGTTCTCACATACAACAGCAACTCAACCTTTACCTATTAAATACAAACACAAACAACTCTAATGCAGGGAGATTAAAAGTGTTTCTAACGTGCTATGCACACAGTCATAAAGGAGAGTTTGATTCTTCCTTGGGCTGGGAGGCATGTGGGAGAAAGCCGAATTGAGATTTCTCAATCGTTAATGTTTACTGAGTGCTTACACTGTGAAAAGAGCTGTACACAAATGATGTCTTTAATTCTCACAAAAACATAGATCGCATAATTATCACGTCTGTCTTACAAACAGGAAAACTGAGTCTTGGGGAGTTTAATGTGTTCAGAGTCATCCTCTATCAGACCTCAAAGCCAGCCAGTCTAGTTTCAAATTACACACCATTAACCATTAACGCTAAAAGCTTCTGCAGAGTGGAGAATATGCCAGAAAAACAAGGGAAGAGATGGGCAGAACATTTAACTAGGGAAAAACTCAGACATAATGAAAGTCTATGATTACAAAATACACAACATGTCTAGGAAAAAGTAGCAGTAGCTCACCCCTGTATTATGCCCGCCCACTTTAGATCAGGTACTGTTCTAATTGTTTTTGTATATTAACTCATTAATCCTTCAAACATCATCAGAAAGTACAAGTTTTCTCATTCCTTCTTGACAGAGGAAGAGACTGAAACACAGAGAGGTTAAGTGACTTGCCCAAGGTCACACAGCCAAGTAGAGGAGGCAAGACCATGAAGGCAGGCAGTCTGGCTCAGGCGTGCGTCCTGAAACATCCCTACAGAGAGCTCCCTGCCTGACAGGGCTGCCCCCTGCCCCAAGGGCTGGGAAGCTGCCAGGTCAGGTCAGAAGGGGCTGCCTGAGGATGTCAGACTTTCAACAGGAGGAAATAATATCACAGTAATGATATGAGTGCTGCACACTTAAAAAGTACTGTCAATGTTACTTAGTTCTATATTTGAGAAATGTGCTTTCTGTTTGTGTGATGGGGAACGTCTAAAGTAAAACTTGACCAAATCATGTGGACTGATCTAAACGGACAGTCTAACGAATTCAATTTTCTTCTTCTAAGCAATTCCCAAGTGGCTCTTGAGGCTGATATCAGAATAAAAGGAGAACCAAAGAACTGCATTTTCAGGAAGAAAGGATGTACATTAAAATATGCTGAGAAACTATATATCAGGCAGTCTTTAGCCAGAGATTTTCATAAAGGAATGTAGGACTGTTTTAAGATAAAATGAGTTATCTCCATAATGCTTAGAAGAATGCCTTGTTTATATAAATGCTTTATCAATATTAAACAGTATGTTACAAAAGACAACAAAATAATTAAGAGAATAAATTCTGGAACCTCAATGGCCAGGTTCAATGTCCAAATCTATCACTTGAGCAAATTCTATAAATTCTGTGTCTCAGCTTTTTCCATGAATAAAATGAGGTAATAACTGTAACCCACTTCACTTCACATCACTGTTGTGAGATTAAATTAGTTATGCATACATGTGTCTGTATGCAACTATATACATACATATACACACAAATATATATTTATTATATATAATATGTATATCTTTAGAAAAGTTCCAGACGTAAATGAAACACTATGAAGTTTAGCTATTATCTGTGTCTTAAAAAGAGGAATCAAACAACGTTACCCTAATTCACTGTAGTATTCAAAATACTATGACCTGTTTTTTAAATGCAATTAATATTAAAAAGTAATATGAGCTGTGGACTTTGGGGGACCCTGACGTGTCAGTGTAGGTTTACAATTGTAACAAATGTCCCATCTGATGGGGGTGGTGACAGTGGGAAAGCTGTGCACGTGTGGGGCAGGGGGCACGTGGGAAATTCTCTAACTTCTGTCCAATTTTGCTGTAAACCGAAAACTGCTCTAAAAAATAAAGTCTATTAAAAAAACAGTGTGCAAACGGTCTATATTCTAACCAAAGAGATTCATGGAGATACTCCATGAGTTACATAAACATCTGTCCATGAACACAATTAAAGTCCATTTATTATAAAAAAGGAATGCTTATATAAAAAAAGGTAGACATGATTTCAAATCTTCAATCTGCCCTATTTCTATCTCTCTCTGTCTCTCTCTCTCTCTCTCTCTGTTTATACGAGTAATCTCAGGCAGAATACCCAGAATCTCTCAGCTTCAGCATTTGTTTCTGTATAATGGGCACAATAATCTTTGGTATAAAGCACTAGGGTTGTTGTAAAAACTAAATCAATTTAAGGCACTTAGTGAAAAGCTTTGCACACGTTAAGTTTGAAATAAATGTTGGATTTCACTATCCCTAAGAACAATATCAATGTATGATACTGTTATTGATATTGATACCATAGAGGGTCATTACTTCAAAATAGTTATGGTAAGTTCAATTCAGTTTAAATATTTTTGGGACTCTGCTAAACTTACGCCTTGAGATTGAATCCTCCCATCATAAATATCTCAACAGTATAGCAATGGAAATATAAATACCATAGCCATGCATTTAATAATTACCCAAAGAAATTAGATCTTCTTTTAAATAAGGTCATTAAAACTATGAATTCCAAAAGTATACAGTTAAAATAGAGGATCTTTAGGATTCACTCTCTTTTGATATCTATTTTTGATAAGGAGCATTTTAAACTAGCTTCATCATTCTTTGATTGAATGCCTTCTTAGGAGGCCAAAAGCATTTCCTTATTGATTTTATTTTCAACCTTTGGTGTAAATGAAGCAGAAATTAACAGGGCTGGTTCTGTCCTATAACAACTTCTTCAACCTTGCTCCTTGCTTATTTTGCCAAACTATTTTTTTTTTTAATACCAGCAGCATCGATTGAAGCCCAAAACACTGATCTAGAAATAGAGCTAATTACCGGCAGATGTACAGGCAGCAAAGGAGCAAAAACCCTGGGCTCTGCTCACAATATGCAAACCCTGGACCCCTGTTCACAGCACACAAACACTATGGAACAAAACCCTTAGGTATCAGCATACTGGGAGCTTTTCCCCAGAGTAACAATGTGAAACAGGGGATCAGAGCCATACCTGGGAAGCCAGCACACACTTCGTATCAAACCCCTACACAACTGGCTACGTTGCCATCGTGGAAAATATGTTGCAGTCCATGTTCTTTCTCACTGTTCATAAAACTATTTGGTTTCACAGTGATGGAAACGAGAAGAGTAACAGAAAGCAGCACAAGAACAAAGGCTTCATGCTTGTCTGAGGCCAATTCTTCACAGAAAAAGCCATCAGGAGACAAACATCCAAACACATGACGTTAAACACGACATATTTGGAAGTTGACACAACGCTCTACGTCTGCAAAGCCAGCGTGAAGCACAGAGTGAGCTTTGGAAGCAGGCTGTTTCTCTGGTCAGAAGACAATTAATGTTATTGAAAGCACTAAGGAAGGAAATATTTACCAATTATCTGAGGTATTTGCAAATCTAAGGCGAGTACCTACCAGTTTCTTCAAACAGTTATGGACTAATCCCTCCCTCACAATTTCATATCTTCCTCACCCTTTTTTTCTGGCAATAACTTATTTGTTTCAATCATTCAATACATTTACTTTAAAGCATTTGTTGACTGACTTCTACGCCCTTCTCAGACCACCTTCAAAAAATAAGCACAGAAAACAACTTTTAGACTGAGGTCACCTAGACTAAGCAATTCAACTGATCAAACTACTCATTTTTTCCTCTAAATGTTCTGTAAATAACAGGTATTTTAATACACTCTTCAAGAAAAATATACACTAGCCAGTAAGCATGTCAGGTTCTGAGTCTAAAGTGGTGAATAAGACACAAACCCACATTCAGGAAATATCCAGTCAATTGAGGAGATGATGTTAGATGATGGGTGTCACAGGATGAGAAGTCCAGGGCACTAAGGTAACAGGGACAAGCGTGTGCTATCTAGTTGGGGGGGAAGCTTAGGAAGAACTCTTTGAAATAAGGCAAGGATTCATTTTTCTCTTACATGAGATCGAGGAAAGAAACAATAAGTTGTTCCTATAAATGAAAAACAGTAGGAATGTCTAACCTAAGCAATGTAAATGGCCGAAATTGATTAATTAAGCCCCTTTTCTCTGTTTCCATGCCTCACCCCCCCAAAACGCACACAATCCCCCAATGTAAGCTCTACGTTACTTATATTAGTCGATTATTTACATTACGAATCACACTGCATGGCAGCCCTCCTTCCCTAAGTGCTGTGTAAACGTTCCCTATGTGCTGACATCCTCAAAGCACGTCAAATATTAAGTTTATTTCTTCGGAAACTAGTTTTTTATTTACTGAATATAGTGTGTACTGAGTGCCATTTTTAAAGTCTCTATCGGAAACAGAAGTGGACTAAACACTATTTACAAAAACATTCCGCGATGCCCACCTCCGCAAAGCTCAGCCCTCACCCAGCGCACCACTGCAGCCCTGGCAGAGCTGGCCGTGGTCCTGATTCAGGACGCTCCACCTGCTTACGCTCAAATGTAGCTCTTGGCCTCTGAGGCAAGGTAGCAAGTATTTTGCAATTGAATAGTTTTATCAGTGTGTTTCTTGACTACAGAATTTGGGGGACTGACAGTCTTCTTTCATTTTGTACTCTCCTTTCAGTCCAAGCTGGCAGTGTTTCTGCTGATATAAGTTTCTTAAGAACTTTGTGGAACTCTCTTGTTTGTCACCAGGATTCACTGCATTAGACAAGAGGCTTGTTCATAGATATTTCTGAGATAATCTCTAATTTTGGCTTCTGCTGAGATGGCTTAAGGGGCCTAGGAGTCACACCCTAAGTCTTTTCAAAGAGCCTTTCTTAACTGAATTTTTCAAACCTGAAAATTTTACCTTCCTGCTGAATTAGCAAGACGTACAGCCACACACTTGGCTTTTTCTCTAGAGCACCCTCTCCTGAGTGTGACTCTCTTAATTTTAGCATCTTTTGCCATCTGGGTAGGCTTAGAAGTTCCCAGATCATTCAGTCCTGCTTTTTTTCCTTATCAGTTTTTCCCTCAATTTGTTTCTCTCCTCTCATATTTTACAATAAGCAAGCATCAAGAAAAAAACTGGTTGCACCTTCAACACTTTGCTTGGAATTATTTAAATATTCAGGGTCGTTGTTTATAAGTTCTGCTTTCCACAGAACGGCAGAAAACATTCTGCTAAACTTTCTGTCGCTGTACCAGGTTAAGGAAGTTTCTTTTTGTCTGTAGTTAAGTCTGTTCACAGTAAGTCAGAGGAGCAGTGAGATGCACATTGGTAAAAAGCACTGACGCAGGTGTCAGTGAACAGGAATGGAGGCCCTGAAACTCCCTGGCTCTGTGACGTCAGTTACTTCAGCGTCTCCCAGCTCATTGGTCAGCAGTCGTCAGGAGACCATCTCTGCCCCAGACACGCTATTAACTGGGAAGTCTTCACTTGCTCTCCTCCTCGGGTTCGGGGAGCTGGGGTGAGACGGCAGAAGAGCCTTTCCCAAGGTGTTAAATGTGAGTGCATGGAAACCTCCCCGGGGTCTCGGAAACGTGCGATGAAACAGTTTTGCTTTTCTATGAAATGAAGCGATGAACTCTGCAACTTAGGGATTCATTTCCACACCATCCTCCTCCTGATTTCTCAAGCAGAAATCGCCTCTCCCACACCCCTACATGTATGTTTCCATACTAATATTTTAAATGTTTGATGACTAATTAATAGGAATTCCAAGAGATTCAGAAACTGTTTGGAATTCTAGGGAAATACGGAGAAAAATAAACTTCTGGCCCAAAGTTTTTCTGTCCTCCTATAAAACTGCCAGAGAGGTCATGATTGCCTGGGGGTAAATACCTGATAAATGCTTCACCCCCCCGTAACTCCCCCGCGCCCAGAGTGCGCTGACTTCAGGAAATGCTCTTTCCTGGGGGGCTCCTACACTTTCCGGCCCCATGCTGTGCTTCTCTCTCCCCAACCCTCTATCACTACCATGAGGAAGTTACTGATATGACACGATTCTCTGTCCCAAGTGAACTCATTCCCCAAACTCTATCTCGGCTACACTGACCTGCCCCGGTATTTGGATTCAGCCATCATCACCTGGGCAAAGGGAACGAAGACCCCCCGCTAATCTACTCAGCACGGGATAAGGGGCTTAATGTGTAAGTGCTTCCCTGTAAATAAGGAACATCAAAGAAACTTAAATGCTGGCTGTTTCCTAGAACTGCTACTTATGTTATCACTCTCTGATGTTCTTATTCTCGGTTGGCTGGTGTGTTTGACTAACACAATTTAGATGTCAGTACACTAAAGTCAAAAACCAATTTGTCTCTGAACACCCCTGAAATAGCGAAATTCTCTTGCTTGTTTGATGTAAAAACAAAACATGAATCACAGCCACTATCACAGAAGAGAGCGTTCTCGTAAAGGGAATTCCTTTTAGAGTAACAGAGAGAGTGCGCACACCTGCCGCCTCAGTCAGCTACCCAGCGATGTGCACTTTGTGGGTCGCGCCATGTTCCCATCCTGACGCAGCACCAAACTCCACAGCCTGTTTCTAAATTACTGACACTTCTCCACATGCAGCCTGCCCTACAGAAGCAGTGCTCACCCTCACGTAAGATATTTAAACACTCTCTTCTCCTCTTGGGACTTTGTGTCAGCCTTCAGGGAACAGACCCCAGGGCTGCAGCAGTACCAGTGCTTCCTTGAACACCCAGACCTCTATTTGTGACTTTTCATCTTTTTTTTTAATAAACATCAATCATTCACTTTTTTTCCTATTAACTTTGTTCCTAACTCTCCCCTGAGGGATACAGGACTTTTGGGTTGGCATATGCAGAAATACTTAGAAGATACCCAAACTGTACATTCCTTAAACTTGAAAAAAGTATAAGTATGCAGATATAGATAGCCCTCTAACACAATCTTCCCAAAATCCTCTTTCTCTAACAGTATATGCTTAAATTCTATAATCTAGAGTAATTCTGACTGATAACAATGTTTAACCCAAGTGAATCATGATTGTATTAGCCAAGGTTTTGCAACTGCTTCAATAAACTCTGGATCAAAGCTTAGCACATGTTGCCAAACATTTACACTCTGCAGTAACTCCTGGTACAAAACCATTCAGTCAGTGGGACTGAGTTACGAGGTTACCTGTGCGTGAGTCTCCGCTGACCAACGCAGACTGCGGTCTGAGAACCTTGAATAATGCACACTTCGTGGCGACTACATTTCAGCCTTAAGCACGGGTCTTTAGTTGGGTCTAGAGCTAAAAAAAAAAGAAAGAGATTGCACAGAAAACATTAAAATAAGTTTCTGTACAATGGAGGTTCTAATCTCATCAAACACAATTTGATCAGGGAATTTACAGAGCGTTCAGCTGTAAATTTTGTTCACGTTCTTCCGCTATTAAGAGGTACTTTTGTTTCCACTCACGTAACACAGAGTCAATAGAGATTTGTAGTTTAGTCTCATCCATTCTGTTCCGAAGCTGAAATGCACAAACCCCTGTGATCAGACAATGTGTGATCAAAACAGAAACCTGACGACCAAAACTCTCTGTAGTTGCTACTGCCTTCTAAGCATTCAAGGTGGAGAAATGAAGGTAGGGTGTGTTGCTGCAATATTTGTATCAGTGAAGAATTATAAATTATACTTCCGCTTTTCCAGGATGGATGCAGGTGGGTAGGAAAAAAAGGCTGAAACCCAAAAGGGTGTCAGTCGACATTAGAGTCTTGGGATCTCCAAGAAAAGTCTGCAGCTGTATGCGGGGCTGCCTGAGTGCATCATGGTAGGAAATGAGCTGCATTTTCATTTTTAAACTGTTTGTGCCTGACATCTGAACTACTGCATCTCCAGAAAAGAACCTCTACCTTGGTGGCTGCCAGCACAAAACTGTGTAGTTTGTTGCTGTGGGTTTTTTTGTTTTTAAATATCAGTTTTACTGCAATGTAACTCACATACTATACGATTTATATGATACATTCTTTTAAATTTTAAAATCTGCAGTATAGTCAAGACCCACACCCCTGTGTTGGCAACCCACAAACGGGAAGATAATCAAAACTGCAGAGGTTCTCCCCAAGGAGCAAGAGATCTGAGCCCCTCATGGGTCTCCCCAGCCCAGGGGTTCTCATTCAACTCAGCAACAAAAACAAACAACCCGGGCTTCCCTGGTGGCGCAGTGGTTGAGAATCTGCCTGCTAGTGCAGGGGACACGGGTTCGAGCCCTGGTCTGGGAAGATCCCACGTGCCGCGGAGCAACTAGGCCCGTGAGCCACAACTACTGAGCCTGCGCGTCTGGAGCCTGTGCTCCGCAACAAGAGAGCCCACGATAGTGAGAGGCCCGCGCACCGCAATGAAGAGTGGCCCCCGCTCGCCGCAACCAAAGAAAGCCCTCGCACAGAAACGAAGACCCAACACAGCCAAAAATAAAAAAATTAAAAAAAGAAAAAAATTTAAAAAAACAAACAAACAACCCAATTAAAAGTTGGGCAAAAGACCTGAACAGACGTTTTCCAAAGAAGACATACAGATGTCAACAGGCATGTGAAAAGACGCTCAGCATCAGTAATCATCAGGGAAACGTAAATCAAAACCACAGTGCGATATCACCTCACCCACCCCTGTCAGAACGGCTGTTATCAAAAAGACAATAAAAAGCAAGTACTGCGTAGAGCATGTGGAGAAAAGGGAACCCTTGTGCCCTGTTGGTGGGAATGTAAAGTGGTGCAGCCACTGTGGAAAATAGTATGGAGGTTTCTCAAAAAACTAAAAATAGAACTACCGTATAATCCAGCAATCCCACTCCTGGGTATTTATCCAAAGAAAACAAAAACACAAATTTGAATAGATCTATGCCACCCTATGTTCACCACAGCAGTATTTACAATAGCCAAGACATGGAAGCCACCTAAGTGTCCATCAACAGATGAATGGATAAAGAAGATGTGGTACATATATACAACGGAATATTACTCAGCCATAAAAAAGAATGAAATAATGCCATTTGCAGCAACATGGATGGACCTGGAGGGTTATTATGCTCAGTGAAATAAGTCAGATGGAGAAAGACAAATACTGTATGATTACACTTATACGTGGAATCTAAAAAACAAAACAAATGAACAAACATAAGAAAACAGAAATAGGCTTATAGATACAGAGAATACGCTGGTGGTTGCCAGAGGGGAGGGGGTGTGAGGGGATTGAGTGGAAAACATGAAATGAGTTACAAACCTCTAGATACAAAGTAAATAAGGCACAGGATGTAAGGAACCGTATAGGGAATAGACTCGACAGTATTGTAATAACTTTGTACAGTGATGTATGGTAACTAGACTTACTGAGGTGCTCATTTTACAATGTACAGAAATACTGAAGCACTATGTTGTACACCTGAAACGAATATAATACTGTAAGTCAATTATATTTTAATAAAAATTAATTCAATGGTTTTCAGTATATTCATATTTGTAAAACTATTCATCAATTTTAGAATAGTATTATCACCTCAAAAAAATAGCCATACCCTTATCACCCTTATTCTGCCAACCTATGACAACTACCTACAGTGGGCACTCACTAATCGATTTTCTGTCTCTATAGATTTCATACAAATGGAATCATGTAATATGTGGTCTTTTCTGAGTGGTTTCCTTCATTTAGAACCATGTTTTCAAGGTCCAACCATGTTATAGCTGCATCCTTACTTCATTCTTTTATGTTGCTGAATAATATTCCACTGCATGGCTATTCTACATTTATTTATCCATTCACTAGTTGATAGGTGTTGTGTTGTTGACACCTTTTCTCTAGTTTAAATAATACAGCTATTGGTGATCTCTATTGGTGATGGTTAGTGATATTTTGTTGTGATTTATTATGGGGGGGGAGGCCAGAGAGGGAGTTGGTTTAGATAAGGAAAAGGCTGAGTGTCCAGTTTGGGTACAGGTCAAAGTTGAGAGAAAGAATCCATGAAAGATAGCAAGCTGAAAATAAAATTCCAGTGCATGTAGAAGAATAAAGCCAGGGTGACCAGAAGAATGTGCATTTGGAATATTAAAAAGTATTTGGGAGGACCCTGGGCTTTTCACTGGACATGAAATGTAGCTTTGAGCCAGTCTTTTGTAGACAAACGTAGGTAAACTAGAGCTAATATCTGGTGTATGAATCGAACTTAGTTTTATGAATATGTTAAACCTTAGGAATATTTAGTCAATAACCTAAATAAATGAGTTCATTTTGACAATCAATGAATTCAATAAAATATGTATATAAACAAATATATGTGTATATATATTGCATATAGACGGATATAGATACATACATATTTTTTCCTTTAAAAATACAAAGTATAGGGCTTCCCTGGTGGCGCAATGGTTAAGAATCCTCCTGCCAGTGCAGGGGATGCGGGTTCGAGCCCTGGTCCGGGAAGATCCCACGTGTCGCAGAGCAACTGAGCCTGTGCACCACAACTACTGAGCCTGCGCTCTACAGCCCGCGAGCCACAACTACTGAAGCCCGTGCGCTTGGAGTCTGTGCTCTGCTACAAGAGAAGCCACCGCAATGAGAAGCCCCTGCACCACAACGAAGACCCAACACAGCCAAAAATAAATAAATAAAATAAATTTATTAAAAAAAAAATACAAAGTATATCTGTGTAAAACTCTTATTTGAGATTTCAAACAAACATGAAGTTTAAAATAAAGAATATGAACACATATAGTTGATAAAATACTCCCTAACAGACACAGCATGATGTTGGGTTGGCCAAAAAGATCTTATGGAAAAACCCGAATGAACTTTTTGGGCAATCCAATAAAATGGTCAAGACATTAAACACATGTATTTGCAACACAAATCTCCTATTTCCTCCAGCCTAAGCAAAATACTTTCTGACAAGCAATGATTAGCTCAATTATATTTTCTCTTAATTTCTAAGTAGTATCAAAAATTAAGATAAACTATATTATTTTATTCCCTATAAAACGTTAAGCGTTCTTTGTTCAGTATGAAAATGCAAATTTCTGGAACATGCTCATTATACTGTCACAGTTTAAACCGTCACTAATTAAAAAACTATTATACCTTGGAATCATATGATTTCTTGCTGGACAACATAAAAGAAAAACATACAATAACTTAGTAGACATTAAAAATGTCTTGAGCTATTTCTAGTCCTTAGTCTATTTTGATTTTTAATTATTAATATGACTTTTAAATATTGATTACAATTAAAGAATTCTAACAACTAAACAATGACATTGCACCTACAACTGTGTCTTGTATACGTACATGTCATATACTCATTGTTGATATAGTTAATCTAGGACATCATTCTAAAAAAGGAGTGTTTCCACTTTGAAATAAAACACTATATAGTACATATAAAACTATCATGGTTAATCTAATCTAATTGTACTTTGAATGAAGACTATTTTTTTTAATTTTTAAAATTTATTATTATTTTATTTTATTATTTTATTTTTGGCTGTGTTGGGTCTTCGTTTCTGTGCGAGGGCTTTCTCTAGTTGCGGCAAGCGGGGGCCACTCTTCATCGCGGTGTGCGGGCCTCTCACTATCGCAGCCTCTCTTGTTGTGGAGCACAGGCTCCAAACGCGCAGGCTCAGTAGTTGTGGCTCACGGGCCCAGTTGCTCCGCGGCATGTGGGATCTTCCCAGACCAGGGCTCGAACCCGTGTCCCCTGCATTGGCAGGCAGATTCTCAACCACTGCGCCACCAGGGAAGCCCTTGAATGAAGACTATTAATAGTTATAGTTAGTTATTTCTTTCCGCTTTCTTTACTTTATACAGCCCACATTAGGTAATTTTCAAAAGTTCCATGACCCTCTTATGTTACATCTATTTAATAAGATAGATCAGAACTCAAAATTTGATGTAGAGTGAGAAGGAAATTATCAGAACAAATACAGCACATGAAAAAGAATTTAATGCAAGTTTGGCATAAAACTTTACATAAATGATCAAATAAAAGAGCAAGAGCATTTGTCAAGAGACGGAAAATATAACAGAAAGTGAACAAGAGGAAGCCCGTAGGGAGAATCTGCAACAAGAAAAAGACACTTTCTGTGCATGGGATTTTAACCATCTGTACTTTTGAGTAGAACTCACATTGTTGGCAGCTTACAACTATAAAACATCACAGGCTATAAATACAGATGCCTGAGATTTCATTCTTGAAATCACAACAATAACACAGCCATCTTCCTCTTGGCTGAAGCCCATGGATGAGAACCAATCCTGTATCTTAGAGGCTGGATAAAACCATCTCCTCCCCCCGCTGCGCTCCGCTCTTTCCATCTTTTTCAAATTCCCTAATCCTATTCTATCCTGCGTTAGTGTTTTTAACTTTCTCTCAATCACCCAGTAAAACCACACCTAGGAAGATTTCAGCTAGTGCATTCAATTCACTTGGTTATATTCTTTTCTTCATCTACTAATCTAATAATAATAAGCTAATAATTCAATAATCTTTCTCATTGATATGAACTAACCTGAGGACTTAACTGATACCATTTTTTTTCTCCTTTTATTACTGAAGTATAGTTGATTTATATTATATAAGTTACAAGTGTACAACATAGTGATTCACGATTTTTAAAGGTTATTCTCCATTTATAATTATTATAAAATACTGGCTATATTCCCTGTGTTGTACAATATATACTTGTAACCTATTTTATACCTAATAGTTTGTACCTCTTACTCCCCTGCCCACTAGTAACTACTAGTTTGTTCTCTGGATCCGTGAGTCTGTCTCTTTTTTGTTATATTAACTAGTTTGTGGTATTTTTTAGATTCCACATATAAGTCTTTCTTTGTCTGACTTATCCATGTTACTGCAAATAACAAAATTGTGTTCTTTTCATTCTGCTCCTGAAGTGGATTATTGCATTTCAGCACACATGACACCACATACCCTACGTGTTCCCCACAGACTCAACCCTTTTACTGGAAGAGAGATGAATAAATAGGTAAGTAGAATACACTGTTGGGTGTAAATTATATACGTGCGTGTGTATTTAGCTTTGTGGTAACAAACACGCACACGCACACACACACACACACACACACACACACATACGCAGATGAAGGGATTATATAATGGTGAGAGGATTCCCTATTCAGGGAGTGACAGGTAGTTCAGGACCAGTGAAATGCAAATGTGGGTGATACCAGCAAGTAGTGTGGAAAAACACTGGAGACAAAGATGGAAGCTTCTGACCCATTGGAGTTTCACCTTGTCAGTAATGCTATGTGGTCAAGGGATTTTGAGCTGGGGAGTGGTGTAATGAGGTTTGTCACACACAAGAATCTGCAGATGCTCTGAACAATACGTGATCAACAGGGAAACTAACAAAACATCCAGGAGAGAAGGGATGAGGAAGATGGGCACGGGGCCAAGGGTGACCACAGGGCAGAGCAGAAATGGTTTCAGGGGCTCAGGCAACACCTGGTTTGAACAGGTGTGTTGAGGCAGCAACCTGAATCCACTGAAGAAACTTCCTGCTCCTGCCTTCCACTATGTAGATTCTGTCTGACATTAATATTGCTGTAACTGCTTTTCTTCTTCTGATGTGTATTTTCCTGGTGAACTTTTCCTCCAATCCCTTTATTTATCAATTCTTAATTTTCATATTTTAAAGGCAGCTTTCAAAACCCTAAGGTGGATTTAGAAGCCCAACCTAAGACAATTTATCTCTTTTTCTGTTTTACCTATTGTAATTTTTTAAATATAATTGGACTCTTTTCTATCACGTTATTTTGTGCTTTCTATTTTGCAGTGTTCTTTTTCCTTTGCTTTTCTTTCCCCTTTCCTGCCTCATAGTGTATTGGTTGTTATTTTATTCATTGAGTACCTCTGTCTTTCCTGCTAGTTTGGAAATTATGACATCTCTTTAGTTGTTTCCTTTAGATGTTTACATGCACAGCCGGCATAACTGATAAGAATACCCATAGAGTAAGTAGTTCGTCCTCCTTCTGAAGGGAAATAGGACCTTCGAACACATCAGCATCAAATCTTTGACATTCAGTTTCCTCACCATTTTCTATTAGTTACACCACACGTTACCACCCCACCCCTGCAAATTAGTCATTATTTCTATTATTATTATTTTTACTGACAAAGCTCATCTAAAATGATCAACTCTACCAATTTATGCCCATCATTACTTCTTGCAATTCACTCTTCCTTTTGGGTTTTCTTGTATGATTTCCTTCTATTTGTTGAAGCACATCCTTTTGTGATTGTTTCAACAAGCACAATTTGTGCTCTGCCTTGGATATTTATTTATTTTTCTGAATGTATCTTTATTTTTCAATCCCTCTTAAAGGATAATTTAGCTGTGTCTGGAACTTTATTGGATAGTTACTTTTTCTTTACCACAATGAAGATATCATTTCATGTTCTTCTGCCATCAGATGCCACTAACTAGTACGTCTGCTCGCTGTCCATGTAGGTGATCATTCTTTACCCCTGAACATTATAATATTTTGTTATCATCAAAATTTTGTGCTTTGGAATGTTTATCTCCAGCTAGTCTAGCGAACATCTAAGCAAATGCGCCCTTCTTCTGAATTTCAATTGGTAACATAAAGCATATTTAGGTGATAAGAGAACTCTTTAGCAGTTGGAACAAAACCAAGAAAACAAAGACTCAGTTGGATATTCATCATGATTTAAGAGCAGGTGAACTGTGCCACTGAGAGTTGGGTTTTAATTTTGGGAAAATGGCAACATCACTAAACAGTAAAATCAACATACGTATCAGCATTCACTCGGGAACCTGTCTCTTTAAGCTTAATTGGATGCTTTTACAAAAAATGAAGTAACCCGCAACCCGAAAATGAGATTAAAAACCTTCCTCATGGTTCAATTACGAAGCATCAAATATGCTTTTGTTGCTTTTCTAACAATAGTTCACTTCACTGTAACTCTACACTGTGAAACTAAAGGAAGAAGTGGTCTCCTAGGGAATTTTTTAAACCTTGCCAGATGTTAAAATGAAAGGCTGTGCAAGTGTGCAGCGTGGAAAACAAGACTAATGCCTGAGAGTTAATTAGACTTTTGACAGCCAATTTTATGGTGCTAAATGTGATTAAATGTAGCCTCAAGTCTTTGCAGTGACTTTCTTAGTTTGAAACCTTACTATCACTTCAGTTACATAAAATCCACACACTCTAACTTGGTGTCCCCACTACAAACAGTACATGTGGAGATCTACACAACTCGCAGATTCAGATGCGATGGCTTGATTATTTTGTAATAAATATATATCAAATATAAGAGTGTTTATTTCAGTAATATCCTATCTTATAAAGGTGTATTAAATGCAACTGACTACTGCATTGATCAATCAAAGTTAATGAAAACTCCAGGAGTCACCACAAGGCAGAATCTCTTCCTAGAGTTGTTCTGCTCTAGTCAAACACTGACGAAGACTTTCAACACCATTCTCTTCAGTTCTTTATCATTCTTTTTCTTTGTCAATACATCATATTGACTCTTAAAGTGATAAATGCTAATAGTGTTTCTTTGATAAAGTAGATGCATTCCAGAAAAATTGGTTATGTGTAAAACTCATTATTTTTACTGGTTTCCATTTTCAAATCTATTATTTCATATATAAAGACAATGACATTTAATCTCCATCATAAAGGTTTATATCTGGGATTTTCTTTCCAATATTAGAGCTAAACATACCTATGATTTGGTTCACATTTACTAAAGGGTTGCCTGAAACAGAATCATAAGGAAAAGTCCCTAAAAATACAACAACAGCTTGTCTTATGAAATAATGTTTACCTACAGCTCCTGATTATGTCCCCTAACTATTCTATACCCAATGTCTTCATCTATAAATGGAAGAAACTGGGCTAATTCTAAAATATAACATAACTTATTCTATAATTTTGTGCTTTAACTGACCTGGGAGCCGTGACATTAAAAAATAAGAAATAATTTAGAAAAGGAGGGGAATTGGGAAGATGGCGGAAGAGTAAGACGCGGAGATCACATTCCTTCCCACAGATACAGTAGAAATACACCTACACGTGGAACTGCTCCTACAGAACACCCACTGAACGCTGGCAGAAAACGTCCGACCTCCAAAAAGGCAAGAAACTCCCCCCGTACTTGGGTAGGGCAAAAGAAAAAAGAAATAACAGAGACAAAAGAATAGGGACGGCACCTGCACCAGTGGGAGGGAGCCGTGAAGGAGGAAAGGTTTCCACGCACTAGGAGCCCCTTCGCGGGCGGAGACTGCGGGGGGCGGAGGGGGGAAGCTTCAGAGCCACGGAGGAGAGCGCAGCCACAGAGGTGCGGAGGGCAAAGCGGAGAGGTTCCCGCACAGAGGCTCGGCGCCGAGCAGCACTCACCAGCCCGAGAGGCTTGTCTGCTTAGCCGCCGGGGCGGGCGGGGCTGGGAGCTGAGGCTCGGGCTGCGGTCGGATCGCAGGGAGAGGACTGGGGCTGGCAGCGTGAACACAGCCTGAAGGGGTTAGCGCACCACAGCTAGCCCGGAAGAAGTCCGGGAAAAAGTCTGCAGCTGCCGAAGAGGCAAGAGACTTTCTTGCCTCTTTGTTTCGCGGCGGGCAAGGAGAGGGGATTCAGAGCGCCGCCTAAACGAACTCCAGAGAAGGGCGCGAGCCGTGGCTATCAGCGCGGATCCCACAGCAACAGGGGCGCAGAGGGAAAATCGGAGAGACTCCCGCACAGAGGCTCGGCGCCGAGCGGCGCTCACCAGCCCGAGAGGCTTATCTGCTCCCCCGCCGGGGCGGGCAGGGCTAGGAGCTGAGGCTCGGGCTGCGGTCGGATCGCAGGGAGAGGACTGGGGCTGGCAGCGTGAACACAGCCTGAAGGGGTTGGCGCACCACAGCTAGCCGGGAGGGAGACCGGGAAAAGGTCTGCAGCTGCCGAAGAGGCAAGAGACTTTTTCTTGCCTCTTTGTTTCGCTGCGCGCAAGGAGAGGGGATTCAGAGCGCCGCCTAAACGAACTCCAGAGAAGGGCGCAAGCCACGGCGATCAGCGCGGACCCCAGAGACGGGCGTGAGACGCTGGGGCTGCTGCTGCCGCCTCCAAAAAGCCTGTGTGTGAGCACAGGTCACTCTCCACACCTCCCCTCCCGGGAGCCTGTGCAGCCCGCCACTGCCAGGGTCCCGTGATCCGGGGACAACATCCCCGGGAGAACGCACTGCGCGCCTCAGGCTGGTGCAACGTCACGCCGGCCTCGGCCGCCGCAGGCTCGCCCCGCCTCCTCCGTACCCCTCCCTCCCCGCGGCCTGGGTGAGCCAGAGCCCCCGAAGCAGCTGCTCCTTTAACCCCGTCCTGTCTGGGCGGGGAACAGACGCCCTCAGGCGACCTACAGGCAGAGGCGGGTCCAAATCCAAAGCTGAACCCCAGGAGCTGTGCGAACAGGGAAGAGAAGGGGAAATCTCTCCCAGCAGCCTCAGAAGCAGCGGATTAAAGCTCCACAAACAACGTGACGTGCCTGCATCTGCTGAATACCTGAATAGACAACGAATCATCCCAAATTCAGGAGGGGGACTCTGGGAGCAGGAGATATTAATTTTTCCCCTTTTCCTTTTTTTTGTGAGTGTATATGTATATGCTTCTGGGTGAGATTTTGTCTGTATAGCTTTGCTTTACAATAGCTTTATTTTACTTCACTATATTATAGCCTCTTTCTTTCTTTCTTTCTATTTTTTCTCCCTTTTACTCTGAGCCGTGTGGACGAAAGGCTCTTGGTGCTCCAGCCAGGCATCAGGGCCGTGCCTCTGAGGTGGGAGAGCCAACTTCAGAACACTGGTCCACAAGAGACCTCCCAGCTCCACGTAATACCAAACGGCAAAAATCTCCCAGAGATCTCCATCTCAACATCAAGACCCAGCTTCACTCAACGACCAGCAAGCTACAGTGCTGGACATCCTATGCCAAACAACTAGCTAGACAGGAACACAACCCCATCCATTGGCAGAGAGGCTGCCTAAAATCATAATAAGGCCACAGACACCACAAAATACACCACCAGACGTGGACGTGCCCACCAGAAAGACAAGATCTAGCCTCATCCACCAGAAGTCAGGCACTAGTTCCCTCCACCAGGAAGCCTACACAACCCACTGAACCAACCTTAGCCGCTGGGGACAGATACCAAAAACAACGGGAACTACGAACCTGCAGCCTGTGAAAAGGAGACCCCAAACACAGTAAGATAGGCAAAATGAGACGACAGAAAAACACACAGCAGATGAAGGATCAGGCTCAAAACACACTGGACTTAACAAATGAAGAGGAAATAGGTAGTCTACCTGAAAAAGAATTCAGAATAATGATAGTAAGGATGATCCAAAATCTTGGAAATAGAATAGACAAAATGCAAGAAACATTTAACAAGGATGTAGAAGAACTAAAGAGGAACCAAGCAATGATGAAAAACACAATAAATGAAATTAAAAATACTCTAGATGGGATCAATAGTAGAATAACTGAGGCAGAAGAAAGGATAAGTGACCTGGAAGATAAAATGGTGGAAATAACTACTACAGAGCAGGATAAAGAAAAAAGAATGAAAAGAACTGAGGACAGTCTCAGGGACCTCTGGGACAACATTAAACGTGCCAACATTCGAATTATAGGGGTACCAGAAGAAGAAGAGAAAAAGAAAGGGACTGAGAAAATTTTTGAAGAGATTATAGTTGAAAACTTCCCTAATATGGGAAAGGAAATAGTTAATCAAGTCCTGGAAGCACAGAGAGTCCCATACAGGATAAACCCAAGGAGGAACACGCCAAGACACATATTAATCAAACTGTCAAAAATTAAATATAAGGAAAACATATTAAAGGCAGCAAGGGAAAAAAAACAAATAACACACAAGGGAATCCCCATAAGGTTAACATCTGATCTCTCAGCAGAAACTCTGCAAGCCAGAAGGGAGTGGCAGGATATACTTAAAGTCATGAAGGAGAAAAACCTACAACCAAGATTACTCTACCCAGCAAGGATCTCATTCAGATTCGATGGAGAAATTAAAACCTTTACAGACAAGCAAAAGCTGAGAGAGTTCAGCACCACCAAACCAGCTTTACAACAAATGCTAAAGGAAATTCTCTAGGCAAGAAACACAAGAGAAGGAAAACACCTACAATAACAAACCCAATACATTTAAGAAAATGGGAATAGGAACATACATATCGATAATTACCTTGAATGTAAATGGATTAAATGCTCCCACCAAAAGACACAGGCTGGCTGAATGGATACAAAAACAAGACCCATACATATGCTGTCTACAAGAGACCCACTTCAGACCTAGGGACACATACAGACTGAAAGTGAGGGGATGGAAAAAGATATTCCATGCAAATGGAAATCAAAAGAAAGCTGGAGTAGCAATTCTCATATCAGACAAAATAGACTTTAAAATAAAGACTATTACAAGAGACAAAGAAGGACACTATATAATGATCAAGGGATCGATCCAAGAGGAAGGTATAACATTTGTAAATATTTATGCACCCAACATAGGAGCACCTCAATACATAAGGCAAATAATAACAGCCATGAAAGGGGAAATTGACAGCAACACAATCATAGTAGGGGACTTTAACACCCCACTTTCACCAATGGACAGATCATCCAAAATGAAAATAAATAAGGAAACACAAGCTTTAAATGATACATTAAACAATATGGACTTAATTGATATTTATAGGACATTCCACCCAAAAACAACAGAATACACATTTTTCTCAAGTGCTCATGGAACATTCTCCAGGATAGATCATATCTTGGGTCACAAATCAAGCCTTGGTAAATTTAAGAAAATTGAAATCGTATCAAGTATCTTTTCCGACCACAACGCTATGAGACTAGATATCAATTACAGGAAAAGATCTGTAAAAAATACAAACACATGGAGGCTACACAATACATTACTTAATAACGAAGTGATTACTGAAGAAATCAAAGGGGAAATCAAAAAATACCTAGAAACAAATGACAATGGAGACACGACGACCCAAAACCTATGGGACACAGCAAAAGCAGTGCTAAGAGGGAAGTTTATAGCAATACAAGCCTACCTCAGGAAACAGGAAACATCTCGAATAAACAACCTAACCTTGCACCTAAAGCAATTAGAGAAAGAAGAACAAAAAAACCCCAAAGCCAGCAGAAGGAAAGAAATTATAAAGATCAGGTCAGAAATAAATGAAAAAGAAATGAAGGAAACAATAGCAAAAATCAATGAAACTAAAAGCTGGTTCTTTGAGAAGATAAACAAAATTGATAAACCATTAGCCAGACTCATCAAGAGAAAAAGGGAGAAGACTCAGATCAATAGAATTAGAAATGAAAAAGGAGAAGTAACCACTGACACTGCAGAAATACAAAAGATCATGAGAGATTACTACAAGCAACTATATGCCAATAAAATGGACAACCTGGAAGAAATGGACAGATTCTTAGAAATGCACAAACTGCCGAGACTGAACCAGGAAGAAATAGAAAATATGAACAGACCAATCACAAGCACTGAAATTGAAACTGTGATTAAAAACCTTCCAACAAACAAAAGCCCAGGACCAGATGGCTTCACAGGCGAATTCTATCAAACATTTAGAGAAGAGCTAACACCTATCCTTCTCAAACTCTTCCAAAATATTGCAGAGGGAGGAACACTCCCAAACTCATTCTACGAGGCCACCATCACCCTGATACCAAAACCAGACAAAGATGTCACAAAGAAAGAAAACTACAGGCCAATATCACTGATGAACATAGATGCAAAAATCCTCAACAAAATACTAGCAAACAGAATCCAACAGCACATTAAAAGGATCATACACCATGACCAAGTGGGGTTTATCCCAGGAATGCAAGGATTCTTCAATATACGCAAATCAATCAATGTGATACACCATATTAACAAATTGAAGGAGAAAAACCATATGATCATTTCAATAGATGCAGAGAAAGCTTTTGACAAAATTCAACACCCATTTATGATAAAAGCCCTGCAGAAAGTAGGCATAGAGGGAACTTTCCTCAACATAATAAAGGCCATATATGACAAACCCACAGCCAACATTGTCCTCAATGGTGAAAAACTGAAACCATTTCCACTAAGATCAGGAACAAGACAAGGTTGCCCACTCTCACCACTATTATTCAACATAGTTCTGGAAGTCCTAGCCACAGCAATCAGAGAAGACAAAGAAATAAAAGGAATCCAAATCGGAAAAGAAGAAGTAAAGCTGTCACTATTTGCAGATGACATGATACTATACATAGAGAATCCTAAAGATGCTACCAGAAAACTCCTAGAGCTAATCAATGAATTTGGTAAAGTAGCAGGATACAAAATTAATGCACAGAAATCTCTTGCATTTCTATACACTAATGACGAAAAATCTGAAAGTGAAATTAAGAAAACACTCCCATTTACCATTGCAACAAAAAGAATAAAATATCTAGGAATAAACCTACCTAAGGAGACAAAAGACCTGTATGCAGAAAATTATAAGACACTGATGAAAGAAATTAAAGAGGATACAAATAGATGGAGAGATATACCATGTTCCTGGATTGGAAGAATCAACATTGTGAAAATGTCTCTACTACCCAAAGCAATCTACAGATTCAATGCAATCCCTATCAAACTACCACTGGCATTTTTCACAGAACTAGAACAAAAAATTTCACAATTTGTATGGAAACACAAAAGACCCCGAATAGCCAAAGCAATCTTGAGAACGAAAAATGGAGCTGGGGGAATCAGGCTCCCTGACTTCAGACTATATTACAAAGCTTCAGTAATCAAGACAGTTTGGTATTGGCACAAAAACAGAAATATAGATCAATGGAACAGGATAGAAAGCCCAGAGATAAACCCACACACATATGGTCAACTTATCTTTGATAAAGGAGGCAAGCATATACAGTGGAGAAAAGACAGCCTCTTCAATAAGTGGTGCTGGGAAAATTGGACAGGAACATGTAAAAGTATGAAATTAGAACACTCCCTGACACCATGCACAAAAATAAACTCAAAATGGATTAAAGACCTAAGTGTAAGGGCAGACACTATCAAACTCTTAGAGGAAAACATAGGCAGAACACTCTATGACATACATCACAGCAAGATTCTTTTTGACCCAGCTCCCAGAGAAATGGAAATAAGAACACAAATAAACAAATGGGACCTAATGAAACTGAAAAGCTTTTGCACAGCAAAGGAAACCATAAACAAGACCAAAAGACAACCCTCAGAATGGGAGAAAATATTTGCAAATGAAGCAACTGACAAAGGATTAATCTCCAAGATTTACAAGCAGCTCATGCAGCTCAATAACAAAAAAACGAACAACCCAATCCAAAAATGGGCAGAAGATCTAAATAGACATTTCTCCAAAGAAGATATACAGATGGCCTACAGACACATGAAAGAATGCTCAACATCATTAATCATTAGAGAAATGCAAATCAAAACTACAATGAGATATCATCTCACACCGGTCAGAATGGCCATCATCAAAAAATCTAGAAACAATAAATGCTGGAGAGGGTGTGGAGGAAAGGGAACACTCTTGCACTGTTGGTGGGAATGTAAATTGATACAGCCACTATGGAGAACAGTATGGAGGTTCCTTAAAAAACTACAAATAGAACTACCATACGACCCAGCAATCCCACTACTGGGCATATACCCTGAGAAAACCATAGGTCAAAAAGAGTCATGTACCAAAATGTTCATTGCAGCTCTATTTACAATAGCCAGGACATGGAAGCAACCTAAATGTCCATCGACAGATGAATGGATAAAGAAGATGTGGCACATATATACAATGGAATATTACTCAGCCATAAAAAGAAATGAAATGGAGGTATTTGTAATGAGGTGGATGGAGTTAGAGTCTGTCATACAGAGTGAAGTAAGTCAGAAAGAGAAAAACAAATACAGTATGCTAACACATATATATGGAATCTAAGGGAAAAAAAAAAAAAAAAAAGGCCATGAAGAACCTAGTGGCAAGACGGGAATAAAGACACAGACCTACTAGAGAATGAACTTGAGGATATGGGGAGGGGGTGGGGGGAGATGTGACAGGGTAAGAGAGTGTCATGGACATATATACACTACCAAATGTAAAATAGATAGCTAGTGGGAAGCAGCTGCATAGCACAGGGAGATCAGCTCGGTGCTTTGTGACCACCTAGAGGGGTGGGATGGGGAGGGTGGGAGGGAGGGAGATGCAAGAGGGAAGAGAAATGGGAACATATTGTATATGTATAACAGATTCACTTTGTTATAAAGCAGATGCTAACACACTATTGTAAGGCAATTATACTTCAATAAAGATGTTTGAAAAAAAAAAAAAAAAAAAAAAAAAAAAAAAAAGAAAAGGAGCACTGAGTTGAAAATATGTTTATGTGACTTTGCATAAATGTGTGTTAACTGCCTGGAATATTTCCAGATGTACAGAAAGTACTCCATTTGCCCATTCCTGTTTGTATTCTAAGGGACAGTTATTCAAGTCCTACAAAACTTCTGTAACTTGCCAGGCAGCTGCAAGCACCTCCCCTCAGCCATACTCTGCCCTTGAGCAGGCCGCTGGCTCTAAGCTCACTGCTTCCCGAAGTAAACTCTACTCTTCCGTTTTTGCCTATTTAAAATGAAAAACGATCATGTCCACATGCGCTCTTTCTGAGAGGACGATGAAGCTAATCCCTCAGAGACACAATCAGGGCTTCTAAGCACCTACACGCTTCCTCCGGAAACAGAGGCAAACATCTGATGCTGAGGCAGAGCGAAGGGGATGAATTGAACCAGGAACCCGCGCTTCCTCCCAGACGTGGGATGCAGACCTTGCTGGAGAAAGCTACCACCCGCTGGGCGCCTGAGCATCTGGCTGACGGGAAGGGGCTGGTCCACAGTCTCTGGAGAGCAGGCAACACTGTCCCACTGCCCCCATGGCTGCTATGGGTGCATCCAGGCTGGAGGGAGGGACTGCAGCTGGGGGGCACCAGAAGCCTCCACCCACGTGCGGCTCGGCTGGCGCTGACAGGAGTGTGCCCGTGGGGACCCTGAGTATCGGGCATCCGTTCTCCAGTGCAAGACCTGGGGTGTGAGGCGTCCCCTGGGCCTGGGGTGTGCAAGCCTGCCATGGGATGCAGCTGGGGTGGAGACTCCCGCCTGCCTCCATCATGTACCCCTGCCAAGACATAAGGAGAAACCAGAGAGAAAAGCCCCCCACCCCCGGTATGCAAGGTCAGTATGCAGCCCCTCTACTGACAAAGCTGAACTTTGTGTTGGCTACGAAGGCCATGTGCTCCCGGATCCAGCTCCACGGCTGCGGAGAAAGGTGGGTTGAGAGATGACAGGACATAAACTGACGCCCTGCACGACCTCTCTGGAACGTAGTTCAGCGGTTTGTTATATAGTTAAACCACACTACGTCTATGAATTCAGCCAAGATAATTTTTTTGCATGTTCACAAAAAGACTATTACAAAAATGTTCGTGGCATCCACAGTTACAAGAACGAACTCAAATACCCATCAGCGGAGGATTGAATCAACAAATCGCTGTCATGCAGACAGAATACTACCCAACAATAAAACAGACCCCCAAAAAACCCCTGAAACATGCAAAGATGTTGGCTAAGTCTCAAAAACATTATACCAAACAAAAAATAGTAGACATGAGATACACACACAGTGTAGTTCCATGTACATCAAATTCTAGAGCAAGCTAAACTAAATTAAATGAAAGAAGTCCGAATGGTTTGGAGCAGGGATGGCTTGGGTCAGGGCAGGACGGGGGATGGGGCCGGGGGGTGGGAGAGCGGGCAGGGCAGACAGTGTGAGGAAGGTTTGTTCTCTATTTCTATTTCGACTGAGGTGGTATTAATTCAATGATCTGCATCCACGAAAATGGATCAAACTGTACATTTTATTTCATTTTATTTTATGTAAACCATGCATCAATAAAAATGAGGAAAGCCTCATTTCCTCCTTTTTACGAGGCTTTCAAAAGAAAAATCTCCATTCTCCAAGATAATATTTAAGGCCTTCTCCACGAACTACCTCAGCCCAGCAGAGGACACAATCAAAAATCAAAGATGACACATTTCACCTGAAATTTAGATACTGACAATCAAGCCTTCCCCATCAGTGAAGCATGTTCTTTTATAAGGTAAATACTGTACATTAAGGACAGGTAAAGTCCATGCAAAACAAGTAATGACAGGAAAAAGAATGCAGAACTAGATCTCGCTTTCTCAAATCTGCACTTAGAGGCTGTTGGTAACGTCCACAAAAGACTTCCATGTAACCGCTGGGATCTTAACATCCTAAATACGGAAAGAGGTTTTAAGTGCGCCCAGACCTTTAAAACGAAGAGGGTTTTACAGAACCAGTGATAATACTGGCTGAAGTAACGAATTAGTAGAAATCATAACTAAATGCTTTTTAAATAGACATAGTCATCTTCAGAACACATTTTATGAGTTAAAGCTTTTAAAGTGTTTGTCCAATATCCCTTCTTTCAGGTCGATGGCGCTCAAACAGCTGTGAACACAACCGTAACAGACCATCTTGACAAAGCCCGACGATAATGACCCCGGCAGGTGAGTGGGCCTCCAGGGTCTCCCTCAGCCTTCAGTCTGTCTTTTCCAGTTAATATCATCGCTTACAAAAGACAGTCCTCTGCAAAGCATGGATCTGACGGCTGTTAAACGAAGATTCCATTGACTGCCACCGACTCAGCATGATTAGATTAAATTCCACACAACCAGCACAGCGAAATCAGAGGACAGTGCATTTTCTGATACTCACAGCCCTTTTCAGTCAGCTTATTCAGCTGGTACAAATGAAAATGACTAACTGCTATCTTCGAGAGGACCGCACCTCTAGCACTGACCTACCAGATCCATGGTTTGCCATTGTAACCACACAGGACCCTCTGGGGCCTACCCATGTCCAGACGCCCTGCCATGTCCTCTGCCTGCCTCTTGTTTGTCGAAAAGCTTTAGCTTCCTTGGCCTTCCCCGAGTTACAAAGAATAAATTTAATCAGAAAAATGAGAAATTCCAGAAAGAGAGGAAAATAGTCAAACAAGACAAAATAATAATACTTTAGCCACTGAACAAAGTCAAGGACCTTTGGTTCCTCCTCCAGGACTATAGATAATATTCTGAGCCATGGCCTTTGAGCTCTTCTGCAGATACTGAAGCTCCTACCAGGTGGGAGAAGTTAACTGTCGGCTGCCCACAAGCACGTAGACCCCAGACCAGTTGGAACCAGGTTGATGATGCCGATTCCCAATGACCTCACCACCAGCCAATCAGAAGAGTGTCCACGAGCTGATCACACACCCCGTAACACTCTCCCTCACTCTGTCTCTAAAATCCCTTCCCCGAAAGCCTCCGGGGAGTTTGGGTGCTTTAAGCACTAGATGCCCTGCAATCCTTGTTTGGCGCCTGCAATAAACGCTGCACTCTCCTTCACCACGACCCGACGTCAGGGGCCTGGCTTTACTGCACGTGACAACCAGCAAGTTAACAGCCCCAAACACCTAATTTAGAAATCTAAAGACACTGGAAATGTTTGTTGACTGAGGCATTTATCCAAATATCCAAAACATTCAAAAAGTCTTCGCAGACACTTTTCTGGGTTTGTAAATGGACAAGGCGATGAGATCCGATCAGGCCGAGACCAGAGCAGCACCCAGTCCCGGCACAAAAGCCGAGAACGACAAGATGTGGCTTGTGGAATCAGCAGCGATGAACGGCTGCGTCGTTGTTAATAGTAAATATCAGAAATGTGTCTTTCCGACTAGGCTATCAGGAAATAAAAGGAACAGAATGAGAACAATACCATGTAACAACCATCACGAAACTGAAGCATCATTTCACCACATTCTCTGACCTTCTTGTGCTCAGTGGTTGTAACCCTGAGACTGCATCTAACTGGCTGAATGTAAGGAAAAGAGAGCAGTACGGTCACCGACTTCTTGCATTCACAGCCCCGTGGTACATCCTCATTTCAGCTGAGAGGGGGACCTCCCGGGGCTTTAGGATGTCGGCCACGACGGCGACATGTGTTGTGTGTCCTAGACAAGCGACCGGACAGCTCCTGGAAACACCAGTGGACGAAGCTGGAGGGAACGTCCACTGAGTGGAGGCCCCCGACCTTCCTGCCCTGACACACAGCCGAGAGCCCCCCTGACTGGTGCTGATGTGCTAAGTGGGTCCTGTTAGGGGCCAACCTCACAGAACCCAGCCCGCTGGGCAGGTGGCAGGTGGCCTGGAAGACGGAATCCCCGTCGCCCAGCAGGAAATACTCTGTCAGCCGGTCACGTGCTAGGACTGCCAGGCAGATGAGAAGTTTACTGAGCCTCCGGGAGAAGTGGTGGAAAAGTACTTGTCAGTTTCCAAAAAGAATAGCAGCATAAATTCAAGGTTTCTCTATACAATCCCCGTCCCCACCTTTGCAGGAATATTAAAAGTGTCTTGAGTACACATTGTTTCTAATAACATTGTTTAACATCATTTTTCTCTACAAAAATAATCATCTCCTGATTTCTCACTGCCGAAAGAAAAAGAAGGGCCTTCCCTGGCGGTCCAGGGGTTAAGAGTCCGCCTTTCCACTGCAGGGGGCACAGGTTCGATCCCTGGTCGGGGAACTAAGATCCTGCATGCCTCAGGGCGTGGCGTAGAATAAATAAAATAAAAAATAAAATAAGAAAAGAAAAGAAAGAAAAGGAAAAAAAACTGCTCACCTCTAAAACCCACGAAATCAAATAAAACAACAATCAAGGCACAATTAGTCCTGGCAGCATGGAGAAAAGGGAGGTGGTGAGGTGGGACGCATCCATTTCTTAAGGCCAGAATAAAAAGGGGAAGGTACCAGTGAGGGAGGACTTGAAAATATCTCAAAATCTCTTAGATTCACTAAACCAGGTGAGTTTCCTGAGCATGTAACTGCAGAAACAGTAGGTGAACTGCATCATGTATTGAAACTGGATTAACAAAATATTATTATTTTATGCAATTCATGAAGTATAGACTGTAAGAACGTTGGAGTTTGAAAAAAATTAATCTTTAAACAAAAGGTTCAGACTTTACAAACTCATTGTTTGAAATAATAAATCAAATGATTTTTTTTTTTAGGGCAAGTATTTACTATTCTGAAGACAGAAAAATTAACCTCTACTCATTCATTGCATTTTTATTTAACTCGTCTTAAATAATTTACTTATAAAGAAATCACCCAAATTTCACTGCTGCCATTTCTTGCCAGCTGGTCCTGGTGGGAGAAAAACGTTAGGGAAAACGATTATAGTAAAATCTGGTGATGCCCACGCATCAGCCCTCTGAATGCAAATGTAAGTAAACAGTGACGGGCAACTGGTCCCATTTCTCCCAGACACGTTCTCAAGGCGGGTCCTGAAGTTCTCATCCGGGGATGGTGACTTAGGCGAGGAAGACAGGGCAGGGAAAGGTCAGAAGGCGAGTCCCACACCTGCCCTGGTCTCCCTGCTCGGTCTCCCCAGGTCAGGAGGACCAAACTGGCACCAACTAACTGGGAGATTCCTGGACTCACAGCCACCGTCCTGGTAGTTACAGCAGCCACGTGGCCAGAATGTTCCACAAGCCTACAGAGACAGGTCAAAGACCACCACCAGGGACCCACACGGCAGCACAAAGGAAGATAATTTTGGAAGGCACGGATGGGCCCAGGGACAACAGGACACACAGACTTGCCTGGAAGTTTCTGAGCTTACATGATGCAAAATGGACATTTTAACTGCTTCAACGTTTTTGGCCCCCATCTGTCTTATGCTGGGGTTTACCATGTACACTCGGAAGTTAACACCTGGAGTTTATTAGCACTTAAGTTACTCATTCTACTCAATTGCCAGAATTTAATTTGATTCTTCTCTTGAAATAGGTCCTTCAATGCGTAGTTAGTGTTAATTTTTCCGATCCTGCTAATTACCTTTATTAATGTTTCTCTGCTTTATGTTCCCTCGTGTCTTTTACAACTTTGATTTGAAGGCTCATCTTGACCAGAACAATCTCTCTCTCCTCTCTGTCTCCTTCCCTGCGTCCCTCCATGTTTGGAGGGGCTGTTTGCATTTGGGCCTTTGAGGCTCCCAAACAAGAACTGGGATCAAAACAGGTCCAAGTTCCATCCAGAAGCCCTGCTGCTGACATCACTTATCTAGTTACTGAGCTTACAGCCCGGAGAGGTTTGTCCCAACCCTGCACATGAGTCTCCCTCCTGCTCTAGCCCACAGCTTTACGTGAGCGGGAGCTACCTTCAGGAAGTTGCTGTTTGCAAACATTACTCCTGCTTCTTACACAGAGTTCCCTGCACAAGCACTTTTAACCATCGCCTGGTAAGCGGAGCTGCTGGTCGCCTCTGTACTGGGTCAGACCTGAACCCACAGCCCAGGCTGTCTGCTCTGCTGGTCCTGAGTTCAACGAGACTGTAGCTTTCCTATTTTCCCTTCTTCATATTTTACTCATCATATCATATCTTTGAGGCATAATCCACAAATTAAACTTAAAAAGTAAAGTTCATCAGAAGTTAATTAATTTGAGTTTAATCTTCACCTTAATGTTTAGATAAATTCCTATATTTTTACACTCAGACGAATAGCATCCAATTAATAAAAAATCTGGTCTAATAATATTTTCATACTGATTGAGTCCTAGCCTGTCACAGGGTACTATATTACAGATATGAGAAAAGACAACATGAATAGAATAAACCCTACATGTATTATAGTCTATTATGAATTGTTTTATTATATGGCTGAGCTATTTCAGTAAAGGGATATTCACATGTGTTGAGGACAAAGAGAGTAAGTCTCCTTTATTATTCATTATCTTCTGCAAACACAAATATTCCTTCACTTGACTAATATATTTCATTCTCTAAGAGCAATGTAAGGTCCTAAACGTCACAGGTTCTGGGATCAAAGTGTTGACGGACACATCCCAATATCAATGATGTAAGTGGTGAACGGCTCACCTACCACAAAGCCACGCACGGTGAAGAGAAAGTGTGGAGATGGGAGAAGAGACGTTTAGTTCATGAAACTGAAGCTCTGTCGTAGGATGCCGCCCACCTCCTGTGGACTGAAGGGCAGAGTAAAGGAAGTCTAGAAGCAAAGACCAAGCCCGGAGCAGAGTGTGATCGCCCGGGGACGGGGCAACAGGAAGAAAACAGGTGTGGAACCTCCCCTCCTCAGCCACCCTCCTCCTGTCACAGGCCTGCCTCCCTCTCAGGTTCGCCCCCCCATCACCTCAACATGCTTCTGCTCCAGTGACAGGGCCTAAACACCTCAGTCACGGAGTGAACGTGAGACCTGGACCTACCCATGAGATCTAGTTCCTCGGGATTTGTCATCTGGACCAGCACAGGATCCAGACGACGCTACTTCTCACTCTAGCCATTACCTTCGTGCTCAGCTCAGCCAGGGTTGATTTATTTTGCTTGACACTAAAGGTCACAACGTATATAAACTCACCACAGCAGGAGCAGCTGCTGATTTACTTCAACAAATTAAGAGAGGATCTGAATGAAGAAGAGGAAGAGGCTGAAACAGTCCCAACTTACAAGCCTGAGAAACAAGAAATCAACCGCCATTAAATAAAGTCAAGATTTTAGGGCATTTTTTGAGGGGCGGGGCGGGGGGGAGCAGGTATGTGAAGTAAACATGAAGTGTCCAATTTTTGCACATGACTTAATTATTGACTGTAAAGAAGCTCAATTACCAGCTGGTGTTTCAGAGGCAAAGGTGCAGGTGGCAATGCTTGTGGGCACGCCAGCTGTCACTGGCAGGAAAGGAGAACTGGAGGACGGGACCCAGGGCTGGAAGTCCGCCAGCCTCACAGGTTATAACACCGCTGAACTCTGGCTTCAATGTCAGTAAAGTCATGTAACTGTCCTGTGTGATTCCTAAGGTCACACGGAACATCGTGCATCCACCTCTGTGGGTGCTACATGCCCAGTCAAGGCTTGTAACTCACGGCTGAGACCTGACACAGACAGGAGGCGTGCTCACAGGTAAGCCCAGCTCCACAAAGAAAGGATACAGGTGTTCTACCAAGACACACGGGTTTATTTCAACTCAGTTTTCTTAACTATCGTAGGAAACAACAACAACAGCAACATAAAAAAGCTGAGAAGAAAAGAGCCTGACTTTAATGACATTTTGTTCTGTCTCCAACTCTAAAAATTATGAGTTGCATTTCTATTTAGGTTCTGGAAAACACACTGAAGGTCTCCACTGTCATTATCTCTTAAGATGCTAATGAGGCAATAAGAAGTGATTATCGTGTGATTTTGGGCCAATTTGGACTCATCCTCTTTAGTTTCCTGTGGAAAACTACTACAGAGAAACCCGAATTCTTCAATTACGACTAATGGTTTTATTTCTCAACTGCTCAAGCTCAGCACAGATACTCAGCAGGGCTGCATTATCACCGCTGTGATTTAATTTAGCTCAAAGCCATTGGCAGAGATGTTAGTCATAATATCATGGTATCATGACATCACCATCGCAAGAAACATGACCACTAATTTATCAGCAGGAAATCAGCAGGGCCGAGCATTAACACACGACTTTTCAAAACTAAAAGGAATCCTTGACTAGAACTAATTTACCTTTGGGCATTTTTAAGGGTTTATATTTTTAAATAAATGCTCAAGGTAACATCATGTTTGGGAAAACAAAAAATGTATATTCGTTCTTTAAAACTGTAAGTCAAGAAGATATACTTACCTAATAACATGTTATTAGGCATCATTACTGCTGTTGTTACTGTTAAGTGTTTCCTGTGGAATAAGTACCATCCTCACCACCCCAGAAAGACTATCTAATCTTCACACGTCCTGTGAGGGAGGAGTCTTTGCTCATCTGAAGACAGTAAGTGAAAGCAAAATTGAGTGACATATATTCCCTGAAATATAGGGGAAGAATTACGCTGAGTCAGTGGATAACAAGGCAGGTAGGTCCATGGTGAGTCTCTACACAAGGCACAGCCCCTCCCAGGATGCTTAAGGATGCTAAAGCAGCATCCTTGCCTGCCTCTGCCCAGGTACCAGAAACATTTGTATGAACTTACTGAAGGTGCTGTTATCCATAAACTGTCTCAATTCTCCATGTGAATTCACTGGATGAAGATTCTCCTCAATAAAATTACAACCAACCCTCTTCTTTCTTCTGATTATTGCACTTCAAATTCATCAGCTGTTTTATCACAGTGTTTCACTGAATAATAAATTATTATGTTTGTCATATACTCCTGACTTCAGAATTCCCTTCTGTCCACAGGAAATTACATGTAACATTGGAAAATAAATAGTAATAGAGTAGCCACTACCTTCTTTCTGAAATGTCTTATAACAAATAACTTTCAGAAAGAATCTGAATATTGGAACAAAAAGATTTCCAGATTCTGAAAACCCTCTGAATTCTCTCGAATTCTAGAAAGCTTAAATAAAAGTGTAGCCAACCTAGAAATAGGGGACAAAATTTTTAATTCTATGTATATAAAATAATATTTATTAGTTTTCATGTCCAAAAAGTCATTCTCAAGCAAGATAATAAACTGAGAAATTTAGGGATAAAATTTGAATCCAAATACCCAAGGTTTATTTATAAAAAAACAACAAAAAGAAACTGCTGAAAACCAAAGAAAGTAGGCATGGAAAGGAATAACTGATAAAAAAGCCGACCCTGTATTTCTCAGCAGGAGACAATGAATGTCTTTTGCTTAATTGAAAGATGGAGATAAGGTCTGAAAGCACAGCTTGAGGGCGATGTAACCACCTAATGAAAAACAGGGCTGCCGTGCGGAGCGTAACTCAGCAGTATGGTGACAATTCCCTTCTATCAGCTCAGCAAGACGAGCCATGTTCTGTGATTAAAACTATAGCTCTCACACGTGCACCCCCAATAGCAAACTTTTACTAAAGATAAAGCATGGCCTCTGAGATCTGTATCTGTGAGAATTTCCATTAACTTAAACTAGTGGTGCTCTAGCCAGAAAAATGACTGCCACTTATACATCTGCGTATAAAGTAATGCTAAATGTACTTGAAAGGGCATAGATATTTTGAACTAATCAACAATGATGTCATTTTCATAGTGAAATAAAAGTCATAGTGAAATAAAGTCTTTTTTGAATAAAAATTTATCTCCACGCAGTTTTAAAATCTTGAGACTCTTTTCGTATCAGGCAATTATTTTGTCAACAAATACATTTGCACTTAAGTATATTTCGAGTAATGTATTAGTTCTCAAATTAACATCTATCATTGATAAAATATACTGTTTTCATAAATTAGTTTAAACTTGATAGAAACTTATTCAGGATCAGTTTAAAATAGAAGTAGACTATAGTGATTAGCGAACAAGAGAGAGCTGACTTTGTCCAATTCACACTTATATCACCTCCAAAGAGAAGGAAAACACAACAGGGGTGAAGTCTTAAGGCAGAAAAATGCTATTTCTTCTACAGACTGTGACCGCACAGACCTGACATACGGGCACATTTTTGGTTTGTTTTTGTTTTGCTTTATGGCTTTCATTATTTCTATATGGTTATCACGACACCTAAGTGTGACCCCATATGTGGACTGAAGGGCGATGTCTGAAAGTGGGCAGGTTTCAGTGTCATGAGAGCAGAGGAAATAACGTAAGAGATGATGAGAGATATACATGTATATCATCATATACATAAACATATAGATAAGTAGATATAGAAATAGGTAGATACATACATAGATGATAGATATAGAGATAGGTAGATAGATACATACATGATAGATAGATAGGATAGACAGATAAAGAGATATAGTGATAGATAGATAGACAGATGATAGATAGATAGATGATAGATAGATGATAGATAGATAGATGGATAGATGATTAGATAGATAGATGGATAATCTCCTAGAGTATGAGACAAGTCCCAACAGGACCCCCTTCCTTCGCAGAAGGAAATTAAAGAGTCCCCGTTTAACAGGGAGGTGGATGGACCAAAGCCACTCGCTCTGCAGACCCGCCTCCTGCGGTGTATCTCTCCTGCGGTGTATCTCTCCTGCGGTGTATCTCTCCTGCGGTGTATCTCTCCTGCGGTGTCAGGCTGCTCTCTGGCCCTGAAACCTGGTCTGTAGCTTCCTTAGTCCTGGTAACTAGTTCTCTGTCTCCTTTCCCGCCACAATGCCTGCTGGCAGGCTCCTCCCAGTTTCCCGGCTCTTGAGCCAGACCTGCCGAGTTCAGTCACATCTTCATCGCTGTTCCCAAGGCTAGAGGTCCTCTGTCTGAACGGGGGACACAATGCCGGCTAAGTCCTGCCGACTCAGGTGCCTACTGTCAGGAGCTCTGCAAACACCACCTTTCGCTGCAACTTCACATCACTCGTGCAGGCAGCTCCGTGCAAAGCCATCTCTGCCACCCCCATCCCTCACCAGCCAGGACCTGAACTGAAGTCTTCACCACAGCATAGACACAATCATTAAAGATAAACATCCTATTTGGGCTTCGGCAACAAAACCCCCAACAATATAATCCTGTTTTTCATCCTCACATCTTAAATGTTTATGAAAGACGATTTAACATTATCTTGCCAAAAAACTTAAATTAGACTCCCCCTACTGACGTGGTTACCCACGGACAGAACATGACATTCCTAATAAGACGCACACCTGCCTGACCTACCTGAGTTGTGTTTGGTGTGCCTAGACGATATGTCAGTGTATTTCCCTGGCCTTTGAATTCTGATGGTCTGGCCTCAGTTATCTTCATCTGCTTTTGTTCTCTAAGTTACATGGGACAGACCCAAGAGTCTGGGAGTTCCTGCTCCTTCAAGGCAATCTCTTCTTGACCTTGTTTCTTTCCTTCTGTCCCAGGTACAGTCTTGTGCTGAGGCACAGTTCAACTGAAAATATCTTTCAGTTCTGCTGTAAACCAGGCACAGAAGAAAATACAAAAAATCACCTTGAAATATTTTTGCTGACAGTTATTTGGGATGATTTTGATTATTATTCAGTGGGCTCTCAAATAAGAGACGTGTGATAAAGTGCTGTCCTTTGAAATACAGAACTTCTTGAATGGAAGGGTCTATTCATATCCTTCTTTAAACCTTCTCTGCCAAATACTGTCCTTTATGATGAAAATCTACAACTAACGGTGAGCAAAGTTATAAAGTCACATATTGACACCGTTCTATATTCTAATGAAAATCAATATGGCTTTCTAGATTTCTATGGTCTTACACTGAAAACATCTGATGGAGGTCAGGGATGGCTGCCCTGTTACCTGTTAGGTCAACAGCCAGAGCATTCGGAGAGACTCACATTGATGCAAATTCTGAGAGACCCACGTTGATGCAAATTCTGAGAGACCCACGTTGATGCAAATTCAGAGAGACCCACGTTGATGCAAATTCGGAGAGACCCACGTTGATGCAAATTCGGAGAGACCCACACTGATGCAAATTCGGAGAGACCCACACTGATGCAAATTCGGAGAGACCCACACTGATGCAAATTCGGAGAGACCCACACTGATGCAAATTCGGAGAGACCCACGTTGATGCAAATTCTGAGAGACCCACACTGATGCAAGTTCTGAGAGACCCACATTGATGCAAATTCTGAGAGACCCACATTGATGCAAGTTCTGAGAGACCCACACTGATGCAAATTCTGAGAGACCCACGTTGATGCAAATTCTGAGAGACCCACGTTGATGCAAGTTCTGAGAGACCCACATTGATGCAAGTTCTGAGAGACCCACATTGATGCAAGTTCTGAGAGACCCACACTGATGCAAATTCTGAGAGACCCACACTGATGCAAATTCGGAGAGACCCGCACTGATGCAAATTCGGAGAGACCCACACTGATGCAAATTCGGAGAGACCCACATTGATGCAAATTCGGAGAGACCCACACTGATGCAATATTTTGCGATTTTAGTCTCAGAGGTCACCTGGAATGTTTATTTCTCCCTGGATGAGATTGGGTCTAGTTCTCTATTTTATTCTTACTGCCTGAAAGGGCTTGACCATGGTGAAGTGGTAACACAGGGTGACAACGTATGTTTCTAAATTATGCATTTTACAGACGACACTGTTGGGTTGAGGATTTGGGACCATGGCCGCTGAGGGGGCCCCTCACTGAGGGGACACGTCGTCATCAAAACAGGGGAGAAAGTAAAGATACTGGCTGTGGTCCATTTAAATTACCCACATCCAAGATTTCACACCAACACTGTCCCACCTCTTCAGGAGCTTTGTGCAGCGTGGCCGCCCAGGTTAGCTCACTGCCTGCGAGTTCACGCCCCGAATTCACAAGCTTGGGCTCCCAGGCGGCACCCGACACTCCAGTGACGGGCCAAACGGAGGAGAAACAAAGAAGCCACTATAGATGACGTGTCACCCGCAACAGCTAACGTAACAGGAGGACGTGGCTTTGACCTCTGAGGACAATCTCAGGTTCATACCCACTACTTAGTTTGACGTAACTTTATTAAATTAAATATTTTCCTGAACCTCTCTCCAAATACAGTTACATAAAGTGAATTTTTAGTTTTCAAGAAGGTCAAAGACTTTCCAAGTCTTTTTTTAATGTTTGTTTTTGCTTTGAAGCTGCTGATACAATGACAAGACCAGTACAGAAATATGTAGTAAAGCTTCAGGAAAAATGCAGTTATATACGATACCAACATACAGAATTTTCAAGAAAAAAGCCCAGGTACCTAGCAGGTTCCCAAAAGGACCAGCTTCACAGGCACATGTTCTGAGACCCGAGGGTCATAACAGGGCATTCCTGCAACAAAGCAGGAATGACAGCTTCTTACACAAGGGCTGGGAGTCCCTCTGCCTAGTCCCAACCTCCATAAACATTCTAGGATTGCTTACAACTCGGCTCTAGATACTATTTCTATACAGTTAGGATACTACATAAGAGAGATTGACTAGAACTGGCTTAGCCAAAGATAGAAAAGTTACAGGAATCTCTTACAGCTCACGTCAGACGTGGCTGGAAGTAGGGTCCAAACTGTAGGTTCAAGAAGGGGTCCCACCTGCTCCCCCTTGTAACGAGGCACAGCTATGTCTGGGGCTGCTGCCGACGTGGCTCTGGTTCTCTCCAAAGTTACGTCACGTTAAACAGCTGCACCTGCAAAGGGACAGCTCCCCCTCCAACTCCCCTGCACATCCCAGGACCTCACTGGACTGGTTTGGGTCACGTTCTCATCCTTCAACTAGCTGCTGAGGACAGCAGGGCAGGGAGCCCCTCCCGGGTCAGGTCTGGGTCAGGACCAGCACACCCAGACCTGTGGTCTCAGAGAAGGAGTGAGGTATGCTTTTCCAGAAGAAACTCAGGTGCTGAAGCCAGAAAAATGGGTGCTGCTTAAGCAAGAATATTCATCTAATACACACACACTCTATATAAAATGTTACATAATTTAAAATGAATGTATTAAGAGTTATTATCAACATATACTATTTTTAACATGTAGATCAAAGGAAGACATTATTCTGTGTTTAGTTGTACATCAAGCTCTTACACTTATACAGTGGAATGTTCAGTAATTATAGGAACTGTTGAAACATCATTTTGATACGACTGACTGTATTGGCTTCCCAGGGCTGCCCGAACAAACTACTGCAAACTGGGTGACTTAAAAAGAACAGGAATTTATTCTCTCACGTTTCTGGAGCTTGGAGGGTGAGATCCAGGCGTGGGCGGCGTGGTTTCGTCCCTGTGCTCAGAGTGGGGATCCGTTCCCGGCTGCCGTCCCGGCCCCTGGGGTGGTGACAATCCTTGGTGCCTCCTGCTTGCCCAGCACAACTCCAATCTCCACCTCCCCGTCACTCCCCTTCTCCTCCTGTGTCTGTCTCTCTTCTCCTCTTCTTATAAGGATACCAGCCATACTGGGCTAGGGCTCATCCTAAACCAGTATGATCTCATCTTTAAAAGTCTGGTGACATCTGCAAAGACCCTATTTTCAAATAAGGTCACATACAGAGGCATGGGGGTGGGGTGGTACCCTATTTTCAAATAAGGTCACATACAGAGGCATGGGGGTGGGGTGGTACCCTATTTTCAAATAAGGTCACATACAGAGGTATGGGGGTGGGGTGGTCAGGACTTTAATGTATCTTTTTGGGGGGACATCATTCAAACCATAACCCTGACCCTGACCTTATAAGAGACAATAGTACTTAAATAACTAGTAATCAAGCCTAATAATATAAAAATGTTATCTCCAGGATTAACATTTAGCAGAATATATATAATTCGTCTCTATTTTCCTCCTGTTTTCAATTTTAAATGAGTAGGGGATAGGTTCCGACCTCCATTTACTCAGAAGTAGTGCTCAAAACATTCACATCATAGAGTGCCAAGTGGAAATCCGTATATTCATTAGTTCTTTTCTTGATAGGAATTCTTAGCACTTTAGAATCAAAGGTTTCATGCATATTTTAAGTGTGCTTGTGAAATCATTTTAAAAGCGTGTGAATTTTCTTAACATAGAATACGATGTCGTGTCAACAGTTAAGATGCCTTGATCCTAAATGATAGACAGCCTGAGTTTTCCCATCCCTCCTCTTCCCCTACCTCTTTATTAACTATCTCTTGGAAGCCTTCAGGGCTTAAGTTAAAGGTTAATCTGCAAACATTACTTTTGGCTTTGGGTTAATTAATTTTTCCAAGCTTGCAGAGCAAATAAGTAGTAGGGCTCAGACTCAAACTTCATCCTCTCTGATTCCCAAGCCCACAAAATTTTCCTGAAATCATGCTGTCTCCTATCCTGCATTAAATGCCACTTTGAAATTTTAAACACGTTGTCACCTATCCTGCATTAAAATTTATCTTAGTTTCTAAGTGTTCTGGCCTTAACTAGAAACACAACCAACTCCACTGCAGTAT
This sequence comes from Balaenoptera acutorostrata, assembly GCF_949987535.1. Taxonomy (NCBI): domain Eukaryota; kingdom Metazoa; phylum Chordata; class Mammalia; order Artiodactyla; family Balaenopteridae; genus Balaenoptera; species Balaenoptera acutorostrata. The sequence goes on from NC_080069.1 coordinate 802,482, forward strand.
GGCAGTAATTAGCTCATCTTTACGATGATGGTTAAAAGTAGTAGCAGATAATTTTGGAGTATTGTGCAGCGGGAGTCACAGGACTAGGTGAGGTGACGTAAGTCTGAGATGTGTCACTTAATATCAATGGTTAGCATAACATTTCACTACTACAACTTCTGCCAAGCCCTGACCTTTCTTATTAAGTGGCTGTAAGGTCAGAAGCCCCATTCTTCCAATCATACAAAATTTCATTAGCCTCAAATTAGAATGTATATGAAAACTGTAAAATATTACAGACCTCATACTTATTGTTTGATAATTAGCCAGCTATGCATATGAGGATAAAGTATTTTAAAATAAGTTTGATAAAGTTGCTAACTTTTCCCAAATATTATCCTAAAATATCATTTTGCAAATTTCTCTTTAAAATTAAATTCACCCTTCCAATGAGAAATCACTGCTCTTTTAAAAATAATACGAGTGAAAATTATTCACAGAAGAAAGTGTTACAATGTACCAACATTTATATTCAAAGACTCATGCATTAACCTGCCATTCATAGGACTTACAGAACACAAGAAAGAGAACTTCGGCGCTGAAGGGAGGCTTAGAGATCATTCCTGGCAAACTCATCATTTTGGAAATCAGAAATCAGAAGCCAAATGAGTTTGATTAAGTGATTTGTACGAACTTAAGTGAGTGGAAATAACTCAGTCCTTTTTCCAGTGGCAACAGCAGCTTCCTTATGAGCTGTAACTTGAGTTTGGAGTGAACGACCAGGGACCAGCCAGGCCTGGCACAGGAGCTGGCCCAGGTTCTGAATCAGAGACGCCTCAGAATCCAACGCGATAGACGTGAATTCTGATCTTATTCCAAACAGCTGTATCATCACAGGCAAACTACTCTCATTCATTGGGCATCAATTTTCTTTCTCTTTGTAATTGGAACAATGAGAAGAATAAAAATGAGGGCAAAATAAAATCAATAAAAATGGAAACGGTACAGATGAACTTATTTACAAAACAGAAATAGAGCCACACATGCAGAAAACAAACTTATGGTTACTAAGGGGATAAAAGGTGATACGGATAAATTGAGAGATTGGGAATGACATATACACACTAGTATACATAAAATAGATAAACTAATAAGGACCTACTGTAAAGCACAGGGAACTCTACTCAATACTCTGTAATGACCTATATGGGCAAAGAATCTAAAAATGAGTGGATATATGTATATGTATAACTGATTCACTTTGCTGTACACCTGAAACTAACACAACATTGTAAATCAACTATACTCCAATAAAAATGAAAAAATGGGAGTTGGTGTGAGAATTGAGTGAGATAATGGCTAAATACTCCTGGTGTACAAGGTGTTCCTCTCATGAAAATTATGCTTTAAAAAAATGAGCTACATAAATAGGCAGGTTATTTTGCTACTAAGCCATTACTATTAAACCACTAATGAATTAACAGAGGCTACAGGATATCTTGGAAAATCACAGGATTAGTATTTCAGGATTCTAAGGTCAATTGCTTTTATCACTATTTGCATAATTTGAGCAAATCAAAAAGTAAATTATGCCCAGTTTCTTCATGTGTTAGAATTATCAATAGTTTTACACCCCTTACAAATTTTGAAAGGATTTTTCTGTGTGTGAGGGTCAAATGAAACGTGTGAAAATGCTAAGAAAATTCTCTAAAAAGAAGCCAAATTACTGTCAATAAAGAAAAGGGCACATGTAAATTATAAGTTCAACACAAACAACATGACTTCCCCAATGATGAGTCCCGGGTTGAACAGACAAATTCATCTGCTTGTATCTGAACAAGACAAAAATATCCTCAAAATTCCTTCCTTCCACTCAGTAGACTTTTATTCATTCCTTTAATTAGATATGTCGAACGTAGTAATAAATAGCCCCAAATATTACTGCTTACAGAACGCTGCATTAAAAGAACAAAACAGGGAATAGAACAGGAAGTTATGTAACTGTCTTTCACTTAAGCAGGAACAGGTCTGGGACAGACAAGTATGTTGGTTTTTGTGACGGGTTGAAAGTCTAGGGACCCAGGCACAGGGCTGATGATGGGCAGGGTGGAGGTGGGGCTCATGCACTCGTATATAAAACACTCCCAGGGTGGGTCTGACGAGTGGTCTGATTACAACACCCCTGATCACCAATATATCTCATTCATACGTGGGAAGAAAAGTACTGCATAATTAAGGGCATTTTAAACTGAAAATACCCTCCATAAAGTAAAATAATAAATACTTCTTGCGGTTGAAAAGACTTGCACTATCATATCTTCAAAAATAATTAAGTGGTTCTGAATATATACACAGAATTTCAAGATAAAATGGAAATTCTAGTTGACCAAGTTTAGTCCCAGATGCTTTATAAGGGTTACAGGCTGAAACACCTAAGGGGCAAGTGAGTTATGCAAACAAGAGCCCCAAGGATGGGGAGAAAAAGCAACTCCCGTCACTGCTGGTAGGAATGCAAAACAGTGCAGCCACTTTGGAGGACAGTTGGCGGTTTCTTACAAAAATAAACATACTATTACCCTATGATCTAGCAATCGCAGTCCTTGGTAGTAACCCAACTGAGCTGAAAATTTACATCCACACAAAAACCTGCACACAGATGTTTATAGCGACTTTATTCATAATGGACAAAATGTGGGCACAAACAAGGTGTCCTTCAGTAGGTGATGGATAAATAAACTGCGGTCCATCCAGACAATGGGATATTATTCAGTGCTAAAAAACAATGGGCTATCACTCTCCATAGGTAAAACTATGGAGACAGTAAAGAGATCAGTGGTTGCAGGGGATGTGGGAAGGGAAGGATGAACAGGCAGAGCACAGAGGGCTTTTAGGGCACTGAATATACTCTGTATGATACTGTAACGGTGGATACCTGTCATTACACAGTTGCCCAAACCCACAAAAGGTACAACAGCTAAAGTGAGCCGTAATGTAAACTGTGGACGCTGGGTGATGTGATGTGTCTATGCAGGTTCATCAAGTGTAACAATGTACTGTCTGCTGGGGATGTTGATGGCGGGGAGACTGTGCCTGTGGTGGGGGGGCAGGGAGCTTGCGCTAAATCTCTGGCCCTTCTGCTCAACTTTGCTGTGAACTTAAAATTGCTCTGAAAAATAAAGTCTGTTTTTAAAAAATGTAATAAACCGTGCTTAAAAGAGTATCTTTCTGTTCAGACCTTCTCACCTCCTTAAACAGGAACAGAAATAAATTTCCAGGCTCTACAAGTGAAACATTGATAATTCTTTTTAGTATCATGACCACAATCAAGAAGGTATGTTTTTTTTTTTAAAGATTAGTTTAGTTTTGTTTTTTTTTTAATACTTTATTTATTTATTTTATTTATTTATTTATGACTGTGTTGGGTCTCTTAGTTTTCGTGTGAGGGCTTTCTCTAGCTGCGGCGAGTGGGGGCCACTCTTCATCGCGGGGCGCGGGCCTCTCACTATCGCGGCCTCTCTTGTTGCGGAGCACAGGCTCCAGACGCGCAGGCTCAGTAGTTGTGGCTCACGGGCCCAGTTGCTCCGTGGCATGTGGGATCTTCCCAGACCAGGGCTCGAACCCGTGTCCCCTGCATTGGCAGGCAGATTCTCAACCACTGCACCACCAGGGAAGCCCTGGTATGTTTTTTGATCAGATTATTTAAAATTAAAAAAGGAAAAGTAATTATTAAAGGGGGGGGGCATTTCAATGTTACTCTTTTAAAAAGGCTATCTTTTATGCTATAGAAAATTGTTTTAATAACTGAATCCAGGGTGTATACTCCTTTTTACTACTCCATAAATGGTACTGATAAGCCTAATTGATTTCATCTTATTAATTACAAATTGTAATGTATGCTGCTTAATATAATAAGGAACACTGCTCAACCCAATGTCATTACCCTAAACTTGTCAAGGAAGAAAATTTTTCACAAAATCTCTCAAAATAATTATCATTCAAGGGTACGAAGCCCAAGAATTTCTGTGACCACTCTAGCTATTAAAAAATACAGAACGGACAAATACTTTATGTCAGGGCAAGAATATTGTTTTCAAATAAATAAAGTAGTAAAAGTTTACTTATTTTTTTCAAAAGAAACATGAGAGAGAAGGAAAAATACTAAACACCTTATATTACTGTGTGTATAGGTTTTACACGTTTTTCATTCAGTTTCACAACTTTTTGAATTAGAATTTGTTCCTTATTTTTGTTTTAATCAGAGGAAGACACCTGTAGAATGGTTGTGTCTGGCACGAGGTAAGTAGCCAGCATTCCTCAGCTGTGACTCTAGCTCATGTCTCGGTGGCCCAAGCAAACATTCCCCACAACTGGCCATTTATCTCAGCACCTCAGGGGCGCCTGGGCAGACTCACCAAGAAACATGCTGAGGAAAGAGGAAAATATAAAGTCTGGGGCGAAGGAGCAAAATTAGCGATCTATAAAAAATTTATATAAAATAATTTGTGAAATGCCAGAACTAGAAGAAACCGTGATGACATTCCAGGGTCTCTGTGATGAGCAGCCGAGGATTCTCATCTAAAATATTCATTATGGGGCTTCCCTGGTGGCGCAGTGGTTAAGAACCCGCCTGCCAATGCAGGGGACATGGGTTCAAGCCCTGGTCCGGGAAGATCCCACATGCCGTGTAGCAACTAAGTCTGTGCACCACAACTACTGAGCCTGCACTCTAAAGCCCACGAGCCACAACTACTGAGCCCACATGCCACAACTACTGAGCCCGCACTCTAGAGCCCACAAGCCACAACTACTGAGCCCACGTGCCACAACTACTGAGCCCGTGAACCACAACTACTGAGCCTGCACTCTAGAGCCCGCGAGCCACAACTACTGAGCCCACGTGCCACAACTACTGAAGCCCGCGCGCCTAGAGCCCGTGCTCCACCACAAGAGAAGGCACCACAATGAGAAGCCTGCTCACCACAAGGAAGAGTATCCCCCGCTCGCTGCAACTAGAGAAAGCCCGCGCGCAGCAACAAAGACCCAACGCAGCCAAAAATAAATAAAGCCCATGCGCAGCAACAAAGACCCAACGCAGCCATAAATAAATAAATAAAATAAAAATAAATTTATAAAAAAATAATAACCTAAGATATTCATTAATTTAAAAAGTGATTCATTAAACAGAAACTCCTAAAAAGAGTATCATATTGGTTAGTTTCTAATATTCCAATAATTTTCACGTAGAAGAATGGATTTATTCGCTCTCGATCACGAATATAGGACCCCAAATTGGACATAAGGAAAAAAAAGTTTGTTTAACTTAAGAAGCTGCCTTCCCATAGTAAATGCCTGCTTGGTACATCTGAGGAGAAAGTCTGAGTCCAGGCTGGACCCCAGGCTCCCTGAGACACAGGCATTCCTCAGCTGTGTTAGTGACCGGGCACAGGCACCTCTGAGTTTCAGCGCCAACACTTCAATAACCTAAGAACACATGTACTTTTTGTTTTCGTTTCGGCCGCGCCACGCGACATGTGGGATCTGAGTTCCCCGACTGACCAGGAATCGAACCCAGGCGCCTGGCAGTGAAAGCGCGGAATCCTAACCACTGGACCGCCAGGGAAGTACCAGGAATTCCCAACACGTGTACTTCTTTCCTCCAGTGCTTGTAAGGAAGTGAGGTGGGAATCGTGGTCAAGAGACTTCAAGGAAAAGTACTTCCAAGAAAGTGTTCCACAAAGGCTTTCTGATGTCGTTAAAACATTTTCTTGCCTTGCAGATATGCTGTAATTGCTCCCAAGAAATGGAAATACACCCACTGCAAAAATCCTTGCACTTGTTGGATAATAATTACATAAGTGAGTTTAAAAATCTATACTCCTCTATTCTAAAATTAGAACACAAGTTACAAACACCTCCTTTCCTTGGTAGTGGAGCAATTCTAAACAGGGTACCATGTATACTGGATGATCGCTAGCTATCGCTGCGTCATCCTGATAGGGACAGAGTAAAGGGACAAAGTAGGTGATTAAATAGTTAAGCCCACTAGGGGATGCTAAGTAGAGAAAAAAGTATGGGAGACCCTGTGAGTTAATGATCACTCAAGAAAGAAGGCTTGCTTAACAACAAAACCAAGCAACAGAAGCACGAGACCTGCCCCCAGACAATAAAACCATGGTGCACTGAAACCCACATCCTGCCCAGTGAGCTCAGTAAGTTAATATTTCCTAGACACGCTCCTCTGTGCACCTTAAAAACAAAAATAAAGGAAAAGGTGACATTATACCGAAACCTGAGACGATTTACCATATTTTAGCATACGTTACCACCCTTCTCCTAATTTAAATAGTGCCATGACAGTCCTGGCTTGACCATGTAGGGACAAGAAAACTCCTCCACCTGGTGTGGAGGAGGAGATGATGATGGAAGCTTGATGTCTACTCAAGAATGAGGAAGAAGGTGGTCTTCTCTCCCTCCCCACTTTTCCTTTGATGATAAATATTTAGCCCACTAAATTCTAGAGGCAGCGCTGCATTGCTTGCCGGCATTTCTCACGAGCGTCCTACACTAATAAATCACTTCTTACCTATCACTTTGCCTCTGGCTGAATTCTTTCTGCACCCAGACATAAAGAACCTAAGCTCCTCGGACCCCCCCCTCCCACGCCTGCCCACACATCCTGCGGTTTCAATCCCTACCATGTCTTTTCATAAAAAATACATCTGAGTTGAGAAACAGAACACATGCATACAAGACTAGAAAGAGAAAAGGCCTCAAACCCACTAACAGGAGACTTCAGACCCAGCTATGCCTACTAGCTTTGTTACCTTTACCAACTTCTCGTAAAGAAATGTATCTACTTTTTAAGGCTGACACATAGGCAGTGCTTGTTCACTGGAAACTATGACTCTGTCTTTGGGGGTTTCTTGATTCCCACAATCCATTCTCAAACTCCTTTGCACCTGCTTCTAGCACCAGCTCTGAAAAGGCGAAGAGGTTATTTAAAATCCCCTGACATTTTTGATTGCCTTCAAAAGAACAGCTGTTTTGACCATAAACTTCTCAGTACTGCAGAACAGAATGAGGAAATGAGAGGAATTATTTTGATGTCACTACTTGTACCCTGTGATTCTCAACTGTATCTGCATAAAATAATAAATTGTAGAACTTACAGCAGAAATATATACATATCCATCAGGAGGGATACTGTTTTTAAAAAAAAAACCAAAATAACAAATGTTGGTGAAGATGTGGAGAAATTGGAACTCTTCTGCATTGCTGGTGGGAATGTAAAATGATACAGCTGCTCTGGAGGATAGTATGATGGTTCCTCAAATAATTACCCATGGAATTACTACAAGATCCAGCAATTCCAATTCTGGGTACATACTCAAAGGAATTGAAAGCAGACATTCAAACAGATATTTGTATGCTAATGTTCATAGCTGCATTTTCACAATAACCGAAGTGGGGAAGCAACCCAAGTGTCCATGAATGGATCAATGGATTAACAAAACGTGGCACGTACATAATACAACAGGACATTATTCAGCCCCAAAAAGGAAAGGAATTCTGACACGTGCTACAACGTGGGTGAACCTTGAGGACGTGACGCTAAGTGAAATGTCAGTCACAAAAGGACAGACCCTGCATGATTCCGCTTACACGAGGGCCTTAGAGGAGTCAAATAATAGAGATAGGAAGTAGATGGTGGGGACCAAGGACTGGGGGGGTGGGATGGGGAGTGACTGTGTAATGGGGTCAAAGTTTCAGTTTGGGAAGATGAAAACATTCTGGAGATGGATGGTGGTGATGGTTACACAACTGTGTGAATGTATTTAATAACAGTGAACTATACACTTAAAATGTGTAAAACAGTAAATTTTATGTTATGTATATTTTATCACAATTTTTAAAATTAAAACACACACACAAACACACAGGAAGTGCCCCAAATCTGTCCCAGATAAATTAAATCAAACATTCAGGGATCAAGCCAAGGCAGCTGCATTTTAACTGGGTGCTTAGTAATTCTCATGTGAGGCAGGACTGAAAATCACTCCTTTATCCAGGGGAGGATTCTTGCTTAAGTATCATTTCCTGTATATCTCTAATGTTTTTCAACCTTCACAATACTTATTACTAGGTTGGATTAACAAGGTTTGAGATAAAGATATTATTTCTTATGTATCAGAATAGAATACCTTTGAAGTGAATTTGATCAATCCCTCGCTCTAAAAATCTGATTCACAATTTACTAACACATAAGGTCACTGAAAAGAAATAAATATAATTCCCTTCTTGCCACCTATGCAGGCTACTGTGATACGAACCAAATGAAGTACCATTAATCTTGACTGTATCTTATAAATTAAAAACACAGACCAGATCTTTATTATTCTATGGAGAAAAAAGGCACTATCTGACATAGAATGAAACAATCTAAGATTCTTGATTCCTATATTTTATAGATTTTGGTATAAAATAAAATAAATACTATTCTTGTATAAAGAAATCAAAATTGGATGGGGAGAGGAAGTACTTTTCTCACTTAAAAGTCCTGTGTAGTTGTATGCTCTGACACAGGGTAAATGAAGACGCCCTGTTGGTTTCTACATTGAACACAGGTTTTTTTGCAGGTTTTCCAGAGGGTTCTATAAGCCAAGGTTGCCAACATGTGTGATATAACTAACATATGATGTAAGAGGCATGGTTATTAGTTAGCCCTTGAAAACCCTAACAAGTACTCTGTCCAAAGTGATAAAAAAATCTGAAATCAACTCTTGTGTGTTTAGATCACCTTTATTGGTTTAGATCAAATAACGGTTCAGAATTTACATTTTTAAATGATTGGAAGCATTTAAAAATATTGTAATCATATAATCAACTTTGCATACTGTCCCCACTGAATTTCAATTCTGGGAACACCTATTTTTCTACTAGAAAAGTGCCCAAATACCACAGCCCATGAACTAAGTAGCATCGGGGACCAGTAAGCCTCTGCTGGGAAGCAGCGCAGCCCAGCCTGCGGTCCAGACCACCAACCAACATCTTCTCAGAACATGAAAAAATTATCCTCCTGGAACAAGTGAAAGTTAAAGGCATCTGGGAGAGAGACAATTCCTACAGGTGTCACCACATACATGCACCTTCAAGAATATGGGGGTGCATTTTAAGAAGGGAAAGATGAGTTTGGGGGTGTATTTTCCCAAACACAAGTCTTCTTCAATTTCAGAAATAATTACGGCCATAATACTCAACAGCTCTGTTCACTGAGGGGAAAAAAGCTCCATGTGAAGCCTCCACAGCTTTCCCTTTGCAGCCAGAGGTGGGTTGCAGAGGATACCTCAGGCTGTGACTGTGGGAATATGTGAGATGCTTTGCAAACGAGGAGGAGAAATTAAGGGAATCGGGTAAGTTCTGAGACCTGCTCCTGGAAAGACAGAAGCAGTGGATAAGTGTACAACTAAGTCTTCTTCTCAGCTCCCCACTCCCGGGCAAGGATGGCTCATGCAGACACTGAGCTAGCTGCCCACGCTTATCTCCAGCAGCTAGATTTTGAGCGGCTGGCGTTTAGGAATGGTGTCCTAGCCCATCACCTCTTCAGGAACGTTTGTTTAATTTAAATACAACTTAAGCAGCCGGTAGGAGTCAAGCTGCCCTTCCCAGAGAGGGCCAGGCTCAGAAACAGAGCACAGCACGAAACTGCGGTGACAGACAGATGCTGATGGAAGCACAGCCACACTCCTGCCCTAATTCCACATCCCTGGAAATCTGCACCAGCAGGGGAAACACATCAGTAACAGGGAAACTGATCTGCCTGAGATCTCCGGATCTATTAGATTCAGCTTCTTTATGTAATTCATCGCACGGTAAGGACCAAGTGGAGGGGTCTCAGCTGGTCTGGAAGGTAAAACTGGGGAAATATAGAAAACACATTTAGCCTGAATCTCTTTCATCTCGGGGCTCCTAGATATCAAAGGCTGGAGAAAAAAACTTTGGGATAAAAGGTGATCCTTAGAGACACAGCACTTCGGGACAAGTAGATTCTCTAACCAACTCTCAAGAACGAAGGCTAAACATTTCAGCAACTTAGCTATTACCCAAATTAACCCCCAACCAAAAACAAGGCAGGAAGAATGTAGTGAAAAGGAAAAAAGTGACTATATTTTAAATCTACAGCATATTTACCCGAAGCATTTATTAAATTATTTAAAATGCTTATCATGCTGCCCCTCTAGGTTCATTCCTGAACTGCCCCTTCAGTTTCTCATGGCAAACACAGAATTTTTATGCCATATTCAAGAAGGTGCACGTCCTCGTTAAAACTATTTTTCAGGCAATTTATGGTTTGTCAACTAATGAAGTAATGGCACAGGAAATTCTAGGTAGAGAAATCAAAAGCAATTTATTTATGGCATCAGTATACTTTCTTTTACTTCAAAGCAAGTTCACTATCACCAAAATAGTTTTACTTTAATTCATTTAAAACCATTATATTTTTTTCCAAAACTCTTACTATTTTACTGGTTTAAAATAAGTGGGAATGTTCTGATTAATTAAAAAGAGAAACTCACATGAAATGGAAAATGTCACAGCAAAACCGGAAGGCAAATAAGCTATATGTGAACAATCAGTTGATTTTCACCTAGAGGCAAGTTTGCAGGTGCCAACATGTGTGTTTGTTGAGTGTGTAACTATGCATCCGTGTTGTGTATGTATGTGTGGGTACATCTATGGATATACATAAAGAGGAGCTTTGCGCTCAGAGATTATGCCATTAATATTATGAAATATTAAGTAACATTTAAATTAGTGCTATTTTTGCATATTTTGTGGAACATAATAGAAATGGAAGTAAAATATAATTTTAAATGAATATGGTAAAAATTATACAAACATTATCAGAAAAATGTTATATGCGAATGTAAATTTTTCTTTGTAGTTTTTAGAAATATGCAAGACCCCCAGTAAAGATACTGGGGAAAATCAATTTATACTGATATGATATTGATGTCCATAAGCCAATGAAAAATGTGATATATTAAAATTTAAAACACTCATAAAAAGTATTCTGAATTATGTTCAACAGCTCAATCATTTTGAAAATGATCCTTAATGGAAAATTCCTTCATCAGAAAGAACAAGAAGCATTAGAAATTAACATATTTCAAGTGTCTATTCTATCCAAATGATGACACTATCTATCTTATTCAAAGCCAGATGAGAGCAGGATGATTTTTCTCACTCCTCACTATGGTCTGCAAATGGGTTGGTTAATTTGACTCAACACAAAAAAACAAAACAGAAAAAAATACATGCAGCTCAAACTAATTTTCCCCTTCTTTCTTATTTTTTGAATACAAAACTTTCCCATGTATATTTATCAACTATATGTTCAATCGATCAAAACCTGATAGTGTACAAAATATCATTTTAAATACAGAAACAAAGCTAACAGCAATATTTCTAAGCTCAGCCAAGTAAATATTTATTCTTAAAGCACAACCTTCAAAATTCCATTCGTATGCCATTATTTCCTCTTAGTGCTACCATACGAGTGACAGTACCTCCTAGCAATCAGGAAATGGGGTGCAGGGGTCACACTGCCTGGACCCAAGGCCAGGCTCTGCCACTTTGTAGGAATATGACCTTGGTAGGACCTTCAACGCCTCAGGCCTCACCTTCCCCATCCACCCAGCAGGGTGACCGTGAAGATTAATGAACTAATGTAACTCATATACTGAATACTTAGAAGAGTGACTGCATACAGGACACTTTACAAACATTAGCTATCATCATGCCTGAGCTACTCTCTGCTTGATAAATATGGTATTTTGACAAGTTATTAGGTTAAAAACTTCTTCAAATAGTAAAGTACATCAGTCTTACCAGTACCTCAGGATTTGGAAGCCTCTCTATAACGATCTCTTTTTCTTTTTAAATGAGATAAATTGCAGTGCAACACATATTCACACACACAAATGAGAAAAACAAAGCATCTTATTTGTCATTGGCTACATCAAGTATGGCAAATTTAAGTGTTAACATCCATTTCATAGATAACTCCAATTTTTCAAGGTTTATGATTCCACAATAAAAATTCATTTCCCAAGAAAGCATGCACAGATACCTCAGTCTGCACTTCATTGCAGGCATACCTCAGAGATTGTGGGACCGGTTCCAGACAACCACAATAAAGCAAATATTGCAATAAAGTGAGTCACATGAATTTTTTAATATAAAATTAAAAAGAAAAATATAAAATATATTTTATATATAAGATATTTAAAATATATAAAAGTTATGTTTACACTATACTGTAGCCTACTAATTGTGCATTATGTCTAAAAAAAACAATGCACGTACCCTAATTAAAAATACTTTTTTGCTACAAAATGCTAACCATCCTATGAGCCTTCAGTGAGTTATGATCTTCTTGCTGGTAGAGGGTCTTGCCTGGATGTTGGTGGCTGCTGACTGATCAGGGTGATGGTTGCAGAAGGCTGGGGCGACTGCAGCAGTTTTTAAAAATAAGACAACAAGGAAGTTTGCTCAATCAATTGACTCTTCCCTTCATGAATGACTTCTCTGTAGCATGAATGCTGTTTGATAGCATTTTACCCACAGGAGAACTTCTTTCAAAATTGGAGGCAGTCTTCTCAAACCCTGCTGCTCTACGACTAAGTTTTTGTCATATTCTAAACCTTCTAAATGCTGTCATTTCAGCAGTCTTCACAGCGTCTTCAGCAGGAGCAGATCCATCTCAAGAAACCACTTTCTTCGCTCTCCCGTAAGAAGCAGCTCCTCATCCATTAAGGTTTGATCCTGAGATTGTAGCAATTCAGGCACATCCTCAGGCTCCACTCCTAACTCTAGTTCCCCTGCTGTTTCCACCGCATCTGCAGTTCCTTCCTCCACTGAAATCTTGAACCCCTCCGAGTCATCCATGAGGGTTAGAATCAATTCTTCCAAACTCCTGTTAAAGTTGGTATTTTAAGCTCTTCCCATGAATCATAATGTTCCTCTTTGATCCATGGGCTGCAGAATAGATGCTGTGTCAGCCCAGCAGATATGAAAACGACATTAATCTCACTGTACATCTCCATCAGAGCTTTGGGCGACCAGGTGCCTTGTCAACGAGCAGTAACATTCTGAAAGGATTCTTTTTTTTTTTTTTTTTTTTGAGCAGCAGGTCTGAACAGTGGGCTTATAATATTCAGTAAAGCATACTGTAAACAGATGTTTTGCATCCAGGCTTTGTTGTTCCATTTGTAGGGCACAGACAGAGTATATTTAGCATAATTCTTAATTACGGGATTTTCAGAACGGTGAATGAGCATTGGCTTCAACTTAAAGTCACCAGCTGCATTAGCCCCTAACAAGAGGCTCAGCCTGTCCTTCAGAGTTGAAGCTCTGAAGCCAGGCATTGACTTCTCCTCTCTAGCTACGAAAGTCCTACATGGCATCTTCTTATAACAGAAGGCTGTTTCGTCTACACTGAAAATCTGTTGTTTAGCGTGGCCACCTTCATTAATTATCTCAGCTAGATCTTCTGGATAACCTGCTAAAGCTTCTACATCACCCCTCGCTGCTTCACTCTGCACTTTTATGTTATGGAGACAGACAGCTTCTCTCCTTCAACATCATGAACCAACCTCTGCTCGCTTGAAACTCTTCTTCTGCAGCTTCCTCACCTCTTTCAGCCTTTACAGAAATGAAGAGAGTGGGGCCTGGCTCTGGATGAGGCTTTGGTTTAGGAAATGTTGTAGCTGGTTTGATCTTCTATTCAGCCACTAGAATTTTCTCCATGTCAGCAAGAAGGCTGTTTCGCTTTCTTAGCATTTATGTGTTCACTGGAGCAGCACTTTTAATTTCCTTCAAGAACTTTTCCTTTGCTCTCAGAACTTGGCTCACTGTTTTTGGCCTATCTCGGCTTGCTTTTTTTTTTTTTTTTTTAATCTCTATTGAACTGTAGTTTATTCACAATGTTGTGTTAGTTTCAGGTGTACAGAAAAGTGATTGAGCCATATATGTATGGCTGAATATATATATATATGTGTATATATATTATATATATATATATTCTTTTCTAGATTCCTTTCCATTATAGGTTATCACAAGACACTAAGTACGGTTCCCTGTGCTTGAAGGTCCTTGTTGGTTATCTGTGTATATGTTAATCCCAAACTCCGAATTTATCCCTCCCCCAACCCTTGTAACCATAAGTTTGTTTTCTAAGTCTGTGAGTCTATATCTATTTTGTAAATAAGTTCATTTGTATCTTTTTTGTCGATTCCACATATAAGTGATATCATATGATCTATTTGTCTTTCTCTGTCTGACTTACTTCACCTAGTATGATCATCTCTAGGTCCATCCATGTTGCTGCAAGTGGCATTATTTCATTCTTTTTTATGGCTGAATAATATTCCATTGTATATATGTACCACATCTTTTTTTTTTAACTTTTTTAAAATTTTTATTTATTTTTTATTTATGGCTGTGTTGGGTCTTTGTTTCTGTGTGAGGGCTTTCTATACTTGCGGCAAGCGGGGGCCACTCTTCATTGCAGTGCGCGGGCCTCTCACTATCGCGGCCTCTCTTGTTGCGGAGCACGGGCTCCAGATGCACAGGCTCAGTAGTTGTGGCTCACGGGCCTAGTTGCTCCACGGCATGTGGGATCTTCCCAGACCAGGGCTCGAACCCGTGTCCCCTGCATTGGCAGGCAGATTCTCAACCACTGCGCCACCAGGGAAGCCCCCACATCTTCTTTATCCATTCCTCTGTCGATAGACATTTATGTTGCTTCCATGTTTTGGCTATCGTAAATAGTGCTGCAATGAACATTGGGGAGCATGTATCTTTTTGGATTATGGTTTTCTCAGGATATATGCCCAGGAGTGGGATTGCTGGATCATATGGTAGCTCTATTTTAGGATTTTTAAGGACCCTCCATGCTGTTCTCTGTAGTGCCAACACCAATTTACATTCCCACCAATGACATACCTTCCTCACTGGGCTTCATCATTTCTAGCTTTTGATTTAAACTGAGAGACTTGTGACTCTTCTTTTCACTTGAACACTTAGAGGCCAGTGTAGGTTATTAATTGGCCTAATTTCAGTATTGCTGTGTCTCAGGGAATACGGAGGCCCGAGGAGAGGGAGAGAGATGGAGGGAAGGTTGGTTGGTGGAGCAGTCCAAAGACACAACATTTATTACATTTATTGTCTTATTTGGGTGAAGTTCGTGACGCCTCAAAACAATTACAATAGTAACACCAAAGATCCCTGATCACAGATCACCATAATAAATACAATAATGAAAAAGTTTGAAATAAGGTGAGAATGACCAAAATGTGACACAAGACAGGAAGTGAGCAAATGTTGTTGGAAAACTGGCACCAATAGACTTGTTGAATGCAGGGTTACCACAAACCTTCAATTTGTAAACACAGTATCTGCAAAGTGTAATGATGTGAAGCATATTTGCCTGTATTTTTTCACTGCCTCTCTTTTAGTGCCTTTCGCTTGACTTACAGTAACCAAATCAAAATCATTTTTATGTAAATCCCACAAATTAACACACTGGATAATAACAGTGAAATCACGTGAAGTAAGGAACAAAGAAAGTGATGTTACAGGAGGGGCAGGATGTGAATGGCTGTTTCCGACTGAAGGTTAATTTCTATGTTGACCACAATTCCTTGTCCATCCCAGCTGGCCCCCACTCAGAGGCTGGCTGAGGTAGCGTTCATCCCAAATATTAGAAAACACAGCACAATACCGTAAAGCTTCCTTTAATGGCATAGTATGGCTCATTTAAAAAACAACTTCTACTTTTAAGTAATACTGCTTCATGGATACCATGTTATGTAAGGTTACTACAGCCGATGTAAAGTAGAAATTTCTTTTGTTTCAAACTTTAAAAGGAAGAGACTGGTTCTAATAGTGTACAGTTTGGTAAACAAATCTGTTTGCTTACATAATTATGACTGCATTGAGATCGGGCATCTCCTGCACCCAGGGAAGGGCTTCCTGCCCCGTGTGTGTGTCTTGCCCTCCGTCTCAAGGGGGCCAAACAAGACTACAAACTGCGAGTACAGTTTTTCAATACAAGAGTTTTCCTTTTGGGTCTTACTAAGACACCAGCTGAGTCTATTTACCAGTCTGCTCCATTTTAAAGGAAAGCTTTTATTTACTGAAAATTAGACAGCAAAGCCATTTGTTTTGAAATTCTACAAAAATAAATCTCTTTCCTAGTGAAGGTACTTGAATATATCTGAGAACCGGATGAAGCGACTTGTATCAACTGATAAGGAATGGACACAGTAAAGTTCAGAAGCCTAAATCAGACAAATCAGATATGATTCTAAAAATGAGAGACACCTTGACAAATCACGATACCTAAGTAACTTATCTCTAACTATAATATTCTGAAGTGAAAGTAATTATGGCATGAATTTTTTCCATTCATCTAAGCTCTCCTATTTAGTATTTTAAAATCTAACCAGGCAATAAATATCATGTTTAAAGTTCAGTGATTGTAAACATGTAAAAACATTTATTTTAAAACAATGACATTCTTACCCCCATCGAAGGCCTTTCCTGGACTCCAAGTGCGGAAATAATCATCCTAAGGAGAAAAATAATGTGAATTGAGTGTCTATGAGTAATTAAAATGTAAAGATTCATATAAAATCAAAAATAAAATGTGAAATACAGAAGCTGAATACAAACCTCTACTTCCTGCAATGGCAAGCAGTAAATTATAAAAAAATAAACAAACAAAAAGAAAAAAAGGAACAAGAGAAAAACAATAGTTATCAAATGAGAATACACTGTTAACACATTATAGAAATATCTTTCAGTAAATGTGTTCATTTTCATGGCAAGTCAACATTTACTACACTCTAAGAATTTAACTGTTTTGGTTGCCACGTCACCTAAATATTATAATGCGATACTTTCAACGTGCAGTATAACACACAATTACGTGAAGCTAATAAGCTTATAAAAGCATCCACTGGTTTCCAATTACACAACTGCATTTTGCACTAGTACATGAGTAAATGGACGGGGGAAGGGGGGGATAAATTGGGAGACTGGGGTTGACATGTATACCCCAGTATGGATAAAATAGATGACTAATAAGGACCTCTGTATAGCTCAGGGGACTCTAATCAATGCTCTGTAATGGCCTGTATGGGAAAAGTACCTAAAGAAGAGTGTATCTATGTATGTGTATAACTGATTCACTTTACCGTACACCTGAAACACAGCATTGTAAGTCAACTATACTCCAATAAAAATTAATTTTAAAAAATACATATGCTATAATTAAAAATGAAATAAATAATAAATAAGGAAATTGGGGCAAAGAGAAAAGAGCCACATATTTGGCTATAAGATTTCAAGCAAACAAAGTAAATTGAACATGAGATTCCTGTTCGATTAAATGTCCCTGAGATAATGAAAAAAATTACTTTCTCCTCAAAAAAAAAAAAAAAAACAGTAACTGGAACGGTTACCATAGCAGGAAACATACCAGGTGACTCTGCAGCGGCCCAGACGCTATAAATATACTTTATGAACATCAGGCACAGGCAACTGAACATCTAAGGAACTCATCAAAATGCACCGGGAAGCTTGAGAAAAAATGCGCACCTAATTAAATCTCGCCTAAAGTTTCAATCTTTGATATGAGAAAGAATCATTACATTTACTGTATATTTAGTACATTTGACCATAAAGCACAAAAGCGGGGCAATGGATAGTGCACAGAGCTGAGGCAACTGACTGACTCAATTTTATTCACCGTTTTTACCTAAAAGCCTTGTAAAGGCACCTCAAACAGATCATCTCTTATGCAAACAGAACCGATTTCACTGTTCAAATTAATAAGCTATTTCCACCATCATAAGCAAGAGAAGTGCACTATGGGAAGCTCCTTGATGAAACAGTCCCCAGCCCCAAATCCTAACCCACCAGAAACCTCAGAATGTAGGGAACCCAGAAGGCCAAGCAGAGATTCTTTCAATCTTCTTCTACCCTCTTTGCTAATATCCTCCAGTGTACTGGGAGGGAACGTATAGAGCATTTTAATTACAGAAATAAATATACTTCCCTAATTGATTTATTGAAAAATTTTAAACTGTTACAAAACTTTTTCCTTATTGTGACGAGTCACTCATTACCACCTTTTTCACCCCCATCTCTCACCCTCAAAGGAAAGAAGAAAAGAAAAACCACAGAAGACACGTCTGTCGGTCTTCTATTTATGTTGAGATAGGGTTATAACACGAGAGGGGGCATTTGAGGGCAAAACACGCTGACAGGTTCTGCAATAAATTATCCAGAATTAGATGAAGGATGGATAACACCACTGGATAATTAGACAAATACTGATTGCTTAGTCTCATCTTAAAATCTCACTTTAAAAAAAAATTACAGCATGATACAAATCTTGGGAAACTAGGTTTTCAAATCAAGTACCTACACTCAAATTCTCAAACTTCTCAAAGATCACAGCACACTCGTGTAATCACTTTCTTAAGTTACCGCTCACTGCGTGGGGAAGATGCCTGTCTTCCATTCCAAGCGTGGAGAGGGTTGGAATTCTCCTGAAACACAGGCAAAGCCAGACTCTGGCCCCTGATGATGGCTCTGGAGATGCAGACCTGAATTTGAAGTCTGGCTCCACCATCTAATAACTGCATGAGGCTAGAGAAGAAGGTGGTCTAAACCTCAGATGCTTGTACTAAACTCGGAAAAAGAATACCTACCTGTCGGGTAAGGGTGGTGCAGGGATTAGTTACAAAAATGTAAAGCACCAGCCCACTCTTGGCAAGAAGCAGGTGCGAAAGCATGTTTGCCAGTCAGAAGGATTAAGGTCATCCCTTTAGTGTCTGGTCAACATCACCACCGGACAAGTTGTCATGACTGCTGACAAAGTCCTGTAGTTTTTCTGTTTTTTTGTAGAAAGAGCTACGGACCCCTCATCCCATTTTTCAAAGTGATGTCCACACTGCAACCCTCCCCCAAATGTCAGATGTGAGATGCAGAGAACTTTTTCAAAGCCAACATTAATGACTGTGGTTGAAGCCAGAAGACAAGTACTTCTGCTGTCCCCTCAGACTTTCTGAAGCGGTACAGCTACCCTGGCACCTTCCAGAAAGGTGAGGGAAGGTTTTTACTACAGTGGTGACTCTGGGCTGCAGAAAGGCTGGCACAGGAGTGGGGCTGACACTGAGGCCTGATAACGTGACAGCATCATGCCTGCCACGACACGGAGTGTTTGAAATACTCAACACCGTACCGGTTAGCAGGAAGTACGTGGACATAGAGAGAAAACAACGTGATGGTAAATGCGAACCTCGACAACTTAACTGAACGTCCTTCAGAATAACATGATCACATTGGCTTAATCTGGGATCAGAGCTATAAAAAAATCTATAATCATAATGTACAACATGACCTGGCTTCTTGTTATGTCAAGGGCATCACGGACAGCTGGCCATCTGATATGGTACAGAAAAGCAAAGTCCTTCCCCTATTAGCTATTTTTAGATATTTTTCCTTGTGTTCCCGTATCACTAGACTTTTATTTTTCTGAAAATGGTTTCACCGCATTAAATCTTAGGAAGGTTGCCAGGATGAGAAATCAAAGTATTTTCACATAAAGTGTTCATTCAGGCACAATTTCTTTTGTCTCAAAAAGCTTTAGTGACTGTTGGTTATTCCCAGGCTTGAATTTAGATCCAGAATAAGCCAATTGGGGATTTAGAAAACAACTCAGGAAATGCCCACGACTGGAGAAATTCGGGTTCAGATGACTGACACCAAGCCCGAGGGTCCCACTGGGCAAAGCTCACGCTCCGGAGCTTACACCGTGAATTACAGGGACAATCAGAGTTAATTCTGTACCTTTTCCAATTTCTTATATTGAAAGAAATAATATTTGACAGTTTTCCCCAAAATGTGGTCTGCAGAAGAAAATTTGATTGCTGTATCCTGTGATTGAAGCCTTTTCCTTGTGGTTTTAATGTCCTATTTTTCCTGATTTTAAATAAGATAGAGCACAGTTTCTCGCCATCACTGACACTTTGAGCAGATAATTCTTTGTTGTCTGGGGCGGGGGCAGGTGGGGGGATGGCTCTGTGGAGCATTGCAGGCTGTTTACCTGCATCCCTGGCCGCCACCCACGACAGGCCAGCAGTGACCTCCCTCAGGTGTGGCATCGAGACTGTCACCGAATACTGCCAAATGCCTCCTCGGGGGAAAAAACCACCTACCCGAGGACCCGTGATGTAGAGTTTTTGGGAAATACAGAAACACAAATGAATCAAATTATCCTACAGCAAAGACCTGCTAACAGGAACAGATTTTTCTTCACACATGTTTTACCATATTGAGATAATACTGTATGTTCAATATTATATCCAGATGTTTTGTGCATCACTTTATTAAGAGCGTTTTACAACTGTATTAGTATGTTTTGTCAAAATACTGAACGTCTCACATCCATCTGTGTGGATTTACCATCCTTTAGTTATTTCTTCATACGTCTGTGCTTCCATGTTGTTTATCATATTTTATAACAAATCACTCATACGTAAATGTCTAAGTACTTTCTTATATGTTCAGAATATATGTTTCAGAATAAAAACCATGCCCAGAATAGAGAAACTAGTTTCCCATGACAATAGCTGGTCAGAATCAGCCTTTGAAGTAGGTAGGAAGGACCAGTTTATATCCTCAGATGAACTGTCTAGATCATTCACTCACCGCTGCATCTACGGTGATTAATTCTCCCGATGCCTGAAGGCATCACAGGGACCAGGAAACTAGGGCGGGGATTACTCAGCATCCTCATGGGTTCCAACACGTGACCAACCGGGAAAAGGAGAGACTGGAAGCTCCAAGAGCCCCCCGAGGGCTCAAGCTGAACATGAGCTACACGCAGGCATCATATCGCTGAGCCACCCAACCTGCCCCCGAGGCCACGAAGGTTTGCGCAGACAACGGGACCTTCCTGAGATATGTATCTGAAAATTGCTAGCAGGGCACACCACCTTTAAATGATAATCAGTAAAGATTCTATTGATGACTACTGCACACAACTGTGTCCTACATTCCCATAAGTGTCCTGTAATTTATATTAAATAACTGGCATAAAGGATTTTTAAGCTATAAAAAGAAAGTATTTACACGATTACAAAACGGGACACAGAAGATAATGCTTTTGGAGACACTGTAAAAATAAAATAAGTGTTAAAGTGATGGTTATCAACGGTGGGTAGTTCTGAAACGCCGTACTCATATCCCCAAAGTATGACAGTCCAGTTTCAGGTGGGGTATAGGATTTTAGGGTCAACCTACACCAAGATCGTTTAGGTGATAGTATTTCCATAGTACTTCCCTTCTCCACCTGAAGTCTGCTATCAGAGTATCTAGGGTGTCATGTGAGGCCTTTGTTATTAGTCATCCATTTGGAACACACACACACACACACACACACACACACACACACACACACAAAACACACTCATGCATCTATGTCAAAATATATACATATATATAAATGTATGCATACATATTTTAAATAGATGAGTCTATTATAGAGATACATTTCATTAGTGTCTGTCTAAAACATTTAAATGACATTTAAATAATATTTCAGTCATATGAGACAACTCACAGGCAGCTATGTTTTAGCCAATCAGCTTTGCCCCTCCCCCCCCAAAAAAACCCTTGTGGTATGAGATTGATAAGATTTCTTTCCAGATTTGCACAACTACCTATTTATGACTATGGAAACCCAGCAACCTTAGTCCAGAGACAAAGTAAATAAATACACATCTCTGGTATTACCCACTATGTGCACTGACACTTATTACAGTAAGTGTCTTTGGGATAAATTCTCCCCTGAAGTGATGGTGTCAGGACAACAAAGAGAAAGCCCCTCTCGACAGCTGTCTCTCAGTCTTGCTTTTAACTGACAGTCCCACCTAGACTGCATCTTTTACTCTAAGGCATTTATAAGTATATTTCATTATGTTAAGAATTTACATGTTGTATTTCATTAGTGATGCACTATTTTAAATGATATAACAGATCCAAGACTGCCTGACTTGATTTGAAATGGTTGAATCTGCAGTGTAAAATGTGGGTCAACCATGAATAGGAACTGAAATTTAGTATAAGAGAGAAAAGGACTTGATGTAACAAAATCTTGTAGCTACAAATCCCAGTACAGAGCACTTGGGGGACGGGAGGGGGCGGGTTGATGACACAACCAACCTCCAAAAGCAGTAGTGTTTTTATCAGTGATGTCATCCATATAACAATTATGTTTCAAATATTTTTATGAATTATGATGAAAAATGAAAGTCTGAGAAAATGTCATAAATAATAATTAGGAAGACAAAGATAAACTTATCTTGGTACAAATTTTCAAATCCTAGCTTGACAATTTCAATGAATGAGTTAGAATAAAAAAATGTGAAGAAAGAAAAAAAAGAGAAACATATAATAGGACATCGGGGGCCCAAGAGTGAGGTTTCTGAATAAGAAAAGCCTGTATTTAAAACCCTGTATTTACCAGTTACTCTGATATTTCAACTTTGACCTTAACTGTTCTTTTCTGAAAATTGAGACTAGTAATAATGCCCTTAAGCTGAGGAAGATTAAATTATTAAAATATGCGAAGTATGAATATAGCTTATAGCTCACAATAAGCACTTAAAAATTCATACCTATTATTATTCCAGCCAGAAAAACATTCGAGTAATTGTCACTTACCATTATGATGCTAAAAATGACTATCTTTCTTAAATTGACATCATATGAAAATGGGATTTTTCAGTAAAACATGTGGAGTTGCTGGGGGAAGCCTGCAACCTATGGGGGGGCAGAGGGAAAGGCCTTTGGAGTACTGTGATCCCTGACCTCCGAAGCCACACGCACATCGTGTGACCTTATTCACCATCCAATGCTGTATCAGAGACTCAGGATGGGTTTTGTTCAATCCTTCCAATAAATATTTATTTTGCTTCTAGTAGATGCTAAAGAAAAAGAAAACCTAGTGCCACGTGGCCTGGGACTTCAAGGAGCCCAGAATCTGATGTGAGAGCCGCCTGCAGTCCAGACGGACTCTGTCTCAGAGAAAGCAAGCAGATGGTCTGCAATGTAGGTGAGAGGTCTTCACACGCTCGTGTAGGACACAGAGACCCGAGGGTGAGCCCACCCGGGTCTCCGAGGATCACCCTGTCCTCCCAGGCCTCCCTCTGTGAAAGGGCATCGGAGCCCCCGACCTGCAGGAGGAGGTGCCCATCGGGGGCTTTCCTCTTGGGCATCCTTCCTTCCCGTCACTCCCAGGAAAGGTGCAGGGCATCCCCCGCCCCTAGCCCAGCCTGGCCCCGTAACCTGCTGACCAACAGAACCTGGGGTGGTGGTGGGGCTGGTCCACGGGAAGCCATCATCAGCCACGGGGAGAAAAGCCACTTATCCCATCCCCTCCTGAATTCCCAGACGGCATCCAAAATCAGCCACCATCACTTTCTAGGGACTCAAAGTGATATCGGGCTGAGCACAGTCAGAACTCAAAAACGTGAGAGAGAATAGAAAACTGTGGTATATTAGCAAATAATTAAGAGCTGGAAGGCCCCCCAAGTCATACAGTTAGTTAGTCCTGAGGATAAAAAGGTACACACAAGCTCTCCACCTCTGGCTTGGTTGTGCCTTCCCATACACAGAATCCAGAACCTCCAAAGAGCCCTTGTTGGCAGAACTGAAGCTGCAACCCATAAGGTAAACCCTTACAAGGTCAGTCCACCTGGAAATCTGATGCTGCATGATGGGTTTGGCCTTGGAACGGGGCCACTGGACCTGCAGCAGATCCAGGAGCACGTCCCAGGGTGTCCTCGGCATCCTGACTCTGTGTGTGGATATCAGTCTGTCCTCTGTCCATTCTTCCCTGGGACTGCCCTGCTCATCCTCTGACCCTATTTCCCATCCTGGACTTTCCCTGCATCCCCTGCTCCCCATCGATCACTCTGCATCCATATCCACTCCCCTGACATCGCAGCCTGGACCCTCTGGCCTCTATTTGGTAAAGTCCTGATTCCCAGCAACAACCACGACCACCAACAGCTTTTCCACAAGCCGGCAGGAGACAAACGACTTCCTGGTCACCCTAATAGGACACAGTCATAGAAGCATAGAGACAGAGAGAGCAATTTGGGCCCCTAGTCATCTTCCGGGCAAGAGAGATTGGGCCAAAGTTTCCACAGTGAAAGATCTGTGTATTCCCAAGGAGCAAGTGAATCAGCAAAGCGCCTGCATTTGGAGAAAATATAAAAGACAGGAATCCACCTGATTCTGAACTGCTGTACAATTGTACTTTTGGATTCAAACCTCCAGAGTGAAAGCAAAGATAAGTATAAGCTATTGCTCTACTTACTAACAAAAGCTCTGTTAATCTTTGTAAATGTCCACACAAGTCAAACAGTATGATGACGCCTGTGTGGGCCTATGCTGAGGGCTGGCGAGGGAAGTTCCCTAGAGTTTCTGTGATTTGCGATTACGTCCCCCAAACCCTCTCACACTAAACTTTAGGATTTCCCAACTAAAGTGACCTCTTCTTGTTTGCTGTGTTTCATCAGCTCAGGGAACTCACGAGGCACTGCTAGTTCTATAAGCTCAAGAACAGCAATGAAAGTCTGTCTGTTTTTTGAAATGTGTTCTATGCTGTGACAGCCTCATGTACATCTCACCCCATCGGGGGAGGAAGGCCCAGTGTAAGAGTTAAGCCAGTACATTTCACAAAAGAGGAGGCCCCCCTTAACACATTATTTGATCCCAAGATAGAGGAAGTAAGCTCCATCTGGGCACAAAGGAATTAGCCATGAGACAACCAACTGTTTCAGCCCCCAAGGCCGCGTTTATTACTCAAGTCCCCCTCGTCTCTCCAGTGATGTCCTAGGACCCTGAGAGAATTCATTTATACCACTTTAGTGAGCCCTTTACTTCTCAGAGAGCACTTTTATGATTCCTGACTCACCGCAGATTAAACACATAAATAAAATAAACTGCGCCAAAAGAAGTGTGCATTGGAGGATTCCTCAGCTGTCTCTGAAAGTCCCTGCACATCAAGGCGGAAATTCTTCTGCATATGTATGTGGACTGGTTAGTTTCACACTGATATACAAAACTTACAATTCATTAATTTCAGGGAATGACATCAAGGCTGAAATTCTTCTGCATATGTATGTGGACTGGTTAGTTTCACACTGATATACAAAACTTACAATTCAATAATTCCAGGGAATGACACAGAAGTATTTGCTTTAATAAATAAAATAAGGACTTTCAAATATTGGGAGCCTGGGTTTTAACTACAAGAACACCAACAGGAACAGAAACTGAGAACCACAGTGGCCTGGAGCTCCACTCGCTTGCCCTGGACGAGGTTCCCAGAACCTAGCTTTCAGCATCTGTAAGAGGCAGGGTGTCTGCTGTCACTTCTGCTGCACAGGTGAGGCCAGGGAAGCAGAGAGAGATCAGCCACCCGCTGGAGGTGGAGGGGGGGAAGCCGCGAACACATGCTTAAACCCCCCGAGAACAGCACAGGCAAGCCAATGCACCCCATGGGTGGCCCACCACCTGTTTTTACAAATAAAGTTTTATTGAGACAAGGCTGCTCTGGCCACCCCCCCCCCCCAGCAACGCCCAGGGGAGTTGTCCTGACCGAGTCCCTAAGGCCTACAAAGTGGGTCTTAAACTGGAAAAGACCCGGATCCCTCCTATCCTGGCCTATGATGCCCCATAAAAGAACGCATGTAAAAAAAATACAAAAGCAGTATTTAATGGAATACGTCTCTATTTCCATTAATACAGGATAACAAATATTTTGGGTGGGGGAAAAAAAAAGGTGTTTAATGTTCTGAATCTGTGTGATTCAATCTCCAAACCTTAAAGCCCATGAATTTGCCAAGTATTTCATTTCCACTTTCTGATCATAAATATATCATGTAGCCCTGGATAATCCGCAGATGCATTTACCATATTTTCAGCACAAGAAATCAAGATGTATAATCCAGAACCACAGAAGAATGTGATTCTAAAAGTTCTTATGATATTTTACACCAAAGAAGTGTTTTAGGCCCAGGTTGCAAACATGTGGCGACCGGATGCCTTACAATTCTGTATGACATCATGCTTCTCCATTTAAAATGAAAACCGTGGGCAAATTGATGCAACCTGCTTCCAGGTTCTACAAAATTGCTTTCTAACCTTAGAACACTGCTCAGGTTAGTAAATCAAAACTTTAGCTATTGTTTAGTCATCTGAACAAAAGAGCAGCATCCAGATTTCCATATTTATTTCACATTCTTTTGGTGTTTTTTAAAATTAATTTTTATTGGACTTTAGTTGATTTTCAATGTTGTGTTAGTTTCAGGTGTACAGCAAAGTGAATTAGTTATATCTATCTATCTATCTATCTATCTATCTATCTATATAGATATATATATATATCTCCACTCTTTTTTAGATTCTTTTCCCATATCGGTCATTACAGAGTACTGAGTAGAGTTCCCTGTGCTATAGCGAGGTCCTTATTAGTTATCTATTTTATATATAGTAGCTGTATATGTCAATCCCAATCGTTTGGTGTCTATAACAACATTATCTTAGTGTTCAAAATTCATGATTTCAAACAACTATATGAAACTAAATATTGACTGTAATTCAAGTATGTTTCATCATATCAAATGTAAATAAGTTTATATTATATACAAATATTAAATGCATACTATCAGTCTGATACAAATCATCAGCATATAAAAGTCAATGAAAATATAGTACTAGTCAAAATTTAAATACTGTGTAAAACAGACAGAAGTTACTCATCATAAATGAAAGCAAAATAGTATTTCTCTTTTTTAGAATGTGCTATGTTAAGAAACAAAGGATATTAGTTGGTTCCTTACTGAGTCAAGAGTACATTTCTGTGCTTTTTTACACCTCCAGCAGCAAAAGTAAGCTCTTCAGATGCTATACTGACAGAGTGGGTGGGGGATATATTTACACACGAACTCCGATTACGTACAACTGGGTCCTTATTCATGATCAATACCTGGGAACTCCTTTCTGAACGTATCTATATTTAGACAAAAATTGAAAGCTATCTGGTTCACACTGAGATTTCACTTTTGTGTTTAAGACAATTTTTGACTTGCCCTCATGGTTATTATTATTATAATTCTATTTCCTCATGTATAAATTGAGATCCTGATGCACAGCTATTATCTACAGTAACAGCGTTACGTTCACAGTTCACGGGTTTATAAAATCTTCGAACTAAAGTGTGATGTGTTGTTGCCCTAGAAGTTTCGCTTTGTGAGTATTATCTTCCTCTTCTCTGCAGAGAGAGAAGACTTTCTGAAAGAATGATCCTTTGCTCAATTCAAAAAATTAGTAATGTATACATATTGGGGTTTGTTCCAATATTTAAGGTTTATATTTCAGACTTCTTAAAACACTGAAACAACAGAACCAACACCATCAACACAGTAGTTTTTAAAAATAGCCCAGTTCCCAGAGAGCCAAAAATGAGCATTACAGTCAGTAAAGGATAATGGAGAGAACAGTGGCTAAAACACAGTCTCCAGGAGCCACTTGCTTCTCTGGCACCAGGACCAGATAAAGCAACCCCACCTCCTTTTAGGCCCAAATCTAGAGGCCTGGGACAATAAACATCCGCCTTAGAGTTCTGGAAGGTCCAGAATCTGGGCGCGGCTCAAAGGCTCTCTCAGGGGCAATCAAGGTGCCAGCCAGGCTACAGTCCCTCCTAGAGGCCTGACTGACGACGAGCTTCCGATTCGTCAGGCAGTTTTGATGATGTAGCATCCTTGCTCCCTTGTGGATGGGGGTTCCAGCTCCTTACCGGCTCAGCCCCTTCCCTGCCACACGGGGGTCCCCACGGGGCCGCCCTCCGTGCGAGGACCCTGCCAGGGAGCCTGGCACACAAGACGGTCTCTTCACGCTCATCCCAGGATGACACCCCATCACTACTGCACCTTTGATCTGTTCACAGCGAGTGGCTGCGCCCACCCCATCCAAGCCCAGAAGCAAGACCACCAGGATACAGGGCCCTTCGGGCCAGGTTCGAGGTGCTGGAGACCCTTCCCCTCTTAGGACACAAGAACACTTCACTTTTCCACCGTCAGGATTTTGAAGGAAAGGAATTTCAAATCTCCCCTAGTCTCTTCAATTTCAAGATTCAGTCACTTCACTGTCATGCCTGTGCGATGCAGCAGGGCCTCAGAAGGGGCAGGCTGGGGGGACAACATTTATTTTTCCCAAACATTTCAGAACAAGCCTTTACTAAAATACAATGAATGAATTATTAAAAAATGAAACCAAAACAGACATACAAACCCAAATTCATCACTACTGGAGTTAATCCATAGAAACAGAGATCAATATAAATGTTCGTGTCAAACAGCTAAGAAGGCTTTTCAATGCTCAGTCCCACCTCTGTCCCTGCCCAGCACAGGCCGCGAACCACACGGAGCTTGTGCGCACCCTCGGCAGCTCTGACGGACTCGATGTGGACCAAGGTCCTCATAGGTGTGTCCCCCAAATGCCGCGTATCTAAGCTGACGGTGTTTTCTGATAAAATGCCATGAAGCCAACAATAAAAAAACATCGCATCTCCAAAACGCTGAGACCATTTCAGCCAATTTGATAGCTGGAGAAAAATTACGCTAAAGAACATTTTTCCTTATGATAAAGAGGTGAGATAAAATCAGTAACAATATTTGCATGGGATTTAGGACAAGTATCAGTTCATCCCTCCTCCCTCAGTCTGCAGTCATCAAAAAGCAGTATCTGTCAACAAATGTAGGAATAGGAAATAAATGTGTTTGCACACTAAAATTTACATTAAAATGAATTACAATAAAATTTTATAACATAGGGAATCCTATACAGCGCTGTGCATTTTCCAACTGTAATTATAATAAAGCACACAACATAGAAACCAATATAAAAATTATAACCTGTATGCTTGCTAATAGCCTCTTCCACAATAAGAAATCTACTAAGTTTTAAACTAGTACAGTTTATTTTCTTAAGTGTCCACTAATTAATTAGGCTTATGTTCTACAAGACTTTTTTTTTGCATTAGGTAATCTAATAGCCAAAATATATATTTAGAAAATCAGAAAAGTGTGACTTCAGATACCAGAAACCAAAAATTAGAAATGTTTTAAAATTTATATAGTTCTCTTCATAACTTAGCTTGCTACTTTTACATCCTGTTAGAACCATACCAACAAAAATAAATTTACCGTAGTGATATCATGTCCACACAGAGACTGAAGTGGAAGTCTGACACATACATCTAAAAGTATGCATGCAATTGAGTTGATTTCTTTAATCGCGTTAAAATAAATACACCAATTGAAATAAAAACTAAAACCAGAAGTTGTACGGTGGAGGTTCACCCCCTTTATCTTATATAAAGGAAGATAGGAAATAATAAATGTACCTTAAATTTAAAAACATGATATTCTTTTGGTATTAATTTTATGATCTGAAAATATCAGTTCTGAAAGGATAATTAATTCTTTGTAACAAGTATGTGTGTGAGTGGGTGTGTGTACATAGGTGTTCACACACATACACACCCACTTTTCACAGTTCTTTAGACTTGCACACAACCCTGCAATGCCTACTATCTTGTACTACTGTGATCTCATCCTTATAAAAAGAAAGACAAAAAACTACAGCTCAGATGAAGAGAAATGAAATTCATAAGGAAATGGACATGATGTTCTTATCAACTGCATCTTGTAGCTCAAATTACCAGAATGTTTTTAAGGGAACAAACCTCCTTTTAAAACAATCTGATGTAAAACAAGATGATATCTACATTACATGTGCTTTCAGTTGGAAAAAAAAGTAAGTTGTTTTCTACGTGTAAGTTTTAGAACAAACACTTCTGCTTCCTTTTTCTTTCTCCTGAATACACCAAAAAATGAATAAATTATTTAATGGCTCAATGCTAACGTTTAGCCTGTGGTATCCAGTTTTACTGGGGCTCTGGGCTCCTCACTGGTACTTTAATAAGGGCAAACGTTAAGTAAGTTTTGAATATTATGGAATAAAAGATTAGTGTTAGTACCCATTATATTACATACGTTTGGTTTCATTTTGTATTGCACTTGGTTATTGCAGGTGAGCCATGTACAGAAGGAGGACAAGGAGAAAAGGATGAGGGGGGAGCAGCAAGGGGGGAGGGGGAGAGCTTCACAAATGCTCATTCAGAAGCTTTGAGGGGACAGGTACACGGGAGGCTGCGGCCGCCTGAAGGTGAAATACGCAGACGCAGCCTCTGTTCGCCCGTAATTTAGTCCCGCGGTCCCCAGACTTTTTGGCACCAAGGACGGGTTTCGTGGAAGACAGTTTTTCCACGGACCGGGGCAGGGGGCGGTTCAGGCAGTAATGCAGGCGATGGGGAGCGATGCGGGGCAGCAGATGAAGCTTCCCTGGCCCGCCGCTCACCTCCTGCTGTGCGGCCCGGTTCCTAACAGGCCGCGAACCGGTGCTGGTCCACAGCCCGGGGTGTGGGGACCCCTGACTTAGTCTATAAAGAGGTCATCGTGGTGGCAACATAATGCAGTCACATAGAAAGTGTTAAGTCTGCCTCAGCCTCACAGGGTCAGGGTCAGAGGACACAGAACAAGAACTGCAGCTTCAAAATGCACAAGAACAGTCATTTCCCGTAGAAGCAAATGGAAAGGCATGCGGGCGGGAGAAAGCACGGAGAAGTCTGAAGACCACAAGTAGTTCAGGGTAGATCGTAACTTGTGTGTGTGTGTGTGTGTGTGTGGTGTGTGTGTGTGTGTGCTTGTGTGTGCGTGTGTACGTGTAGGAGGACAGGTCTGTCGGGAAGGAGTGGTGATGGGCTGGGGGGTTTCAGGACAGTCGAGGCGTCCAGGTAGACACACAAAGGCTAACTCATCATAACCAGAATTGCTGCTACAAGATATATTTGTCCTTTCCTTCCAGATTCCAAGTTGGTCTAAATGTTTTAAGGTTGCCATGTGGCCCCTAGAAAAATCATGACGTTGGTGTATTTGTACGAGTCCTTAATACCTACACAAGAGTCCAGAATCAGGGACTAGTAACAACAATAATAACCACCACCTCTAACGTAGTGTTTTTATACAGCATCACTCTTTAAACACTGGAATCAGCCTGGGAGGAAAGGCTGACTGACGAGGTCCCACGGCCGGGACTACCAGACACAAGACCCAAACCCAAACCACCTGTGGCTGTAGGCCATTCTCTTCACCACTTTTATCATGCTTCACTTTTCTAATTTTTCATTTTATTAGTTAATTTCCAAGTGTTAATAGCACTTTTGCTATGCAAAATAATTTAAGAATTCCAACCTAAATTATTTTTGCTCACTGATTACCTAGCAAGTATTTATCATCTATTGTGCTCCAGTTCTAAGCAAGAAACTAAAATCAGTGAATAAGATAAAGTGTCCTGTCTCCCTGGAGCACAGAGTCTGACTCTGGGTCTATGTCACAACACGGTTCTAAATACTATTTATAAGTAAGAGAGGTCCTATGATCATCGGGAAGATCCCTTTTGTTTTTCCAAATTCATTCCATTTTGATATTTACATTTTATTCTTTGCTTCTCAAAATGGCAATTGAGCAAATGCAAAAAAAAAAAAAAATCTACCCTAGCATTCATAAGAGTATATGTGCAGAAATCTTAGATGCAAGCTCAGAATACTGTCAAATACAAAGATGAAACAGCTGTGAATGTCTGAAGCACATTTTAAAAACACAGAACTAAACCTTGTAGCTTTCTTCTCATATGCTAGTTTTCAAAAGTTGCAAAACTATTAATGACTTTTTAAAGCTTCCCACAAAATTGTTTTGTCAGTGTCCATTCATGAGGAACGTCCTATATCCCTTGATAGAACCTAATTTATGCTCCTTGCTGTGTTTTCTTTTAACTATCTTGGATTTAATTATCTGAAATAAACTGTTCCTCTTGACAAGAAATACTGTTTCTTGGGCTTATTCCACATCTAAAGAAATTTAGAAGCAAGGTCCAATAGAGAGGGAGAAATCTTTATAGACTAAACCTACCAAGAAAATAAATGTCCAAGGAGCATGATGAAAAGATCCATTTCCTTAGTTTTAATCAGTGATTAGATGCACATAAGAAAAAAAATCAAACGCAGTAGCCAATTACTCCCTGAATGTGTGATTAATATCACCAGTCAATGCAAGCTTGTTAGCAGTTCAAAGTGTTGTTAATTACAGTTCAGGGGAAAGCAAATTCAGTATCAAACACTTTTAGGCAAAAGTAAATGGGATTTTAGGGTGCTGGCAACAGTAATGCGTCTGGAGCTGTGCTAAGCTATTTCATACATTATTAGCAGAGCTGTTTATGGACCTGCTGATAGGATATTTAAAATGTATGCTGATGTAGGTATTAAATTAGATCAGAATTGTGTTTACCAGTTTTGGGTGGGAGGCCATATATGCTACAAAGATAAAAGGATTTAGACAGTTGAAAAACCAGCAAGTAAAGTTAAAAATCCCTGTAATGAACTCAAGAGCCTCTGCTGTCTGGGGGAGCAGGTAAGGTCTTGCAAACCCATTGATGGCGAATTTTCCTTTTACCAGGGATCTCCGCTCCTGCCATTTTCCACACGCGGCTATTACTAATGGTCTCCACCCTCAGATATAGCTATATTTGTCCCCAAAGTCAGCTTCCTACTCTGTAGGGCTTTTCACATCCTCAAACAGGGGAAGTGCGGTTTCCCACCGCACGGTCCCCACCTGCGATCTGCTGCACCAGAACTGAGGGAGCGAGTGGCAGGTGACACTGGGACGGCCACCTGCACACGAGTGTCTGGTGTCCCCAGCGATCTGTCGCTTGGATCGATCAGCTCTCTGTCTACGTTGCCAGCATCCCCTGAGGGCAAGCGGTCCAGCATCCCTGAGAAGCGGTTACAGGAAGGTAGAGGAGCCCGGGATTCTCAGCCACAGCGTGAGCCTTTCTCCCAGCCCTGCCCCGCAGGGAAGTAGAAAGGACAAAGAGGACCTTATAAGTCATCTTAGGAATGCAGGGCCCCGGGGAGAAGTGCAAGCAGAGTGCTTGGACACCCCAGGCAGCTGGAGGGGAGTGGCTTCAGGTGAGACCCAGGAGAGTACGAGAAGGGACAGAAAGCCATCATGAGCAGTGAAGGGCGCCTCAGCTTTGGGGAGTGAAGCCCGAATCTCCCTCCTCCTGCCCGACCCTGAAGGCGGGCTGTGATGACCTCACGCCGGAAGGAGTCCTTGCCTCGCCACGACTCTGCCAGCTTCTCCTCCTGCTTGGTGGTGACACCCTGCACCCGTGGCAAGGCTCTTCTGAAGCTCACCCTGCAAATCTCCGTTCCCACTACTGTGCTGGCTCTTGAGGCAACGTGGAATGGCAGACAGTGCAGGAATACTACAGACACGGACACGGGGAAAGCTCTAGCCCTACAGTCAATTGGTGAAGGACCGTGAAAAAGCTACACACTTTTGGCTTCAAATTCTTCAACTGAAAAACTCCGGATAAAACCACCTTTACTGGGAACCTGAAAATGCAATTTATAGCATTTAATGAGCCCTCAAATAAATAAAGCGTTGCTGCCTTCTTCCAAATAATGTTAGTTAACTACTATCAGAACTTCCTGTTGATACGTTCATTCCTTCAATTCCTGGCTCACTCACTCATCCACGTAACTGCACTCGGTATATTAATGCAAAAGATGTCAATGTAGAGTTACTGTGGAAGAAAGACAACATTAATCTACCAAAGAGACCCACCCCCGACATCAAACTTTGAAAAGGGCAGAAAAGTCCTTTCACAGCAAGATTACGTTCTGGCGATTAGATCTCCCTCTCTGAATGGGAACCGTGCAGAGATCTAAGCTCTTGTAGCAGAAGCAGCAGGACAGAGACAGAGAAAGAGCCCAGGGGCAGGCAGGGAGCAAGGCTATGGCTGAGACCAGGCGTGAAGGAGAGAAGACACGGCGGGGGTCCAGAGCAGGTTGAGGCCTCACTGGGAGCTGGGAGGGGACAGGGACACCGGCCAGTGCCAGCCCCCACCTTCCTAATGACAGTGTGCAGGGGCTTTCCTTCCTCCCACCCCACCATGTGCCCCCCCCTTATCCACACCTGCATCCTCACGAAGCCGACAGGTAAATCCTCCCAGTGGCGATTCACTTTAAAACACTTGGTAGGCAGAGCTTGGACGCAGGTGCATAACTTAACTGTGTCTAAAGCCTGGAGGTGACCCGGCAGCAGCTGAGGTGCCCGAAACAGGAATCGACATTGTAGGGACAGCTACGGAGTGATCGCAACCTGCTGTGAAAACCTACAGGCTATTTTCATTACTTGGCATCAGACGTAGGAGAGAAAGTGCAGGGGCCCCAAAGCCCTGGTGAGGTCCGCCTGGGTGGTGTCATCTCTCTTCACAGACACGCTGCTCCGCGCGACCAGAAGCCTGGCCGATCTCGCCTTTTCAGCGGAATCCTGGAAACACCAGCCCCCGGGCCACAGAAGGTCCGCTGCCTGGTTGGTAAATACAGGTGTGTTGGTGCCCAGCTCATTCCGTACATATTGTCTTATGGCTTCTTTGGGGACTTCAACACCGGAGCTCGGTAGTCGTGACAGAGACCCCAGCCCAGAAAACCGAGCATATCTGGCCCTTTACAGAAAGTTTTCTGAGCTCTGCTTTACGTCACCGTCACCGTCACCGTCGCCACAGCGGGAACCACTCCTGCAGGGATCATGTCAGGCTCCGAGGTTTCCAAGCACATGCAGCAGCTGCGTGACTGCGTCGGTGCCTGTTTACTAAATCGGCTGCGGTAAATTCAGCCTCAGACTTTCTGGTTCTCACCTCTTGGTGAGGTTGGGGGAGCAGGAGCCCGCGGCCCCCGCTGCCCTAGAAGGAGTTCCGGTAACACCAATCCCCACACAGGATCAAGTCTGCAGGGGGTTGGCTCCAGAAAGAAAAAGAAAGGAAGGGAGGGAGGGAAGGAAGAAGGGACGGAGGGAGGGAAGAAGGAAGGGAAGAAGGAAGGGACGGAGGGAGGGAAGAAGGGAGGGAGGGAGGGAAGAAGGAAGGGAAGAAGGAAGGGACGGAGGGAGGGAAGAAGGAAGGAAGGGAGGGAGGGAAGGAGGGAGTAAAGAAGGGAGGGAGGGAGGGAAGAAAGAAGGGACGGAGGGAGGGAAGAAGGAAGGGAAGAAGGAAGGGACGGAGGGAGGGAAGAAGGGAGGGAGGGAGGGAAGAAGGAAGGGACGGAGGGAGGGAGGGAAGAAGGGAGGGAGGGAGGGAAGAAGGGAGGGAAGAAGGAAGGGAAGGAGGGAAGAAGGGAGGGAGGGAGGGAAGAAGGAAGGGACGGAGGGGGGGAGGGAAGAAGGAAGGGACGGAGGGAGGGAAGAAGGGAGGGAGGGAGGGAAGAAGGAAGGGAGGGAGGGAAGAAGGAAGGGAGGGACGGAGGGAAGAAGGAAGGGAGGGACGGAGGGAGGGAAGAACAGAGGGAAAGAAAAGGCCGTCCTGACATCCAGACCTAGCTGACCCTGAGCTCGGGCCCACAGCCCGGCACGCTCCTCTGACTCACAGCAAAGCCAGGTCGCGCGGTGGGACGCTGACAATCGCACACACATCCACGTCAAACGCCGTCACTGTACAAACTACAGAATGCCCAGTCCCTGCTCTCCTGCTGAACGAATGACGGCAGCTGTGCCCTCCCTGGAGACGAGCCTCCCTGAAAATAAGATCTGATGAGACAGACGGCCCCAGAAGCGCCCCACTTTCCGACAACAGCCAACCCCAAACGAACCTCACTGCCTCAGGCCCTCCCTAAGGTACCAAAGGCAGACCCTGACCGGTGTCTCGGCAACACCCCCTTCTGAGGCCCCCTTGGTCCCCATGGCACGTGGCCTCCCCGCTCCTGTGATGGCCAGTAAGCCACCCTTTCCCTCTGGCGGTGCTCCTGGTGGGGCCGGCGGGGCCCACTGGCCGCGGATTCCCGGGGGTGTCTGTGCGCAGGCGCCACGGCCTCTGGAAGCAGGAGGCCGCCGTCCGTTCAGACTGCAGCGCTGCCCTTCAGCAGGGGTGCCCGCCGTGCGCTCACGGGCGCGGCGGGACTCGCCTGAAACTATCTGGTCGAAAGGCTCGGGTCCCGCTGCGCTCCATCATTCAGCAGAGAGTTACTGATTCTGCCTGGATGGCAAGTACGCCATTAATTAGGTGAACCTTAATATTCATTCAGAAGGATAGAGATAACAAAAGAGGGCAATAGAAATTTATACAAATTCTTGGTTTTCTTTGTTCATATTGCCTGAATATCAGTTATATCACTGGGGTCCCAGAAGTTCATTTCTTTCACGGCAGAGCATTTAAGTCTAAATTATACTATTTAAGCCTACGTTATATTTTTCAGGAAAAATCACTAAACATTAAGTAAAGACACATCACCTGGGTTAGGCTACATGACAGTTCTACTTATAGGAAACGTCTATAACTTGGGTGATGGTTTAATGTTTTTCGAGATCCCTCCAAGGATGGAGAACAAATCTCCAGAAAGTGATGTCTGGAACTTAGGAAGATTATCACAGAATGACCACTGGGTTCAAGTTCCATGATTTATGAGAATATATGTGCAGCTAATACACTTGGATGAGAACTCGTGACAGTAGGTTTCCTGGTGTTCAGTTACATATTTAAAAGCTGTTAAAAGATACAGGTAAGATTTTTCTGAATACGCCGGAAACTACCATCTCGGTAAGCCTCAAAATGGGAAAGAAAAATAATAGCACTGGTTGTACCATAAAAAATGACTGCATGTTTTTCTTCCCCTACCATTTTTCCTCCCTTTTAATTTTCAGTTTCTGTGTAATATTTTCCTCTCTTTTTTTTGAATTTTTGAATTTTATTTTATTTATTTTTTTATACAGCAGGTTCTTATTAGTTATCCATTTTATACATATTAGTGTATATATGTCAATCCCAATCTCCCAATTTATCAAAGCAAAGCAGAACTTATATATTTTTTCATTACACAATCCACATCTCATTATGATATAGATATTTATGGCAAATGCATCACGACATGTTACATACTATAGGCGCTTAATGATAAACATTCATTGTTGGGATAAACAAACTACCCAGGTTACAATGACGATGCAGAAGAAACGGACAGAATAGGGTACCTAGCCTACTAGGATATTAGGAAGTATTTAAATTCTCCTTGGAAACTTTATTTTTACATTTCTTCACTACCATAGTTAAGTGATTATTCTCTTTAACTTACTTTATCCATCCTTCAACAAATACAATAAAAGCCTAAAATTAATACCGAGCTCATTGATTTCAACAGCTTCTGAAAGACCATGGTAAACACCTCGCCAGAACAGTGCCTCAGGAGAATTCACTTTCAGGCCCCGTCTTGTTATTACAAAATGAGTCACATATTAACACATCAGAGTTTCATTTAAGACTCATTTACTGAAGTGAGACAAATACTCTCCAATTATGAAGATCAACAGATCGGACATAACAGAGGTTAAAACAAAAGAATACCGTAGTGGAAGTTGGAACTGATTTTATTTCTGCCCTCCTTTTATGCATGAAGAAGACGAAACAGAGCTGGCTCTGGAATCAGATCACTCCCAACACTGTTATGAGTCCCATCAACCGTGATGGGCTCTGCAACTTCCAAAGGTACCTTAAATTTTCTGATTTGTTATGCTTGCGACTGTTAAGTGGGAATAACACCAATTCTCATTTGACAATCTATTGTCTCTCATTCTGCCATGCCTTGAGGAACTGTCACCGTTTCCCCTGTTTCGGGGGGAGGCACCCACCTTGCCCTGTGAGTCATCAGCCGTGTCGCATACACACCTAACTTACTCTGTGAAAAGCTCCTTAAGATCGACAACTAGTTCTCATTCTTTTACAACTTCTACATTCCCGAGCACAATGTCATACGCAAGACAGGTGATTAGAAATATTGGATCACTACATTAATAAATGATATAACAAATGCAAAGTATTTCAGGTATGGCTTTTTTTTAAAAAACAACCTCAGAAATTGATACATATTGTTATTATGGGTGCTTAATGACAAAAATTCGTTGCTGAAATAAACTACTCAGATTACAATGATGATGCAGAAAGGACAGAATATATTTGGCCTAACTGGATATATAGGTATATAGATAAGAAAGATACCTAGATATAGGTACCTAATTTCCCTGCACATCATTTAATTTATTACTTACCTAACCCTTACTCAGACCAGGTGGTACATGAAGTAACTTAAAATTTTAACTCATTTACTTCAAAAAAAAAAAAAAATTTTTTTAACTCATTTAATAATCATAGCAAACCTAGGAGGTATAGGTGTCACTATAATTTCTTTTTATTAATGAGAAAATTGCAACATAGAGATTGAATAAATAATATGCCCAAGATCACAGAGCTTGTAAATTTCAGAGCCAGAATTCAAACTGACAGAGGTGCTCCAGCATCTGCTTTCCTAACCATTATACTATGATGCAATACTTCAATAAAATGTGTCACCACTACCCTCTCGAAATACAGAGTGTAATTCTTCCAACAGTTGTGATAAATATATTAAAGTTACAGTAAGAGCCACTGATAGGAAATGTACTTTTTTTTAGTACTAGTGAAAACAGCATGTGCTTCATCCACACCTGATCCAAGCACATCTCTGCTCCTTTGTCCAGGTGCTTAAACAAATCTTCCAAACTTTCATCACTAGATCAAGGCCAGGGACCCTTCAGGCTCCTGCAGAACTGCTCCCTGGCAGTGTGTGTTATCTGACATGGTTCCTGGAGTTACCAGCCCTATCAAGTTATGATACATAAAGTCAACACCGTTACTGACATGGGGTCACTTCATGTTCTCATGTTCCATTTACTTTCCCATACGAGGGAGCCAAGATGGCCTTTCATTCTGGAACACGTTGCTACAGAACATCGCTTATTTATAAGTGCAATAAAAGCTTGATGTTTTTTGCTATCACCACTCTGCTTAATAAAATCAGTGATGTGAATATAGGTTTTTGTTTTTTTTTTTGCTGCTGGATTTTTATGGAACCAGAAGAAGATGGTACTAGACCAACAAAAATTGATCGCATGTACCACTAACCCACAGATTCGAAGGGAATGTTTGAATGGTGTCATTCAGAAAGAAGCAAATTATTCCAGAAGGAATATTACAAAGGCAAAGGAAAAGATGACTGTTTTCTTAATTTCCCCTGAGGATGACATATAACTAGTACCATTCTAGATGTCTAGTAGAAAAAGTACATAATGGATGCCTTAAAGCGTTTCCAAACTTCAAGTGCAGTGGAATTCTCTGGAGGACTTGTTGTAACATGAACTTCTGGGACCAACCCTCAAGGTTCAGATCAAGCTGGTCTGGGGCGCAGCCTGAGAAGCTGCATTTCTTACAAATTCCCAGGTGCTTGTCACTGCTGGATGGGGTCTCACTTTGAGAATCATTGCTTTAGGGTTTTAGAGCTTAATCTTTTTTTTTTTAATAGAATTTTTTTTTAATTTTATTTATTTATTTATGGCTGTGTTGGGTCTTCGTTTCTGCGCAAGGGCTTTCTCTAGTTGCGGCGAGCGGGGGCCACTCTTCATCGCGGTGCGCAGGCCTCTCACTATCGCGGCCTCTCGTTGCGGAGCACAGGCTCCAGACGCGCAGGCTCAGTAGTTGTGGCTCACGGGCCTAGTTGCTCCGCAGCATGTGGGATCCTCCCAGACCAGGGCTTGAACCCGTGTCCCCTGCATTGGCAGGCAGATTCTCAACCACTGCGCCACCAGGGAAGCCCTAGAGCTTAATCTTAACCTTGGAACTTGGTGGGAAAAAGGCCACCAGGCTTTAATAACTTTCTCTTTCCAAATGTAGAGGAAATGTAGGCTGTCTTGCAAATAAGCCCTATGAAATATTTATATTCTCTGAATGAATCATTTGTATTTTTAAGGTCAATTCAGGTAATATAACTCTTTATACTTTTTAAAAAATTCATTTTATGGTAGCTATGAACTACTTTGATGATGTATCAGACCTTCACAGCTCTTGCAACTGTATTAAACAGGTTAAAAATATTAGGTTTATTTTTGGTCATTTAAGTATATTCCTATACACTAAGTATGTATGTTAATTAATTGTCCTCAATAATTTACTCATTCATTTAACAAATGTGCATTGACCTATACTTAGTTATTAGATGCTGGTGTTACATGACTGAAAAAATAAACAAACCTTCTCACAAGTCAATTACTTTAAAGATTAAAAATCAGTTGAAAATATAGTATTTGAAAGAGTATAACTGATAAAAAGAAAAAAGAGGGCTTCCCTGGTGGCGCAGGGGTTGAGAATCTGCCTGCCACTGCAGGGGACACGGGTTCGGGCCCTGGTCTGGGAAGATCCCACATGCCGCGGAGCAACTAGGCCCGTGAGCCACAATTACTGAGCCTGCGCGTCTGGAGCCTGTGCTCTACAACAAGAGAGGCCGCGATAGTGAGAGGCCCGCGCACCGCGATGAAGAGTGGCCCCCACTTGCCACAACTAGAGAAAGCCCTCGCACAGAAACGAAGACCCAACACAGCCATAAATAAATAAATAAAATTAAAAAAAAAAAAAAAAAAAAAAAAAGAAAAAAGAAAACCACAGAAAGGGAATAAGAAATGTCTGGAATGTTGCAATTTCAGACAGGACCTCCTGGGAACACTTTCCAGAGAAAGTGACATGAGTCACTCATGAATTTCATCTTACTTTGTTAGTTTTCCAATATTTATTTTTTCCTGATTTTTAATAATATTAATTTAGTTTTTTTAGCTTTGGTTTTGTTTTGTTTCCTAATTCCTTTAACCCGTGCACTGATAGAGAAGCTGTAAATTGGTTTACCATTTGATTGGTTACTTTTGAAAGTTTACATGCCTTTTAACCAAATCTAAAGTTGAAGTCCTGGCAGCTTCAGCCCAAAATATTTAACTGCTCATCCAGTAGACACTATTTGGGAATTTTTAAAATCACAAAATCAGAAAAATTTAAGTTAAAAAAATTTTCATTTTTATAAATTAAAAAAAATCAAACCAGAATTTTAATTTTTGTCCATTTTACTGACAATTTATATGCATGATATTGACTTGTCTAAGTGTACAGATCACTGAGTGTGGTCGAGTGTATTCACTGAGTGTTATGTAAACACCAGCGCAATCAACGTTCCATCACCTGAAAACAGTTCTCTCCCGTCCCTTTGTGGTCAGTCTCCTTTCCCCAGGTCTGGGGGACCACTGGTCTGTGTTCTGCCCTTGTAGTTTTGTCTTTTCCAGAATGTTATTTAAATTAAATCACAAAGTTTGTGAACTTTCAATTCTGGCTTCTGTCCCTCAGCACAACACTTTCAGGCTTCATCCACTATGTTGTACGTGTCAGTAGATACTTTTTAAAAACTGATGAGTAATGGTCCATTGTGTGTATGGACCACAATTTATATATCCATCCAGCATGTGAAGGACATCTGGGTAGCTTTCAATTTGGGATAATGACCAATAAAACTGCTATGCACATTTACAACATGTTTTTTGTGTGGATGTCCGTCTTTATTTCTCCAGGATAAAAACTTAAGAGTAGGGCTTCCCTGGTGGCACAGTGGTTGAGAATCTGCCTGCCAATGCAGGGGACACGGGTTCGAGCCCTGGTCTGGGAAGATCCCACATGCCGTGGAGCAACTGGGCCCGTGAGCCACAACTACGGAGCCTGCGCATCTGGAGCCTGTGCTCCGCAACAAGAGAGGCTGCAACAGTGAGAGGCCCGCGCACCGCGATGAAGAGTGGCCCCCGCTTGCCACAACTAGAGAAAGCCCTCACACAGAAACGAAGACCCAACACAGCCATAAATAAAAAATAAATAAATAATTTTTTTAAAAAAAACTTAAGAGTAGGATTCCTGAGTCAAATGATGAGTGTAGGTTCAACTTTAAAAGAAAGCCCCCGATTGTTTTCCATGTTGGTTGTACCATTTTACATTCCTGTTCTGCCCTCGTCAGCACTTGGCTTTGTCATTGTTTTCTTTGCTGCTCTAATAACACGTAGTGGTGCTTCATTTTAGTTTTAATTTGCTTTTCCATAATGACTAACAATGCTGATCAACTTTCACGCAATTATTTGCCATCCATATCGCCTCTCTGATGAATATATATGTTTTCTCACATAATATTTTAAAGTTCTGAGGCAATATAAACAGATACAGATATTTAAAAGGCATTTGACTAACCAATATTTTATGTTACAAGTATAATCAAGTGTTTTAAAATCCAAAAGTAATGGCCCAATAATTAACACTACACTGTTCTGACAAATAATTCAGATCTACATAATGAAAAACATTAAAGTAAAAATGAGAATATATATCAGAGATCAGAAAACACTACCTTTAAAACTTCCACAACTAATCAAACTCAGCCAGTTATAACCACATAAAAATGCTTCAGACTACTATCACCATGTATTCAGCTAAACACTTACAAGAATTAAATAGGACAGTTAAAACATCACGTGTTTCAAGCATTTCACACTTAAACTGCTACATTCTGTCCCCTAAGGACTGGTCCTGGAAGCCTCTCTGACCTCATTTTGCCTCAGACACCAAATAAAAAACTGTGTTCCACTAACATTAAATAATTTTGAAATGTTTAAATACCAACATAATATCACACACACACAAAAAAACCCACTAGATTACTGGCAGTGAGCTGATTATAAGCACTAATTAAATAGTAAAATATTATTTCATAATCAAATACTAAATGTCAATAAGATGAGAGATTTGAAAGACTGGCATGGAATTTGTATGCCACTGTGAATTATTATATATTAATAATTATGTGACAATGTTATGTCACCTCTCAGAGCTTGATTTCATTTGCAAAATGTTGATACCAAATTCTATCTCCCACAGTTATCTAAAATCTAAAGTCAGGGACTTCCCTGGTGGTCCAGCAGTTGAGAATCCAGGGGATGCGGATTCGATCCCTGCTAGGGGAACTAAGATCCTGCATGCCGTGGGGCAACTAAGCCCATGCGCTGCAACTGCTGAGCCTGCACGCCACAACTAGAGAGAAGCCCGCACGCTCTAGAGTCTGTGTGCCACAACTAGAGAGCCTGTGTGCTGCAACTACTGAGCCCTCTCGCTCTGCAGCCTGCACACCACAACTAGACAGAAGCCCGCACGCCACAACGAAAGATCCCGCATGCTGAAACTAAGACCTGACACAGCCAAATAAATAAATATATATATTTTTTTAAATAAATAAAATGTAAAGCCACTCTCTAGACTAAATATTGATACTTAAATATTAATACTATGTCTCCTCATGTATTATTAAAAACATGAAATTCACATCCCTCCCTAGAATGTAATTTTGTTTAATAAAGTAGTGGACACACATATTTGTGAGTTACGTGCACTGCTGCCATCAGAAGCAAATGTGCATTCTCATGAATTATAGAGAATAACATAAAAGCTCTAATTTTTATAATACTATGGACAAATAATAATGAAATCCTTAAGAATAAAGAAAGTGAACGTTTTCCATCTACCCATCTCTCCCTACCCATTTTCTAATTCCTTATGTTCTATGGAGTAACAA
Organism: Balaenoptera acutorostrata; assembly: GCF_949987535.1. Taxonomy (NCBI): domain Eukaryota; kingdom Metazoa; phylum Chordata; class Mammalia; order Artiodactyla; family Balaenopteridae; genus Balaenoptera; species Balaenoptera acutorostrata. The sequence continues at coordinate 846,229 of NC_080069.1, forward strand.
TTTCTAACCTCATGTTTTGCTGAATAACACCCAAAATGAAATTGTATAAGTTTTTCCCTCTATCATTAGATAGAGGTAAACATGGTAACACAGCAAAAGAATGGATTCAAAGAATAAAAAAACAGAAAGAGCAAGAGAGAGAAGGAGAAATAAAAAAGAAGAAATTTTTCTACAAAACTTAGTGAGAATGTTTAGAAATCTGACCTCAGCCTGTTACATTAAACATTTACTGAACACCAATTATGTGCCATGGACTTTTTTTTTTTTTTAATTTATTTACTTATGGCTGTATTGGGTCTTCGTTTTTATGTGCGAGGGCTTCCTCCCGTTGCGGCAAGCGGGGGCCACTCTTCATCGCGGTGCGCGGGCCTCTCACTATCGCAGCCTCTCTTGCTGCGGAGCACAGGCTCCAGTCGCGCAGGCTCAGTAATTGTGGCTCACGGGCCCAGTTGCTCCGCGGCATGTGGGATCCTCCCAGACCAGGGCTCGAACCCGTGTCCCCTGCATTGGCAGGCAGATTCCCAACCGCTAGCGCCACCAGGGAAGCCCCTGCCATGGACTTTGATAGTAACAGGAATTCACATCCCCAAACCCAGACATAACCACAAGAAGACTAGACAGTTTGAGGGGCTTTGCTTCCATAGAAGATCCAGTTGATGGATAAACTATAAGAAACATGCTCGTAAATGTATTACTGAACTTGTGAGAAATACCAAAGGCAAATAAACACACACACACACACAATATTAAATTAATATGCTTCAGGAAACTTAGGATTTGGGCTACTTTGGAAGAAATGACATATATCTGGAACCTAGAAATTCAGGACTTTTAACCACTAAGGGGAACAGTACTCTAAACCCTGTGTTTACATTAATTGGAGTAGCTGAATCAGAGACACTAAAAAAAAAAGAAAAAGCCAAGATACTTAAAATGAGTATTCATATATAATAAAAGATGGAGCTATAAAAATTCACTTGCAGGCAGAAATAACTAATAAAAAATCCTATTTATGAAAAATAAATTTTACAACAGCAATAGCAATTCTGTCGGCTGGAATCTGTGACCACAGACTTGCTCTCACCCGAGCCCCATGTGTTAACACACAGGACAGACACTTTCTAGCAGCCCCTAAACTGTGATGGTCGGTTCAAGCAGACTCAGTTGGAGAGTGAATCCATAGCAAACTCCAACCTTCGTTAAGGTAAAAGCGTAACCAATGCAAATACTTCAGTTCCCAAAGACTAAGTCTAACAAATTCATATTTAAAGAACCAAACATGAAGAAACAAGCCAGCATGAACAAGATGACAAGAACACAAAATTAATAACAGACAACAGAGCTTAAGTCTTCAGACCCAAGTTTCATACTGGATTATGAGATTAATAATATGAAAAGTTTATATATTAAAGATAAATATATAAAAAAGCAAGCAGCATAACACAACATTGTAAATCAATACTTCAATAAAAAGAAAAGCAAGCAACATAGGGCTATGGTAAAAATAGAGATAGATTAGAAAAAGCAACAGAGTTTCTGAAAGTAAGTTAAATAATTATAAACATTAAAATCTAATGGAATATGTTACATGACTGAATAGACACACTTAAAGAGAGAATCAGTAAACTAGAAGTCACTGAGACACCTCAGAAGATGGATAAATATATAATATTTATGGATAAGAAGATACAATGACTTTGAGAAAGATATCATTTCTTACCAAACTGACAGTCCAAGGAAATTCTAATTAAAGTCCCAACATGTTTATTGATGAAATCTGATAGTTTGATACCAAAAATGGAAGTAGAATAATCAAGAATATCTAAGAACAAAGTGAGGACGATTTGTCTTGTAGAGTATCAGTATTTGTTATAAAGACTTATAAACACAGTAATTAAGTAGTTTGAAGTTGATGTGAATAGACAGCTGGCAGAGATTAGACAGCCCAGAACATAGGCAGGTGTAGAAAGAAACTTCACATAAAACGGTGTTCTTTGAAGACTGCTTCCAATGCATTATGTTTTTTTAATTTTTAAAAAAATTCTATTGGAGTATAGTTGATTTACAATGTTGTGTTAGTTTTAGGTGTACAGCAAAGTGAATCAGTTATACATATACATATATCCTCTCTTTTTTTTGATTATTTTCCCATTTACGCCATTACAGAGTACTGAGTAGAGTTCCCTGTGCTACACAGTAGGCCCTTATTAGTCATCTATTTTATATATAGTAGCGTGTATATGTCAATCCCAATCTCCCAATTTATCCCTCCCCTTGCTTTCCCCCCTGGTAACCATAAGTTTGTTTTATACATCTGTGACTTAAAGTGCAGCACGATCTTTTTTGATCCACCTCCTAGAGTAATGAGAATAAAAACAAAAATAAACAAATAGGATCTAATTAAACTTAAAAGTTTTTGTACAGCAAGGGAAACCATAAACAAAACAAAAAGACAATCTCAGAATGGGAGAAAATATTTGCAAACAAAGCAACTGACAAGGAATTAATCTCCAAAATCTATAAACAGCTCATGCAACTCAATATCAGAAAAACAAACAACCTCACCAAAAAATGGGCAGAAGATCTAGACATTTCTCCAAAGAAGACATACAGAGGAGGGCCAAAAAGCACACGAAAATATGTTCAACATCACTAATTATTAGAGAAATGTAAATCAAAACTACAATGAGGTATCACCTCACACCAGTCAGAATGGCCATCATCAAAACAATCTACAAACAATAAATGCTGGAGAGTGTGTGGAGAAGAGGGAACCCTTCTATACTGTTGGTAGGAATGTACATTGGTATACCACTATGGAGAACAGTATGCAGATTCCTTAAACAACTAAAAATAGAGTTACCATATGACCCAGCAATCCCACTCCTGGATATATACCTGGAGAAAACCATAATTTGAAAGGATAATACATCCACCCTAATGTTCACTGCAGCACTATTTACAATAGCCAAGACATGGAAACAACCTAAATGTCCACCAACAGAGGAATGGATAAAGAAGATGTGGTACATATATACAATGGAATATTACTCTGCCATAAAAAAGAAAGAAATAATGCTTTTTGCAGCAACATGGATGGACCTAGAGACTGTCATACTGAGTGAAGTAAGCCAGACAGAGAAAGACAAATATCATATGATATCACTTACATGTGGAATCCAATGCATTATTCCACGAATGGTCTGAAACAACAGGTCATCCACAAAGAAATGAAAGAAGCTGGATCATGATCTCATACTTTATATACACAAAAATACTGTCTAAAATTTAAAGCAGATTATTGAAAATTTTGTCCTGCATTTAGAAGAATATCAGCATCACTTCAAAACTGGGCAGGATATATTTATTAAGAAACAAGGAATTCTTTCCAAGAGGAGATATTAATTTAAACATACTAAAATTCAAAACTTATGTCGTCAAAGCCACTCATTAATACAAGTTTAAAAAAAAAGCAGTATGGAGCAAGAGAAGTTATTTGCAACATATAAAATCAACAAAAAAAGATATCCAGAATTTTTTAAAGTGGCAACTGAACAACAACAACAGCAAAAACAGGTGACCTGACAGAAAATAAGTCAACTTCATACCAACAGGCACTTGGAGGAGCAGAAAGCACCAATGGCCAAAATTTGTCAAAAGAAAAAGGTCTCAAAATTATTCAGCCAGGAAAAAACAAATGCCAACCACATGGGATACCATTTGAAGTCCAATACACTGGCTTTTATTTGTTTCTTTCACATTGAGAATTCCAAGCATTGGTGTGGACGTAGACTCATAACTCAGGACCACGTGCACTGTCACTTTTCTGCGTGTGATGATCTGCTCGTTCCCTGACACAGCAGCTCCGCTACCAGAGGTCCACCTACAAGGATACACGGTCCCCAATATCACAGTTTGCAGAAGCAGGAAAACAGAACCCAAGTGTGTCCACCGACAGAGGAAGGGATGTGTGTATGTGTATATATATTTTTTGCCATTTATTATCATTGGTGTATAGGATTTAAGTGAATGAATACTGCATATCATCACAGTATAGAATGCTATAGATTATAGTAATATATTTGTTCACTGGAATTATATATATATATATATATATATATACACAGATATATTATGTATCTGTAATATATATTCACTCGAATTAAATGTCTGTTATAGGTGAATCTCAAAATCAGTGCTGAGTAACAAAAGCACGTCATGGAACAACATACAACATGATGACGTATATAAAAATAAAAAAGAAAAGAAGATGAATGGGATATAAACATACGTAGTAAACTGGAATGAGAAATCACAGACTAAGAATGACAAAATTCAGATTGGATGTTACCCTTGTGTGGGGCAGAAAAAGAATTCAACTGGGAAACTGTGGATTTTAGGAGTATTAACAATGTCTCATTTCTTAATCTGCTTGTGCTTACATTTGTATTTTTTGTTAGTTTTACACTGTGTATACATTACTTTACCTTGGTTGTATGAAATAACTCACAAAAGATTCTATTAATCGGTCATCTATGAAAGGATGACTAAACAGAAGCTGCAGGCAGTTAAGGAATATTAACTTCAATATATCAAAGTCATATATTTTGTCAATTATCAGGTGCAGGGACAAAAATCTATGTGATTTATAACTGATATTTTAATTCATCAACCTACTAATCTCCAAAGATGTTTCCAAATTCTCATTATTACTTGAAAACTCAAGCAATAATTTCATGCATGTGTTCATGTTTTCATTTAACCAAATGTCTAGTAAGTGCCAGGTCCTTTTTTGTTAATGGGTGTACATCATGGAAAACACAGACAAAATTTCTCACCTTTGTGATGCTTATATTATGGAGGGAGTGAGACAGATGACAACATTTTTTTGCAGTAAATTCATTACAGTGTTATATTGGGTGCATGTTCAAATGCAGTAGTAGCATGAGAAAACTAGAGCAGGCAAGGGGCCCTGCGATGCTGCCAGGTCTGCCCCTCCTATGGGGGCAGCAGAGTCCCGAGTGCTCTTCTGAGACACAGGATTTCTGATTTAGAACACGCCTTCAACTGTCAGACCAGTTCTTTGTTCCTGGATACTGCATCCTTAGAGATGAAGACAAAGTCCTCGGAGAACAAAAGTGTAATAAAAAAGTGTATGTATCTAAGTTTCAAGCTTCTTATTCTATTCTAATCAGTCAAACCTCCGCAAAATATGTTCAAAATAAGTAATCAAAATTCTGATGCTTGGATAGTGGGAAAATCTGAAGATACTTGTGCTATGTTAGAAAAGCAACATAAATGAAAATAAAAATCATTCATTAGAAGACTTGATTATCTACAGGTTTCTGAGGTGCTGAGTGGGATCAGATGCAGTTTCAGCCCCCCTAAAATTTTCCAACTATAAATTTCCATTGGAGATTGTAATTATTATAAATTGAAAAATGCACTGAATTTGGGACCCTACAAGAACTACAAGAACTTCAGTCACCTCACTTGTATTGATAAAAACAAAAAAAGAGAAGAAGCAGGGTTGGGATGGGGTTCGCATGAAATTGTTCTCAAGGATTAGCCTCCCTTTTACTTATTTTTATTAATTTATTTATGTCCTAAACATTTAATTCATAAATTCTCTGTTCACCAGTCACTGGCCTTGGTGCCATTGTGAGAACTGGGAGCCAGGCCCCGGGAGTCTTCGTTACCATGTTACTATTCAGTGGTTGCTACCCATTGTCACTTCCACTGCACAAGGTCCTAAACGTCTGGTCCCTGCCCTCCTTCTCCACTTCATCTCTATCCATCCTCCTGTCCATCCACACCAGGGACACACCTTCTCCATCCATCCTCCTCTCCATCCACACCAGGGACACACCTTCTCCATCCATCCTCCTCTCCATCCACACCAGGGACACACCTTCTCTATCCATCCTCCTCTCCATCCACACCAGGGACACACCTTCTCTATCCATCCTCCTCTTTCCACACCAGTGATACAGATCTTGCTGCTGCCGTGAACTGTTCCTATTCAGAGCCTCACATGGCTTCATTAGACCTCACTAAATGTCATCTTAGAAATGTGTTTTCTCTCACCCTTACTAAAACTGTCCATCACTCATTATCCATTTAGACTGGTTTCAGTTTCCAGATAGTCTTTACCATACCTGAAATTACATTACATATTCATTTTTTTGGCTATTTGGATATAATTAAAAAAAGACATAAAAATGAGGGATATATTACTTTAACTGCTTACCAATATGCATTGATTATTCACAATAGAAACTGGACTAAATCACCAAAACAAAAAGAATTCCATCTTAAGAGTTTTAATATGATTATGATACAATATGGCATGTGCCTTAAGTCAAAGTAAATGATACTTTTTCCATTGTGATAAGGCAACATCTCCAAGATATTGGACTCCATGAGTTAGGATGAATTATGTTCATAGCAAGAAAACTGAAACAGTTGAGGAGAAGGAAAATTAATCATCCAATCAATAATTCTTTGGAATGTCTCTACCATTTTTATTATATAGGGCTTTATAAAACTTACTAACAGCTTGGCGAGCGAAAAAATGGAATGCATAGACAATCAAGAAAAACCCCTACTGTTTACTTGACATTATGGAGACCATGGCAGTTGAAAAAGAGACTGAGCACACTGCGGATCGGAGAAATGTCCAGGGTTGATAAAGGTGATGCTTTTAGGAGCTACTAAATTTATGGATTATCCAGCTTTTGAATGAAAAACTCTCTCTATGATTCTTCACTGTTGGGAATTTTACTGCGTAAGCAGCGTCTTCCTCAGTGTCTAGAGAAATGAAGTTAAAAAGATGCAGAACTTTACCACTACACAGAACAGAGTAGGAAGTTTACGAAAGTAGTGACCAGGACATTGCAAGATCTGACTAAAGTTAGTCTTTAGGATATTCTGGTAATTTGTATTCTCCAAGTTATCACTGTTTCCAATTTCCACAAAGAATGAAGAGCTACATTTTAAAGTAAGATCAAAACCAAATCACTGCAAGTTTCAAATGCATTTTATCAAATCAGAGCAGTGCAGTAATTCTGAGAGAATTCAAAGAAAGTCATTAGATAAAAAAGAGACTGTTTGCCAGGAGTATGCTAGGATCTGGAGGAGGCCGGGCTTGCAAAAGGGAAGTAGAAGGAGATGACCCAGAAAGCACAGTATCTTTGCTGCTTATGTCCCTAAGGGGGAAACCCCTTAGACCACACATTACAGCTTCCATAAAGGGAAATGCCGTACTTCTACTTTCCTCTTAAAATACTCTCTTAAAGGGAGTATTTACACAAGCAAAATGATGTACATTTATTTACCATATTTGTAAAGTAAGTTTGATCTATGGCTTGCATGAAAAAAAACTGTGATAAATTTCTTAAGCTATAAAGTATATGCAAATGTAATGATAAACTAACAAAGAGGTTATCACGGTTTCAGTAACGCCTCAAATCTTTTCCACGAAAATCTATTTGGAAAATGAGTGAAAATGTCACACCATGCTGAAAAGGAAGTTTAACCCTGAGGCTTCTAGAAACAAAATAGATTGTAAATATGTAGTTTCTTTAAATATTTTAATATGAGTGCAAACCCTTGGTTTGGAGTATAATTGTTCATAGGATGAATTTTTTTAATCAGAAAAATTAAATTTAATCAATAACACAATAAAACTCATCTCCTGGACTCTGCTTGATAAAAACTGTATAATTGCTACAGATAAATAAAAAGAAAAAATCTAATTAAATTCCTTAAAATTCCATAGAAATCAAAGCACTTCTTTTTGAGCATTTATAAAAGAAAATTAAACAATGATGAAATGATCAGTTTAAATAATTGACTCACAATATCATGTCATATTAATTCCTTTTATCTCATATATAACTGGATCCAGATAAACTATTGTGTTTGTCAGAACACAGATACTACAGAGTAAAAGCAACAATTGGCAACCTTTATTGACATGAAATATTAATCTGGGCTACCATCATTCTAAATCATTGGAGCATATGATTACAGGAAATCAAAGAATAAAATCTATCAATCTATTCATTTACCAGATTACCACATTTTATGTAATGAAGAAATAAGGGGTACATATTTAAATTGCCTCTGCACAATATTAATAAATATATAACTATCAGATAATTCAATTTAACATATTTGAAACCAGCGAATTTTTGTAGGTCTTACCAAATACAAAAAAACGTCAATAGTTAAGATTATTCTACTACTGGGGATTCTGGCTAGAAAGATAAGCTATCAGGACACCATGAAAACTGAGAGAATTTTGAAAAACTTAGAACTTCATAACTACATCTGAGCTTTTCTCCACTTTATTCACCAGATGAACCTGGGAAATCGGTTACTTCAATAACATGATGATTCCAGGAACCTGGATATTACTTTAATTTCTGTTTTCACTTTCTTCCTTCTATTTTAATTTTGCAAGAAACAGAGTACAGCTCATCATGGAATTTCTATAGTTAGCTCTAACTCATGATTCTAAAATATATTGAGATAGCTTCTTAAATGTTAAATGCTTTAAAATAAAATCTTTATTATAAAACAGTATTAGATTTATAGAAAACTGAGAATATAGGACAGACTATTCTCACATGCCCCACAACCACGTCCCCCTATTACGAACATTTAGCGCCTTACTGATGTGCATTTAAGAGCATCCTTGGCTTGACTGATCACTTATTTTTATTGCTGAATAATATTTCATTGCATATCTATACCCTCTTTATTTATACCTTCTTCTATTGAAGGACATCTTGATCTTGGTTACCTCTGGCTTTTAGTGATTATGAAGAAGGCTGCTAGAAACATTTGCTTGCAAGGTTTTTGTGCATGTGAGTTTTCCAATCTGTTGGGTAAATACATAGGGCTGCGACTGACAGATCCAATGAGAAGACTGTTTAACTTAGTGAGAAACGCCAAACTGTCCTCCAAAGAGGCTGCACCATTTTGCATTCCCAACAGCAAAGAATGAGAGTTCCTGTTGCTCTACACCCTTATCAACAATTGGTGGTGTCATCAGACTTTAACCTTTCTAATAGGTATACAGGTGGTATTATTGACTTACTTTTAATTACCTATTGACAAATGATGTTGAGCTTCTTTTCATATGTTTATTTGACAGCTCTTTATCATCTTTGTTGAGGTATCTGTTCAGATCCTTTGCCCGTTTTAAAATAAATTTGTTTTCCTACTGTTGAGTTTTAAAAGTTCTATGTTAATTATGGACACAAGTCCTTTTTAGTAGATATATGTTTTGTAAATGTTTTCTACCAATCTACAGTTACCTTTCTTTCTCCTAATAGTGACTTTCACAGGGTGGAAGTTTTTAATTTTAATACAGTCTACTTTATTTTTTCTCTCATAGATTGTGCTTTCAGTGCTGTATTTAAAATCTGCTCACCAAACCCAAAGTAACATTTTATCCTATGTTTCCTTTAAGTAGCTTTATAACTTTGCATTTACGTATAGGTCTATGATCCGTTTTGAGTAAATTTTGTGAAAAGTCTGTGTCTAAGTCCCCGTGTGTTTTGCACGTGGACATCCAATTGTTCCAGCACCATTTACTGAAAATGCAATTCCTGCTCCATGAAGTTGACTTTGCTCTCTTGTCGTAGGTCAGTCGATTGTATTTGTTGGTCTATCTGGGCTGTTTCTTCTTTTCCCTTGACCTATGGCTATGGTCTGAATGTTTGTGCTTCCCCCAAATTCATATGTTGAAATCCTAACCCCAAAGATGATGGTATTAGAAGGTGGAGCCTTTGGAAGGTGCTTAGGTCATAAGGGTGGAGTCCTCACGATGGCACAAGAGCCCTGATAAAAGAGGTCCCAGAAAGATCCCTCATCCCTTCCACCACAAGAGGGCACAGTGAGATGGTATCTACTATGAACCTGGAAGAGGGTTCTCACCAGAACCCAACCCAACCCATGCTGGCCCTGTGATCTTGGACTTTCAGCCTCCAGAACAGGGAGAAATAAATTTCTGTTGTTTATAATCTACCTACTTTGTGGTATTTTGTTACAACTGAAGTCACTTATATATCTATTGCTATGCCCATATAATACTGTCTTGATTATAGCAGCTCTACAGTAAATCCTCTGATACGGTAGTCTGAGTCCTCATTTTCCTTCTTCAGAATTATGTTGGCTCTTCTGAGTCTTTTACTTTTCCAAATAAAGTTTAGTATCAGTTTTTCTATATCTAAAAATATATACTGCTCAAGAAAATGAGAAGACAAGCCACAGACTGGGAAAAAAATATTTGCAAAACACACATCTGATAAAGGACTGTCATCCAAAACACACCAAAAACTCTTAAAACTCAATAATTAAAAAAAAAAAACCTGATTAATAAAATGGGCAAAAGATCTGAACAGACACATCACCAAAGAAGATATATAGATGGCAAATAAACATATGAAAAACTGGTCCATGTCATATGTTACCAGGGAATTGCAAATTAAAACACAATAGCATCACACACCTACTGGAATGGCCAAAATCCAAAACACTTGACAGCACCAACTGCTGGCAAGGATGTGGAGCAACAGGAACTCCCATCCGTTGCTGGTGGGAACGCAGAAATGGTGCATCCACTTTGGAAGACAGTTTGGTGGTTTCTTACAAAACTAAGCATACTCTTACCTATGATCCAGCAACCAGGCTCCTTGGCATTTACCCAAATGAGTTGAAAACCTACACATGAATGTATCTTAGAGCAACTTTGTTCATAATTGACAAAACTTAGAACCAACCACGTCCTTCAGTAGGTGAATGGATAAATAAACTGATACATCAAGAAAGCTGAAAAGAAATAAGCTATAAAATCAAATGGAAGAACCTTATGTGCATATATCACTAAGTGAAAGAAGCCAACCTGAAAAGGCTACACATGGTACGATTTCAACTCCAAGACTTTCTGAAAAAGGCAAAACTATGGAGACAGTGAAAGGATCAGTGCTTGCAGGGGTTAGCAGGGAGGGAGGATGGATAGGTGGAGCACAAAGGACTTTTAGGGTAGTGAAATCATTCTGTGTGACATTATAATGGTGGACACAGGTTATTATACATTTATCAATACTCCCAGGATGTACAACACCAAGAGTGAACCCTAATGTGAACTATGGACTGAGTGATTACAACGTGTTAATTCAGGTTCATCAGTTGTAACAAGTGTACCCTCTGGTGGGCATATTGATGGTAGGGAGACTGTGCATGGGTGGGGGCAGGGGTATATGGGAAATTTCTGCACTTTCCACTCACTTTTGCTGTGAACCTAAAACTGCTCTGAAAAAATTAAGTCTCATTTTTAAAAACCGCTTGCTGGGATTTTGAATGGGATTGCACTGAATATGTAGATAAAATTGAGAAGAACTGGCATCTGAACAATATTGAGTCTTCCTATCTATGTACCTCGCATACCTCTAAATTTATTGAGATAATTATATTTCTTTCATTCAGGTTTTAGAGCTTTCCACATACAGATCCTCTAAATATATATTTTTTTAGTTTTACAGCTAAGTATTTCATTTATTTGGTTATATGGGAAATGGCTTTGTTTCCTTAAAATCAAATTCTAGTTGTTCCTTGACGCATACAGGAAAGCAGTTGACTTCTGTGTATTTTCCTTGTTTGCTGTCTCCTTGCCTCTTTGCTTATTAGTGCTGGAAAGTGTCTTGTTGAACCACTGGGATTCCCTACTTATACAACATTTTCAGCTATGAACAAAGACAGTGTATTAGTCAGGGTTCTCCTGAGAAACAGAATCAACAGTGTGTGTATATGTGAAAAGATTTATTATAAGGAATTGGTCGTGTGATTGCAGAGGCTGGAAAGCCCAGCCCCAGGAGAACGGATTGGTCCGGTTCCAGTCCGAAGGCCTGAGAAACAGAAGAGCCAATGGTGTATGATCCAGTCTGAGTCCAAGTCCAAAGACAGGAGAAGACCAACGTCTCAGCTCAAAGACAGCCAGACAGAGAGAAAGAATTCTTCTTCATTCAGCCTTTTATTCTACCCAGGCCTTCAACAGATTGCAGGAGGCCCACTCCCATTCGGGAGGGCATTCTGCTTTGCTCGGTCTACTGGTTCATCCAGAAATACCCTCACATACACCATAATAATGTTCAACCAAATATCTAGGCAGCCCGTCATCCCATCAAATTGACACAGGAAATTAACCATCACAGAAGGTTTGATAGCCATGGAAAAGTGATGAAAGAGCTTACTCATTCTTGATCCTAAGGGGAAAGAATCCACTGTCAACCCATTAAGTATAATATGTAGGTTTTGTGTCGATGTCCTTTATTATGTTTACAAAGTTCCCCTGCAGTCCTATGTTGCTGAGAGTTTTTTTCATGAGCGTGAAATGGATTTTGTCAAATGTCTCTTGAGCAACAAGTGATAGGATAGGAGGATTTTTCTTCTTTTGCCTCTTAGTGTTGATTACATTGACTGATGTTCAAATTCTGAACAAGCCTTGTATAGTGAGAATAAATCACACTCTGTTGTGGTGTGTACTTATCTGTATAGTGTTGATTTTGATTTATTATTAGTTTGTTGAATATTTTTGCATATATGTTCATTAGAGATATTGAGCTATAGTTTTTCTTTCTTGTAACATCTTTATTTGTGTGGTACTAGGGTAATACTGGCATCATAGTTAAGAAGTGTTCCCCCTGATTCTATTTTCTGGATGAGTTGGTGGAGAATTACTATCATTTCTTCCTTAAATATTTAGCTGAATTCACCAGTGAAACCATCACTGGTTCTTTATTTTTTGGAAGGTTATTATTTAATATTTAATTGATTATATTAAATTAATTTAATAATTAATAATTAATAACCTTAAATAATTAAGATTATTTAATATTTAATTAATTATATATTAATTAACTTATTTAATATTCATAGGCTTCCTCAGATTATCAAATTCTCCTGGTGAGAGGTAGGGAGTTTGTGTCTCTCAAGAAATTGGTCTATTTCAGCTAAGTTATCAAGTTGTGGTCCTTTTAATGTCCACAGGTCAGCGGGGAGGACCTCTCTCCTATTTTCGATATTGGTAAATTGTTCTCTCTCTCTTCCTCTTCTCCCAAAGGCTACAATTTATTGACCTTTTCAAAAAAAATTAGATGCTAATTTTATATACTATTTTCTTGTTTTCAATTTTATTAATTTCTACTCTAATTTTTATTGTTTATTATTCTTTACTTGTTTGGGGATTACATTGCTTTTCTTTCTCTAGTTTCTTAAAGTGTAGACTTAGATGACTGCATTTCGATCTCTCTTCTTTGATGATATAGGTGTTTAGTGTTACGAACTTCCCTGTAAGCATTTCTTTTGCTGCATCTCACACATTTTGATTAATTATAATTTCATTTTCACCCAGTTGAAGGTATTTCTAAATTTCTCTTGCAGATTTAGAAATGTGTTGTTTATTCTCCCAATATTTTGGAACTTCCAGTTATCGTTTTGTTACTGAATTCTAGTTTGACTCCACTGTGTTGTGAGAACATACTTTGTACGATTTCTATTTCTTAGTTATCTGTTAGTTGTGTTCTGTGGCCCAGGGTGTGAGGTTCCCTGTGAGCTTGAGAAGAGTGAGTTCTCTGCTGCAGTTTAATGCTCACTTCTAACAAGTGTCAACTACAACAAGGTGATTGACAGGACTGTGCAATCATTTATACCTTTGCTGATACTCTGCCTGTTTTAGTTATCAATTACTGAAAGAGGGGTTTTGAGGTCATAAACTATATTAATGGGTTCATCTATTTCTCCTTTCATATCCATCAGCGTTTGCTTTACGTATTTTTGTAACCAGATAGGGTAAGGGGTCCCCAGGGAGAGAGAACCAGGCATGGCCTTCCTGACATAAGAGAAGCCATTTTTGGCCGAAGCCATTTTGGGATCTGAGCCTGGACACAGTGCTTGCCCTTGAACAGGTCTCAGTAATTAATGATCTTAAGGGAACAAAGGAATGCAGGAATAAAGGAAAAGCAGTCAAGAAACAATCATTCAGCAATAAAACAGAGTCTGAGTTCCTCAAGGGATGTACAGAACATGTGCTACAATTCTGCAGGAACTCAGGCTCCCTCCCAGGTGGAGGACGGAATGATGATGTTGAACCTCTTGACTTCAATCAACTAAAGATTGGACTCAGTTGACCTTTGCCCCAACTCCATGCTCAACCCCCCTCATGAATATGCATGCACCTTTAGCTTTGAACTTCCCCAGTCTTGCTGTTGGGGAGACACTGCTTTGGGAGAGATCCCCCATGTTCTCCGTACTTGCTGCGAGTAATAAATCCTTCCTTCTCCCAGTCTTTGCCTTGGCTATGTCTATTGGCCCAACACCCACCAAGAGGGGAACCCAGGTTTCAGGTGCCATTTTGACACTCTCATTAGGTGCAAGCACATTTAGCATTGCTATGTCTTCTTGGAAAATTGATCCCTTTATTATTATGTAATGCTCCTCTTTATCCCTGCTATCTTTCTTTGTTTGGAATTTGAATTTTCCAGAATCAATAAAGCTACTCCCGCTTTCATCTGATTGGGTTAGCATGGCATATCTTTCTCCTTCCCTTGACGTGTGGCCCAGCTGAGTTTTTGTATTTAAAGTGAGTCTCTTATAAACAACATATGGTTGGGTCTTAGGTCAATAGCTACCATTTTTCTGCCTTCTATTTGTTGCATTTGCTATTTTTAACCCCTCTTTTTTTTCTGCCCTCTCTGGTTTTATTTGAGCATTTAAAAGATTCCACTTTATCATGTCTCTCTGTCCATCTGTATCACTTCTCCTCCAGCTCCCTGTTGTGGTCCTTCCTGACTTTGGTTTCCCTCAATACTCCTCCTCAGAGAGTCTGTCCTGCATCTGTTCTGCTGTAACCTTGCTGTTATACAGACCCTGCTGGTGTGATGGTAAGCTGTGGGCAGGAAGCCCTCTATTCCCTTATGATTAAATCTGAGTGTTTCGGTGTGTCTGTGTCTCTGGGCTGTGACCTTCACAACTGCTTCTCCGGTGGCAGGGCTTTCCTTCCCCTTAGGAGGGGTACTCCATTATTGAGAGTAAATCCTCATCCCAGAGCCTCGATAAAGTCGCTTCCCCTGGAGACCACGTCTTTCTTCTGGAGAATGCTCTGGGCATGTGAATAGAACACAGGATACAGCCATCCCCCGTCCAGACACAGACCCACAGGGTTCTCTCATTCTCCTGCTGGTCTGCATTCAGCCTCCAGAAATTTGTCTCAATTACCATCTAAGTTTCCTACCAGTTCATGGTGCAGGGGGCTCCTGGTTCCACAGATGGAAACCTACACTGCATTTACTTCAATAAATTCCATTTTTCTGACCTGTAAAATTTTCAAGAGTAATTCCCCCCTTAGTGAAATATTCACAGTTGCAGGACTGATCTCGATGCTCAGCTCTTAGCATCTCACAGCCTTGCTGAAAATCCCTAAAGCTCCTCACGGTTACAGAACCAATAACCAAGCTCAACTGCTTTCCCACACTGTTTTTCACTCTGTTTCTGACCCTCTAACCCAGCTGGGTTTCCTGGTTCCAGCATTTTAATCTAATCATGTTCTGTCTCTCACTCAGTACATCTCTTCCAAGCTGTGTACTGGCCCCAAACCAACTCCAAATTCTAAAACCTTCAGTGGCCAACCTCTCCATAAAGCCTTTCAGATCCCCCAGAAAAAAAACTCTCCTCTTCTTTCTCCTAAGTTCCCAGGGCATTTTATCCATCACTTTCTGATGCAAGGCTCATTTTCTATCAAGTCCTATGGTTATTTATCTCGCGAATTATGTCTTTTACTTTAGACTTTATGTTCCCTAGAAGGCAGAGATCAGGGTATAATTCATCTTCATAATTTTGAAATCAACAAGTTCTTCCCATAGAATATCTATAGTAAGTATTTTCTGAAAGAGTAAAATAGAATAGATGCTTTTGATTCTTGTTAGGGATTTTTCCCCAATCATTTTTATTCTTCCTCCCATAGCTAAAATATATAATTATAATTGTGAATCTAGGTTAATGTCTTGAAACCAAGATAAATTGCAGCATTTCAATACTTCACTTGTCAGTAAATAGTTTTATCATTTTAACTCATTTTTCCTTATATATTTAAAAAATACTTGGAATTAAATATGGCCGATTTAATGAAGCATATGTTTCCTGATTTCCTAGTAAAAGGATTGTAAAGGCACAAACATATAAACATACAAGGACACTTAGAATGTAGACCAGAACAGACAAGATATATCAACAGAACTTTGTTAGTTGGAAATTAGATGCACATGTGATATATGACTCAGCAGATCAGAAATACATGGAACCTTAACCCTGCAGAGGCTGGAGTTGATGAAAGGCAAACACATTTGACTACAGGACCTTGGAAAGGCTCGGGAATTGGTGGCCCACACAAAAACTGTATCTCATGCTTCTCTTGTAAGCTTACATGAGTCTAAAGCTTCTCTTAATCAGAGTTTGTCCTTTCCCTTACCCCCTGAAACCAACAGTGTTGCACAAACTGGTCATTACGCATTTGTTACCTCTTTCCACTTTTTTTCTTTTCATTTATAAAAAGTGTTGGGTTGGCATTTAATGGACTTAAATCCTGTTGCCACTGCCTGCCATTTTTCCTGCTCTATGTTTAAACTTTCCCTTTTTGAATGATTCACCTATTACTGCACAGAGAAAATGACATTCACTACTATATTCAAAATCACTTTGAAAATAGCTGAAGATCTTAACAAAATTGAAGTGCAATTTGACACATTAATTTCTTTCTCATGACACTCAGTTCTGTAGTTTGCTCTGAGCTCCCACCGTAAGTATAACCTAAGATCACCCCAGCCTTTCTTTCTGTCTTATAATGTGTTCAGAAGCTTATTTATCCTCATATTCTGTATCCGTTGATGCCTGTGCTACTGAAATATAAATCTATCCTTTCCAAGAGCAGTCAATACCACATTCCCACTATCAACTTACTTCTTATGAAATATTTTATTTCCATCAATAAACAATGTGCCCCGAGGTGTATTTTGCCAAGGCCTCTCCTCTCAGGAGTTTCCAGTGTCACTGAACGCAGGCAGCTATTGTTAGATGCTCTCTGTCTCTTGGACTGACTGACATCCTGTCCCCGGTTCTTCTATTCAGGAGCTGCCCATCTTCTCTCCTGCTCCAAGCGACCTCTCACTGCCTGCTGAGCTCAGGGAAACACCCCGAGTGATCCTGTGCTCCTGTCACTTCTCTCTCACACACACAAACACCGCCCTGTTCCCTGTCAGAAAACCATGTCTCAGATTTACTAGAGGGGCAACGGAAAGTCAACTTCATCCACCCACCCACCCAATAATCCTTCTGCATCAACAGTCTACAGAAATAATTAGGATATAAAGAAGATATGAAATATCAACTCAAAAGCAATGACTTTGCTTCTAATAAAAAATTAAGATATTCTCAGAAAGGTCTACTGTTTCTATTTCATTGTGTACTAATTCTTTCAATGTTGGCTAATTTTTGAAAAGAGGATCTCAGCGAAGCAACATGTCCATCAGTCAGATTATTTTATTCCCAAACCAAATGATTCCCAAACGGGCAACCAATGGAATTTATTTCTAAAACATATTTCTGAGAAACAGGGTATGTTGCCCCATTAACCAAATCTTTGTGGTTTCTGCCATTCGCATAGTGACCTTCTAGGATTTAATCCCTTGAGGCAGAATCATCAGTCTCAAAGCCCCCGCAGTTAGCTCGTGCCCCTACACACGCCCCCTGAAACTGCCACCTGGTGATGTTTAAACTCACGCTCAGGCTTTGATGAAGTTGCTGACCTTTAACCCCCTAGTCTCCATAGTCTCAGCAGACTCTCCCCCTAAGTCCACCCAGGCAGTGGCTGTTTTCTCCACCAACTGTGCGCACAAAGGCCTGGTCGTGGGGTCAGCGTCCCTCCGGGTCTCAGGAGTTGTCACAAGGCCTGGCAGTCACTTCTAAGACCACACGCCCTCCCCGCTCCTTCCTACAAGGTACCAGCTCTGAATCCGCAACTTCAGGATGCAGTCACCATCCTCCTCCCTAACGATCATCTTTCTTTCCTTGGACCCCTTTTTCTTTCCTCTTATTCCTTGAAGGCTTTGAGTGGCCACTGCTCACAGCTCCTCCTGCCACAACGCTGGGCGATGCCAGCGCCCGCGCCGAGGGGCCTCCCTGCGTCTCACCTCCTCCACCTGCTCTGCTCAGCGGCTGCACGCCCACAAGCCCCAACCGCTCTCGGGAGCACAGAACTGCCCACGGCGGCCACTGCTTTCAAAATGCAGCCGAACACCCCCCCCTCACCAGCACCCTCCCCTCCCTCCAGAAAGCCCAGCAGCAAATGGCCTCGGGCCACCTACACCTTCAACCCATCACTCCTACCGCGTGTCCAACGTTCCTTATCACCCCCACCCCTGACGTCTTCCTCTCTAGCCTTACCAGCTTAAATTCCTTAGTAAATTATTTTAATTCCTTTTGGGCACACACCCACAATTCACTCCCTTCACAGGATGTGCTTGCATGAATCCCACTCTTGGTTTAAGCCAAATCTCCAGCTCCTCGGGGTCTGAACCCACAAAGCTGCGTAAAGCACACAGCTGTGCGAGCCCTGACACGATTCGGGATCCCTCATCAGGCGGGAACTCGGTGGTACCCAGCACCCATTTCCCTGGTCACTCCCTCCCCACATCCCTGGAAGAACATCTCAGACCGCGTCTCCTCAACCTCCTCCCCCTCATCCTTACTCAGTGTGCGACCTGTTTTTCTCCATTTCTCAGAAAAGTGTAATTTACCACTTTAAATGCTGTTTAACTTTTACATTGGTGTTTTGTCTTCCTCCTTTTCTTAAAAACTGGCATAATGTTTTCAAACTTTCTGTATACCACCCTCTCTGCCCCTTCTACCTTCTGTTTGCTTTTACAACACTAGTTTTGAGAACCTGACTTTTTTTAACCTTATTTTCTTTTTACTGTCCCCTTACTTCTGAAAACTCAATATATGGTTTGCTGTAAGGTCTACCTTACATTCTTCACCAAAACTGACTCAAAATGGATCGCAGACCTAAATGTAAAACACAAAAAATAAAATTCCTAGAAAGTAGCATAAATGTAAAACACAAACTATAAAATATCTAGAAAGTAATGTTGGGGAAAACGTAGATAACCTTAAGTATGGTGGTGCCCTTTTAGATACAATAACAAAGGCAGAATCCATGAAAGAAATACGTGATAAGCTGAACTTCTTTAACAGGAAAAACTTCTGCTCAGTAAAAGACAATGTTAAGAGAATGAGAAGATAAGCCACAGACTGGGATAAAATATTTGCAAAAGACACAGAGACATAATGGACTGTTATCCAAAACATACAAAGAATACTTAAAATTCAAAAATAAAGAACATAAGCAACCTGATTTAAAAATGTACCAAAGATCTTAACAAACATCTAAGAAGATACACAGATAGCAGATAAGCATGTGAAAAGATGTTCCGCATCAGCTGTCATCAGGGAAATAAAAAAAACGAGATACCACTACACACCTATGAGAATGGCCAAAATCCAGACACTGACATCATCAAATGCTGGTGAGGATGTGGAGAAGGAGGAACTCTCCTCACTGCTGGTGGGGATGCAGGATGGTGCAGTCACTTTGGAAGACAGTTTGGTGGTTTCTTAGAAAGCTAAACATTCTCATCACACATCCAGCAATTGTGCTCCTTGGTATTTACTCTAAAGAGCTGAAAAGTTATGTCCAGATAAAAACCTACATGTGTAAGTTTATAGCAGCTTTATTCATAATTTCCGTAACTTGGAAGCAACCAACATGTCCTCCAGTAGTTGATGGATAAACTGATACGTCCATCGAAACAATGGAATATGACTCAGCACTAAAAAGAAATGAGCTATCAAGTCGTGAAAAGACATGAAAGAACCTTAAATGCATATGACAAAGTGAAAGAAGTCAGTTTGAAAAGGCTGCAGATTGTATGATTCCAACTATATGACCTTCTAGAAAAGGCAAAACTGTGGAGACAGCAAAAAGATCAGTGGTTGCCAGGGGTTTGGTGGGAGGAAAGCTGAACAGGCAGAGCACAGAGAATTTTCAGGGCAGTGAAAATAATTTCTCTAATATTATAGTGATGGATACATATCATTATACCTCTGCCCAAACCCATGAAACGCCAAGAGTGAGCCCTAAGTAAACTATGGACTTTGGGTGATGATGTGTCACTGTAGGTCCATCAATTGTAACAAATGTACCATCTGGTGGGGATGCTGATGGTACCATCTGGTGGGGATGTTGATATTAATGTTGATGCTTGATACAGAGGTATAAGGGAAGCCTCTGTATCTTCATCTCAATTCTGTTGTGTGCCTTAAATTTCTCTAAAAAATAAAGTCTTCTTAAAAAGAACATAATTTCCAATTGTAGTTCAATTCTGAAATATTTTCATAATTTAAATACCAACACCAGTCACTTTTTCCCACTGAAAGTTGAAATGAATGACTGGTCTTTATTCGAACGCGTTTTTACATTTTTACCTCACGGCCACGAGAACTGTCTCAGCGAACTCTCTGGAGCGCCAGCTGAGAGGACCATTCCAACCAGCCCACCTGCCCTGTTCCTGGGATAATTTCCAAAGAAGCTATAACAATACATTATTCTAGATAAAACCAGCTTAATTCTTTAAATACCAATTTTTCAAATCTGAGACTAGCTTCCAACCAGACACTACAAATTAAAACCTCAACTTTTCATCTTTTAACATTAATTCATCACATTTTAAGAGTCTGTCATATAAGTATCACAGATGAGCTCCACGAAGGCAGCTGCCGAAAGGCAAAGTGTGCTGTAAATTTTTAAAATTACCCCGTTGCCAAGGCTGATTCCCAGATTTATAACAATGGATTATAAAAAAAAATATTGCCGCTATTTTTTAAAGTAACTTTTAAAACCTTTGGTGAAATAATCAAAAGGAAATGCACTAGCATCTTAAATCAGTATATATGCTTTATCACCCCTGAAAACTATTACCACATAGCATACCTGAATACAATATGGTTTCGGCAAACACACAAATCCTATGAATCCCCCCCAGTCTGCTCCCTAAGGACGTGGAACAGGCAACTGCAAATAGGGCTCAGGGTTCCAAAGAAGATTTTCCAGGGCTGTTCCAAGATCTCCAGCTGGTTTTTATACAGATTTATACAGGTTTCAGTGGTCTGTTAGCTAACTGATAAACTGAGGGCTACTGACTTGCTCTGACTTAGGGGTTCTGCCAACACGCCCACCTTTATTCCCAAGGGAAGGGAACAACTGGTTGGGTTTTCGTGAACGAGACCCGGGATTCTGGCAGGAAACCCCAGGGCTGCAGGGTTGCGGTGATGCGTCACAGGACTCGCCTGTCTCCACAGGAGGTGGAGGATGGAATCGGGACGGGCAATGTCCAAGGCTCTCCATCCCCTCCCATCACCCCGTGACAACGGTTCCATTACAGACCTGGTCGCGACCCCTCTATGTCAGGTGAAACACCGAGATGGAGAAATGAGGGTCGGGGGTATCTCTCAAGGCTGCTTTCGAAGGAAAAGAGAAATGCCATGCGGCATCATCGAGAGATGTCGTCAGAAATGAGCCCCACATCCCTGCTCCCTGGATTCTGTGCTCTTCGTAAAATAAAGCTCATGTACCAGATCTGTGAGTATAAATCAAGAAGAACTGCATCAGTGGCCTCTGCATCTGTCTTATACACGTTATCAGCACGCCCAAGGACACTGAGTAATGAGATTTTCTCCCCTATTTTCAGGCCAGTCCACTATCAAGTGATTTGCCTGCTTGATTATATCGATTTTGCATCTTCGCAGCAGGTAGAAAGAATCAATGTGAAAAGGTCAGCGTGTCAGGGGAGGAACCGCAAATCCCATACGGGTGGTTGCAGGGGTGGAAACACTCCAGGTCGACACGCTGACACGCCCAAGCCAGCGGATGCCTCTCTACCCTCTTCGGTCCAGACCGCGCACTCATCTACCGACTTATCCCTGTGATGTCGCTACTCGGTCTCACCTAAAAACTCTGCAGACCTCGCTCTACACAATAACCCAGCGTGTGTTTCTCAATCGTGTGTCTCCTAGCTGCACAATTCACGCTAAGGTACACTTGCATTTGGGGAAACCTCATGAAGTGTTCACTATTATCTTTCAGGTTTTACTCTCGGTCAAATACACGTTTGCATAAGTTACAAGTCCTGACTTTTGGGCAAAACCTTAACTACCCTACTCATCCACCCTCGGCACACCCTCTAATTACGCAGATTAGGATGAACACGTAGACCAGCCAGGGTGTGAGGAGGAGGCACACCCAGAGGGTTAACGGATAAAACCTTACCCAGGCGGCTCTGCAGAGAGGGGCGGGTGGGATTCAGGGCACAGCTGAGGGTGGTCACGCAACAAGGTTCAAGCAGCAGCGGGAAACCCATCACCTCCTTAAACACACGGTGCACGATGGGGGCTCAGAGCCGAAGGGAAGCCAGACCCCGGGAGGGCTCCACCCCCAGGACCTTGGCCGGAGGGTGGCCAGGCGTCTGTCCACGAAGGGAGAGGGCAGGACGGCATCTCAGCCGCAGGGCCGGGTCCCCTGGCGGTGCCCACCCCCTGCTCCAAACCCAGTTGGATGCCAGACCACAGAGTGTGGGAAATGCAGTTTGCAGGACATCCTGAGACGCAGAGCAAGGGAGAACCATGCAGAGAAGGACCGTGACACAGCACGCTGAAAATAACCTGCGCACAACGAAGGAAAGAGAAGAGACCGCTCTGAATTGTTGCCCAGAGACTAAAGAGTGATAGATGAACGTCCGTCCCCAGGAACGCTGGACCAGCCTACAGCTGCCCTCTAAAAGCAAACCAGGGAAGCCAGAGTCAAACAAGCCAACAAAGGACAAAAACCAACATTATCTGAAGGTACTGAAGACCCAGCCGTGGGCCAGGGAGGCAGGGTGCAGGTGCTGGGAGAGGGCTCACCTCCCATAGGCCGGCGTCTGTCTCTAAAACGACAGAGATGCTGGGAAGCGGAGCAAGAATCTGAACAGTTTCCCCCCGTTTCTTAAGGAAGTGACACCCAGGTGTCCAGGCTTCTAGGACCGCCAAGACTGAGGATCCAGGACCCTCAAGAGAAGGCAGAGAGGACACGGGAGCTGTGCACACACCTCCTCTGGGTCCCAGGTCCTCACCAGGCCACGCGGGGCAGGTGCAGAAGAGCCCACAGCTCCGGGTGTGAAGAGGCGAGAATGCAGGGGAACCTTCAGCAGTCACGGGGGCCTGGGGGATAAATGGCGGCAGATGGGGCCTGCCAGCGAGCAGGTGATCAACTCACAAGACTTTCACTTGGGACCCCTGAAAACAGAGTACCCCTGGATCTACAGAGAAGCAGAAATACTTCAGTTCTGTAAGAACTGAAGCTCAGCCTCGATAATGCTCCCACTTGGTGGTAGGAAGGTGACGCGTCCCCCTGCGTTGACATCTCATCCAGAGCCTTTGCGGTCGGTCACACCAACACTCCAGCTGCAGAAAATAAACAGGCAGAGCAGGAGAGGTGACCAAGAGGAAAAACGGGCCCTAGAAGTAGACTCAGAGTTGATCCAGATGTTGGAATTATCAGACACAAGTGTTAAAATAATTATAATTAATATGCTCAGAAAAATAGTTGGCATTATGCTAAATTTCACCAGGGAACTAGAGTCTATAAAAAGAGTCAAGTGTAAACTCTTGACATAAAAAATACAGTAAATGAAATTACGAATTCAATAGGCTATATTAGACAAGAGGTTGGCAAACCTCAGCCTGTGGGCCACATCTGGCAGACTCTTGGTTTTGGTAATTAATTTTTATTGGAACAAAATCGTATCCATCTGGTTACCTTCTGGCTATGACTTTGTTGTGTTATAATGCCAAGTTTTCTAGTTGTGACCAAGGCTATAAAAGCATACGATATTTACTATCTGGCCTTTCACAGAAAAAGATCACTGATCCACGGATTAGGAAAAGAAGAATAGATGACTGCAATAAAGTTCAGGAGAAAATCTCCAGAATGAAGCACAAGAAGAATCTTTAAAAATGAAAAGAAAAAAAAAAATGAAAAGAAATAAGGGAGCATAAAGATATAAGAGGTGTCCAGATAATAAGGTCTAATTTATGCCACTGTAATGAAAAGAGAGAAGGTGATGCTGACATAATACTTGAATAATGGCTGAGATTTTCTAAAAGTGGTGAAAATATCATGCTATAGATTCAAGAATCATCATGGACACCAAGCAGGGAAACACAAGCAAATATAAGATGAAGCAAACTCAAATCTAACGTATAGAAAACTCAAACATAAGATGAAGCAAACTCAAATCTAATAAGCAACTGAGGGGGGTACTGGGAGTTTAACCTTCTTTGGGTAACAACAAAACTGACAGTTTACTGTTATCCACTCAAATGACAAAAGCCAGAAGACAATAAAATAACCTCTCTAAATTCCAGAAAGAACATGACTGCCGAGAAGAATTCTATGCCCATATCCTTTGGGTTGAAGAATAAAAATAAGTATTTCCAACCAAACTAAAACTGAGTGAAATCATCAGCAGTAGACTCTCATTGGAAAGAATGACTAGAAGTGGTTCTTCAGGTGCAAGGATATGGCAGAGAAAAGCACTCAACTCAGTAAGGAATAGAGTAATGGGGAAAAAAACATGTGGATAAATAAATAAATAAATAAATAAAACATGTGGATAAATCTAAATAAATCATAACTATAAGAACAGTAACGGTCTCTCATGGAGAACAAAACACATGCAATTAAAACAGAGGTGAGATAGTCCATGATTCAGAAATCCCAGCCCTACAGATGTGCCGAGAGCTACACGCACACACATGCGCACACACATCTACACACGCACACACACAGGCGTGCACGCACACACACGCACACACATCTACACACGCACACACATAGGCGTGCACGCACACACACGCACACACATCTACACACGCACACGTACATACACACACACACAAATACATCCAAAGACATGGTAAGAAAATTCACTGCAATATTAATTTTAATTTCTAAAACTAGAAACCGTGTACGCATGTGCCACCCCAAAGCCAACTCCAATTACGGCTAAGAGATGCACAGGACAGCAGCTCCTATCGCTCCCACTTTAAAAGTGCGAAGAAGTCAGAGAACTCTGAGAGCACATGTGTTGCTAAGTCCATCGTGGCGCTAAGAATTGAAGGAAACCACCAGGCACGGACTTCCAGATCAGGGTCAATGATTCCACGGCCACCTCGAGCCCCGGGCACGGATGGATACAAGAGCAAACCCGCCGTAAAGAAGAGTTGGGAGAAGACGTAACAATTCAAGTGCCGCTTGTGGGCCTGGGTCGGGGGTGGAATTCAGAGACGCCCCATCACAGGGGCGTCCTCACCCCACCAGCCCTCCGCAGGGCCCTGGGCCGGCTCCTCACGGGCAGCTGGGGGGGCCGCACTGGGCTGGAAGCTGGGGCTCGGCTTAGGAGGCTGAGAGACCCGGGACCCTCACGGGACGCCAGGAGCGCAGAGCCGCCCAAGGCCAGGGTCAGGGCAGGAGGAGGGTGGGGCTTTGCTCCAGCAACCCCTCTCCACCAGCCTGTGAGTTCTGCTGAGCGAGCATGTCGCGCACGTGATGTTTCTTTGCGTGTGTATGTGATTGTAATTAATCCAAAATATAAACCGGCTAGATGCAGATGCTAAAGAGATTCTAAAGCTTATATAACAGAAAGAGACTCACACATCTTATTTAAAAGCTTTCTTATCAGAGGATCTCCATAGTCACCTATAAATCGAACGTAATTATTTCCTTACTTTTCCTTTGGTTACTAGTCTGTTGGAGTTTCTCCTATCTCTCACGTTCACCCTCAATTAAACAAATTCAGTCCAATGACACTCTGAAATACCCCTATTATTCACTGTAAATAAAGGCTGTATAGGTTTAGGGTTGAAATGTTCCTGTGAATAGTTTGTAGGTTGAGAGACTGTCTCATTTATCCCACTGTGTCTATGTTCTATGTTTGCTCATGGAGCGTTTTCAACTGTAAAAGTCACGTCAATGAATCCTCCTGAGCGCCAGCTGCCACCCCCGTGAAACCTTAAATAGACTAACTGCTCATATTTCATGCACTAGTTACTCTTGAAAAAGCTTCATCAAAGTGGCATTATGCCCTGTTTTACAAGTATGTTAAGTTCTTTTTCCACCAGAAAAAAAGAGCAACTTGGCCATCGAGTTGTTCAGGAAACAGAAATGCTGGTTTCTTAGGGCTGTTCTGTTACTTTCCTCTGAAATACTCAAATGTCACTAGCAAATCTAGGAGAAGGAATTTCATATAGTCCTGACCAGGCTTCCAGCATTTATGCCTCTTCTTTTCTATGACCTGCCCTGGTTCCCAATCTTCTTCCCTGTCCTTGGATGACTTCAGGCTCTGCCTGGTCACCCTGACGCCAACCCCTCCCTTGGATTCGCCCACAGCCTAATGGACAAGGTCACCGCGGCTCCGGAGCAGATGAGAGGGGCACAAGAGTGAATACACAAAAGCTAGTCCACTGCAGTTCTGTGCTCTGAACCAGAAGGAGGAAAAGCGACATTTCGTTTCAGCTACCGGAGCCTCAAACATGATCTGTAAGGGCAACCGTGGGGTTAAACCAGCAGGACTCCCACTGGTTTGGGGAGAATTTGGCTCTGACACAGGAGGCGGGCAGAGCTGCACCATCCCTCCCGGTCCCTTACCATCCCTCACCCATAAAAGGCAGGATGCAGCCATCATCCACTGTACAAGACAAAACTCAGGTGCAAAGACACAGTGAGCCTTGAAAGAACTGCTGATAAGTTAAGTGCAGGTTAGAACAGATGTTTCGGATGGAACATTCCTGGGCCTTATCAAGGAAGTCTTCATTCTAATGAAGAATTTTCATTCCAATTTTCCTTAACAATTACTTTTACCCTCTGAAAATAAAAGGTTACTGAAATTTGTTGGAAAGAGTAAGAAAGGAAGGAAATGCCTGTTGATATTCTACATTATGATTTAACCAAATAGCTGTCTCTAAAAGAATTTCCACTGACGTCATTGAAATCATCATGACAGATACTTACATAATTATACAACAGAAATAAGAAACCAGCAGTGAAGGCCTGAGGCTGACATCAGTCACATTTGTTTGTTTGGTGCACGCTGTAAAGACAGTGAATTTGAAGTGCTGAGGCAGACTGTTACGTCTGTAATTTACCACCGTGCCTATTCCTCCCTATTGTCTTATACGTTTAACAATTTCCATTACCTGGCTGAGTGGACCGTCACTACTGTGGACCAACCTTTTTCCTTCTTACCAACGCCCGAAAGTGTCGCCAGAAACAAAAAACAAAAAGAAAAGAAAAACTCCTTACTGCTGAGAATCCCTACATAAGTCGCATGATTTCCACTGAAGTATCCTGTTCTGTGAACAAAGTCGCACTTGAACTCCACGCATGGTGGGCTCTGGGTTTCTATGAAGGAGAGCCCTAAACTGAGGCATAGATATAGATGTCTTTGTACATTAAGATGCAGCTGTCAAAATCACACCATATTCAACAAGCACAAGAGTCTGTGACCAACCAGCGTGACTCTGGGGCCACCTCAGCCTGGATTCCTGCTCCAGGACCCTCCAGCCTCAAGTGACCTCAGATGTGTCACCTACCACCATGCCTCAATTTATGATAACGGTATTTATCCAGAGGGTTGTCCTGGGGATTAAATAAACTCATATTTGTAAAGCACACAGCACAGCGTCTGACATGTAGTAAATTATACAATTTTAGCTACTCTAGTTATTATTAATACCTCTGTCCAAAGAGCATTCCTGGAAACAAGGAGAACCACACTCTGGCTGTCTTGTTACATAACAACGACTTGACAAGCAACCCTGATGGCTAAAATAATTTTTGAAATCAAATAATTCAATCACTCTGAATGTTTGTACTGTGTTGTATGTAGCAATTTCTGTTGGCATATCCATCCATTCAAGAAATAATGTAGATTTTTTTGTGTGTCTCCTGGTGTTTAGGATTTGTGACTGAATTTAGTATTAACTGAACATTTTAATGGGTGTTACCCTACAATGTAACAGAGAACATGATTTCAAACACATAAGCACATTCATTTTAACATGAGTGCATTAAAACATTTTAATATCAAAATGATTAACCCCACATGAGTGAAAGGGTTCATTTATATGATTTTAAAATTCAGCCCCCCCCCCGCAAGAGTAAAGAATTATTATCCTCAATGTTACCATTTAAATTAATTTCCACGTTGGGTAACATCTTAGTTAAATGAAGTTATTTCTCTAATAAACCTTGACTGTTTGAAAATACTAGAATGTCTCCCTGCACAGGATTCATGGACGCCCCCCACTTCAGAGGGTACCATCCTGCAGGTCCAAAATCACACTACTGCATTGCATAGTTCACCAAAGTTAGATGCTTTAATTTTACTGAAGCTAATAATGAAAAAAACACCCATATCTAAATCTATATATTTAAATAACATACAATTCATATAACTGTGTGCATACCCAAAGTGGTTTTTGGAATATTGACATTTAGTGTACAAAACTTTTTCAGGTTAAAGAAGGTCACTCTTTTCCTGTAAATGGCTTATACTTCTCCCATCAGATCACAGGATGGATAATAATACTACCTTCCTCATCAGACTTTCTCTTTCAGCCAGTTCTCACCCCGTCGGCTGCCCACTGTGCCTTCCCCAGAGTTCTGTGTAACAGCCTTAGGTGAGAGATGCCAGAATCCACTGGTGCCTCATAGAGACTTCTTCTCAGGTTTCAGGTAAGAAAAGTGAATCAAATGTAAGAAATATTAGTAAGAGATGAGGGAACACTGAAAGAGAGAGTGGAGGACACACTGTGTTTGACAGGATTCCTGGCCTTACGTAATTGCAGAGCAAGATTTTATACTATTTATTTCTAATCGTGGGTAAATCACTAGGCTTTGTGTTCGGCTACTAACCCTCCATTTTCACATCCTTAAAGAACAGAGACAGAGCCGTGACTGTGACTGTCCTCTGTTCCAAAGGAGCCATTTCATTTCGACTATGGAAGCCGCAAGGAAGACTTTTTTTTTTTTTTTCTGGCCGCACCGCGTGGCTTGTGGGATCTTAGTTCCCAGACCAGGGATGGATCTCGGGCCCTCAGCAGTGAGAGCGCCAAGTCCTATCCACTGGACCGCCAGGGAGTTCCCCAAGAAAGATTTTTAATGGCAAAGCTGTTTCAGTTGCTCTGAAATGTCTCACAAAGAAGTCATGCCCCGTGAAATATTAATATAGGCAGCATATTAATCCATAATATCCTTAACAAAAATATTATGACTACTATGAACAAATAGTACAATATAATGTAAAATCGCTGCTATAAACACAAATAACTGCAAAACAATACAAAAAGAAACCTGCGAACTTAACCATGCAAAACTGTTATTCCACGTCCCCTGTTAATAATTTTCACGAGTATATTTGTTTTGCTAGCAGATTCTAATAAAAAAATGTAAAGCGCCATGCGTTCACTTGTTCCTCCCTGTACACTGGGGTAAAAGTTACTCTTGCCTTCTTTAGGGGTAGAATACCTCAGTGAACATTACAAATGACAGTGTGGGATGAAGTCCTGGCGAGGTCACCACAGATTCAGACAGACGTGACACACCACTGACATGACACGCACACACGTCAATCAACCCTCCATCTCTCACAGCTGGTGTCTGAAGGGTGCAGTAAACGCCATGAAGAGATACACGTGTGAGATTCACAATCTCCACACAACTCAATGAGACATGTCCTGGAGAACATTAAAATCACAGAATACGTTCTTAATATTTTCTCATCAGTCCTGCTAAAGAACAGTAATCAACTCATGAAACGTACTTAGTATTGCAGTGTCTTTTCCAAAATCTTTACCTTCTATTCAAGACAATAGCAACATCAGCCTTAGAAAAATGGTAAATAGAACTAGACGCTGTTATCAAATGATTAAATAACAAACCATAGATTGAGTTTTCAGAAGTAAGGGAACAGTAAAAAGAAAATAAGGTTAAAAAAAGTCATGTTCTCAAAACTAGTGTTGTAAAAGCAAACAGAAGGTAGAAGGAGAGGGCAAGTTTGAAAACATGCCAGCTTTTAAGGAAAGGAGGAAGACAAAACACCAATGCAAAAGTTAAAGAGCATTTAAAGTGGTAAATTACACTTCAGTATTATGATGGGAAGACCGCCTATTATGAATGCTTTTATACAGGAATGACACACGAGCTCACAGGCTAATGCGTAACAACACAGGTAACGTAACATCATATCTATGCATCTCTGGAAGTCCAGCAGCGACTCTTAAAGGGCGTCCTGCTTTCAGACGCACAGTCGCCACTGACTAGGGAAGACCGCGTGCCTCCTCCCCGGTAGGGCACAGCCGGCCCCGCTCCAGCCTCCGAGGAAGGTGTCGAGGGCTGAAGGTGAAGCACACGGACCTGCAGCAAAGCACACCGTCTACACTCCAGGCTGGATTTAGTCACTATTCAAAACCGCCGACCCCGTGCCTGAGTCAGAAAGCGCTCTGCTTCCAGGCCGGGCCCTGCACTGTCCCCAGGCCCCCCCACTCCAAGTGATGCCTGGAGAACCCCCGCCCACGTCCCCTATTACATCTCCTTCCCCCGCCGAGAGGACACACGCTCCCTGCCATTCCTCCTGCCTTTCTGTCCTCCTCTCCTCCCGACCGTTCGACGCTGCAAAGACCCCCCGCCTCAAGACGAGTCCTGGAACCTCCTTTCCTTCCCACCTCTCACTCCCCAGGGACCTCCTAGGGCTTGGGATGAAAATCCAGCCTGTGTTTGCCCATCTCAGGGTCTCTCCACGTGTGCCTACCTCACTCGCCTCTCAGGCTGGCTCCTTGGAGGCCCCCAAAACAGCGAGTCCCAAGCCCCTGCGTCCCCCCAGGGTGGGCTGAGCTCCAGTGAGACCGCAGGTCACAGAATGGCAGCCCTGTTCCTCTCACCGCTGTCACCACGACCACGGGGACATCGTGATGTCACCACGACCAATAACAATATAAGATATTTTTTAATGACTGGATTATACAACACTGTATTGTAAGCATATCGTTAGGAAAGATTAGACCCCAAGGTGCTTTAAGATAATAAAATACAATCTCTATTTAAAAGATGTTTTCACTCAAAGTGGAACTACTTCTAAGGAGCAGGTTACAGGTGTCATTCACACCTGCATTCATCAAGCAAGTCCAGGGATGCCTTGCACAGCCTGAGGCGCTGGGACTGAGGGTAAACGGAAACCAACAAACCCCAGGTGGGGCATTTCCTGTAAATTCACGCTGTTTGACTAACTAAGGCTCAGGTCATCTTGCAAATGTTACTCAGTCTGTCTGCCACACACACACACAGACTCGCTCAGGATCTCAGGGTGGGTGACAGTCATTGATCTTCATTGTTTGTGGCTTAAGTTTTGCTTTTCTCCCCAGCACGCTGAAAGTCGTTATTAAAAATAAATAAAAACAAATAAAGACTTCGAAAACGACCTTATGGTTACCAAAGGGGAAAGGTGGGGGGGAGAAGGGATAAATTAGGAGTTTGGGATTGACATGTACCCACTACAATATATAGAATAAATAAACAACAAGGACCTACTGTAGAGCACCGGGAACTCTACTCTATATTCTGTAATAACCTATATGGGAAAAGAATCTGAAAAAGAATAGATACCTGTATATGCATAACTGAATCAATTTGCTGTACACCTGAAACTAACGCATGATAAATCAACTATACTCCAATATACAATAAAAATTAAATTAAAAAATTAAATAAATAAACCAAGCCAAAGACAAAAACGTGTGCTCAACTGTGGCATAAAAACCAGGAGGCTTTCAAGATGGCTACTCCAGGGGCCCCCTCCCCCTTGACTGACCGCGGAGGCCCGTCCTGCCCTAAACACATCACCTGACTGTCCTCAGTGGAAAGCAATTTAGACAGGATTCAAGCCTGGGTCAAAAATAAAAGATACAGTCAAAACAAATGAGAAGAAACATAACAAAAAAAGACCATGAAGTACTATTCATCTCAAACCTAAGAAAACTCTTCTGCGTATTTGTATTCCTAATATATTTAGGACATCTGTATGTGTACGCTTGTCTCCTTGAAAATTTAATGAAACCCAGGTCTTAACATTAAATTTTACTTTCCCACCTAGCATCTCTCCAAGAAAATGTGTAAAAAATGAGGAATATAAATAATGACACCAATAGTGAACTCATGCCCTCTATCAAACATCCTTTTAAAGACTCATCATATTGTGAATCTATTTAAAAGT
This sequence comes from Balaenoptera acutorostrata, assembly GCF_949987535.1. Taxonomy (NCBI): domain Eukaryota; kingdom Metazoa; phylum Chordata; class Mammalia; order Artiodactyla; family Balaenopteridae; genus Balaenoptera; species Balaenoptera acutorostrata. The sequence continues at coordinate 878,709 of NC_080069.1, forward strand.
TTTATCTTTGGTATCCAGGATAACAATGTCATATCGGACCTATTCCTTTTCCTACAAACTATTTTATTTTTTTAACATCTTTATTGGAGTATAATAGCTTTACAGTGGTGTGTTAGTTTCTGCTGTATAACAAAGTGAATCAGCTATACGTATACATACATCCCCAAATCTCCTCCCTCTTGCGTCTCCCTCCCACCCTCCCTATCCCACCCCTCTAGGTGGTCACAAAGCACCGAGCTGATCTCCCTGGGCTACACAGCAAATGTCTTGTTCTAAGCCTTCATTTCCACTAGCATTCAAAATAGAGTAAATAGCTGTAAATTTTTAAAAATGTGAAATGTTCAGTTTCAAAATGTGATGCACACTGAAGGAAAAAATAATTCCTGTTCTTACCATCTTTTTCCCTAGAAGGAGCACACATCAAAAAGAACAGCTTGAGATTTTCCTCAGTGGAAGATAATATTCAATCAGCTTCAAATACGAGTAGTTTCAATCTCCCTCATCCTTCTGCAGCCCCACTGGAGAGGGGTCACATGTCTTAGCCACTTAGGAACATTCTACCAAGTACTGCATGAGTCATATCGTTGAGAACGTCCTGGAAATTCATAGCAATTCAAGACCAGGTGCATAGGCAGTATTTCACAATTTTTTTCAATCTAGACACATTGATGTATTTATTATCCTACATAAAATGTGTGTGTGTGTGTGTGTGTGTGTGTGTGTACAAAATTGAGTTAGGCTGTTTTAGTCCACCTGAGACTACAACAAATTTTAAAGATTTACTGTTAAATAAATACCTGTCAAGGGAATGAGTGCGTGGAGGAAATCCATCTGTACAATGTCACTCCCCCTTCCCCCTACCTCTGACTTGATCAATCAGTAAGCCAAAAAGAGCAACTGTATTCTTTCGATGTCCTTTTAGGAATGAACAACTTTTGAAAATGTAAATTTAAAAAAATCCTTCCCAAGCGGCAAAGCAGAGGAGCAAGGAAAGGACCTTTCGCCAGTGGCCGAACCTGCTTAGGGCCAGTATTTTCCCTCTACGGCAGTGGTTCTCAAGTGTAGACGGCAGTACCACGGGCCGTCACCCGGGATATTGTCAGAAAACACACCTGTAGCTCCACCATCAACCGGGAGGCTGAGAACCCCCCTGTAGGGCCCAGGAGTTACCAAAGCCCCATGGGGTTCTCACGTTAGGAAAGTTCTAGAACGACTGTTCCGTGACCATCTGTGAACAGAGGGGGGTGTGTGATGTGTGTGTGGTCTGTGTGTTCTCACACACAGACCTGTACTGTCGCCAGCACTCAGAGAGGACATACTCATTTGCTACGTGGTTTCCAAACTCCCTTCTAATAATGGAAATACTTCTGTAAATCTGAGGATATAAAAATACCAAGTAAAGGGAGACGATGAGTACTGGGCTGAACCGTCTCCAGAGTGGGCACGACCGGGCTGGCAAGTGGCCTGGCAGGGCACCGGCATCGGTCACCTCCACCTCGGCACGCGGCGGAGCATTTCTCACAGGAGCCCATTGTCAGCAGAGTATAAATCATATTTGTGTGTGTTCGCATCTTGCAGTAGGTCTACTTCTCAGAGTGAGAAAGGTCCCATGGTCCTGTATCCCAGCCTCAAACCTCTTCCCAAGGAGCCTGTATTTGGGGACATTTGTACGGATGCAGTGAGAGGTACCAATTCCTTCCATCCTCGAAGAATTTAGAGGCAGCCGATTTTTCATATTTCCTCCTTATTCTACAGTCCCATTTCCATGTGAGTACCTGTCAAGTGATGAGAATATTCCACTCCTTTCTACAAAATTTTTTGACTCTTTTTCTAATTTTTGAGACGAAATGCATAAAACTTTAGTACTTTCCTGACTTTATCCAATGATATATTTGCCCAAATACTGGTAAAAGCTACACATGAAGTTGATATGGATTAAACTCTGCTGTTGTGTGATACTTGCTCATCAGAAGCTCAGCTACACAGCAATGTTAATAAATGGAAATTTTAACACATTGAACTTACAAAGTTTGAACTGTATAACTTTCTATTATAAATTTTCTAATTCTCTATATAAATTTTATAGTGATGGCTTCATGATTTTAAAAAAACTGTGCACACATCAGGCTATATTCAATTAACCAGTCTATGTTAATATTAGTAATATTTTAAAGATAAAACAAACATTATATGTAAATGATTACAATATGTTGGTTGTATTAAACGTTGCACTATCATCTAAAAATACTCAGTATGCCGAGGACATAATCTATAGACCATAAACAGACCCTGGAAAAATGAGACACAACACAAAGTTAACTATGACTCTAGCGTTCTCCTCGCTGTAAGATTATGAAAGCTTTTCAAGTTTTTCTTAAAGACTTTTCTGTGAACCTTGTATTATAATCATACATACGTCTATAAAGACATAAAATAAATGTGCCAACAAAAGCACTCAAGTAAGGCGGTCAACAGAGAAAGTATATTTCAATCATGTTTCCTAACATTACTTTAATCACCAGTACTGGTTATTTGCAGTAACAGATATCTATCAATGAACACATCTTCAGATAATTTCTACAATTCGTACCGTAGAGGTATTTTTGCTGAATCTCTGTGCTTCTGGCATATGCAGAATTACTAGAGGCAATGTGAACAGCAAAAAAAGCTGAGAAATGGTTCATTTGTGATTTCTTAAAAATTCCAAACATGAAAGTTTACTCATCTTGATAAAATTTTCAAGTGCTGCATAGTGGCAGGTGTTCTGGAACAGTGTTTAGGAAAACTGGGTCCCTCCCACTGGAACGTGGGTTTCCCGAGAGCAGAAAAGCCCACGTTACATTCAGGCAGGTTTCAAGGTTTCTGAGGCTGAGAAGGGGTGCGCAGGGGATGTGCTCCGAACCGTATGACCTTGAACAAATGACCCTGAAAGTCCTCTGTTGCCTGGCATCTTAACCCTCTCACCCATAAATCAACACCTGCGATTCTGGCCCAATCCAGCATCATAATCCCAAAATCCCAGGCAGACTGGATCAGTATTTGTTAGGGTTAGTACTGAACTGTCCAGGAACCAGCCCCTCACCTCCTTTTCCCTGCTGGGTAGGGGGCTTCTCGGAGGCTGACCTAGATGGGCCAGAGGAAACCTGCATCTCCTCTAAAACATCTGGAGGGAAATAAGTAAATAAATATGCTTAGTGAAAACAGAAATCATGTAGAGGAGATGTGGCACATATATACAATGGAATATTCCTCAGCCATAAAAAAAAAAATTGAGTTATTTGTAGTGAGGTGGATGGACCTAGAGTCTGTCATTCGGGGTGAAGTAAGTCAGAAAGAGAAAAACAAATACCGTATGCTAACACATACATATGGAATCTAAAAAAAAAAAAAAGGTTCTGAAGAACCTAGGGGCAGGATAGGAATAAAGACGCAGATGTAGAGAATGGACTTGAGGACATGGGGAAGGGGAAGGGTAAGCTGGGACAAAGTGAGAGAGTGGCATGGACATATGTACACTACCAAACGTAAAATAGATAGCTAGGGGGAAGCAGCCACATAGCACAGGGAGATCAGCTCGGTGCTTTGTGATCACCTAGAGGGGTGGGAGGGAGGGTGGGAGGGAGACGCAAGAGGGAGGAGATATGGGGATATATGTATACGTATAGCTGATTCACTTTGTTATACAGCAGAAACTAACACACCATTGTAAAGCAATTATACTCCAATAAAGATGTTAAAAAAAACCAACAACCCAGAAATCATGGATACTATGCTCATTTCTATCCGAGCGTTTCTCATCCCCAGCCTCAAGTGAAGAAAAGGACCTGAATTAACGAAATAGGATACAAAATAGATTTGATTATGTTAATCTTAGCTTTGCATCTTTTTAAAACTTTAAAATGAAGAAGGATAGAATACATTTTAAACCCATTATTTTCACTGAAATATTGAAAATTTCTTATTACTTTTACTGATTCAGTTTTTAGATATTATGTGATTTTTGTGCACATGCTATTTAAACTCTGAAATGGAATTTTAATTTGGCTATCTTAGTTATAAACATTATAATCAACACCACAGACTGACATCATTCATAGATCATTAACTCTTTCATAAAGGGCTCCAATTTTTTTGCTTATTTGTTTTTTGATTACATGGGTAATCAAAATGGCTAAGCTATGGCCCTTGTAACAGACAAAATACAGAAACAGATAGGGGATCAAAATTTTAAAATACTTAAAACACAAAAATATCTACTAAAATATTTTGATTTAAGTATGTTCAGTCTTTCATACTAGCATACATAAAATATGCATGAATTTTGATACAAAAAAGTTTTAATACTTATTTGTGTCCAAATGTATCCATCTGTTCTGATGGGACTCTTCTATTGGTTTTAAGCTAAGGTGATAATTCTCTATTAAGAGATCCAAAAATAAAATACACATATTTTTCTACTAAGATATTTACGATATCACACTTTAATATTTAACATTTTAAATATCTGAAATCTATTTTAATATTAGTTTTGGTACTAAAAGTATTCGAAGTTTATCTTTCAATAAGTAACCAAGTTCCCCAGCACTGTTTCACAGAGAAGTCACTTCCTCAGGTGATCTGTAGATAAGGAGAGGGCAAGCTCCCTGCAGGCCACCCGTTTCCCCCCCACCGGGTGTGTGCACAGTCCTTGGGAATCAGACAGGACAAAGAGGGAAGGAGGGAACAAAGTGGTAGTAAGGCTACCTTGGAAGCAGGCAAGCATTAACCGAGACCATTTCTACATTTCCAGAAATTTTTCCTTTAATGTTGAGCCCTAATTACTCAATTTCTATGACTGAACAAGATTCTTTAACATTCTTATGACTTCAGTAATTGTTTACCCCTAGAGTAAAATTTCACTGAAGATTTGTCTTTGAGAGAGACGCACGCAGAGACTTTGGGAGGACACAGAAAAGCAGCGGTTGGACTCAGATCTTCACTGCAGTCTCCGTGCTTTACAGTGTTACTGCGGCAGAAGGAAGGAAGAACTGCTCACATTACCATAACCTCAGATTACTGTTCACTTTCCCACCTACTGCAGGAGTCCAGTACGCAGTACAGTGTTCGTACCTGGTCAGTAAAAATACAAACAGGATCCTATCATGAAAGCACAAGATGGGAGAAAGGAGAAAGAGGGTTGCTTCTTGCTGCATCCCCACCAGTAACAAAGAGCTACCTTTGCACTGGGAAGACATTCCTGGAAATGTCATTACCTTTCCAAAAAAGAAACCAACAAACGCAAAAATGAAGAAGAGGAAACACACTAGGAGGAACTTTTTAGCCAGATACTTTCTCTTCCCGACACTTCCAGGGGTCAGTCATTTGAAGAGAAACAAAAAAATCACAGGACTGAAGAAAATTAATGCAGGTCTATGATTTCTAATTAATATGACAATTGAATTATTTCATTACATTTTTAACAACAACAAAAATGTTAGACACTGCAGTAGGAAAAAAGGGGTGGTGTGACATTTCACTTGATAGGATCAGTTTTGTTTTGTTTTTTTTTCCCCAAATAGTATTTTATTTATTTATTTTTTTAACATCTTTATTGGAGTATAACTGCTTTACAATGTTGTGTTAGTTTCTGCTGTATAACAAAGTGAATCAGCTATACGTATACATATATCCCCATATCTCCTCCCTCTTGCGTCTCCCTCCCACCCTCCCTATCCCACCCCTCTAGGTGGTCACAAAGCACCGAGCTGATCTCCCTGTGCTATGCGGCTGCTTCCCACTAGTTATCTATTTTACATTTGGTAGTCTATATATGTCCATGCCACTCTCTCACCCTGTCACATCTCACCCCTCCCCCTCCCCATATCCTCAAGTCCATTCTCTAGTAGGTCTGTGTCTTTATTCCCATCTTGCCACTAGGTTCTTCATGTCCTTTTTTTTTTTTCCCTTAGATTCCATATATATGTGTTAGCATACTGTATTTGTTTTTCTCTTTCTGACTTACTTCACTCTGTATGACAGACTCTAACTCCATCCACCTCATTACAGATACCTCCATTTCATTTCTTTTTATGGCTGAGTAATATTCCATTGTATATATGTCCACATCTTCTTTATCCATTCATCCGATGATGGACCCTTAGGTTGCTTTCATGTCCTGGCTATTGTAAATAGAGCTGCAGTGAACATTGTGGTACATGACTCTTTTTGAATTATGGTTTTCTCAGGGTATACGCCCAGTAGTGGGATTGCTGGGTCGTATGGTAGTTCTATTTTTAGTTTTTTAAGGAACTTCCATACTGTTCTCCATAGTGGCTGTATCAATTTACATTCCCACCAACAGTGCAAGAGTGTTCCCTTTTCTCCACACCCTCTCCAGCATTTATTGTGTCTAGATTTTTTGATGATGGCCATTCTGACTGGTGTGAGATGATACCTCATTGTAGTTTTGATTTGCATTTCTCTAATGATTGAGGATGTTGAGCATTCTTTCATGTGTCTGTTGGCCATCTGTATATCTTCTTTGGAGAAATGTCTCTTTAGGTCTTCTGCCCATTTTTGGATTGGGTTGTTTGTTTTTTTGTTATTGAGCTGCATGAGCTGCTTGTAAATCTTGGAGATTAATCCTTTGTCAGTTGCTTCATTTGCAAATATTTTCTCCCATTCTGAGGGTTGTCTTTTGGTCTTGTTTCTGGTTTCCTTTGCTGTGCAAAAGCTTTTAAGTTTCATTAGGTCCCATTTGTTTATTTGTGTTTTTATTTCCATTTCTCTAGGAGCTGGGTCAAAAAGGATCTTGCTGCGATTTATGTCATACAGTGTTCTGCCTATGTTTTCCTCTAAGAGTTTGATAGTGTCTGGCTTAACATTTAGGTCTTTAATCCATTTTGAGTTTATTTTTGTGTATGGTGTCAGGGAGTGTTCTAGTTTCATACTTTTACATGTACCTGTCCAATTTTCCCAGCACCACTTATTGAAGAGACTGTCTTTTCTCCACTGTATATGCTTGCCTCCTTTATCAAAGATAAGGTGACCATATGTGCGTGGGTTTATCTCTGGGCTTTCTATCCTGTTCCATTGATCTATATTTCTGTTTTTGTGCCAGTACCAAACTGTCTTGATTACTGTAGCTTAGGATCAGTTTTTAAAAGACCTTACTACTAAGTTACTTTTCTGTAATTCAAAGGGGTTCTAGCAGAAGTCCTTAAGGTCTAAATCAATCCATGCTTCTTCCTTTGTGAGCTCAGGTCATAGTTCCACTGATCCAATGATCCATTCTGAACCATATGTTAAAGCAGATAAAGAGCTGAGTGTATATATCTAAAGATATTGCATTAAGCAGTTTTTCTGTAGATACAAAACAGTTTATTTGTCCATCACTGAATGTCATTCACTCAACTGATACATATGTATAAGTGAACTACACTGGAAGAAGAAAGAAATGAAAATGATACATTTATGGGACTTGCTGGTGGTCCAGTGGTTAAGACTCCATGCTTCCAATGCACGGGGCACTGTTCGATCCCTGGTTGGGGAACTAAGATCCCACACGCCACGTGGCATGGCCAAAAATATAAAATAAAATAAAATGATGAAGCTTTTATTTAAAACAGAGATACATTTAAAAATGTGTTTCTAAATGTGGCTTGAATTTCTGTGAGAACCTGAATAATTCTGGTGGAAAGCACAGAAAGTAATTCCAGAAAAACTATGGATTTGAAATTACTGCCACTCTGCAGGTTACATTCACTATGAAATAGAGACCTCTGAGCCAGCAAAGTAGATAGAGAAATAGGTAATCATCCATTTCTTGATATATTTCTTTTTTTTAAGATTTATTTTTTATTTTTTAATTTTTATTTCTTTTTGGCTGCATCGGGTCTTAGTTGCAGCACGCGGGATCTTTGTTGAGGCATGAGGATCTTTCGTTGCGGCGTGCGGGCTTCTCTCTAGTTGTGGCGTGCGGGTTTTCTCTTCTCTAGTTGTGGTGCGCAGGCTTCAGGGCGCATGGGCTCTGTAGTTTGCGGCACGCAGGCTCTCTAGTTGAGGCAAGGGAGCTCAGTAGCTGTGGCGCACGGGCTTAGTTGCCCCGCGCCACGTGCGATCTTCGCTCCCTGACCAGGGATCGAACCCGCTTCCCCCGCATTGGAAGGCGGATTCTTTACCACTGGACCGCCAGGGAAGTCCCCTTGATATATTTCTAATGCATAAAATTGCTTTTATTTCTCTTTGTATGAGAAATTGGACAATATGTTCATAAGGATTTTCAAAATTAAATGATCACATTAAAGGTTTTCTTAACACCATCAGCAATGACTCATATTTTCACAAGCATATTATTTGTGGAACTTTAAGTAATTCCATAAAATTTCATTGTACAAAATCATTTCAATTCAGCGTTAAAAACACAATTCAAAGAGTATCTTTATTACTGCTTTCATCTTCATATTTCAGATAATTATTCTAAGTTAGTCATGATAATTACATTGCCCTAGCCAATTTTTATTTTAGGAAAGACCAGGTGACCCAGCTGTGGCCAGGTGGCCCGTTCTGAGTGAGGGTTTCCTGAGACAGTTTTCTTCTTCTCACCGAGAGAGACAGAGCTGGCATCCCCAGCCCTGCTCCTCTGGGCATTGTCACGGGATACCTGGACCTGCCTGCGATCACGCTGCCTACAGCCTGTGGTCAGAGCCGGAGAAGAGCCGGAGACAGAGGCAGGAAGGGTGTGGGCACCAGTCACAGCATGAACAGCTGAGTTAGCCCGACGAAGCCATCTCATACCTTTGATTTCTTCATGTGAGATGATGAACCACTTTACTTTTGAATCTGAACTTGGTTTTCAGTTGCTTGAGGCACAAAGCACCCTATAATACTGCATAGGTGCATATGCTCCAACAAATCCACTCAAGACAGTAAATTTTCTGAAACATACTGTTGGTGACGGGTGTAAATATTTTGGAAGATTAACTTTACTAGATTAACTTTACACATTTATCTTAATAATTAGAGTTTATACCTAATCAGTCTTACAATGCTCATAGCCTGGCTGCACTTAAAACAATTGGTAGCAAAGAACTTATGATTACTCTTCAAATAGGTCCTTTTGACCCAATCATATACAGTGATGGTGGGTGACTGACAGAGAGCTGGGTAACACCTCAATATACTGGTAATACATTGCTGCAATTTTCTACACTAAACAATGATGTAAAATTGAGAAATATTAAGTAACCACGTTCACTATGTAGGTTGGTTTTACTTATCTGTACTCACCTCCTCTACTTTACATCAGTAAGTAAAAAATTATATTTGTCTCCATTTCTATTCAGAATGGAAATCACTTTGCTTTCTTCTACCACAGCAACTACAGAATCCAAATGTTTAGGGCTCGCTACATCCCAAGAGCTGATGCGACTCTCTCCTTCCAGTTGGATGACGCGGAGGAGAAGAGCAGAGGGTCAGGGACCAGACGTTTGGGTCTGAGTCCGAGCGCCGTCACAGACCAGCTCTGGGAAGCGGCAAGTCAGCTGAACTCCGTGTTTCAGCTTTCTCTTTGCAAAACGGGCTATTAACCGCATTTCTCTCTAATAGGTGTTCTGAGGTGAAGTGCACTGGATCCACTGCACGGACCCATGAGCATGAGCTGCTTTTGTTTTCATTATTATTATTATTATTACCTAAGTCAATCCATACCTTTCATGCTTATGTTTTTCTTTTTTTTCTTTTTTTAATTTAATTTTTATTTTATATTGCAGCATAGTTGATTCCTTTTTATCTTTTTAAACCTTACGACTCAACATCTTAGGACCCTAAGGAGTTTAAGTCTGAAAATTCTTTTTAGCTCTGTGCTAAGATACAGATACACGTATCAAGGTATATGTGTAAACTTTTGCCCCCCAAACCCCACAGACACTACAGAAAATAGATCGTTTTCAAGTCCCAACGCTGGGAAAACCAGCAGAGGAAACCTGGTGACCAGATCGTGGGAGATGGGAAGCAGACAGGTGGAGGGCTTGTCTGAAGTCGCTGGTGGGAAAAGGAGGGCCAGACCGACTGAGACTGAATCCTCCTGCAGCTCAGTATAAAGGGGGTTGTGAAAATTCAGAGGACTGAGTTAAATCTGTTTGAGAACAGACCTCTAGAGCACGGCCAACCCCCCAACTCTGGCTGAGAGGACCACCCAGAAGGTCTGCCTGGGGAGTGAGAGGTGTGGGTTCCAGGGGAGAGCCGGTACCCTAACAAAACCAGAGGCAAGGACTCAGCCCTGAAGCTGGAGGCCCCCGGTCCTCTCTGCCGGTGAGGGCCCCGAACCTCCAGCAACAAGACCCTCACCCTCCAGGAAGGACTCTGGGCACTGCCATCACACCAGGAAGGAAGATCTACAGATGCAGGCACTGAGTGACCTCCACATCCCAGGTGCCTCATCCACTCAAGCCGCAGAAACTCTCAAAGGAAACAAGCCAAGATTGTGTCACTTAAGCAAGGGGCCTGAGATCCCCCTTTGCTTTTTCAGTTTTTATTCCTCCATGGGATGGAGGTGGGGACTTCAGGACGCAAAAACCGTGCTGGTGAAAGAAAGTTTTAAGGACTTCCCTGGCGGTCCAGTGATTAAGACTTCCAATGCAGGGGATGCGGGTTCTATCCATGGTCGGGGAGCTAAGATCCCACATGCCTCGTGACAAAAAAACCAAAACATAAAACAGAAGCAATATTGTAACAAATTCAATAAGACTTTAAAAACTGGTCCACATCAAAAAAAATCTTAAAAAAAAAAGTTTTAAAAGCACCTACCACCTTCACACCAGTCAGAATGGCTGTCACCAAAACGTCTACAAATGACAAATGCTGGAGAGGGTGTGGAGAAGAGAGAACCCTCCTACACTGTTGGTGGGAATGTAAATTGGTGCAGCCACTATGTATGGAGGTTCCTCAAAAAAAAAGAAAAAAAGAAAAATAGGGAATTCCTTGGAGGTCCAGTGGGTAGGACTTGGCACTTTCACTGCCATGGGCCTGGGTGCAATCCCTGGTCGGGAACTAAGCTTCCACAAGCAGCGCAGCGTGGCCATAAAAAACAAAACAAAACAAACAAAACAAAAAAAAAGAAAGAAAAAACCTAAAAACAGAGTTGCCACAGAACTCAGCATTTCCACTCCTGGGAACATATCTGGACAAAAGTCTAATTCAAAGAGACACATGCACCCCACTGTTCACAGCAGCTCTATTCACAATAGCCAAGAGATGGAAGCAACCTAAGTGCCCATCGACAGAGGAATGGATAAAGAAGGTGTGGTACATATGTACAATGGAATATTACTCAGCCAGAAAAAGGATGAAATAATGCCATTTGCAGCAACATGGATGGACCTGGAGAGTATTATGCTTAGTGAAATAAGTCTGACAAAGAAAGACAAATACTCCACGATATCACTTATATGTGGAATCTAAAAAATAAAACAAACTAGTGAATATAACAAAAAAGAAAAAGAATCATAGATATAGAGAATTAGTGGTTACCAGTGGGGAGAGGGAAGGGGGGATGGGCAATAGAGGGGGAGGGAACTAAGAGGTACAAACTACTGATACTATGTATAAAATTAATAAGCTAAAAGGATATCTTGTACAACACAGAGAATATAGCAAATACTTTACAGTAATGTTAAATAGAGCATAACCTTTAAAAATTGTGAATCACTATGCTATACCCTGAAACTTACATAATATTGTACATCAACTACACTTCAACTTTAAAAAAAGAAAGAAAATGAAGCTTAAAAAAAGGTAAAGGGCTCAAAGCAATAGAGTGAAGTCCACAGCCTAAGGGTGCCTAGACTTTTGCTCACAGAGCTTTCCCATTTTCACAGTCTCAGTCTTGATGTCATAGAGGAAAAAAGAGGAAAATAAGGGAGGAAACTACAGAGTGAACTCTCCTCAAGATGGTCTCCTCTGACTGTGAAGATACGATCACATCCAGCCCCAGTCTCATTCCAGGACCTTCCACAGCTAATGACCTCAATTAAAATTGCTAGCAGAACGGCTTGCAGAGCAGAAATGGAGAGGAGCCCTATTAACAACTCTCTTTTCAGAGAAAACACAGTAATTGGTTTCTGAAACCCTCACTGAGAATTTAAAAGATAACACATAATGGAGCTCCAGGTATAATAAAGAGGAACAATACAATTGAAAGAAAGTGAGATCAGGTATTTTGAGATACGAACATAAATATCCTGAATCATTGTAAACACAGCACAGTGTACCCTAGAGCAGCCATTAGCTATGGGGCATCCAAAAATAATTCCACAACTTAAGAGACCGACCTTAAGTAGGCTGTTAATAGAAATGTTCCAGAGAACTGTTTTGGGACAATTGCTAGATAAATATAAATTTCCGCGCATCTAGGTCAGGTTACCCATAAACAGAGAGTACCAAATGATAAAGGGTAGTAACATTAGAGGAGATTGTGGCCCATGCTATACTCAACATTTATAACACCCATGAGCTTCTCAAGGTACTGGGTACGGAGAATAGAACTGATCGAGGCTGTTGAATAGAACGGTTAAGGCTCATTTCCCTGACAGTTCAATAACAGGCATCTCACACATCTGTGATAAAAGCATCACTTGGGCACTTTAAAATCATCAGAACTTGGACTAAACTGAAATTCAAACTCCTTTAATAATCACTGTACACTTAGATTCAAGGAGAATAGAAGTATGAGCAGCTGTTGATAGCTGAGAGCAGAATTTCCTAATTTGAAAGAATTAACCCTGTTTTTAAAATGTAGGGAAATTTCAACCTAACAATTAAATAAAGCATCACACGTTTACAAAATAGCACAGCAATCTATTCGAATATCTACCTTAGTATATTGACCAGGATATTAGGGTATCTTTTATTTTACTATTGATACATTGACCAGGGTATGGTTTTCAAAATGCTTTCCAAGTATATTGATAGAACGATGGAATCTTCTGGAAGGTTTCTTCTTTATCACTTCCCTGGTATAAACTGAAGTGAGCTCATCTACCTGGATATCTTGACAATTATCCAAAGCAAAAGAAATCCAGTAATATCACCCATGTACTGATTAACAGCATGTCAGGCACTATTCTGAGGTGCTTACATCTGTTTAATTTCGCTCTCACCGCGAGAGGGATATCACTGCTCCCGGTTCTACAGGGGGTAGGCTGGGTGACTTCCCCGAGGCAGTGACTCATATGCCGTCGGCACGCGGCCAGGCTCAGGCTGCCGGACCTCTAAGCCCGGGCTCTGCCCACCCACCACTGCATACCTGGCAGCACCCCCAAGAACACGGGATCCGTGGGGTGTCCACGTGATGGGAACCAAAGCATCCGTGGACCCCAGTCTGAGACACTGCTGCTTTGGAAGCTGTTAGACCATGTAAATCCGAGGGGACAGCCCTACAGCCTCTGCTGTCCCTACGTAACTACTGGAAACCAGGCTCAAATTAATTACAATAAAACAAAATATTAACTTCAACCATACTGGCCACTTTTCCACGGCTCAATAACCACGCACGGTAGCTGGTGGCTACCGTACTGGATGGTGCAGACGTGAAATATTTTCATCATCTCAGAAAGTTCCGCTGGCCGCCACTGGTGACTATTACCTTAAAAATCTTAGAGTTAGGAGGTACAGCATGATCTAAATTTTAGCAATATTTTCCCTAAAGTGTCTATAACACAGGTAGTGCCACATTAGCATTCTAATGATCCTTAGTATCAAAGCACAAAGAGGAACTTTGTTTCTAAGTCATCAACTTATAAATACAATTTACATTGTTTCTAAGTCATCAACTTATAAATACAATTTACATGTTGGAGCCGCCGTGGGGAGGGAAGATGAGAGCCATTCGGCTGGTTTTCAGGGGAAACTAGAACCCCCTTCACAACTGTCTCCGGTTTCTCTCCACGCCTGTTCCCTTCCCTTTTTCTGCCCCAATTCCCCGACGCCGGTCATATTCTCTAAGAATCACATATACTAGTCTATCGAATCTTGGGTTTTCTTTTAGAGTGTGACAACTGTTATTTCCATATAATCTGTTTTCTTTATAATCCTACATATTTTATGATATACATTTGAAAACATTACTCCAAGAAGAGGTCCACAGACTTCACCAAAGTGATCCTTGTGACAGAGAGATGTTTCTGAACAACTGCATCTAGTGAGAGCCGAAGGTTACATCCTCTCTGGCTTCGGCTCCATGATTTCGAGGACACGGGGTCAGGACCCAGTTGGGTCAGGTGCATACCCTGGGATCGGGACCAGGTCCTGGAACACCCCGAGGCCCCGGCCGAGGTCATGTATGGGGAATGAGCGTGGGGTAACAACACAAAAAGTTGGGTTACTGTTTCAATGTGAGAGAGTTAGAGGAATGAAAAAATAACACCTCTCAGCCACGCTAAAAGATTCTGAGTTCTCAGTTTCTATGCAGAAATCATACATTTAAACAACTGAGCAAAAGAAACAAATTACCTCAACAGAAGCGGGGAATTAGAAGTTTGTTCAACATTCATTTTTAGTACAATCCTGTCCTGACCTCTTCAAAAATCCTCCCTGCCTCTGATTATTTTGGGATTCAACAAAAATGGAAAATTTCTGTCACTTCAGTGTCTTTTCAATAAACGGGGCTTCACTTTCCAGAACTGCTACAGATTCTGAGGACATCACTGTGAACGCCTTTTGTATTGGAGTCAACGACTGAGACACAGACGCCTGCAGAGAGCAGCTCCAGAGGCTGATCACACGATCTCAACCTGAAATTACTAGCGTCCAGCAATGCAGAGACCGTGATGTGCTTTCCAATCCCTCCTGCTTTCTTTTGCTCAGTAGTTCTGATGATGTAAGGAAAAACATCTTCAATTATCCTAACACTTTGCCTTGAAATTATCTTAACCTAGTGCCTGTGTTAAATCGTCCATCCCAGGAAGTGTCTATTGCCCTCCTAACAGGAGATTATATATGGTGTGTCTGGTAAAATTATGTAATTTATTCCAAGACTTCATCATATGTCTAGTCCTTTAAAATGCAGAAAATGAAACAAAGCAATATTCCCAAATGTCTTAACTGAAGTTATAATAACAAAAGCTTGGTAGAATACATAACCCATAAGACACAATAACAGTTGGTGTGTAAAGCAATTCAAAATTGATCACCTTTCTACTCACAAAAGTCCAAAACTCCTTAGAATACACTTTTAATTGACTTGAGTTTTACTGCTTTCACAGAATAAGTTTTAAATCGTTGGGTATTAAATGCAGACTTTGTTAACCAGCAAATATATGAGGTTTAAAAAGATCAAAACATTAAACTAAAATGCCAGAAGTAAGACTACTAGCTGCAGTATTTGGAAGACACAGAGCAAACACTGTCTAACAAATCCCTAACAGAAATCATACGTGAGGCACACATGCAATTTTTTTTTATACAGCTTTATTGGAGTATAATTACTTTACAATGGTGTGTCAGTTTCTGCTTTATAACAAAGTGAGTCAGCTATACATATACATATGTTCCCATATCTCTTCCCTCTTGCATCTCCCTCCCTCCCACCCTCCCTATCCCACCCCTCTAGGTGGTCACAAAGCACTGAGCTGATCTCCCTGTGCTATCTGGCTGCTTCCCACTAGCTATCTATTTTACATTTGGTAGTGTATATATGTCCATGCCACTCTCTCACTTCATCCCAGCTTACCCTTCCCCTCCCCATGTCCTCAAGTCCATTCTCTACGTCTGCGTCTTTATTCCTGTCTTGCCCCTAGGTTCTTCAGAGCCTTTTTTTTTTTTTAGATTCCATATATATATATGTGTTGGCACACGGTATTTTTTTGTCTCTTTCTGACTTACTTCACTCTGTATGACAGACTCTAGGTCCATCCACCTCACTACAAATAACTCAATTTCGTTTCACACATGCAATTTTAAATTTCTAGTAGCCACGGATACAAAGTAAAACAGGTGAAATGAATGTTCATCACATATTTTTCTTAACCCAATATATTTGAAACATTGTGCTATCTAGTCGATGTAAGAATTGATATATTGTGCACTAATTTTTTTTAATAAATTTATTTATTTATTTTTGGCTGTGTTGGGTCTTCGTTGCTGCACGCAGACTTTCTCTAGTTGTGGCGAGTGGGGGCTACTCTTCGTTGCGGTGCGCGGGCTTCTAATTGTGGTGGCTTCTCTTGTTGAGGAGCATGGGCTCTAGGTGCACGGGCTTCAGTAGTTGTGGCACAAGGGCTTCAGTAGTTGTGGCATGCAGGCTCAGTAGCTGTGGCACGTGGGGTCAGTAGTTGTGGCTCACAGGCTCTAGCACGCAGGCTCAGTAGTAGTGGCGCACGGGCTTAGTTGCTCCGCGGCATGTGGGATCTTCCCGGACCAGGGCTCGAACCCGTGTCCCCCGTATTGGCAGGCAGATTCTTAACCACTGCACCACCAGGGAAGCCCTTATGCACTAATTTTAACAGAGTCTTCAAAGCCTGTTCCCTGTTTCCATCCACAGCATCACCTCAGTGTGCCCTGGCCATGCTTCCATTTCTCACCTGCACCACATCGGATGGTGCAGAGGTGTGGTCTGGCGAGACCAGACGGCAATTACGGTAACCCATCCCCAACCACGTCCAACTCCGTCTGTATAAACACAGGAAGTTGTTAACAAACTCTCTCCTTCCGAATCATCTCCCACGTGTACTGTATAAACACAGGAAGTTGTTAACAAACTCTCTCCTTCCGAATCATCTCCCACGTGTACTGTAAAAACTTAGGAACGCCCACAGGTCCACATCCACGTGTGCCGCCTGAGCTGCTCTGCGCGGGAGCATATGCTCGAAGGCGGTGCTGTGAGCACAGGACACCAGCTCCTTGCGTCGTTCAGACAGCAGAGGGGATGAGCAACTGGAGCTCGACAGAAAACAACAGGACATGTAAAGACTTTTCTTTTAATTATAAAGACTGTAAAGTATAAAATTTCGTTAAAAGTAAAAACATAATAAAGGGAAAGAACCTGGAAAATAACGTAACCTAACTCACTAATGTCTGCGTAACTTCCCTATTCCACTTAAAGGAACTTCTTAGAAACATGCCCTGAAGCACGACCCACTAAACTGAGCATTTACAGCACCCAGAGCTCCAGCCAAAGCATCTACACGGCTTAAAAATCAAAGCACGGACTTAAATGATCCCAACTGTTAAGACTCTTCCCCAATTCATGAATGAAAACTACACGGTAAGATTTAGGGGAAAAAGGATATAATTCCTTGAACTGGAATTTGGCCAAACATTGTGTTTCTACTCAAAGTACTCAATGATAATGCTCTGTGGTTTTTAACAAACGTCACAGTGCTGTATCTTGACCTGAGATTCTGAGAGTAAACGCAGGATCTCCAGCAGAACAATTATTTGCAAAGACGCGCCGCTGCACTATTCTCGGAGGAGTAGTGGAGATGCAGAGAATATAATTTCCAGAACTGCCCCCTCGAAATCTGCTTGTGGTTTTGTTCAAGTTCTGCTTTAATAATTTATGAAAGAAAATACAGACCGAAGAGTGAGAGAGGTAGAAAGAGGGGGAAATCCCAAAGTCACAAAGTTCAGTTAGCTGTTACATCTTTGAGAATACCATCTTTACAAAGACTGGCAGGTTAGAATTCCCTAGGGCCATAACCGTGAAAGACCACGTCATCCCAGGACGTGAGGACACGCAGACTGAAAACGTGAAGCAAATAAAAATCTAAAGCAATTTCAGTTATTTTTGTCTAAATTGTACCCATGCAAAGGAATAAAATAACACTTGAAAG
Source organism: Balaenoptera acutorostrata (assembly GCF_949987535.1). NCBI lineage: Eukaryota > Metazoa > Chordata > Mammalia > Artiodactyla > Balaenopteridae > Balaenoptera > Balaenoptera acutorostrata. Next base: position 896,516 of record NC_080069.1, read on the forward strand.
AAAAAACTGTTTTAAAAAATGTCCCTTGATACAGCCACTATGGAGAACAGTATGGAGGTTCCTTAAAAAAAATCTAAAAATAGAGCTACCACATGACACAGCAATCCCACTCCTGGGCATATACCCTGAGAAAACCATAATTCAAAAAGATACATGCACCCCAATGTTCACTGCAGCACTATTCACAATGGCCAGGACATGTAAACAACCTAAATGTCCATCAGCAGAGGAGTGGATAAAGAAGATGTGGTACATATATACAATGGAATATTACTCAGCCATAAAAAGGAACGAAATAGTGCCATTTGCAGAGACGTGGATGGATCTAGAGACTGTCATACAGAGTGAAGCAAGTCAGAAAGAGAAAAACAAATATCATATAATATCGCTTGTATGTGGAATCTACAAAAATGATACAGATGAACTTATTTGCAAAGCAGAAAGAGAGACAGATATAGAGAATGCACGTATGGATACCAAGGGGGCAGGGAAGATAGGATGAATTGGGAGATTGGGATTGACATATATACACTACTGATACTACGTATAAAATAGATAACTAATGAGAACCTACTGTATAGCACAGGGAACTCTACTCAATGCTCTGTGGTGACCTATATGGGAAGGAAATCCAAAAAAGAGGGGAGATATATATATATATATATATACACACACACACACACATATATATATATATATATGGCTGATTCACTTTGCTGTACAGCAGAAACTAACACAACATTGTAAAGCAACTAGACTCCAAAGAAAATTAATTAAAAACAAACAAAAACAAATGCCTCTGACCAATAACACACTCATGAAAATTCTAGATTTTTAATAACCCCATAGATTGATTGATCAGCAGACAAAAAACAGGAGGGGGATTGCTTCTGGTATTAATGTTTGGGAAATGCCACATTTTATGACCCTTTTCCTGAATTTTGCCAAGCCCATAATAAATAGCTGTTTAACGTATGGGTTTTTTAAACCATCTCTGTGCAACGTCAGTAGACATACTACGGATCCAGAGTTCTCAGCACACTTCTAAAAATGTTTCCCTAGTGGAAATAGCTTGATTACATACAAAAAGTTTCATTTTCCCTGATATGACACCAAACCTAGGGACATCTACAGTTCTGACTGTATGTATTCTTTTGGGTCACATAAATTACACTGCACTGATAAATTGTTGTGGAAGTGATAGATTTTGCAATAAGCCACATGTTCAAGTTATTGTCTGTATTTTTTATACTTAGGAATCCTAAACGTCTCCTGGCTATTCTTTACAATATTCATTTAAAAACAGCCAATATTTTGGAGTGCTGTATAATTAAGCATAAAATGACTGTATCTTTCCAGCATTCGATGTCCTAATACTAACATAGATATTTGAGGCTGAATATAATTAGTTGGGCAGTGGAGGAAACAGAGGAGAATAAATATAGGAATGCAGGAAAAACCCTATTACTCAGTTGTACTCATCACTTTTTTTTTTATATAAATTTATTTTATCTATTTATTTTGGCTGCTTTTGTTCTTTGTTGTGGTGCACGGGCTTCTCATTGCAGTGGCTTCTTTTGTTACGGAGCACGGGCTGTAGGCGCGTGGGCTTCAGTAGTTGTGGCTCGTGGGCTCTAGAGCGCAGGCTCAGTAGTTGTGGCTCATGGGGTTAGTTGCTCCGTGGCATGTGGGATCTTCCCAGACCAGGGCTCGAACCCGTGTCCCCTGCATTGGCAGGCAGATTCTCAACCACTGCGCCACCAGGGAAGCCCTCATCACATTTTTTAAAACTCCACTACAATGAAATCAGTTTTTTTTTTTTTGCTTTTATAAACACAAAAACAGAGAACATACTATAGTCTTTGGCATCATGTCAATACCTCCCAAAGTGGTTTCTGCTCTGTTTTTAAACACAATTATTTTAAAATACTTTCCAACAATTGAAAAAGACGTTAAAACAAAATATCAAGCACCGAAAGATGTTGATGTACATACGCAGCTCTATAAGAAGTGCGGTGGGCGACCCGATCAACCCTCGTGGCCACAGCCCAGCACGCGTACAGCGGGGTTTGGAGGCTATATCACCATACACAGGGGACCACTCTCCTTAACAGCTACTCTTCCATCTTGAACCAAGCAAATAACCTTTCAGAGCTTCTAAGAGAGGAGCCATCTCTCAAGGGATCTTTCAGAATGTGATATGTAACCGTTCTTCACAAAAGCCCAAGAACGGTCTACTTCTCAGAGTTCCACGCAAATAAACTCCATTTCCTTGAAAAAGTGTAGGAGAAACAAAATGGATAATAAAATTATATCTACACGTATTATCAAGTCTTTGCACCTGAATTTATTCTCCATATCTTTAACAACAGTAGATATCACCTTGGATGTTTTAAAAAATGTAACTGAGGTAAAAGGTCATCAAAATATTTTTGTTTTTTGTCTGTTTTCTCCCCTGGGAGGAGTTTAGTAAGGATAAAATATCCACTCATGCATATTAGAAGAACTAGTCAAAAAGAAAAACATTATTGTATATATGGTTAGAGGAAAAATGTCTAAAAAGTAAATATGGTGGTTGAGCTGGAATATTAAACATACACGAAGTTGATATTTGCTAGCAAAAACATGAAAGCCTGCATAAGTGGAGGTCAGTTCAGCCATAAATCCTTGTTTGAACCCAAGATCCTTTACAACCTGAGCTAAGTCGCTTAACCCAGTAAAACTTTGGCTTTTTCATCTGAAGAGTAATGGCTATCTCACATGATTGCTGTATTAAAACATATAATGTCTGTGAAACATAGGTTTAACCCTGTGTGTACCAGGAGAATAAGTGTTACAGTAAAATACACTGAACTTTATTTTAAGCACTGCCCATGTATTATCTCATTTTAACAACTGACCTATAAACCCCCAAGTCTGGGCTTTCCAATACAGCAGTCAGTCACTAGCCCATGTGGCTATTTAAATTTAAATTATTAAAATTAAAAATTAGTTTCTCAGTCACACTGGTCATATTTCAAGTGCTCAAGAGCCATGTGCCTCTAAGGAGTACACGTTACACAGCAGAGGGTAGAAAACACCTCCATCCACACAGAAAGCCTATTGGCCAGCACTGCCCCCAGGTGTATATTTATATATTGTCACACATCTCCAGGATGAAGCATGGCATCTTGATCCCATTCCTTACGGCAGATGTTCAATCCGCGCCAAGTGCATTCTCACTCAATTTTTATGAGGCTATAAATGTAAGGGTAATTTTAAAAATCAAATATGAATACGCACAATGTTCATACAATAATCATGCTACATTAAGATCTCAAGAGAATAGTATGCAAAATTAGAACAGAAAAATTAAACTCTGAGGAAGGACCTACAGGTGGCCTCTGCAGTCTCAGTAATAATCTACATTTATCCTCTTTGCTGTTGCATGGTTTTTGATTTGTGATTATTAAATAAAATGTAAATACCTGATTCATACTTTTTTCACAGTAAATGATAAAATATAATTGAATTATATTAAATAATTAATATTTTCTTAGATCTTTAAATTATACTTTTCATGTAAATACAGTTTTTTTTACTAGTTGAACTGAATCCTGCAATTAACAGGTAGATTTTTTTTTTTTTTTGGACAAAGTTTGGGAAATCCTCACTACAATAAACGTGAGAAAATGTTTTACTTAAACCCTCGTCCCTTATACCAGATTATCTTGACCAGCAAATTAGCTGATGATCACTCAAGCGGACAATGTATAAGTTTCAAGTCAGTGTAACTCAGAGAAAACACAAACCTTGACTCTGAAGGTAAACGGGATCTCTGACAAGAGCTAATGATGTTTGTACCTGACATACTTGACCTCATAGCTTAGCTACTAGAGTCTACAAGCAAAGAAGTCCTCACTTGTTCTGTGAAAAACTAGACATGGGAAGCAATCTTCAAAGTTTTAGTTGAGGCCTTAGAATAAAAGACAAGATCACAGGATCTGAGGTTATCTCTAAACCTCCTTTTCTCCAGAGTATCAACCCCAGAAATAACAAGACTATTCAGTCGTGTCCAAACAAGACTGGCTCCAAACTCCATCAGGAAGAGAAACAGTAACATCCTGTATAAGAACCAAGGAGGAATTTCATCCTCAACCAACAATTCAATTTTGCATCATGGAGAACACTTCTAACCAACAGAATATTTCACCACATGCACATATATACAAAATTCCTGTGGGTTTTATAAGTAATACAATTATATTACTCTAAATCTTGAAAGTATTTATTTATCTTAAGTCTGTATATATGGATTTGAAAAAAATATGTAAAACGATGTGAATTCAAGAAATTAATGAGAAGTCAACTATACTTAAACAAAAAAATAAATTAAATTTTTTAAAAAATTAATGAGGTCAAATAGACTTATCAGGAACATGAGTACCAAACAAGGTAGAGGTTAATATTCTTCCTATGTTAAATTTAATTAAATTCCTGGAAGTGAGATACATAAATTGAAAGTATAAAATCAATAAATAAGCAATGGAGTGTTTATTTTAAGGCTACATGTAAATACCAATCAGAAAAGACTTTCCAGTGGAGCGTGTGGTAAGGGAGAGGTATGCTGAGCCAGCGAAACCCTTCAGATCAACAACACTGCACTGCACACAGTGGGAGTTTGCAGAGATTCCGGAAACACCCAACAAACGTCCGTGGATACAGACGACATGACGCTGGAGGACAGCTCTGGGCTGAGGCGTAAGATCTACTGGGGACGGGCCGGGGACCCCCATCACAGTGGCAGAATCTTCATCCGATATAGAAATGGCATTATTAGCAAAACCAACGATTGGTTTATGAAAATGTGTATGTTTTAAGTGCCTTCATACTGAGAAGGCAAATTACAATACTATTCAACAGACAACCACAGAGAAGTCACTCATAACCCACATTCAAGGGGAATTCCACAGAGAAAGAAAATATGGGGAAAGAAAAGTTACTGTTTAAAAATCATACTTTACTAAGTCCAAAATGGCTATTTTCTTTGATACTGTAGATAACTGAAAAATGTTTGCACCATTTTAATATTCCCCGGACAGAAACAGAACACTGCTGATAAAGGTCTTTTTTTAAAGTAAGAAGTCAATGCCTCCTAAATTCTAAGGAATTAAAACTCAACTGCGGGTCCCACAGCATCCAACAAGCCGCACACAAGGCCACCGTTTTTCTTACTTTCTGGTGTCTGACAGCCCAGGACCCTCTCTCTTTGTTCTGCTCTAAGAGGTAAACTGAGCTGACAGCAACACGGGGATTACAATCCATCTCTCAAGAACAGGAGAATGCTGAATTTCTTACTAGGTCGTCAAGAGCTCCTGTGCTCTTACTGTCGGAGTTTTCTCCATTCTTACAACTCCAGTGCAAAAGCACCTATAAGCCTTTCCAGCCATTAGTTTCCTGGGGACTAGTTAATAGCTTCCTGTCACACAGCTAATTTTTACCACAATGTAAGGTAACCGGTCTGTTGAAATGATGTAGCCCACCATACACTAATTTCACTCCTCAGCAGGGCAAGAGCAGTTTACATATTTCATTTGAAAACTGTTGAAAATGTTTGTATGGGATTTTGAAATGGCAATGGTTTTAAAATACCCCCGAGTCTTTCTGTACCACAGTTCCATGGTGGAATAAAGTATAAAGCAACCCATCCTGAGTATTTCTGAATGATTTTAATCATGAGAAACAGACTGAGTCTTTTCGAAATGAATTACACTCATAATGGAGTTCCATGTCTTAAATATCTTTGAAGAACCAGGAAAAATTAAATTCCAGGATATTCCCATGAGTTTATGGGACACTGCCAAGGCCAATGTCCTCATATGACACCTTATTTTATTTTATTTTTAATTCTTGATGGGCCACCCTAAACTCCGTCAGTAACACTCCTCGGTCCCCCCATTGCAAATTCCATCTTGATATTTAGTACTCTTTTCTGTATTTGTCTTGATTAAGAATGGTACAGCTAAATTACAAAGAAACATAATGGGTCATCAATAATTCCAGAGATAGGGCTTCCCCGGTGGCGCAGTGGTTGAGCATCTGCCTGCCAATGCAGGGGACACGGGTTCGAGCCCTGGTCTGGGAAGATCCCACATGCCGCGGAGCAACTGGGCCCGTGAGCCACAACTACTGAGCCTGCGCGTCTGGAGCCTGTGCCCCGCAACAAGAGTGGCCGCGATAGTGAGAGGCCCGCGCACCGCGATGAAGAGTGGCCCCCGCTCGCCGCAACAAGAGAAGGCCCTCGCACAGAAACGAAGACCCAATGCAGCCATAAATAAATAAATAAATAAAAATTAAAAAAAAAAATAATAATAATAATTCCAGAGATAGACATACAAAAAATAACATTCACAGTGTTGAAACTTGTTTTTATAAGTGATTTTGAATTGAGTGGGGAACCAGGGGTGTAATCCCTTTTCCATTATGAGAGCTGATTTTGTTTTGTAGTGACAGTAGGGGTGACTTTTGGAAATATTCCTCTTTCCCCTGCTGCCATGGGCAATTCCTAATTATTAGATACCATTCAAAAGCAGGGACTTAGTCTTGCAAGTGCCTTGCAAATTCAATATAATTATCTTGAGTCAAACTTCATCTGCCTGTTAAAATTGTTTTGGAAAATGGTAATAAATCATCAACTTAGAGGGAATGGTGTTTCCCACAGATTTGAGAGTATGAAATCAAAATAAGCAGCATCTTTCTGTGCAAGAATTCAGGCTAAGAAATATGAAACCCCATTTTCCCTGATAGAGGATCTGTATAGCGAGAAGGCACAATAGGATTAAATTGAGTCCAATTAAAAACCATAAACTCATTTGATTTGATTTGAACAATCAGTGGAGAGAACAAATGTAGACAGAGAACATTTATTCCAATATCAAGAGCTTAAGAAAAATGGATTTAATTTGTCAATAAATAGTTTTAGTTTTGTGTATATATCCTAAATCTAATATTGCAAGTATTGGAAGTTCAGGGGAACTTAACACACATATAAATAGTGTTAAATAGTAGTAATATACATAATAGTGGTAAAATAGTATTAAAATTGCTGAAATTCACCTCAAAAGACAAGTCATTTCTCATGTTTATATCCAGGGTCACCATTTTTGAAAGCTTCTCTTTTACTGTTGTAAATATAAATAAGGGATATTGTCTAACTGATTTGTCCTATTAAAAATGCCAGAATAAATCAACCTGAATTTTACAAGCTCTCAGACAGTTTTTGAATGTCTGGTACCTTTAAATAACTCAAAGAGAAAGCTCTAAAAATGTACCAGGTGTTTATGAGAATATAGAGTTGATACATCATTCATTCATTCGTTCAACAAATATTAACTATATGCCTTGACACATACATACTTCCCCAGTTGAAATAATCATGACAGCCAACATTTACTGAGCCATTTCAATGGAAAGATGCTGATCTAAGCACTTTACTTCTATTCACTCATTATATCCTCATATGATTTTCTAATTATGCCAGTCTTACTGATGTGATAACCAAGGCACAGGCAGCTCACAACCTCTTGAGAAAGCCACACCTAGAAAGTGGTCAGGGTTCTCTTTGAAGCCTGGCAATTTAGCTTTGAGCCTACATTTAAACCACTGGTCTCTATCGATTCTGTAAGTTCATCTTCTTATAGGAAAACTTGATAAAGAAAATAATCAATCACCTGAAATCTGAAAATACCTCAGAAAGCACGTCATGTTTCAGAATGTGGAGGTTGATGAGAGCCCCAAGGTGGTGAAGTCAAATTTCAACCTTTCAAACTTAAGATGATTCTATTTACTGGTTTAGAAAATCAGAAGACAGTAACAGGGGCCTGACTCAAGGTGAAAAAAATCAAGTCAGCTCAAAGGGTTCAAAAGGAAAGGCAAGTGGGGTGGGTGCCAGGAGAAGGACAAGAAAGAGAACCTTGCAAGCAAAGAGGGAGAAAGAAGCGGAAATGACCAACTAGGGAGAAGCTTCCAAGTATTTTTTAACCATATTGAGAGATGTTGACAGAGCAAGTCACCGGATTCCCCAAGTTTATCAGTTAAAATACTTTCACTATGAATGAAAATCTGACTTATCAAATAGAGGCCTTGGGAAGGGAGAGCTCATTTGTTTGACAAATGCTTTATTCTGAATCTTCTAAATGCCTAGTTATACACTGAAAGTGTGTAGACTGTACATAGGTTGATCAAAAACTGAAATTATACAATTTTATAAAACTTCATCTACTTAACAGCATGAAGTACCCTGTTCATCATTAAAAGCCTAAGATAATACAGAAGTCTCCAAAAAGGAGGCAGATTGGCTTCCAAAGGAGGACTCATGCGAGGCTTTTTTCAACAGGAAAAAAAATGTATAAAAGGCGCTCAGGTTAATCATCGATGGCTTAATCAAGCCTTTAATTTAGCTGAAATATTAATATTTACAATAAATATTTAGATAACACTAATATAATGTCAGTATCAAAATGAGAAAAATTCATATTTTCTCTTACATGCTTGAGAAAACAACATAGATTTAATTCGAGGAAAATGAGGAGGCAGGAGAGAGAATCTAAAAGCACGCCCTACGAACCTAAGAATGTTTTGAAAGTTAATGATACTATTTGAGGGGGGTAGATCTAATTTTGCATTAAATCTATGGATTATCTTTCCTTTTTTTTTTTTTTAAAGATATTCACCATGTATTTCTTCTTTAGGTCTTTTTTTTTTTAATTTATTTTTATATTTATTTTTGTCTGTGTTGGGTCTTCGTTTCTGCGCAAGGGCTTTCTCTAGTTGCGGCAAGCGGGGGCCACTCTTCATCGCGGTGCGCGGGCCTCTCGCTATCGTGGCCTCTCTTGTTGCGGAGCACAGGCTCCAGAGGCACAGGCTCAGTAGTTGTGGCTCACGGGCCCAGTCGCTCCGTGGCATGTGGGATCTTCCCAGACCAGGGCTTGAACCCGTGTCCCCTGCATTGGCAGGCAGATTCTCAACCACTGCGCCACCAGGGAAGCCCTGGATTATCTTTCTTTAACTTGAAAGTGTCTCTGTCTTATTCGATATCCTTCTCATGATCTGACCTACTTCTCTTCTCTTGTATATGGAACAGGAGGAGGATGAATGGAAAGATCAAAAGGAAATTTTATAAAAAGAAGCAGAAGATTCCTCCCGCCCACCCCCCCTGCCAGATAACTTCAAAAGCAACAGAAGAGGCTGAGGAGACGGGAAGGATGCTGAGAAGAGGGAAGAAGGTACCAGATGGGCGAATTTAGCTGGGCTCAGAAAGAGAAGAGAAAGCAAAAGGAAGCACAGCCCCGGTCAGCTGCCTGCGGGGGAGGCTCCTGGTGGGAGGCCCGGAGGCCCTGAGGCTGAGGCCAGTGCGGAGGCCGACAGTGAAAGCAACATACAGGGTCCCGGCGTGCTGTTTACAAGTCCAGTGTTCCTTACCCTAAATTACAACCAAAGTTTATAATCAGAATTTTTCCACCAGGCAACTGTTATAAAGGTCACTGATTTAAATGTGTCATTATTCTAACAGAGACAACATTGGATTTTAGTTTGGCAATTTGCAAGTAATTACCGAATATCATTTTTCAGGGTAGTGCTCACCCAACGAGGAGACATCCCCTTCCTAAAATAATGCGTCTTCAGTGAAAGTGGGAGCTGCTCCATCTAACATTTATATGAGCCAACAAGTAACCATTCATGTCTACTTACTGAAAGAGAATTCCTGATGATTATTTCTTCCTTTGTTTGTTCAAATTACTATCCATTGATATAAAAGAAACTGTATTTCCTAAAACACACAAGATAATTTTAAACTAGTTTCGCCTGATTTATCCAAATCAGTTAAATCAGTTCATTTATATTACAGCAAAGAGGTATCTAGGCACACATTTTTCAAAAACTGATTATAATTTAGAAAAGATAGAGGTTTTCAAAAATAATATATTTGTATATTCATTTGCCTATACAGTCATATACACATTCCTATACATATGTGTATCTATATGTATATCGATGTACACATGTATGTACTGTATCTATATATACCTATATACCCTGTCTATATGCATGCATGTACATATGTGTATATACACATATACATGAACCTTTGTGTGCTTGTGTATATATACATATGCATGTATGTACATATGTATCTCTCTCCATGCAGGCATTTCATTTGGGAAAGACACCTCTGGTTGACAGTTTGCTAAAGGTTTCAGGGGATTTGGCATGATCTCAGAACTCATACTTTTTCAAGAGTAAGTTAAATAATTTTTCATGTACTAAATAGGAACAATCTGACAAAATTGATCATAGGAATGAATCCTTGCCTGTTAATTTTTTCATATTCTTTACATTAATTAGGCTGGAAGTTTACAGAGCGGATGCAAACAGAATGTCTTCCTTTCATCTCTGTAACTCATCAGCACCAGGTATCTGCAAGTCAGGCTGTGTCCACGGTTATGTTTCCCACTTGCCTTGAGTGGTGTTTTTTGTTTTTGTTTTTGTTTTTTTCCCCAAAAACCTATGGTCCTTTTATTATTACTTTCTGCTTTCCTTTATCAGTTTTTTTTTTAACTGAAGTATAGTTGATTTACGATGCTGGTTTATTTTCTGCTGTACAGCATAGTGATTCAGTTATACATATATATTTTTTTTTCTTTTTCATATTCTTTTCCATCATGGTTTATCCCAGGACACTGAGCACAGCTCCCTGTGCTCTACAGCAGGACCTTGCTGTTTTGAGTGGTGTTTTTGTGATTTCCCACTTTTATCCCCCAGGATACAAGACATGAGTGGGTGCCCGTGAGCACTTGTTTATCTACACAGAACTGGCACTTCATTCAGTGTTATACCCAAACTGAAACATCTCTGTGTTTTCATTCCCATTGTTTTCTGCTCTTTTTATTACAGTGGGTCCAATCAGTGCTATTACAGCTTCTCAACATACATGTAAATTGCCTGCACAATATTGCCTTCCGCAGATTTAAGTTCCTTTGCGTTTGGTAACTTTTCTTTCTGGTACTTTAAGCCTATATTTCCAAGTACTTAGTAAATTTCCTGAAAGAAGTGTTTATCTTTTTTTCCCCCATATCTAGCCAGTGCTCTGAATCTAACAGATATTTATTAGATACCAATGTCTTCATGTGACCTTCTGTACTTTTCTACAGTGACAACGACAAAGAGAAAAATCTCTCTTAATATGAAGAGCACTCCACCCCTGCCCTGGTGGTTTCTTCACTGGGTTAAGTTTTCTTGTGTAAAATTCCACAAACGTTCACTGGGAGGCTTTAGGGAAGGGCATGGGCTCAGGGCTGGTAAACAAACAATGACCAACTTCTACTTCGAGAATCTGCATACAGTGAGAGAGAGGCTGAAATGAATGAAAGAAAGAAAAGAAATTGGTGAAACTCCCTAATGAGGTAACTGCTGAGATGCAGAGACACACTGGATTGAAGGACTCAGGAAACACTTCAAGGGTGGAGCAGAATCTAGAAGAAGAAAGGAGATAAAACTAGACAGTCCCAGCAGAAGGAATAGCAAGAGCAAAGGCAATATGGGAAAGGGGTCATTTTAAGCTTCTAATGGAAGATTTTCCACATTTAGGCACAGAGATTTGTTACTGCTTCTAACAGCTTCAGGGTAAAACAACAGCATTCTAGTAATCACTTCTGTATGAAAGAACACAAGTTAACAGCCAATCCAAGTAAAATATACAATTACATGACACTGATTTCAAAAGCAGCCATAAGGTGCTGTATTCCTTTAAGATTTGTCCAATATGATATTCTTATTATTCAAGAACTGTTTTATTCATACAACAAATAGCAATTTTGTTGCAAATTTTCTGTAAAAAAACAATAGTACGTGTTTTCTAAAGGTGAATAAGAAGTGTAGGACTTAAACTAGAAATACATGTGATCCTACATATGAGAAAAAAATACATTTTAAAAATGCATTTTATGTTTCATGGAACCAAGGTATGAACAAAACTACTCCTTATAAATACACTACAAACTGTAACTCTAAAATTCTGAAAAAATCAAATAAGCTCCCTAAAGCAAACAGATAACTAAGGCCACCACTGCCCAGAATGTAGAGGATGTACAGTTACTGATGCTTCAAATTCCACAGTAAACGGGGGAGGACAGCTATGCTGGTGGGGTTCAGGGAAGGTTCTTCCAAGAGGAAGAACATGGGTAAGAGCCTGTGGGGCAGGAACAGAGGTTCTAGGAGCCAAGAAAGATGCTGAATTTGGAGACGAGGCTGAAGCAGACACGAGACCTTCAGGTGAAACAGCCTCAGAAAAAAAAGGTCCAGAGCAGGACCCTGGGGGCTCAGAAATGAGGTTCAGAGAGCCTACAAATGACCTGAAATTTATGCAAAGTCCGTGTTTCTACACACACGCACACACGCGGGCACTTTTCTGGTGAGAAACCAATCTTTTTTGTGTAAAAATATTCTCAAAGAGTCCTTGAATTGTTAATCCCCACTGATCCAGGACAAATCTAAAGAGAGTCAGATTTCAGCGGTGGACGTGATTTGGTTTGTTTCCTCTATGGCAGAAGGCAGCTGCCACTTGCCAGATTAGACCGATTATTTTTTGTCCACCACCTGCAGGATTATCGGGGAAGCTCACAAGGACACAGTAACTACACACCTACGCAGACCTCACGGGAAAACACGCATGACTTAAAGAACTTCCAATTACTAAGGACGTTCTGGACATTGATAAAGGGAATTGTTTTTAGAAGTAGCAAACTGTCATTTCCCATAACTGAGTCACCCATGGTACCATTTCTTATTAAAGCAGCAAGTCAGGGACTTCCCTGGTGGTCCAGGGGCTAACACTCCACGCTCCCAAAGCAGGGGGTCCGGGTTTCGATCCCTCGTCAGGGAACTAGATCCCGCACACATGCCGCAACTAAGAGTCCACATGCCACAACTAAAGATCCCGCGTGCCGCAACTAAGACCTGGCAAGCCAAATAAATAAATAAATATTAAAACAAACGAACAAACAGTAAGTCAGTGTCTCTACAACATAAAAGAACCACCTTAGTCAAATGAAAGTCATGGTTAAAATAATTCTTAGATACTTCCTGAGTGTGTGGTCATAGCTTTCACATTCTAGGATTTTATTTTAATTAAACATAATAACTGTTTTGGATTCTTTGTGCCCCCTCCACTCATATGTTAAAGTCCTAACCCAGTAGCTCAGAGTGTGGTCTTATTTGAAGACAGGATCTTCACAGAAATAGGTTCAACTGAGGTCATTAGGGTGGACCTCAAACCAATTATGATCGGTATCCTCATAGAAAGAGGACTTTTGGACACAGAAACACACACAGCGGGAAGACAATGTGAAGACAAGGGAAGAAGACGGCCGTCTGCAAGCCAAGGAGAGAGGCCCGAAAGAGATCCTTCAGGGCCGTCAAGTAGAACCAACCCAGCCGCCATCTTGGTCTTGGATGTCCAGCCTCCAAACTGTGAGACAATAAATATCTCAGTTCGTGGTACTTGGTTACGGCAGCCCCAGGAGAGTAATACAATAATACTAACAATAATAAAGCTATCATATTGTACTAGTTTCCTAATGCTGCTGTTAAGAAATCACCAAAAACCTAATAGCTTAAGTGATACAGATTCACATCGTAGGGTCCCATAAGTCAGAAGTCTCCGTAGACTGCAATCAAGGTGTCGGCAGGGCATTCCTTCTGGGGCTCGAAGGGAGAACCCCTCCCCTGCCTTCCCTACTTTCTGGAGGCTGCCCACCCCGTACCCCTTGGTTCAGGGCTCCATCACTATGACCTATGCCTCCATCACCTCATCTCATTCTCTGACTCTGACCCTCCTTCCTCCCTCGTATATGACCATGTGATTACATCATGCCCACAGGATAATTCAAGACAACCTCCCACATCACGATACTGCATCACACATGCCAGGTGCCTTCTGCCACATAAAGTACTTAATGTAAGCACAGGTGCTGGGCGTCAGGACGTGAACGACTCTGGGGGGCATTTTCCTGCCTTTCACACATACTGAGTGACGAACAGACATCCAGCTAGGAACTCTACCTCAATTTCTGCATTTAATCTTCCCAGCCAGCTACTCTCGCCTTCTGAGATGGCCCATACTCTGTCTAAGTGTGTTTCTCTCCAAATACACCCACTTCTTACGTATCAAAAAAAAAAAAAAAAAAAAATCTTCCCAGCCATTTCATGGAGTGGATACCATGATTATGCCCATTTTATCTAAGGATTTACAGTTAACAATTTGTATGTTTATGCCATGAATTATCCTGCTCTAAACCTTCCCAATCATGTAATTAAGGGCCGTATTTATTCTCAGTGTGTTTCCATTGTCCACATATATAACTGCTTTTTACAGAAAGATGATGCATCCATTTCTTTCAATTATTAGATATCAAATTTTTATCCATATTCAGCACCATCAGGACCCCACACTGTTACTGAAGTCCACCTCCTGATTTTTTTCCCCGAAAGGCCCAGGTGGAAAATGCACAGGACAAAATCTCCCCCTCCCGGGCTGATAGCCACGGCCAAGGAGCCCCACCCACTCAGCTGCAGCGTCTGTGCCCAGATCACAGCCTCAAAATAACAGAAGCCGCTCTAAAACTCATCAGAGCAGGGAAACTAGTGCAAATCCAACTTCCCTTTTCCCCCTGGGCAGTTCTGGTCCCAGAAACCTCTCTGAGTTGCTAAAATGACTTCCCAGAGGAAATGTTTTTTATAATCACGTGACCTTTATTCATTTATGGATGTTCTATTTTATCTAATTTACGATGCATGAATTTCTTACAATCGTAATATAAAAATTTAATGAACAGCCACGATAACCTATACTGATTTCACTTAATGCACTTGTAGCCTTGGAAGGAAGTGGACACTGCGCATTGTGTTGCATGCAGACCTGAATGACAGGGCACTGCGGTCGTCAAGATCTTTTCATTCACAGTGTACAAGAGGCAGGGGTCCTCACTGTGCCAGAAATGAATTTCAGATGTGTCTTCTGGGAGAACTTACGAGACATATTTCACCTATGTTCAAAATTTATTTGCACCTATGCACCCATTTGCATGGAAGCTGACACATTCTCTTTGGAAAGAAACTCAAACGACTGAAACCGAACAGGACCTTATAGGGCTCCTGGGCACAAAAACCTTTCCGTGTCCCGCATTTTCTTGTTTGCAGGAAATAGGCTTCATTCAGCCTCCAAGACCTTCCCGGAGTTGCAAGGGGCAGGTTCAAACAGTTGCTGATCAGGGAAGGGAGGGGATGCAGAGACAAGGGAGGAACAGTCAGGAAACAATACCGCAGCCTTGGGGCAGGGTCCCGGTTCCCCCTCAAGGGATACACATAACCATATCTTTGAGCTCTTCTGCAGATACTGAAACCCCTACCACGTGGGAGAAGTTAACTGCATGCTGCCCACAAGCAGGGAGACCCCAGACCGGTTGGAACCAGAAGGTTGATGATGCTGATTCCCGATGACCTCACCACCAACCAATCAGAAGGATGTCCAAGAGCTGACCACGCCCTCTTTGAACCACTGCCATATTAACTCCTCACTACCCCCCTCCAAGTCAGGACACACAGTTTTGAGGGCATTAGCCCCTTGTGGCCCCCTTTGCCTGGCAAAGCAATAAAGCTATTGTTTTCCACTTCACCCAAAACTCTGCATCTGAGATTCAATTCGGAACCGTGGTACAGAGGCCAAACTCTGTCTACAGTATCACGGTGAGAATTAGATAACTCACAAGATGGCTAATACAAGTGGCATGGGGGTGGGGAAGGGAGAGGAACTTGTGCCCCCATGTGTAATTCCTGCGTAAAATGCAGAAGGGGACGTGGCCTTCCTGAGAGGGCTCTGGTTATTAACACTTGGAGCCAAAGGCAGAGCTGAGGGTCTGCGAGGGATGGAGCTTCTCAGTAAAACTGTCACAAACTTGTTTCACCTCATCCAGCCCTTCTTGGGGGCAAACTGGAGAGGAGAGAGCCCAGTGAAGACAGGAAACGTTGGAGCCCCTCAGGGTCCAAGAGCTCCAGGCTGCGGGGGTCCTGAGCCGACAGCGTTCAGAGAGGAGGGAGGCGGTCCCGGCCAAGCTGCACCACAGCCGAGCGCTGTGTCTGAGGAGCAGGGCGGGGACGCTGCAGTCCAGACGTGGCCGTGCGTGCGGGCAGAAGCAGCAGACGGGCACCGAGCAGCGCCTGCTGCAGCACAGAGCGCGGGGCGCGAGAGGATGCTCACGTCCCAGGCCGCGGGCGAGGCCCGGGGACGGCCGCCGAGCCTGGGTTCTGGCTTTCGTGCAGGAAAGAATTCAACAGCTAGGGCTTCCCTGGTGGCGCAGTGGTTGAGAGTCTGCCTGCCGATGCAGGGGACACGGGTTCGAGCCCTGGTCTGGGAAGATCCCACATGCTGCGGAGCAACTGGGCCCGTGAGCCACAACTACTGAGCCTGCGCGTCTGGAGCCTGTGCTCCGCAACAAGAGAGGCCGCGATAGTGAGAGGCCCGCGCACCGCGATGAAGAGGGGCCCCCGCTTGCCGCAACTGGAGAAAGCCCTTGCACAGAAACGAAGACCCAACACAGCCATAAATAAATAAAAAAAAACAAATACTTTAAAAAAAAAAAAAGAATTCAAGAGAGAGCCATAGTGAAGTGAAAGAAGGTTTATTCAGGGACATACACACTCCACAAACAGAGTCTGGGCCATCGTGGAAGGCGAGAGGCCCCAGGGTACGGGGTTGTCAGTTTTTATGGGGGGGTAATTTCATAGGCTAATGAACAGGAGGATTATTCCAACTATTTTGGGGAAGGGGTGAGGATTGCCAGGAATTGGGCCACGGCCCACTTTCTGACCTTTATGGTCACCCTTGGAACTGTCCTGGCACCTATGGTTGTGTCATTTAGCTGATGTGTTACAATGAGCCTATACTGGGGCTCAAGGTCTAGTGGACGTCGACTAGTCTGCCGTCCTGGACCTAGCTGGTGGCAACCAGTTTATGTCATGTCCTCGGGCTATGTTATTCTTTTAACGATTGTGCCCTGCCCCCTTCCTGTCTCAAGCCCACACAGGCAGAAGCCTCGGTGGCCGGCAGGACAGTGAAAGATCATGTGAGCAGCGGCCCAGGACGAGTGTCAACCACATCGGAACTCACATTTCATTATCCTTGAGGAGAAAACACAAAAATCAAAAAGGGAACCTTGAAGAGTAATTGTGTTCCTGTAAGTCTGTAAGTAGCAAGAAATACGGAAGCCTATATAGTAAGGTCTCATTTTTATGCACAGAATAATGAGGCATCATGATATTTCAGCATTTATACTCCAAAGATAAATAACCTGGTTAGTGATTTTCTTATTCCACAGCCACTAAAGCAACGGGGGAAAATAGTTAAGTTTATGACTATGAGCTCATCAATCCAGGTACTGAATGAAGGTCAAACTGAAACCAGAAAAATGTGGCCCAACATTTTGAAGGGTATCCACCTGAGAGACAATATTCTGGTTTTTAATGCATGTGTTACAGATAAGTCTGCAGCCACCTGAAGAGTTAAAAATGGATGTGTTCCAACTACACTGAAATGTAGAAAGTACGGATTGTTTGTCTAACTCTAAATTAAAATTATTTTGGTGCCATTTAAATTTCTACCATAAAAACAGAAATAGAGTTACAGATGTAAAAAATAAACTTATGGTTACTGGAGGGTAAGTGGGGGGAGGGATAAACTGGGAGATTGGGATGGACATATACACACTACTACCTATAAAATAGATAACTAATAAGGCACTACTGTACAGCACAGGGAACTCTACTCAATATTCTGTAATAACATCTATGCGAAAAGAATCTAAAAACGAGTGGATATATGTATATATATATATATACATAACCGAATCACTTTGTTGTATACCTGAAACTAACACAACACTGTAAATCAACTATACTCCAATAAAAATTTTTAAAAATAAATAAAAAATAAATTTGGTTGGGTCATGCTGAGGAGGACCAATTCCCAGGCACTGATTCACCCCTTACATGGTTTTAAATACAGACTGTGGCCTCTGACTCCCAATCCTGCCCCCATTTTCTCCAGGGGAGCACCTCCATGTAAACACCTGCCCACAGACTGGGGTGTCTGGAGAAATCTTAAACAGGCACGCTGACAAACATCTGACTCTCTCCACCGGCCTCTCCCTTTCCCATCCTGTCAAAGGCGACTCCATTCTTAAAATGCACAGGACAGGGACCCTCGGGTCACCCCTGGCTCCTCTTCCGAGGCTGACCTTGAATCTGCCAGCAAATCCTGTGACTCGTCCTCCAAAACCTAGCCCAAGTCTGACCCTTTCTCACTGTCTTTGTTGACAGCAGGCCACACCGTCTGCAAGACCCTACAAGAAATTCCTACCTGGACTCCGTGTCTACTCTAGTCTGGTCTGCCAACAATGGATCAAACAGCTCCCGTTTAAAACCTCCCACTGGCTTCCCAGCTCCCTGAAATCCACATGGCGGCCTGGCCGCAGCCGCACTGAGATCCCTGAGGTCGTTCGTGACTTCATCTCCTGCAGCCTCCCCTCCCCCGCCCTGCCTTCCGGCCTGAGGCTCCCTGCTGTCACTCAAGTCCCCAGGCACCTGCTTTGACCTCCAACAGAAAAGATGTTCAATGAAATACATGGATGGCTTCCCCTCGTACTTTTTCCAAGCCAGACCCAGAAGTTCCATTTCTAGGGATGTCGCTTTGATCCCCTAGTACCGCCCGGCACGCCTTCTTCCTCTCATGAACTTCATCTTTTATTTTCCTTCACGGTAATCACCTCCCCAGCTACACCCGTTTTGTGAGGGTTCGTCTCCCCGCTCGACGGCAAGTGCCATGAGCTCCTGGCGCTCTTCACTGCACCCCCTGGTCCCCAGGTGTGTACCAGATGCGCAGCAAAGATAACAATCTCAAAAATTCAGGACTTCATAATTTACAATGCGTCCTGTTTAAATCTATTCTTTCATGACTTCTAAATAACTCATTGGGCAGAGTTACAACTCATAAAGTTCTAGCCATTTTTATGTTTTTAACAAATTATTGGAGAACACATTACATGCAGTCTGGCGGCCTTAATGTTTTCCTTGGTTACCAACTTCAATCCATGCTTTGTTTTCTAACCCTCGAAACATAACCACAGACTGTAATACCTGCTGTATTTGCAACAGAATAGAAATTATGTATAATATAATACAGCATAATATGTGAAAACATATATATATAAACAGATGTATAAAACTTAATATAATATAGTGTAATAACATGAAACCAGAACTCACGTTACCACACCGAGCCCCACTCAACCCTCCACAGTTTCACACGAGCAGAAGAACATGGGGTGGGGGGTGGGCGGTTTTGCAGCCACAAGGAAAACAGAATCTAAAGGTCAACTCGCTCCCCACGCTCAGGCTCCAGGGTATCTGAGAGGCACTGGAAGCGAATAGTTAAAGTCTACAATTATGAAAACACACCTGTCGGGTTCTCACAAAGTGGGCTCTTGTGTCCTTTCTTACTCATCCTTGGTGGGTCTCCTGAGATCACTTCTGTTCCCTGGTCTTCCCAGTGATCCAAGCAGACCCTGACCGCCCTCGTGGTCCAGGACAAGAGAAAGGCACGTGGACCAGGCCACCTGCACGCAGACCCTCAGAACCGCAGGGAGAGCACAGCCTCCAGCACCAGACCCTGGAGAAAGTGCTCGGCTGAGCCCAGCCACAGATGCTTGAAGGATAATAAACCATCATTGTTTGAAGCCACTGAGTTCTGAGGTAGTTTGCTATGCATCAATAGCAAGCCAGTATAATCTTCTTTCCAGAATACTCCTTTAAACTTCCTAAAAGACGATTTCTTCAAGAAAAGTCAAAAAAAAGTTCAACCAAGTACAAAAACATGAAATGACTTCCAACCAAAATTTAGCAAACAGCATGAAAAAAATGACCCTTTAAAAAATGCACAGAAAGAATTTCCAATGCATTACCTTCTTATAAAAATATGAATAAAATGTCATACTGAGGTGCTTTCATGATAAGGAAGTCTGAACAAAACAGAAGAGGAATAAGGAGAATGGAGGACTTGTGATATTCACTGATGTTAGTATTTTATTATTCCGCAGAGAATTTTAGCATACAGTAGCCATGTAAAAAACAGCTTGCCTACAAGAAATGAGTTCCCAGAATAAGAGTTACCCTTTGAAACATTTAATGAAGAGAAGCCTACATCTTATCAGACTGTGAATAAGAGATTGTCTAAAAGCCTCTGAGAACAATGCCAGCAAAAGGTCTTCAGCCGGCAGAGTTTCCCAGAATCAACCTAACGCTACCTTGGGGCCCGTCAAAAGAAGACACAGAAGAAATATCCAAACACAGAAACTTTTATGAGAGTTCGCCATAAAACACTGATTGAAAAACCTTTCTGAATATCATACCAGGATCACTTCTTCGAAGCCCAAATGGTTCATGAGTCACCAAGATGGCAATAAATTAAAGGGTTGTGAAGGTAATTTTCTTAAATTCCCATTTGTTCTTGTGAAATATACACACCGAAAGAAATTAGCCTTTTCATGTGTACATGGAACATATTTCCTAAAGAAGGACTTCAATTTGGAGGGACTTAGAAATGAATCCCCTTTCACCCTTAGGCCTGTTTTCCCCAAAGAATCATCCTACATCCACCTGGACATTAGCTATTGCTTTACTCTGTCAAGAGAATCCATCACTAAACTGAACTGGGAAGTGGCCAATCGGGCTTCAGGTGGTACATTTCACCTCATGGGAATCAGAGGGCTCACGGCGTGGCCTCTGGTCACTGTGTCTCCAAGGCTCCTGACCCACCAAAAGCATCTCTCCTACCGCAACCGGCAACCCTTGGGGTCCAGAAAAACCACACCCACCCACAATTCAGTAACAGGTATGCACACTGAGCTACACTCCATCACAGGTATCTCACCAGAGTTAACTCCTTCAACCGCATAACCTAGAAAATAGACCCTTACACATCAGAGAAACGAGGCTCAGCTTTGCGGAACCAACACAGAACCAGGATGACACACCAGCCCGACTGACTCAGCCAGCATAACACAACCTTAGACACTGGAAAATAAAACAGCTGTCACCAGATTTCATCTCAGGAAGAGGACAATCCCATTTGAAAAAATACCTTGAAAAGTGTCTTCATTTGGGAGCTAAGAGAAATCGTTATTTTAGTTTTTCTAGGGAAGAAACTAAAATCTATTGTTGACTCCCCTTAAACATGGAACATGTGGCTATTTGGTGTTGAAGGGGGAGCAGAGGTGAGCCTGACACTTATTCAGCAGAACGGGAAGGAGAGGTTATTTTAAAAACAGGGATGTCTGCTATTCAATCTTGAGCTGCTTGCATCATAACCCCCAGCCCCTCCCTACGCCCACCAGCCTGGGGCAAGGGGATTCCACCTCCAGGTCGGGAATTTAAATGAATTCCGTGGGAAGCGGAAACTACACGTAACAAGGATGAGGACAACGTCAGGATACTGGAAATCCACAGGAATGTGAGGAGTTTCTGAAGGCTCTGGAGTGTCATCAGATCAAGAAGTGTGAGGGCAGTGGGGACACTCAGACAGTAAGGGAGCGGCTGAGCCTGGCTGAAGAGCAGGTCAGCACTGGTTTTTTACAGAAACATCCCCATACGTGGTGAGGTGCCTACCCTGCACCCCCCGCCCAGCCTCTTCCTCCTCATCCTCCAGGAAGCGGCCCTAAGTCTCCCCAGCTCGGCCTGGCCGGGAATCAAGCCTCCCCTCGGAAGCACCACCTACTGGGTGGGTTCTGTGCCCACGAACAATCCAGCTCATTGGGGAAACTCATAATTCAGCGAAGCCACACCTTATGACGAGAAACAGGGAAAACTGGGATGGATCGAGACGCTCGTATTTCAGCTCAAACCAGGGTGTGGAGTGCATCCTCCCCAGTAACAGCCCCCCCTTCACAAAAACTGGAACTTGGGTCCTGACAGCATGGTGGTAGGAAAAGTCCAAGTGCTGATGAAAGGAAACCTACATATAAATAACTACCACTGAGTTCGGGGGTGGAGGGGGCAGATCACTTCTCTTAAAAAAGGGTTTTATCCCTATTTAACTTTTTTAAGAAAAATCCCTTTTAGAGGGCAGACAGCAGAAGCAAGAAGAACTACAATCCTGCAGCCTGTGGAACAAGAACCACATTCACAGAAAGACAGACAAGATGAAAAGGCAGAGGGCTATGTACCAGGTGAAGGAACAAGATAACACCCCAGAAAAAAAACAAAATGAAGTGGAGATAGGCAACCTTCCAGAAAAAGAATTCAGGGGCTTCCCTGGTGGCGCAGTGGTTGAGAATCTGCCTGCCAATGCAGGGGACACGGGTTCGAGCCCTGGTCTGGGAAGATCCCGCATGCCGCGGAGCAACTGAGCCCGTGAGCCACAATTACTGAGCCTGCGCGTCTGGAGCCTGTGCTCTGCAACAAGAGAGGCCGCGACAGTGAGAGGCCCGTGCACCGCGATGAAGAGTGGCCCCCACTTGCCACAACTAGAGAAAGCCCTCGCACAGAAACGAAGACCCAACACAGCCATAAATAAATAAATTAATTAATTAAAAAAAAAAAAAAAAGAATTCAGAATAATGATAGTGAAGATGATCCAGGACCTCGGAAAAAGAATGGAGGCAAACATCGAGAAGATGCAAGAAATGTTTAACAAAGACCTAGAAGAATTAAAGAACAAACAAACAGAGATGAACAATACAAAAACTGAAGTGAAAACTACACTAGAAGGAATCAATAGCAGAATAACTGAGGCAGAAGAACGGATAAGTGACCTGGAAGACAGGAGGGTGGAATTCACGGCTGCGGAACAGAATAAATAAAAAAGAATGAAAAGAAATGAAGACAGCCTAAGAGACCTCTGGGACAACATTAAACGCAACAACATTCGCATTATAGGGGTCCCAGAAAGAGAACAGAGAGAGAAAGGACCAGAGAAAATATTTGAACAGATTATAGCCGAAAACTTCTGTAACATGGGAAAGGAAATAGCCACCCAAGTCCAGGAAGCACAGCGAATCCCATATAGGATAAACCCAAGGAGAAACATGCCGAGACACATAGTAATCAAATTGGCAAAATTTAAGACAAAGAAAAATTATTGAAAGCAGCAAGGGAAAAACGACAAATAAAATACAAAGGAACTCCCATAAGGTTAACAGCTGATTTCTCAGCAGAAACTCTACAAGCCAGAAGGGAGAGGCATGATATACTTAAAGTGATGAAAGGGAAGAACCTACAACCAAGATTACTCTGCCAGGAAAGGATCTCATTCAGATTCAACAGAGAAATCAAAAGCTTTACAGACAAGCAAAAGCTAAGAGAATTCACCACCACCAAACCCTCTCTACAACAAATGCTAAAGGAACTTCTCTAAGTGGGAAACACAAGAGAAGAAAAGGACCTACAAAAACAAACCCAAAACAATTAAGAAAATGGTCATAGGAACATACATATCGATAATTACCTTAAACGTGAATAGATTAAATGCTCCAACCAAAAGACACAGGCTCACTGAATGGATACAAAAACAAGACCCATATATATGCTGTCTACAAGAGACCTACTTCAGACCTAGGGACACATACAGACTGAAAGTGAGGGGATGGAAAAAGATATTCCACGCAAAAGGAAATCAAAAGAAAGCTGCAGTAGCAATACTCATATCAGATAAAAGAGACTTTAAAATAAAGAAGGTTACAAGAGACAAGGAAGGACACTACATAATGATCAAGGGATCAATCCAAAAAGAAGATATAACAATTATAAATATATACTCACCCAACATAGGAGCACCTCAGTACATAAGGCAACTGCTAACAGCTCTAAAAGAGGAAATCGACAGTAACACAATAATAGTGGCAGACTTTAACACCTCACTTACACCAATGGACAGACCATCCAAAATGAAAATAAATAAGGAAACAGAAGCTTTAAATGACACAATAGACCAGATAGATTTAATTGATATTTATAGGACATTCCATCCAAAAACAGCAGATTACCCTTTCTTCTCAAGTGCGCACAGAACATTCCCCAGGATAGATCACATCTTGGGTCACAAATCAAGCCTCAGTAAATATAAGAAAATTGAAATGATATCAAGCATCTTTTCTGACCACAGCACTATGAGATTAGAAATCAGTTACAGAGGGGGCTTCCCTGGTGGCACAGTGGTTGAGAATCTGCCTGCCAATGCAGGGGACATGGGTTCGAGCCCTGGTCTGGGAAGATCCCACATGCCGCGGAGCAACTAGGCCAGTCAGCCACAATTGCTGAGCCTGCGCGTCTGGAGCCTGTGCTCTGCAACAAGAGAGGCCACGATAGTGAGAGGCCCGCGCACCGCGATGAAGAGTGGCCCCCACTTGCCACAACTACAGGAAGCCCACGCACAGAAACGAAGACCCAACACAGCCATAAATAAATAAATAAATAAATAAAAAGAAATAAGTTAAAGGGAAAAAAATGTTAAAAACACAAACACATGGAGGCTAAACAATACATTACTAAATAACCAAGAGATCACTGAAGAAATCCAAGAGGAAATCAAAAACTACCTAGAGACAAATGACAATGAAAACACGATGATCCAAAACCTATGGGATGCAGCAAAAGCAGTTCTAAGAGGGAAGTTTATAGCAATACAAGCCTACCTCAAGAAACAAGAAAAATCTCAAATAAACAATCTAACCTTACACCTGAAGGAATTAGAGAAAGAAGAACAAACAAAACCCAAAGTTAGCAGAAGGAAAGAAATCATAAAGATCAGAGCAGAAATAAATGAAATAGAAACAAAGAAAACAATAGCAAAGATCAATAAAACTAAAAGCTGGTTCTTTGAGAAGATAAACAAAATTGATAAACCATTAGCCAGGCTCACCAAGAAAGAGAGGGAGAGGACTCAAATCAATAAAAGTAGAAATGAAAAAGGAGAAGTTACAACAGACACCACAGAAATACGAAGCATCCTAAGAGACTATTACAAGCAACTCTATGCCAATAAAATGGACAAGCTGGAAGAAATAGAAAAATTCTTAGAAAGGTATAACCTTCCAAGACTGAACCAGGAAGAAACAGAAAATATGAACAGAACAATCACAAGTAATGAAATGGAAACTGTGATTAAAAATCTTCCAACAAACAAAAGTCCAGGACCAGATGGCTTCACAGGTGAATTCTATCAAACATTTAGAGAAGAGCTAACACCCACCCTTCTCAAACTCTTCCAAAAAATTGCAGAGGAAGGAACACTCCCAAACTCATTCTATGAGGCCACCATCACCCTGATACCAAAACCAGACAAAGACACTACAAAAAAAGAAAATTGCAGACCAATATCACTGATGAATATAGATGCAAAAATCCTCAACAAAATACTAGCAAACAGAATCCAACAACACATTAAAAGGATCATAAACCATGATCAAGTGGGATTTATCTCAGGGATGCAAGGATTCTTCAATATATGCAAATCAATCAATGTGATACACCATATTAACAAATTGAAGAAAAAAAATTATATGACCATCTCAATAGATGCAGAAAAAGCTTCTAACCAAATTCAACACCCATTTATGATAAAAACTCTCCAGAAAGTGGGCATAGAGGGAACCTACCTCAACATAATAAAGGCAATATGTAACAAACCTACCACAAACATCATTCTCAATGGTGAAAAACTGAAAGCATTTCCTCTAAGATTAGGAACAAGACAAGGATGTGCACTCTCACCACTATTATTCAACATAGTTTTGGAAATCCTAGCCATGGCAATCAGAGAAGAAAAAGAAATAAAAGGAACAAAAATTGGAAAAGAAGAAGTAAAACTGTCACTGTTTGCAGATGACATGATACTATACATAGAGAATCCTAGAGACTACCAGAAAACTATTAGAGCTAATCAATGAATTTGGTAAAGCAGCAGGATACAAAATTAATGCACAGAAATCACTTGCATTCCTATACACTAATGATGAAAAATCTGAAAGAGAAATTAAGGAAACATTGCCATTTACCACAGCAACAAAAAGAATAAAATACCTAGGAATAAACCTAGCTAAGGAGACAAAAGACCTGTATGCAAAAAACTATAAGACACTGATGAAAGAAATTAAAGATGATACCAACAGATGGAGAGATATACCATGTTCTTGGATTGGAAGAATCAATATTGTGAAAATGACTATACTACCCAAAGCAATCTACAGGATTCAATGCAATCCCTATCAAATTACCAATGGCATTTTGTACGGAACTAGAACAAAAAATCTTAACATTTGTATGGAGACACAAAAGACCCCGAATAGCCAAAGCAGTCTTGAGGGAAAAAAACAGAGCTGGAGGAATCAGACTCCCTGACTTCAGACTATACTACAAAGCTACAGTAATCCAGACAATATGGTACTGGCACAAAAACAGAAACATAGATCAGTGGAACAAGATAGAAAGCCCAGAGATAAACCCACGCACCTATGGTCAACAAATCTATGACAAAGGAGGCAAGGATATACAATGGAGAAAAGACAGCCTCTTCAATAAGTGGTGCTGGAAAACTGGACAGCTACATGTAAAAGAATGAAATTAGAACACTCCCTAACACCATACACAAAAATAAACTCAAAATGAATTAGAGACCTAAATGTAAGACTGGACACTATAAAACTCTTAGAGGAAAACATAGGAAGAACACTCTTTGACATAAATCACAGCAAGATCTTTTTTGATCTACCTCCTAGAGTAATGGAAATAAAAACAAAAATAAACAAATGGAACCTAATGAAACTCAAAAGCTTTTTCACCACAAAGGAAACTACAAACAAGACGAAAAGACAACCCTCAGAATGGGAGAAAATATTTGCAAACGAATCAACGGACAAAGGATTAATCTCCAAAATATATAAACAGCTCATGCAGCTCAATATTAAAAAAACAAACAACCCAATCCAAACATGGGCAGAAGACCTAAATAGACATTTCTCCAAAGAAGACATACAGATGGCCAAGAAGCACATGAAAAGATGCTCAACATCACTAATTATTAGAGAAATGCAAATCAAAACTACAATGAGGTATCACCTAACACCAGTTAGAATGGGCATCATCAGAAAATCTACAAACAACAAATGCTGGAGAGGGTGTGGACAAAAGGGAACTTTCTTGCACTGTTGGTGGGAATGTAAATTGATACAGCCACTATGAAGAACAGTATGGAGGTTCCTTAAGAAACTAAAAATAGAATTACCATACGACCCAGCAATCCCACTACTGGGCATGTACCCAGAGAAAACCATAATTCACAAAGACACATGCACCCCAATGTTCACTGCAGCACTATTTACAATAGCCAGGTCATGGAAGTAACCTAAATGCCCATCGACAGATGAATGGATAAAGACATATCCATTGGAATATTAATATATTCCAATACAGTGGAATATTACTCAGCCATAAAAAGGAACGAAATTGGGTCATTTGTAGAGACGTGGATGCATGTAGAGTCTGTCATACAGAGTGAAGTAATTCAGAAAGTGAAAAACAAATATCGTATATTAACACATATATGTGGAACCTAGAAAATGGTACAGATGAACCGGTTTGCAGGGCAGAAATTGAGACACAAAAGTAGAGAAAAAAACATATGGACACCAAGGGGGGAAAGCCGTGGGGGCGTGGTAGTGGTGGTGTGATGAATTGGGCGATTGGGATTGACATGTATACACTGATGTGTATAAAATGGATGACTAATAACAAACTGCTGCAGAAAAAAAATAAATTAAAAAAAATTTTTTTTTAAAAAAGAAAAATGTCTTTTATTTTTAAATAAAAATGAAAATGTTATGTGTTTTCTTTCCCTCCCTCTTCTCCCAGATTCTGACACCCACACACCCTGACAAACTGCTGTGCTGACTAGGGCAAGGAGCAGTGGACACTGTTTACCATTTCCAAACCACGTACGCACTTCCTCGAAAATGACACATACCTCATACCCTCCTGTTTGTTCAGATTTACTTTACAACAGCGCTCTAACAATATAAAAATATGTGGTACTGATATTGGACGAGGACAAAGAGGGGAGAATAACTGAGATTCCCACAGCAGGTAGAGTTTCTCTTTAAGAGAAACCTTCAGTAAAACAAACATTGCACGAAACAACTAATTATAAAATGTTAGGCCTGGATATTACAACTAAACTTATGTTCATATGGAAACATGAAATGCAAAACTAAAATAATTATGTAAAACACAAAAAACTCAAATGCTGCTTTTAGGTTTAAAAATATATATTCCGGGGCTTCCCTGGTGGCGCAGTGGTTGAGAATCTGCCTGCCAATGCAGGGGACATGGGTTCGAGCCCTGGTCTGGGAGGATCCCACATGCCACGGAGCAACTGGGCCCGTGAGCCACAACTACTGAGCCTGCGCGTCTGGAGCCTGTGCTCCGCAACAAGAGAGGCCGCGATAGTGAGAGGCCCGCACACCGCGATGAAGAGTGGCCCCCGCTTGCCACAACTGAAGAAAGCCCTCGCACAGAAACGGGGACCCAACACAGCCAAAATAAAATAAATAAATAAATAAATTTATTTTTTTAAAAAAAAAATATATATATTCCAACTTTATATTTTTGGTTTCATCAATAGTTGTGTGTATTTAAAACAAACCTCCATTCAAGACAGGAGTCCACTTGTAGGATATAAAATATACAATTTACAAAATAGGTCAAGAAATGATAACTGTATATTAACTTGACATTGATTAAGAAAAAAAAAATTAACAAGTCACAGAGACCACCTCATTCCCGACGGCCTCACCTTCCTCCAGGATGTCCTGCTCCAACTCTCTCTCCACCTTCTGTGTCTCATGGGCACAAAGCTCGGCCACTTCCCTCTAGAAACAATGTCAGGTTCCCACCCAACAATTCACCAGGTGGCCTCCCTCCTTTCCCTCTTTCCCCCTTTTTATCAGCAAGCATTGACCTCAGACGCTCTTTCCTAAACACCTTCCTCACATCACCTCCCCAGTCACAAACCTAACATGCTCTCTGCTTTCTCCATAATCTAACACCTAAAACATGCCATTTTTAAAAAATTATTTATTTTTGGGGCCACACCATGTGGCTTGTGGGATCTTAGTTCCCCGATCAGGGATCGAACCCGTGCCCCCTGAAGTGGGAGCGCAGAGTCTTAACCACTGGACCGCCAGGGAAGTCCCCATTTTTTTCACTCACACTTTTTTATAGTCTACTTTCCATTGCAGCCAAAGCTGAGTCTCTGTGTCCCAGAATATTTAATTATATTTAAAACCCCTGAAGTTACTTTATTCTAATGTCTCAAGTGTATTAGGTTTATTCCCAAATTGCCTTAACATCCCCCAGAAGCCAGCACAGAGGTGAGTAAGAATGTACTCAACTCAACTCATGCTTATTTGCTGACTTATAATCCCAATGTCTTCCAGAATTTCCATACTTTCTATTTACGTTTTAGAACAAGAAAACTGAATATTCATCATGCAAACAAACAGTTAAGTCAAGTTTCTGTTCACCAGGTTTGAGTTGGCTGGTCTAGTCAGCCAAGTGGATGTCCCGTAAATGTTCACCATTTCTACTTGGACATCTCGGATGCTGGGTTATGTTAAGACGTTTTAAAAAGTTTCCAAGAAAGAAATGTTTTCTCAACTCTTCTCACAAGGATGAAAACACTTACTGTATAGGTTTTTCAGAATATTCAATAATTCCCCAAGAATCCTAGATAACTTTCATTTCTCCTAGAAGAAAACCAGGATTCTTGGTGCCAAAGGAGTTCTGATAGGAGATCTACCTGTTTATCTGTTTGCCTCACTAACAGGAGTAGTGAGGAAACAGCACATGCTGGTAGTCGAATATGCCTGAATTCAAATAGAAGCTCTGTCCATAACTTCCTGGTGATTCTAGGTGGCAAATTTAACTAACACGGGACTAAATCAAGAATTTGCACTAAAGGAAAAAAGATTATTTCTGTAACTATTTTAAAATAATAATTCATGTATGTTTGTGATTTTCCCTCAAGCAATCCTATATAAAACTATTCAGAAATACAGAAATACATAACTGAATTGAATATAATGTGATTAAAAATATTCTGGTATTCATGTAGGTAATTAACGGTATCAGAAAGCCTCATGGTAAAGTTCACAAAGCAGCATTATATACAACTCACACCCACTTTAACTGATTCATCATTTGATGAAAAGGGATGCACATTTCTGAAATTCTTGATCAGAAGATAATATATATGGAAATGGAAGTTCATAATCAAGAGATTTTAAAAGAAAATTTAATATAATAGCATATACAGTGTTTTACCATCTAAGAAAAATATTAAAGAATGCATAAAAAGATTAGTCATTGCATTGTTTGTAATAAAAAAAAGACTGGAAAAAACCTCTTATGAGCAGCTATATTTCATTGATTAAAGAACTTATGGTCTAACCATACCATGGAATACTTTGCAGCCATAATAAGGAAGGAGGCACAGAAAAAACAGAGGTCAAGGGGGGACTTTTATGCATGCCACCAATTCACCACAGAAAGGGAGAAGTAAGTTACAAATCTACCCAAAGGACAGGATTGTGTATAACTTTATAAATTCATTGATTTCAATGTCGTGGATCTAGGGATACACTCAGAGCTATTAAAAAGGACAAAACAGGTATTATTAACACCCACAAAATGTACACTGCAATTTAAACATATATATATATATATTTTTTGGCTGCGTTGGGTCTTTGTTGCTGTGCATAGGCTTTCTCTAGTTGCAGCGAGCGGGGGCTACTCTTCATTGTGGTGCGTGGGCTTCTCATTGCGGTGGCTTCTCTTGTTGCGGAGCACGGACTCTAGGTGCACTGGCTTCAGCAGTTGTAGCACGCAGACTCAGTAGTTGTGGCGCACGGGCTTAGTTGCTTCATGTCATGTGGGATCTTCCCGGACCAGTACTCAAACCCATGTTCCCTGCATTGGCAGGTGGATTCTTAACCACTGCACCACCAGGGAAGTCCCTAAACTTACGTACTTTAATTCACGATGTGTGAAATCAGAGGTTATTATTTATAATGTAAGTGAAACATAAGGAGAGTGAAAATAAACCATTGGAATTCAAGGATGAGAAATCTATACTTCACTAATTTTCACTTTCTGTATAAATACTTGAAAAGTAAACCTCCTTAAAATTATTTGAAGGTTATTCTCTAATGTATTAATGGCTTTTAATCAGAAAAAAAAGAAACATTAAACCAAAGTGGCAAGACATTTTTATGTCATTTAAATAATGTTAAAATAATTAAGAAACAGGATGTAGACCTAGAGATTGTCATAGAGTGCAGTAAGTCAGAAACGGAAAAACAGATTTCGTATAATATCGCTTATACGTGCAAAAATGGTACAGATGATCTTATTTGCAAAGCAGAAATAGAGACACAGATGTAGAGCACAAACTTATGGTTACCAAGCTGGGAAGGGGGAGTGGGATGAATTGGGAGATTGGGATTGATATATACAGTATCGATACTATGTATAACATAGATAACTAATGAGAACCTACTGTATAGCACAGGGAACTCTACTCAATGCCCTGTGGTGACCTAAATGGGAAGGAAATCCAAAAAAGATGGGATATATGTATACGTATAACTGATTCACTTTGCTGTACAGCAGAAACTAACAGAACACGGTAAAGCAACTATACTCCAGTAAAAATTTAAAAAGAAAAAAAAAAAGAAACAGGATAAACTTAAGCTTTCGTCACAAATTAGCTATTTCCATTCCTAAATTCACCGAGTGTACATGTCATGTTTCAACGGCAGGCTTGAAAAATCAGCGCGGTCAGTGAGGTGGGCTTCCACACGGCCTTTGCAAGGAAGCACCCCGCTCCTTACAGAGGGTACCCCTCTCCCTCAGTGCGCCACGTCCCTCCCCGACCCGCTTCCCACTCCTGGAGACCCTCCCACCCCCCGCAGCTGCTGGGCTGGCCTGCTCTATCAGGGTCACCTCCTCCATTCATTTGTGTTTGCTCATCTTACTTCATATTATACATTTTTAAAATCTATGTGCACGGCTTTTCTTAGTTCCCTCCAATATACCTGGATCCCAATATACCTGGGATCAGATCATGAATACTGATAGCCAATGACAGAAATACGGGTCTAGAAAAACATATTTTGCTCTTGAAAATAAGAGAGTCAAAACGGAGCTAAGCGGAGATCCAGCTGGTCTTATTAATTGAATCATAAATCCCTCTTTGTTACTTAGCATTAAAAACAATAACAAAAAAACAGATTTCTGTGGCGATCCCTGCTGTAATGCCCAGAGCCCAACCAGAGGGCCTGGAATGGCTTGTAATCCTGCTGGGTGATGCCCCGTCCAGCAAACTGGTTATAAACATTTTTGGAGAAAAACATGAACTCACACCTGGCTGAACCCGCAGCTTCTTTAGAAAAGTGAGGATTCATGGAAGTTCCTAAGCAAATCGGTCTCCCCCATCTCTAAAATGGCCAGGTTTCTGAATAGATGAAGGAGTACTAAAATCTGCACCGAGTTGATACACTCACAGAATATAGCATCTGCTATTAGGGCCCTGCCCATCATATCTGCATATGACATATGACAATAATTAGGAAAGACCGTAGTTGTGTTGGTTTGTATCTGCGTTCTCCCTCCTTCCCCTTTGCATTCTCTTTTAGATTTCCTATGAATCCAGGCTCTGACCCTCACAGACCAATCCCACCCCTCACTTCTTCTCCCAGCTCAGTCTCCAAGGACCACGGTTTAAATCTGACCACGGGGATCTCAGCCCCTCAGGGGCAGTTGCGGGACAACCACACACTTAGGTGACAAAATCAAAATCAATGAGTGGCTCTCATCAAGTAAACTGGAGTAAAAGTAGTAGATTTCAATCCTATGTAATCAGGCATATAGAATATAGTCCTAAAACTTGTGCCTTAACTTAAGAAGTCCCAGGAAACCTATTACGTAGTAGCTAAAATCACCCTTCCTTCTTATGGAAAAGATCTCATGATTCACCTTGTGTTGCCCATAGGTCTATTTTTGAATACACAAAATAGTCACTAATGGTACAGAATCCTCAGAAAAACAAGTCAGAAAAGTTAAAACTGCATTCAGGTTACCGGAGGGCAGCGTGAGATGGATTGTTGCCTGAAATTTCAAACACATCTAGTCACAGAAATCACTGTAAAGTCTAAAAGATGTCGAAGAAGCAGACGAGTTACGACCCGCCCCCTCCGGCCCCGTGCTGCGCGTCCTGTGCGCATGTGCAGCAGGAGCCGCCCTGCCAAGGTGCCTCTTCTGGAGGCAGGCGTGACTTCCCAGGTGAGGCGCGACTCCCCAGGTGAGGCGTGTGGGCTGGTGACGGTGCACAGGTGAGTCCCCCACGGACACCGCCACGGCCACACCCCATCCCTGGGGCCGCTCCCCAGTTCCTCACACAGCTTCACCCCAGGTCAGCTCCCCTCTGCCCAGCCTGCTTCCTTCACTCCGCAGGTGTCCCCCCAAAACCTCCTGCTCTCAAATCCCAGGGTCTGTTTCCGGGGAACCCAACCTATTACAGTTTTCATGAAATTTAAAAAAATAATAACTTTAAATCCCAGTACAAATAACCATGGTTACCACAGGCAGTATTTCTTCTTCTCTGTGCTTTTCTGTACTTACTGTATAATCTATTCTAAACCTTGAATATTTTTATAACTTTAAAGAGAAATAATCTTTTTTTAAAAATATTAATAATGGAAACAATGACTGTATAATTACAAAAAATGCAAAAAAAAAATCCATGCATAGTCTACAATCTACAGAAGGTATACGTTTAACAGTGAATGTTTATCTTGGAAAACGTAAGATATAATAAACACCTTCAAATATCTGTGTGATGATCATCTGGACAAGGAAGTATATTTTTATGTTTCTCCAGAAGGCAAACTCAGCACCCACATGTGGAATTCGTCCATTTGTATATTAGTTAAATACAATGAAGCATTTTCCGATAATCACTGCCTGTCTGATAATTCAGAATGCAAAGGAGCAAGCATCAAGGGGATTCATCTACTTGATGGATTGAAATCCTGCTTGCCGTGGATGATCAGCTTAGAAACTTCTATGTATTCAAAGAAATACCATGTTATCTACTCCTTCCCTAAAACAGGAGTCAACAAATCTCATCAATTTCAGCGAGAAGCAGGTACAATGCAACCAGGACATACTCTTTCCGATGTTTAAGGAGGTCGCATGCCATTTCATTAACAACTGAATCCATAGGTTGATATTACAAACTGCAAAATACAGCAGGTGTTGCTATACTGAGAAGGCCGTGGACAGCATCAGTCACCAGAGACACCCCGGAGCACCTCAACACGTATCCTTCTCGTACATTCCATACGTAAGCACTTTTCTGCAATAACAAACATATAATATTACAGCCAGTAACAGCTCCAAACAGAAGTCTTCAGAGAAGGAGCAGATACCGAGGAACAAGAGAAGTCTTGGGAAGCAGACCTTGTAGAGGGGTCCAGGCCACCGCCAGGTCCACGACCCGGGAGCAGAGAAAACAGCTCAGGTGCCGCTGAGTTCGAAGCCGCGTCTCATCAGATATAACAGATAGAAATGACTTGTTTTACAGAGAGCAAAGGTACCTGTCACTCCTAACCGACAGAGAATAAACCCTGCCCTCTTGCACAGCCCTTCGCAAGGCTCCACAAGGATGGACCCGCTACAAGTGCACTTCACTGTAGCTCTCCCTGCACAGCCTACCGAGGCTTCGTATCAAACACTGAGACATGTGCGCAGAATGAAACTTCCTCTCTGGATATTGGCAGTTTCTCCTGGGGGCCACGGAGAGAGAAGCTGGGAAGGGGAAGGGGGAGGAAAGGGTGAAGGGGAGACTTGGGAAGAAGAAGAGAACAAAGGCATCCAGGAGAGCAAGTACTGAATAAAAATGTGCTCCTCTAAGAATTAAGAATGAATATAGAGGCTCGAAAACCAAAACGATACTGCATGTGTGATCTTTCCTAACCGTAGTAACAAATACGGTATCTGTACACTGTTAGAGCATCTTAACGGATTAAAAGTTGTCTCCTGATGGTGATGACAACATCTTTCTTGGTCATTTAATGAACAATGTATGATAAACAACCTGCATCCAAAAAGTCTATATATGGGAGTTTTGAGAAGAAAAGAAATAGGAAGACTGATCACAAAACCTCTCCTACTTTCCTTCATGTATCTGATGGAAATTGAAGTCCAATTTAAATTGGAGTTAAACTGAAGTCCAAAACCATTAATGGAACAAAATAGCTCAAGATGAATGCCTGCCTCGTTTTGCAAGAGTAATACTATCTAATTAGTAGACATATTTGTATAAGTTCAGGTAACGAATAAAATATAAAGATGGTTTCTTGCATAAATATGCATATTAAAAGCACACTTTCTAAATTACAACAGAAGGACTCACATTTACTTTCCCTCCTGCAGTCACTACTAACGTGGGACTATTTCACCCATTTTGGAAACTAAAGGCAAACACTTCACCCGGTAGTCATGTGACATACTCAAAGTCAGGAATACAGTAGGAGAAGGAGGTTTAACCTACAACAGCTTCTAATGATCCAACTGAAGGAGTCTCGAGTCGTCCTGCAGACACTCCAGAGAACAGCCCACTCCTGCAAAGATTCAGGGGTGACTTCTCAGCTCCATATAGCGCGATCATAAACTCGTGAGGGTGTATTTGCTTTTCTTCGACTTTATGAACTTTACTTAATGTAATGGCCAGAATTTATTAATCTCTTGGTCAACTCAATATACTCTGGCTTCCAAAAATAAATACAACTTTATTAAATCACAGAGAAGTAAATGTTATTTCATAACTTTATGACCATTATTAGAACCGGTTCACTGGCCTAATTGGAAAAGTCATATAAACTTTCTTCTTAGACGCCATATCCTGATTGCACACCATGTAAGTTTCATCCAACTGTGTTTCCAACTGTGCAGTTTTATACCACTAGCAACTGCAATTATCTACTGTAATCAAATAGCAATTCTGACCGATAGAATACTTATGTCATAGTTTTGTTTCACTTTCAACTAGCAAATACAGATACGGATGTAGAAAGAAAAAAATACACTGTGCACATGACATTTTACACAAAGCCCAGAAAAGATAGATTCCTGAAAGTGACCACTGTAATCAGTTGGCCGGTTACGTAAAAGCACACTTGATATACAGAAGATTTTTTCCAACCAATGCACTGGGGATGTTTGGGCACGCCACATAAATCCAACTGCTGACACCACAAACCAGTTCATATACTCTGTCATTTGCCCTGGGATCAGTTCTGTAACTCACTCTCTTCAACTTTGTAAACTTGTCTTAAACAGCAAAGTTCCCATATCAACTGTGAAAGGGACACTCCCCATGAACTAAGGCTCTCTTTACACTTTCGGTGAATAACTATCCCTGAAAGAGTCTTACAAGTATTTAATGCAGGAAACCAGAAAGACTGCCTTTTTTGTCCCATTTAATCAAAAAACAAAAAAACACGGGAAGCAGGAGAGTGTCAGATTCAGATTCCTTTCTCCTTTGTTGTAAAACCACCACAACTACTCCAGTCACAGCTGAAGCCAGAAGGTCATCAGCAGTTTGGTTCCGAGGAGCCAGGACGGATCCGGTACCACAGTGAACACCATGTTACCAGCCCAGGCACGAGGGCTGGACCACACACCCGGGGACGCCCTCGCCCTGGAGAAGTACATTTGCTTCCCAAGCAGTGAGTATTTGAAAATATTCTTTTCTGTTGCAACAATGATTGATTCATGATGCTTAATCTGGGTTTTGATGGATGAGTTGAGTTTGTCTTTTGTACCATAATGGAATGCAAAAGGTATGTAAATTTTAAAGAAAAATGCTATTTTCAAAGAAGCGATGCAAACATTGAAAAGTATTGCGATCTGATGTAGTATGGAAATTCAGCTGTTTGCTGGGTTTGGAGGCTAGGAGGGAAACTTTTAGGTCTTTATTAAGTCCTCATGTTCAATACATCCGCATTCGTCTTAGGGATTTCCTGATGCCCAGTTTGGGATACAAAATTCTATCAGTGCTCATTCCCTGCCCCTAGTTCAAAAGAACACTATGAAATGCAGAAGAATTCACCAGCCATTACACGAAAGAGGCCGCATGACCTGTAATGCAGCACGTGCTCAGAACACCAGCAACCAGAGACACCCAAACAACATTTTTAAAATAAAAAGTTAAAGGGACTTCCCTGGCGGTTCAGTGGTTAGGACTCTGCGTTTCCACTGCAGGGGACACGGGTTCGAGCCCTGGTTGGGTAACTAAGATCCCACATGCCACGCGGTGCGGCCAAAACAAAAAAAGTTAAAAATTTTCTATTTTTTATTTTCCTGAAAGAATCAAATCAAAGTAGACAACATGGGGGGAAAAGGCAGACCTTCACTGAAATGCCTCTCACTTTTATTCTGAATGACGTGCGGGGAAGGGAAAGGGGCCCTTCGGGGATTGGGATCTGCAACGGTTTACTCTGACCCTGGGGACGTCCGCCAACATCAGTCGGGCCGCAGAGGCAGAGCGGGAACTGCAGGCGCCCTCCCTCCACAGTCTCTAAGGACAATCTGTTTAGCAGGTTTTAGAAGCACAGCTAATTCTAGCCCCGCCACATGTCAGTATCATCCCCAAGGACTCCCTGCCATTCTCTCTATCGAGCCACACTTAACCCCTCATGGATATGACACCTCCAAACCTCGGTGCCTGCAGACGCCTGCCAGGTAGGCTTTCTCCCACCTGCCCACCTGCCCAAACCCTCCTCAGCCACCAGAATCCAGAGTATGGACCCCACGAGGCCACACTGAGTCACCTCCCTAAGAGGCACTCATATGTCTGCATGAAACTCGTCTTATTCTCTTGTCATGACACATCCCAAGATCCTTCAACCCGTCAATCTCTTCAGCTCTTCCAAGGATTCTTTCGGGAGGCGATGGCCCATCTTGGATGCAGGGCTAAAAGTGGCACACGTAATTATTTAAAAACAAAGCAGCCTTTCCTCGTTTTGATATATTTTTAGTCTCAATGATAAATATAAAGTTTATATCAAAAAAATTAATGCGTATATTTAGAAAAGAGAAACTTAGATTGCTAAATGGATGAAGAATGTTGGTTTTTGAAATGATATCATCCTTTAGCAATTTATTATTTTCCAAAGTGTTTCCATGTGCATTTGATCGTTTGTTATTTATAACAATTATCTGATTTTCTGAAAGAGCAAATACTGCTCTCATTGTACAAGCTAAGTAACCACCTCTTGCGGATGTTCTGTGATTAGCTCTAGAGCACATAGGTGAGTGCAAAATGCTCTCAATCTATAAATATTTTTCTCTTAATATCTGATACTACTTATGCCATTGAATAGATACCTGTAATTTACTGGAAAATGCCAGATCCTACATATTTCAGACAACATGCTTAATCTAGACATGGCTCAGTTGTTGAAAAATGATTTTTTTAAATTAATTAATTTATTATTTTTTAATTTTTGGCTGCGTTGAGTCTTCATTGCTGCACACGGGTTTTCTCTAGTTGCAGAGAGCAGGGCTACTCTTCGTTGTGGTGTGCGGGCTTCTCATTGCGGTGGCGTCTCTTATTGCAGAGCACAGGCTCTAGGCGCATGAGCTTCAGTAGTTGTGACACGCGGGCTCAGTAGCTGTGGCCCATGGGCTTAGCTGCTCCATGGCATGTGGGATCTTCCCGGACCAGGGCTCGAACCCGTGTCCCCTGCATTGGCAGGCGGATTCTTAACCACTGCGCCACCAGGGAAGCCAGAAGATTTTTTTTAAGTTCAACTTAATTTGTAAATTTAAATAATGAAATAATGATGACTAACACATATCATGTATTTAACATACGCCCATGTGAACTAAGAACCTCACACCTATGAACACCTCACCGTCCAGCACAACCCTGTGCAGTAGGAGCCGAAGCACGTGGGCAGAAGAGGACCTGCCAAGGTCACTGAGCAGGAAGTGCGGACCTGGGTTCAGGCTCCGGGGGTCTGGCTGCAGGACGAGGGTCATCCCACAATGACGCGTTACAGCAGCAAGACCCGACCTCTCAGCACCCAACAGCGGGACTGTGTTACATTAAACCAAACCACGGCATCTCCACGATGTTTACGGACTGTAATAAGGCCCCTGCTGTCACTCGAATGGAAGCATTTCCTCAGTTTTCTCTGGTTGAATGCATTCAGCCCAGCAGTCAATCGATCAATAGCATCAGGTTTTGATTTTCCTAAGATATTAATAACACACAACTTGAGAACTTTCAGAAACAGGTACCTAGAACTCTAGGAAGCTCTCAATAAACTCATTCATGTTTGAGCAGTATCTCAAAAAGCAAGACACAGTAAAACTGCTTTTCTTTATAAATCATTTCAGGGCTTCCCTGGTGGCGCAGTGGTTGAGAATCTGCCTGCTAATGCAGGAGACACGGGTTCGAGCCCTGGTCTGGGAAGATCCCACATGCCACGGAGCGGCTGGGCCCGTGAGCCACAGCTGCTGAGCCTGCGCGTCTGGAGCCTGTGCCCCGCAACGGGAGGGGCCGCGATAGTGAAAGGCCCGCGCACCGCGATGAAGAGCGGTCCCCGCACCGCGATGAAGAGTGGCCCCCACTTGCCGCAACTAGAGAAAGCCCTCGCACGAACCGAAGACCCAGCACAGCCAAAAATAAATAAATAAATAAATAAATAAATAAATAAATAAATAAATAAAATTTATAAATCATTTCATATTTTTTCTAAGACTTTACAAAAATGTTTTTTCTTACATACACTATTATTTGTAGCCCAAGAACCACACCAGGTCTCCTTCATAACGCCCCACAAGAAGGGGGACAGGACACTTTGGATGTGGTTCATCTCTTCACTTAAAAGGGATAATGATCTTGGGAAATGAGAACTGTTTTTCCTGGATGAGAGAGCAAATTTCAAACTACCTTTCTCCAAATAAAATAGAAATATTTGTCCACATAATCTAATGAGCCCTTTGCTAATATTGTCTTAGATTATGTCAAAAACCAAGATATGCACTGTGGTTTTTGACTTCTTTAAATGGGCTTTTAATGGACCATTAAATACTAACAGGCAACTCACTACAGTTAATCAAATTAGCTTTGTATACAGTTTAGTTTCTTTTTTTTGTATTAATGCTTTTTATTATTACTGACCATATTAGAGCCACTGACATGTCCAAAATCATATTAAAATGAAGACATATCAGGTTGCTCCTACATGAAGCTCAAACTTTAATATCATATAGTTTCTCTTTCTTTAAATCGTATTAAGACTGTTCCTACCTTCCTAATTATTGAATAACAGTTTTTAGAAACAAAACAAACAAAAAAAAAACATTGTCATATTAAACCTACACACAGACTAAAAATTCATTTCAGTTTCAGGAATGACTTTTTAAAAGTTATAAAATATGCATATTTGAATGTAATAAATATGGTACTTTTTATTTTAACAACAGACAACAGCTTACTCGTAATCAACGGTGTTAGGCATTTTTCCTGTTAGGCTGTGCATGTCACCATATAAAACAGAGACTTCACTGTCTTGTTAACTTGACTCCTTACCAAGTTTTTCAAGCTACTACACACTAAACAGGGTAACCACCCTGATTCTAGCATCGAAAGACATGATTTTCCCACTTTTTAAAAAACCCTCTGAGCACTACTTTCTATTTATCTAGTCGCTCAGGCTGTACGCTAAGTATGGACGCTATGCCTATATCTCAGGGCTGCTGTTACAGACAACACACAACAAAAGCAGCTTCACCCCATGCTTTTCCGCTCCTGGGTGCTGTTCTCTGAGTTACCCTCAGTTTGAGTCTTCACCGAAGCTGCTGTTTTGTCTCTTTGACTATTTTTTTTAAAGATTTATGCTTTTACCTCTCAACTATGGACAAAGATCTGCATTCAAGAAAAACTGACTATTTTAACCTAAATCATATTTTCCTCTATTCTTATTGCTTCAATAAGAGCAAAAGTTATTTCTGTACCATAAACCATTTCAGGGAAATCAGGGAATCAGGAACCAAGGGTCACGTTTCTTCAGCCAGATCACAGTATAGACCAGAGACCTCATGCGATCCAAAATCCACTGAAAATCATTTCAAAATTGACACAACAGTTTTTTCAACTTGCTTACGTAACGTCACTAGAAGTCCTGTAGTGTAGGGAGCTAGAAACCTTTTAACAAGGTCAAGTATTTTAGAAAATTGCAGTAATGTTTGCATTTTTTTTTTCAAGGCATATGGCAAAATACGAAGCAAATGAAACGCAGTGTATTCGTCTACGTGAATTTAGGAACGACCTTACCATGTGTGGTTTGGCTACGGTCCCACCTGCGGTGAGAAGAATGCTGGGGTGTGGTCTCCCCCTGAGCAGCTCCAGACCCACCACCTGGGCCTGGAACACCAGGTTTGCATCCGCGGCCAGTGCCAGACCGTGCTCGGGGGGTGACGCAGAAAGTGGCAAAGCTGTGCCTATGGCTCTCGGTTCCCCGTAGGGAAACAGGTCTGCCCTCCTCCTGTAACCACCTGAAACAAACAGCCACTAATGTGTGAGAATGCGGTACTTTTAATTTTACTCTTGGCTTAAAATGAACTGTTTACAGGTGCGACTTCTTCCTGTGTTTTTGCCAAGGCAGGTGTCGTTCTGTGTCATATGAAGTCTCAGGAGGTGCAGAGGAAAAGGAGGACCACCTGTAGGATTCCACAATAACCCTGGGTGAGAATACACAGCCGATTCATTTATAGCTTTTCTAACCATTAATGGTATGGCTGCATCAATTAACAGTATAATAATAGTAATAGTGAACCCCTACCTTTACCTTACCTGTCATCATTTTATTTAATCAATTTTAAGGGCATTTTATGGGAAAATGAGCAGTCATTGGGTATTTTCATAAAGGAAAAAAAAGTACCTAACTAAAATGTTCACTTTTCTATAGTTTTGCCATCATGTCTGCTATCTGTAAAAAGGTACCAAAATCTAACCTCTTTTATGACTAATTTTTTCTGGACAGTACTTAAATCACAAACTTTTTAATTTGCTGCTTCTTTTCTGATTTGAATTTGATATTTTTATGTAACAAAATTACATTAAA
Source organism: Balaenoptera acutorostrata (assembly GCF_949987535.1). Lineage (NCBI taxonomy): Eukaryota > Metazoa > Chordata > Mammalia > Artiodactyla > Balaenopteridae > Balaenoptera > Balaenoptera acutorostrata. The sequence goes on from NC_080069.1 coordinate 938,848, forward strand.
TAGCATTTGAAGTGACTATATATATAATTATAGACACATAATATACAACAATTATAGATATACAATAATTTATTTAAAAGTTGTAATCATTTTTAAATCTTTTCTGCTGTACATGAATAACTTATTTAAGTATTTATTTTTAAAGTTGTTAAACTGCATTAATAACCTTTAAAAAATCATGTTCTAAGTAATAATGTAAAAGAAACTGTCCCCCAAATTTAGAAAACTTAAATATTTAGCAAGAAAATTTTTATTTAATTGTCATTTTTCACTAATATCAGCTGCTATTTAGTGTTAACCAAGAAACTGGAGGTCTAGTTTGAAACACAAACACTATTGCCAGAACTGTTTATTTAAATATAAAGAGGGACTTCCCTGGTGGTAAAGACGCTGAACTTCCAATGCAGGGGGCGTGAGTTCAATCCCTGGTTGGGGAACTAAGATCTCACATGCCATGCAGCGGGGCAAGAAAAATAAATAAATAAAATTAAAGAAAACAAAATAAAATGAAAAATGAATGAATGAATAAATAAATAAATAAAACAAAAATATAGGAGAAAATAGGAACCTCCTTTCCACTGTGATCTGTCTCAGTAACAATCTGATGGCAGAGGTCATGCAGAAGATGTGACTGCCAGCTGATCGTGAGCTGGACCTGGGTAACTAGAGGTTCCTCACCCCCTCCCCTCTGTCCCCAATCACTGGAACACAGGCTCTGCCCACAGTTCCCACCGCAGGAGCCGTTCCAAGGATGCAGCCTTGAGAGAGTAACACGGTGTTGAGACCACTGGACTGAATATGCCGTGAGCCCAGATGAGGCTTCTGTATAAACTGTAAGACTCTGGCGGGTGGGTGTAGTGATCTACTCGTCCTGTGGCGCCCGAGTCACTCCCCTTATTCATTACACCTGCTGCCTGCCCACCCAGAGGGTCTGCCTCGCTCTTTGGTCTCTCCCAGCCCTCCGTACACGGGGGCCAGTTTCAGGTCTCACCCAGGGAACTTCTCAGGAGGTTTGTGAACCAACACAATTACAGATGAAGCAGTCATGGTTTTAATACAACTTAACTATCTTGTATTATAAACCCCAGACCCTGAAAGCATAAGAAAGTAAGCACTGAATTTCTGAATCTTTAAGATTTTTTTCAAAAGAGCACTGAGTACAAAATTCCATATCACGATGTTAATTAGCAGTCACCATAAAAGATGGTAAACTTTAAGATGACATTTCATCACGTGGGTTTGGTCATTAACTGCACTGTCATAAGACTGCAGGATTCAGATCTGTGAAGTTTTATTATAATGATAATCAACACCTTGATCCTACACTACTCTACTATAAAATGACATGGGAATATTCCAGCAATTGGAACACATGATTTGATTTCAAACTATATGCTCTCAGAGGCCTCATTTCTGCTTCAGATTTTACAGGTGTAGATGCCACCTCCATGGCAATTGGCTGAGGATGCCGTCAAGATGAAAATTTAGAAACCGCTTAAGGAAATAGCCAAACCACTCAACAGCCAGTGGAGATAATTCCTGGTTTGGGTCTTGTATGAGTTGTTATTACTGTTTTTATATAGTTTAAAGAATAAAATGTCCACAAACGGTAGTTGTTACTATCCTTCTTAAGCAACTTTAACCTATGTTATAGATTATAAATCTGTCTTCCTTCAGTAATTTAGATTCTCCAGAGTTGAATGCTGAACACTATAGGATTACATGTAGGAAGAAGAAAGTTTATGGGAGAAGTTGTCATTTCGACTGCATTTAGGATAATTAAAAATTATAGTTTTCTTAATTCACATGATTAAACTTCAGGCTACAAAATGTATCTCAGAGCACTTGTGTCTTTTCGAGAGGTGTTTTCCAAATGGTTGTTCTTAACATTATATTTTTATTACAAAATCAGGTTAAGAAGTTTCAACAGATGCTCTTCCAGAAAAGAAGAAGAAAGCTATAAATTTCCCTCTGCTACACTGTTACGTACAGTGAAGGAACCAATCCTCTGAGTTTTAAAGGCACTTTACGATGTTTCGTCTTTCTTAGGATTCTCATGTTTAGAGAGTTTGAGTTTAAACAAAAAGAGTAAGGGAAAATCCTTTTTCTAGCTTTGAAACCTTGACTTGGGGTGGCTAACTTCTGTGGCAACGTTTGGCAAAAATCCAGCAGCCTACTGTTGACATTTTCCTAGTCGTCATAGAACAGGAGGTGCAAGAACGTGTACGACATGGAAACCCTTACTAACGTTCTTTCTTTTGTTTTGTTTTGTTTTTAAATATAGTTCAAACTTGATGGTAAAAAGCAACACCGTTCTTATAAAATAAACGAGAGCTTAAATGCAGAAGTCAGATATTTAAGAAAGACTGTCTAAGGAATTGGGAAGGAAGCCAAGTTCCATGATGACACGCGCACTAACACCCTAGGAAAAGATAAAATAAAATGCTGTAGCATCAACTACTAGTATCCACCTGGGCTCTGAGCTCTGTGTTAACGGTGACCTTCCACACCTGAGCGGAAGGGCCGCGGGCCCGCCCACGCGCCCCATGTCCCCCCGTTTCATGAGCCCCCTTCTGCGGCCTGCAGAGCGACGGCACTGCCCCACCGCCAACACCGGCCTCGCCAGGCGCGGGAAGAGGGAGGCTGCATCCGACTGTGGAGAGCGGGGAGGGGTTAGGACACACTGGCACAAAAAATGAGAACTGTCAGGGGAGAGATGAGAAGCCGGGCAAAGGCCCCCTGTGCAGGTGTTCAGGTGAGAACCGCCCAGAGAGAGGAGGGATGCTGGCCCGGCCGGGGTGCGGGTGCCTGAGACAGAAAACAGGGAAGAGAAGCAGGTGATGAAGGGCCTCGGATGTCAGTGGGGCTGACATTTGAGCAGCAGCTCCCGGTGAGACCTGTCTGTCCCCAGGAGGGTCCCAGCTGTCCACGGTGACCTCATGCGGAGATGCTACCTGGAGGGACTAACCCCCACCAGAACCTGCCTACAGCCCCGAGGCCTCAGAGACCTGGTTCCATCAGCAGGAAGCAGTGTCCCTGTGGCTGGTACCGTCTCTCCCCGAGGCTGAGCTCCACTGAAATGACGAGTGGGCCGGGTGAGCCCGGGCCTGAAGAGGAATTTCTGCCATCCACCTGCTGCAGAACCTCAGACCAGCCTCCGAAGCGACCACTGTTTCTCTCCTGAGCTGTTTCTCTCGCTCACGTCAGAGCCCATCTGATGAACAATCTTCCTCCAAGTACGTTTTACGATTGCAAACAGCGAACCTCAACCCTAACAGGTGTAGGAATCACACAGTATCCCTCCAAGATGACTCCACACCTATATGAACTGATCTGTTACGTGCAGATGCCACAGTTTTTCTCGTGGAGGGCAGTTTACAGCTGCAGCCAGATGTAGTCCTGCTCTGTCATAAGTGAAAGGATGAACAGGAGTTTCCAACAGAGGAGCAAAAAGATCCAAGCTGTACTTTGGGAGAAATTAATGTACTGATAAAGCATTAGATGCTGTAGGCAAAGAAGAGCCTAGAAACACAGAAGCCATCCATCCACAAGACTAGCCCAGGTGGAAGGGGGGGATCCCAGCCAAGGATGAGAGAAGACCTTGAGGGACCTTGCAGGTGAGCTGGTGGGGACAGTGCGGGAGGACAGGGACCCACACACTTCAGTAAATATTGCCCTGAAACTCTGAGGGCCTTAGGAAAATCTCTGTACAGCTGGAAGCTGAAGCCTGTCCTAAGCTCTGCAGAAATGGCTACATTGATATTGTGACATCAATACTGCTAAACCCCTGTAAAAATTAAACTGTGCAAGTGTCATCATACCATCAAGGAGAAAGTTCTTTAAATTTATAGTTTAATTCAAATTAAAAAAAAGTTAAACCCAAGAACTACAATAAAAAAAGGTTTTTATTCAACCACAAATACAAATCAGAAACACTGCAGTCTAATCCAACAACAAAAAAGTGAAAATTACTTATTCAAGTTCAACAATTAAGAACAAATGGGTTTTAAGACCCACCTATACCTAGAACTACCTACTACTTACAAGGATTACTGCTCACAGAGAACTTATTTTTGGAGTCCAAGGTGACAGCTGTGGAGTAAGGAAACTTGAGAGCCATTCAGGGCACACACACAGGCAGACCAATTAGAAGTCAGCGAAGAGCTTTCAGCTCAGAAAATGATTATGTGAACAGGAACATACACGTCCCAGAGCCCCATGGTTGTCGGCTTCGACCTAGATGACATCTGTTGCTTTACTCTTCTTCTGATCTGGGTACCAGGTGACGGATCCACACCCGAGACCAGCATGAGCAGGGGACCAGCAGGAGAAGTGCCTTTGACACCCGTGACTGTGGTGACCCCAGCCTCCCAAACCACAAGTAAGACCAGCAGCACGTGTAATGGCTTTCGGCTACTCAGCAAACAAAGCAGTTCTGAAACTGGATTTCCAGATCCCACCGCCTGACCTATAAGCTGTGGCGGTTCTCAGTGATATTCAAAACTGGATGCATGGCAAACGTTCAAAATGCATCCCCCCCCCCAAATACTTCCTATTCGCGAGATGTCTTCTCCTATCTTGACTATTAATTTGCTATCCGAATTAAACATGTCATTCCCCACTGGCAATTTTCCCATGTTTTAAATTTTTTTACTTAGGAAAATATGTGAAATAAAAAAATATTAGAAAGCATTCAATTCTGAAACAAATGATTTTCAGCGACAACACTAGCAAGCCAAGCAGGCATGTGTCATCAACAAGAAATTCTGAGGATAACGTGATCAACGTGATGATCGACCTAAAAACATGACTTTCCCTGGGGGTGACTTTCACATGTCACAGCTTCCAAACCAGCAGCGCCCCAGTCACCAGCACGGAGCGTGCCCTTGATTCACATAGTTTCAGGAAGTCCAACAGTCCTTTAAAACGATACAGTGTTTAACATCTGAACTCCAAGAAATTATGTTTCATGTCAAAGAAACATTTTGCAGGTCATACGAAGGTAGTGCTTGTTGATATGACGTTCCAGAAAAGCTGTGCCTCAGGGAATGTTCATTGAGGTGAATGTGACTGCCCGGGGACTTGGGGGAGAACAGCAGATGTCACCAGGACGGTCCTACTGGAAGACTATAACTTCACCCTACACTGTACGCTACAGAAGGCCTAGAAATATCCCCATGTCCTAAAACTGCTCTTCAGCAGATGCTAATACCATGTGTCCAGGCAACTAGCAAGCCCATATTTCAGACATTTGAGACGATCCTGCCTAGAAAGCCCCACGTAAATATTTTGAAAGTCATGGAGTAAGCTGGTGATAGAACAGTCAAAATGAGCTGTGATTAAGGGACCATCAATTACTATTTTAGGAGCTAGAGCTAGTAAGCATTTTACCAGATTCAGGAAGCTAATGACCTGCAATGTTTTATCTATTTGGGGACACAATTAGATTAAGTTGTTGCATTTCTGGCCCTCCTCCTTCTTTTATTCCTGCTAAATAATGGGCTTTTCCGTATGCTAAGAGTAAAAAACCCACAGAATTATCTGGAACACGCAACACATACCAAAATAACTACAAAATATAGAAATTATTAAATTTTACATCACTCCATATTTTCTTCAGTATGGCAGCTAATTAATTTTGCTCGTTACAAAACTCTAAAAGAAAATTCATGTTCAATGAAATAGTTCATACTGAATAACGTCAATGAAATTCTAGATGAAGTCTCCAAACAGAAGTAGACAACAAAAGTATTTTAAAAGCAAGACATGCTCTAACCTATCTTAAATATGATGCAATTTCATTTTTTTAAAAATCAACGGTGTTCCATCAATCTTTGATATTCAACATGGGAAATATAGAAAAATAAGTGATCTACCATGGACAGAACTTTGGCAGGCTGTGTCAGCACCCATTCAACAGTGATCACACTTACAGGCGTAGGTGTTGACTGTATACAATAAAAATTTCTGGATTTCTAGTCTAAAATTGTAAGACATAATTCCTTTTCCACTTTCTTGACTTTGAAAATAAATCCACAACTGTAGCAGGTGGAATGCAGGCACAGTGGTGCAGTGGTTCCCAAAGATGCTACAGGTGTCGTCAGAAGCCCAGTCACAGCCACGTAAGGACACATTAGTGTTCCTTTTCACAGCACTCCTGCCCACCGAAGATATATTCAGAACTGCACTGGGATATCGAAAAAATTCATTACTAAGTAAAAATGCTGGTACTATGCATGGTCACATGTACTATGCCTGTCCGGATAAACGCTGTTCTACTGGAAGTCTTCTATTGTAGCTTCAAGATGAAATGGTCAAGCTATAGTAATATCACTGTAACTCTGTATAAGAGACACTCCCTCCATAATCGTAATAAAAATGTCAAGTCTTTATCAATTTATTGCTCTAGCAGACAAGAACCAAAAAGATGGTATTTGTGACCATTTAAAAGGACCCAACATAACATTTCAAAAAAAAAAAAAACTAATTTGAGTTGCTTTGCTTGTAATTACTCATTGAAAGTGGTCAACTGTTAATAAATAAGAAACAGACAAATTAATAAACATGATCTTTAGAGCTAATAATCTCGCTAATCTTAAGCAGGTTAATTAAGCTCGTTGAAACTAAGTCTTCCCCATTTGTAAAACATATATCAATAATGTCTACTTTTTAGGTTGGTAAAAAAACAATAATAAAAATGGGCAAAGGACTTGAATAGACATTTCTCCAGAGGCGACATACAAATGGCCAATGGGTACACGAAAAGATGCTCAACATCACTAATCATGGGGGAAATGCAAATCAAAACTACAGTGAGATACCACCTCATACCTGTTGGGATGGGTATCATCAAAAACCAGAAACAAGTGTTGGTAAGGATGTGGAGAAACTGGAACCCTTGTGCACTGTTGGTGGGAAAGTAAATTGGTGCAGTCACTATGGAGAACAATATGGAGGTTCCTAAAAAATTTTTAAATAGAACTACCATATGAGCCAGCAATCCCAATTCTGAGTATATATCCAAAGAATTGAAAGCAGGATCCTGAAGACATATTTGCACACCTATGTTCATGGTGGTCTTTTTCTACAGCCAAGAGGTGAAAGCGATACAAGTGCCCATCCATGGATGAATGGATAGACAAATGTGTGTGGTGTATACACACAGTGGAATACCATTCAGCTTTAAAAAGGAAGGAAATCCTGCCATTTGCAACAACATGGATAAACTCTGAGGGCATTACGCTCAGTAAAAGAGCCAATCACAAAAAGACAAATCCTGTATGATTCTACTCACATGAGACGCCTAAAGTCGTCAAATTAACATAAGCAGAAAGTAGACGGGTGATGGCCAAAGGCTGCGGGAGGGGAACAGGAGTTGTTTACCAGGTGCAGTTTCAGTTTTGCAACATGAAAAAGCTCTGGTTGTACAACAACGTGGATACACTTTACGCTACTATACTATACACTGAAAAATGGAAAATATGGTAAATGCTATATTATGTGTTTTTTACTACAATTAAAAAAATTTTTTAAAGATTCTACTAAATGTAATAATATACTTAATATGTCTGGCACCTAACAGACACCCAAAATTAGTAATTATAGGCCAAGAAGCATCATAACGCAGTGAGAGATCCAAAATGTCGGGACTGGGGAAGCCCTGACTGGTCCTTGTGAGCCCTGTGACCCAGGAGGAAAAAAGGTCGAGGTCAAGGCAAACAGCTCACTGGAAATAATAAAAATCCCTTCCGTGGGCACAGGGAGTATTTCCAAGAAACACTGAGATGGTTGAAACAGACCCAGTAGTGACCTGTATCTTCCTCCCTGTACCCGCCTGGCCTCCTTCCTCTCCGCGTCCCTCCCGCCCCCGTGATAAGCTGACGTCCCGGCTGCCCTTGGAGAAGGGGGGGGAGCCGTGTCCCTCACTCCTGGCCTGTGGGACAGTCCCACCTGGCCACCTGCAGTCCTTGCCAGCACAAGCTGTGTGTCCTCCACTCTCTCAAGTCCCTCCTGCTGGACAGAAAGTGGCCATTGATGGAGACCCGAGAGGATGACTGAATCCCAGGCCTGGACCACCCGCTTCCTGAGGGCCGGTTACACGGTGGGGAGGTGAAATCCTATCTGCACCCAGGCACTCAGATTCAGTCCCCTTAGGCAGGAACCCAACACATCGCTACCTGAAACACCAGCAATTGTAAGTGAGGCAGAAGTGACGGAAATGAATACACCTGGACGCGCCGCGAACTGCCCGGACTCAGGCGCACGTCCGTGAATGGAAGTGCAGGAGTCAAGTAAGAGGGGGGACACTGGGTTTGGTATTACCTAGCGGGCAGCAAAACACCTCTAAAGGCTTTAGAGCAACAGTGTTCTGTGGTCGAAGAGAAACTGCAGAAGAAGTAGAGGGACGGGCAGAGGGGATGCAGGCATGCACAGGATCACAGCCCACGGTCGAGTGGACACGGTCACAGTGGCCCGGCACGCCCACCTGGGCACACTGTGGACCGATGGGCGAAGGCAGTTTAGGATTTGACACCTGACATTTTATAACAATTAAGTATTCATTCAAAACTGGGTGGGGGGGTGGCCAGAAAGGGAAATGGTCCCTACAAAGCACACAGATGTGAAAGGCTTTCCTTGCGACCGGGCAGGTGACAGGTGAATCTCACAGAGGGCTCCTTCATGGTCAGCGTTATCTAATCCTCACTCCCAGCTGGTCCCTGTGCGGGTGCCCGTGAACTGCAGGGGTGTGGGGTGGAGAGAGCACAGTCCACTGTGGTACAGAGCTCACAGCCCAACAGGGCAGGGAAATCTGTAAGCTAACAGAAGTAGAAAGAGCTGAAAAGATTAAAGGATGTTCGTAGACGGGAAGACGCATGTAAATACTCCAGGAGCGTATGGGACTTGGATAGTGAATGTAGAAGATTCACAGATTGCTTAAAAAATAAATACAGAAAATAAAATAAAAGAATTCTGGAGAGTTTGGGGGGAGGGGGGAGAGAGAAGAAAAAAAAAAAAAAAAGAATTCTGGCTCAGATCATGAAAACTAAAGTTGTATAAGAACAGAAAATGTTACTCTGAGTCAGAGGCCTGAGATGTAAAAGCAGTCTTACATGGAAACAACCTAAATGTCCATCGGCAGATAAATGGATAAAGAAGATGTGGTGCATATATACAATGGAATATTACTGAGCCATAAAAAAGAATGAAATAATGCCATTTGCAGCAACATGGATGGACCTGGAGATTATCATACTAAGTGAAGTAATTCAGAGAAAGACAAATATCATATGATATCACTTATGTGTGGAATCCAAAATATGACACAAATGAACTTATCTATGAAGCAGAAACAGACTCACAGACATAGAGAACAGACTTATGGTTGCCAATGGGGAGGGGGTGGAGAAGGGGCGGAGTGGGAGTTTGGGATTAGCAGATGTAAGCTATTACATATATTCAATAGGATGGATAAACAACAAGGTCATACTATAGAGCACAGAGAACTATATCCAATATCCTGTGATAAACCATAATATAAAAGAACTATATCCAATATCCTGTGATAAACCATAATATAAAAGGGCTTAACCAGGGCCATGGCTTAACCAGGGCCATGGCTTACCCAGAACATACATAATATATATGTATGTATAACTGAATCTCTTTGCTGTACAGCAGAAATTAACATTGTAAATCAACTGTACTTCAATAGAAAAATAAAATAAAATAAAAGCAGTCTTATTGTAAGAGCAGGAGAATAAATGCTTTATAGCAGTGCTTGCTGTTCCTTTTGTATATCTAGCTAAAAGTTTATAAAAGTATATCTAGCATATAACCCACAACAAGCTGACTTCCCGTAAGAACCAGGAAAGCACACAGGGACCACACACGTAACAACAAACGAGATCACGTTCTCAATTCATGAGATGCGGAGAACTTAACCAGAAAAAAAAAAAAACTGATCCATGTCTTAACATTTTAGGGGGACTGTCTGCTTTCTAATTAACATATAAAAATAATATCTACCATACAATATACCAACACCTTGGTTTTCTAATTATTTAATCTGTTACCTATTTGAAGAGGCACACACACAGGTAAACCATATATACAACACGTATACATTTATGCACAGACCTGTATGTTCATACGTATACACATACAGAACATGTATTCACACACACATACAGAGTAACTTATTTCTCAGTCCTCTTAGTTACACTTTCCTAATAATTCACTAGAAGTTATGAGAGCTGGAGAGTTAAAGTGTTACCCACGCCCCTAACTTCTGTCAGAACGAAGCCAGGGCAAATCGACTAAATTTTGTACTCAGTTCAGGCCTCCTGATGGGGTCTGACAATGCGGTGTCAGCTCCACCCAGGAGCCCCTCTGCAGAAACGGCAGATCCCTGGGCATCGTCTGACCTGCCTTCCTCACATGATGCTGACTTGATTAAACCAACCCTACATCCTGACACCGTGGTGAGTATGGTGGGGGCGGGGGCGGGTAGTGATAAGAAACAGGGATGTGGAGACTGTATAAAACCAGTGCTTAACCAGGGCCAGGGCTTAACCAGGGCCAGGGCTTAACCAGGGCCATGGCTTAACCAGGGCAATGGCTTAACCAGGGCCATGGCTTAACCAGGACCATGGCTTAACCAGGGCGATGGCTTAACCAGGGCCATGGCTTAACCAGGGCCATGGCTTAACCAGGACCATGGCTTAACCAGGGCCATGGCTTAACCAGGGCCATGACTTAACCAGGGCCATGACTTAACTAGGGCCATTGCTTACCCAGGGCCATGGTTTACCCAGGACCCTCATGACCAAGAGAGGTCAGGGTGCTGCATGGGGATGGCCCCTTGCTGCTGAGGCCACTCACTGGCCCATGGCCTTTAAAGCCTGTTGCTTCCTTTAGGAGGTCAACCGCCTGTCTCTCTTGTAAACCCCCTGATTTCAACAATATGAACAACAGTCCAAGATAAAAAAACACCTCACGCTATAGTCTTCACCAGCTCTGATCTGCAAATACGGACACTGTCTACAAAGGCTGCTACGGATTTGGAGTTTTAAACACACTGTGGCCCACTGTCATCAACAGATTAAAAGACAGAGAGAAAAACAATCGTGGAAATGCAAGGAATTAACTGTGAAGAATTCCCAAGAAGACCCCATGTTCTCAACTGTGATAAAACATAATAGTGTCACATTTTAAAATGTGGTTTCACAGTGAGAAGCCCTAAAAATATACTTTAAAAAAAATCCGAATTGGATATCCACTATTGAGGAAGTATTCCTGAACAGAGAGAATAATGGTCTAATGTGTTAAATGTCCCCAAATTGTTATTAATTGTTTAATTGTATTTTTGGTGCATATTGTTGAAAAGCAAAGTAATACAAGTCTTGCCTACTATTAAAGTACCACAAAAGGGGTCATTTCACAAGACATATGAATATGAAATCATCACCCCACACACCATAAGTATATGCAATTGTATTTGTCATTTATACCTCAGTGAAAAAGGAGCCTCAGTTTGGAGGGGACGCCAGGTAGTCAGGACACACAGCCAGGGCCCTTCGTAAACCTAAGAAATGCACTGAGAGGGGTCTTTTAAAGATTTCCATTGTCTGAACTGTAATGCCTTTTATTTTTATTTTTTTTAACGTCTTTATTGGAGTATAATTGCTTTACATTGTTGTGTCAGTTTCTGCTGTATAACAAAGTGAATCAGCTATACATATACATATATCCCCATATCCCATCCCTCTTGTGTCTCCCTCCCACCCTGCCTATCCCACCCATCTAGGTGGTCACAAAGCACCGAGATGATCTCCCTGTGCTATGCGGCTGCTTCCCACTAGCTAGCTATTTTACATTGGTAGTGCATATATGTCCATGCCACTCTCTCACTTTGTCCCAGCTTACCCTTCCCCCTCCCCATATCCTCAAGTCCATTCTCTACGTCTGTGTCTTTATTCCTGTCCTGCCCCTAGGTTCGTCAGAACCATTTTATTTTTTTTTTAGATTCCATATATATGTGTTAGCATACAAGGTGAAGTAAGTGAGAAAGAGAAAAACAAATACCGTATGTAATGCCTTTTAAATCAAGAGTCCTTTCCTTGTAGTAGGCACAGAAACCATCCTATTTACTTTCTAACAGCTGTGTCCCAGTTAACAGATGCCGGGGTTGGGGTGTGCTTTATTCCTCAGCAGCCACTAAGGACGCGGAAACATCCCTCCCCATCAGCCTTCTCTCTCAAATAATCTGTACGCTCGAACCCCAACTCAAGTGAAAAGGGAAAGAAAAAGAAAAAGGAAGTTCATAGGAGTTTGGGATTAGCAGATGTAAACTATTATAGAGCAAATACATAAACAACAAGGTCCTCCTGTAGAGCACAGGGAACCACTGATATACTCAATATTCTGTGATAAACAATGGAAAAGAATAAGACCATATATACATACACACACACACACACACACACACACACACGTATAACTGAATCAATTTGCTGCACACCAGAAATGACCACAACATTGTAAATCAGGTATACTTCAATAAAATTTTTAAAAAAAGAAGTCCGTAAGTGTTTACTTACTATTCAGTATATCCAAATCAGGCATTTTTAAAAGACCAACTTATAATTTGAGTGCCTCTGAGACACTTCGACCTATATTTTACATTTTCACAACATTTCACATGTCCCTTAATTTACGTTAAGGTTGCATTTTTAAAGTTAAATTGTAAAACTTTACTACCTACTGCTTCCGATACATCTAAAGAGTATTAAAAATTACTCAAGGAACAAATGTAACTGAAGTTGATTTCAGGTTTTGCAACACAAATGGTAACCACTTCTTAAAACAGTGTATGTTTTTTGAGGTGATGGAGTTGTGGTTATGATTTTTTTTTTTTACTCTACTTTTTTATTTTTTTAATTTCATTTTGGCTCTGTTGGGTCTTCATTGCTGTGCGCGGGCTTCCTCTAGTTGTGGCTCACGGGCTCTAGAGTGCAGGCTCAGTAGTTGTGGCACACGGGCTTAGTTGCTCCGCGGCATGTGGGATCTTCCCGGACCAGGGCTCGAACCTGTGTCTGTTGCACTGGCAGGCGGATTCTTAACCACTGCACCACCAGGAAAGCCCCTTAAGACTCTACTTCTGTAGAGCAGTTTTAGGTTCACAGAAAAACTGAGAGGAAGCTACCGAGATTTCTCATATACGCACTGCCCACACGTGCATGAATTTCCCTTGTCACCCTCCCCACCAGATGGGACATTTGTTACAATGTTACAATTGATCCCACTACAGGACACATCACAGTCACCCAAAGTCCATGGTTTACCTTAGGGCTCAGCCTTGGGCTTGGACAAACGTACAGTGACATGTATCTACCATCTTACTATCATACAGATTATTTTCACTGCCCAAAAAATCCTCTGTGGTGCATGTATCTTTTCAAATTATAGTTTTCTCTGGATATATGCCCAGGAGTAGGATCGCTGGATTATATGGTAACGCTACTTGTAGTTTTTTAAGGAACCCCCATACCGTACATATCTGAAGAAAACGAAAACACTAATTCCAAAAGATACACACACCCAAATGTTCACAGCAGCATTATTTACAATAGCCAAGATATGGAAACAACCTAAATGTCAATGGACAGAGGACTGGATAAAGAAGATGTGGTACATATATACAAATGGAATACTACTCAGCCATAAAAAAGGAATGAAATAATGCCACTTGCAGCAACATGGATGGACCTAGAGATTATCATACTGAGTGAACTAAGTCAGACAGAGAAAGACAAGTATCATATGATATCACTTATATGTGGAATCTAAAAAAATGATACAAATGAACTTATTTACAAAACAGAAACAGACTCACTCACAGAATAGAAAACAAACTTATGGTTACCAAAGGGGAAAGGTTGGTGGAAGGGATAAATTAGGAGTTTGGGATTAAAATATACATACCACTATATATAAAATAGATAATCAACAAGGACCTACTGTACAGCACAGTGAACTATACTCAGTATCTTGTGTGTGTGTGTGTATATATATATATACACACACACATACATACATATATCTTGTATATATATATAACTGAATCACTTTATTGTAGACCTGAAACTAACACAACATTGTAAATCAACTATATTTCTGAAAAATTTTTTTAAAAAGTATCTTTGATTAAAAAAAAAATTTCTCTGTGATCCACCTATTCATCCCTACCTCTTACCCCTACCCACCACTCCCAGGTATTTTTATTGAAAAAGAAATGTAACCTAGAAGCATTTGAATTTCAATTTAAGGACAGAATTCTGATTTGATTATATGAGTTATTTAAAATTAGCATGACCAACACTGCCACTTTTGCTAGATTTTTATTGTACTGCTGCCAACATACAGTATCCCTTCCATCATTCCTAATTAGTATATGTCCTCCAGTGAAATCAATAATATAAAAGGTTGATGGTAGTATTATATAATTCACTGCCGATTTATTGGTTTCCAAATTCCATACTCATTTATTACATGATAAAGAGTATAGTTTAATTGACTTATAAATCATAAATGTTTGAAATATATAATATATAAACCATGTGATTCATGGTTTCCTTATAATGATACTGATATCCAATTCTCCTAATAGACTGGTGTATATATTCATGTTTGCAAAAACGGGGTGAGGGGGTCTCTACCCTGTACCTGGTGAAGGTCATAGTATTCCCACAATTCCCCCACTGAGGAGTCTTGGGTTCTGGATTTTATCACCACTCAACAGAACTAAAAAAGCAGAAAATGACATGCAACCAGTGTATCTACTTAACATACCCTGAGGTTGAGAGTTTTTTGTCTGCTTTATTTCAACATCTCATTATTTTACCCTGAATAGGCTGGCTCAATCTACCACACTTATTTTAAAATGTGCTGACCTCTTTCTATCTTCAAGTTAAACTTTTATTTTTCCTAAAACATAGAGACTAGAATCTCTACAGGAATGTTATACCAATAACCAAATATAATATATCCTTTTGATCTTCAAAAGCGTAAAAGTTCTCTGTGTCTATACATCATTTTGTACACTTTAAAAGGGCAACAAAACTTTATTCAAAGAGCGCTGCTAGTACAGGGTATAGAGTGGTCAAAAGTACTTGAAGCTTCTCCTATGTTAATACTTACTCACTGTAAGCTGTCCTGTGGTTTTCTTATTTCTCTGTGATTTATCCTAAGGAAACTGGGAAGATGACTCATCCTTCACCACTGAGTCATTAATGACCCTGTTCTTCTGTTCACCTGCTCCCACAGAATATTTCCTACCCATGGTCCTTATTTCTAAAGCTTTATTATATAAAACAATTTATATTATATAAAACCTACTTAAAGACTACATTTATTTTAAAAATCATTCAATTAAAATAGAATGATTAATTGTATTTTCAAATATTAGTCAAAATAGTTTTCAAATATTATTCGAAAGAAGATATATTTCCAACTTTCATTAAAGAGTTACTTCTAAAATAATGGTAACTGTGTAAAATAGCCACAAGAAGGTAAGAATTCATTTCAGCATCAATTATGCTAAGAAATCTCAAAGCTTTTTTCTAAATGAAAGTAATTATATTTTAATGGGAGAAAAGCACTAAACAGAAGTACTTCAGTCAAACTGTTTCCAAAAGAAGAGGTTCAGATTTCCTTGTTCCTTTGCCTTTATACAAACTGAGTATGCAACGCCATTATTTAAGATATCAGAGCTGAGGCAGAACATTTAAAGGGAGATCCGCGCAGTACAGACTTGTTTCAAGCAATGCCTCCTAACCATGTGTTCCCAGTTTAAAATGAACCAACCAATAAAGAACATTATGAAAAAGATAGAAATTATCAACCTAACAATTCCCCAACACGTAAAGAAAATATGTAAATTGCCAGTGGGGTGGGTGGTCTAAATAAGGATATAGTGTGCATTCTGCATTGAGACATCACACTGTCAGCACACCTTTTATCATGTTAACAATAAGCTACAGGTGGTTCAAGGGGGAACAATCACTTATCTCCTGCCTGCCCTCCAGAAGCCATCCACAACATTTAACTGTCTTACTAAGACGGTAAGCCTAAAACCTTGCAGAAGTTTTTCAAATAAATCCTTATTACATTTGCATGTATATTTGCATGTACTTCAAACAGATGTTTGCTAAAAAAAAAAAAAAAACAAAAACTCAGTAAATCCTTTACTTAAATTTAACATATAATTTTGATGGATTTTGCCCCTGAGATCACATAAGAATAACTGCAAACACGGTAGCAATACAATAGTCTACTTGGTCTCCGTAGAAGCTGGCTGCAGGAATCCTGGAATATTTAATCCTTCCAGGCCACTCAGCTTTCTCAGTCGTTTAAATCAAGCACATTTACAAACTGTCCGAATATAGACTGGTTTGCTCTTAATAATTCAATAAAGTAATTTGAATAAAGTCAGAGAATACTAAGATATTCAAGATTTAAAATATGTTTTAGAGAAGGAAGCATAAAATCCATTTTTTAAAGATTTTTAAAGTAGCCATTCAGCAACGAAATGTCATAATAGGAAGCAATATTCAAACAGTTACAAATGTTCAACCCAAATGAAGGCAGGATGAACAGAAAATTTCCCCTAGGTCTAGAAATATCTCATTCGCCTGCTGGCCTTTTGGATCGTATTCGACATCAGCACCAACTTGAATATAACAGGAGTGTAAGGGGCTCGCCGGTGAAAGGAATTTTACTCATCAGTAAAATGTTGCTTAGGCTTCACTCACAGGCATGTAAGAGCCCTGTTAAATGCGACCATCACCGTTTTCCACCACCTATACGCAGGTCCATTATCAATGAGATGCTACGTCGAATTTTAAAGTAAAAATGGGCGTTTCTGGCGGAATCCGGCTGCCAGAATCGGCTCCACGTTGGGCTCGGCTCGTCAGCCACTTCTTGTGAGGGGCGTTGCGAGCGGCTGGGGGTGAAGGGCCCAGGATGAAACTAGCCCGAGCTTCCACTCACTTTCCCAATTTCCCAAATCAGGACGGAGTGTGAGCCCGAGGGAGCAGATCCGCCTCTGCGCACGAGGCGCTGCGGGCGGGTCCGAGGGTCCTCAGGTGTGCGGAGCGCGGCTGGCGTCCGCCAACCCGACCACAGAGGCTTAAGGGGGGCGGGGGGGGGGGCGGGGGGAGGGGCAGCCCCACCGGGACCACCGCGCCGGCCCCGCGGCTCCGCTGCGTCCGCGTGCGGTGCACACTGACCAGCGGATGGGCACTGACCAGCAGGTGCGCAGCGACCCGCGGTCGGGTCTCAGGTACAGGCTGCGTCTCGACAGCCCTCACCGTCCCTGAGGAAGCTCCCAGGTAGGATGCGGGACGTGAGGTGGGGTGGGGGTGGGGGTCCACAGCTTAACCCTGTCACTGCCGCCCCGGCCGCCCACCCTCGCCGCGCAGTCTGCAACATCGTGATGGAGTGCAGGTCCTCGCCGGGTGCGGAGGCTGACGCTCTCCGGGGCCCCAGACACCCTCCGTCCCCGGGAGCGGGCGGGCGCCGACGAGCCCACACCTTCCCGCTCCCGCCCCCCACGCCCCCGGGTGCGCCGCCAGCCGCGGGATCGAGCCCACCTCAGCGCAACGCCTCGCCAGCCCCCTGGCCGTGCCCGCCAGCGCCAGGCCCCGTGCAAAGTTGGGCAGGTGGCACTTTGCGAACCTTTGGGGGCGGGGAGAGGACCGTGGGGCACCCGGACCCCGGGTAGGCGACCCCCCAGCACGGCGCGGCCTCCAAGGCGCCCACTTCCCCCCCGCGCCCCAACCCGACCCCCACCCCGCCCCGGGCAGCGCGCTCGAGCGCGGGAAGGCGCCGACTTACGTCTCGGAATCGGTTCCACTGTCCGGCCTCCCGGTCGTACTGGGACACCGTGCTGAGCCATTGTTTGTCGTCCAGAAAATTGCCGCCGGCCGGCCGGCCCGCGGCCGCCGCCAGAGCCTGCGCGCACCAGGCGGCCGCGCACACGCACAGCACGGCCGGCGCCCGGAGCATCTGTGGACGGAGAAAGCGGGGCCGAATCACACGAGGGCCCGAGCCGCGCGTCTCGGCCGGGAGCGGGAGGGGGGCGGGGCGCGAGGAGGTCCGGCGCCAACCCCGTGGGCCGCCCGGCCCCGCCGGACGCACTGGACACGCTCCCAGAGCCGCTCCCGGTTCCCGTGGCCGCCGCCTGCCCTGCGCGCCCGTGCCCACCCGCGGCCGCCGCTCGTCTCTGCGCGCCCCTCCCTCCTTCCCTCCCCCATCCACGCTCCCCTTCCCCGCCCCCCCTCCCCCCCTCCCCGGGACCCCTCCCCGACCCCTCTCCCGTCCCGCCTCCTCCGGGCCCACCTTCCTCCCCGGATCCGAGCTGCGGGCGCTCCGGATGCGACTCGGCTGGAGCGGAGGATGCGGCGCCCGCGCGGACCCGCATCCGCCTCCCGCCCCCTCCGCACCGGCTCCGGCGCGGCCGCCGACCGGCCTCGCTCCCGGGGGCGCGGGGCTGGGGGCGCGCTCGGCACCCGGGCGAAAGCTGCACCGGGGCTCGCGGTCTCCCAGCCGCTGCCCTGCGGCTCCGCGCTGCGCGGCCGGAGAGGGACGCGAGCTGAGGACGACTCGGTGCGTCACCGTCCGGCTCCTCCGACTCCCCGCCCCGGGGGAAGCCGCCCGCGGGGCCTCGGGGATGCGCGGGAGTCCAGAAAATTTTAGCTACGTGTGCGTGAACTTCATGTTAAAGGGCGGAAGTTCTTTTCCTTTCCCTTCTTTTTTTAAGGAGAGAATCTTCACTACGTGGGGCGCGTGAGTCCGCCCCCATCCCTCACGTGCTGTACCTTATTCTCCTTTCATAAAAACGCCTTGACTGCTGTAGTTTACGCTCTAGGACTTGAACCGAAAACTTAAAAGCCCAGTCTGTGTCTCCCTACTGCACCATGGAAGAGAGCTTTGAAACTCGTTTTGCCTTCCAAATCTGCATTTATGACAAAATACTCGGCTCCCTCTGGCTTCTCCACATATTCTAAATAAACTGGAGGGAAGTCAGTCATTGGCCTGCTGTGAGCAGAACCTGACGAAGACAGACTCTCCCACAGACTTAGATGATGTAGGTGAAGTGAACATTATATGCATATCAGGAGATCCACAGAGGCTAAAACACTGCGATCACGTTCTGTATCTCTGTGTGAATCATTAGAGATTATTTCAGCCAGAAGTCCATCTCCCAAAGCTGTGACCTTTGAAAATGTCCTGGAGCTTCTGAAACTTGAGGAGCTATTTGAATAACAGCTGTACCTTCTCACGTTCTCCGTTTCAATCTCATGTAACATTTGTGCAACATGTTTCAAACTATATTAAAATAGGAGTCAGACATGATTAATTAACACTGCTATTTTTTTTAAAATACAGGATTTAAAAATGAATGTATAGTATGTAAAAATGAAAGAAAAAAATCTGCTATTTTTTAACTCAGAAAAATGTTTTTCCCACCATTTCCCCCTTTTCCACTCGAATGATAGCAAGGGGAGAAAAAAAACCAGAATCTACAATTGTAATTCATAGATGCACCGATTGATGTCAACACGTTTCAGATAACTTCGAGAACACTGATGTGTACTAATTCTCCAAAGATGTGTGTTTGGGCCTCTACAGCTGGCCGTTAGTTTAGAATGTTCTAATTCCTGTGTACGACATCATTAGATCATCCTTAGGTCAGCCCTCTGCTATGGCCTCTAACAGATGCCCTGTCCTTCAGCTGCCTGCACCCCAGCCTCACTGCCCTACTTCAAAATTGGAAGTACTTTACTCTCAATTCAATGAGAATATTTCAATATGTTTAAAAAACCTCATTCTTTTTAATTTAAATCTGATAGAAAAAGCACAGAAAGTGTGCTTTAGATGAAACTTGATGCACAGCAGAAGTAATTATTAAAAATGACCTTCCAGGGAATTCCCTGGTGGTCCAGTGGTTAGGACTCCGCTTCCACTACAGAGTCCCTGGGTTCGAGCCCTGGTCGGGGATTCCCACAAGCCGCACCACGTGGCCAAAAACAAACAAAAACAAAAACAAAACTTCCAACCTCTAAGAAAGATGTGTGTTATTTGCTACAGAATATTTGATTATTTGATGAGGGATAGTGCTACAAACTCTCCACCTTCAGAATCCATAGTGATCTGGATTTTAGCATGGTGATTGCCATCTGAAGCTAACATGATCACCTTTAGATGGATAGATATAGATACAGATATAGGTATATTCTTCATTTACCCAAAATGCATGTATCTCACTGCTGAACCTCAGATGTTCATAGAATCTCTTCATATCTAGCTGTCACTGGCAACCTCCAAAGATGCAGCCCCCCATGGACTGCTACCTACCAGTTGTAAAAATCTGTGGAAAAACTCACAGTGACAGTGGTACTTGTCTTGGGAGAAAAGCTTCCAACAGGGCATCAAGCTCCAGATCTGACAGTGAACAGGATTTACCAACAAAGTGCACGTTTGAAATGGTGTGAGTCCAAAGAAGTAGAACGAGCCTGTCTGCAGAGAGTTTGTGCTGGCCTGGTGCGGTCCAGCTCGCCTCCCCCGACTGGCAAAACTCCTGAACCCCAGCCTTCTTCCAAAGCCACAGGGAAGGTCACAGGGAAGTCCCTCGTCTTGCTCCCTAGGTAACTGAATGTTTGGGTCTTTAAAGAGCCTGCTTTCAAATTTTAAATAATCCAGAGAGAATTCACACTTCAGTTAACACCTGGGTTATCATTTAACACCTCCATGGGGGTTAATAGAAAGCTTGCTGTGAGCAAAGCACCACAGGGGAGAAAAAGGAAGAGAATTAAGTAGGCAGTGAGACATGGGAGGGGTAGCTGGGACCTTGCAAGTCAGAGTGGGGGGTCCAGAGGGGAGTAATTCGCCGCCTGCTTCCCAGTTGTGTTGAGAACCAGTGTAGGAACAGGAAAGGCTAGAAAAGCAGAAGAGGGGTGAGGTGTTTGGTGGGGGTCAGAGTAAGACTGGTGCAGGACAGTACCGGACAGGGCTAGAGCTTGTTTTTGTGTTTCTGAACATGCTTTACAAAATCGGTCACAGCAAGACACAAGTCTTCAGATTCCCAGCCCCTTTCCTGTCACTTCTGTCACCTCATGCCAATTAATAACTCATATACATCATGAACAGCCAACACTGGGGTCATTCTGACCTTGAACTTGACCCAGAGGTCAAGTTTCTTTCTTACATATTTCTTTATCCTTTAAACAATTCCTGTACTAAACATGAAGTTAATCCATCAACGAACACCTATTATAGAAGACACTTTGCTTGGAATTTTTTTTTTTTTTGTATTAAGTCTATTTCTTCTCTAAGTTTTCTTACCCTCATTTTCAGATCTGCCACAATTCTAGAGAGAGAAATACTCAGCGTATAGTGACAACAGGTCTCTTTCTAACCACCTTTGAGATTGGGATCTCTGAAGACGTTGATGGAGCTCCACCTTTGAGACTGGGATCTCTGAAGACGTTGATGGAGCTCCATTTCTTCACACACACACACACACACACACACAGAGCCATCTTTCATTAGTCACTTCTTTCTCAGTTGCTGTAATAACCATCGTGAGGATGTACAGGAAAGGTCCGACTCATCGCGCATCTCCCTGTGCCAGGCACTTTACAGGATGCCCTTTCGTCTTCGCAGCCTGCCCGGGACCCTGTTGTTAGTAAATACACAGGAATGGTTGTGAGGGTCTATGAACTTCTCCAAGGTGGTCGTGCTTCTCTGCTTCTAGGTCTTCTCTCTCTAGAGAAACTGCTGTTTTGATCTTTTCTTTATGTTCTTTGGTTCCTCTCCTGCCCCCATCTTTCCTCCCCTGCCTTCTCTGCATTTCTTTTTTTTTTTTTTGAATTTTATTTTATTTATTTTTCTATACAGCAGGTTCTTATTAGTCATCCATTTTATACATATTAGTGTATATATGTGAATCCCAATCTCGCAGTTCATCCCATCACCACCCCCCCGCCACTTTTCCCCCTTGGTGTCCGTACATTTGTTCCCTACATCTGTGTCTGTATTTCTGCCCTGCAAACCGGTTCATCTGTACCATTTTTCTAGGTTCCACATATATGCGTTAATATATGATATTTGTTTTTCTCTTTCTGACTTACTTCACTCTATATGACAGTCTCTAGATCCATGCACGTCTCTACAAATGACCCAATTTCGTTCCTTTTTATGGCTGAGTAATATTCCATTGCATATATGTACCACATCTTCTTTATCCATTCTTCTGTCGATGGGCATTTAGGTGGCTTCCATGACCTGGCTATTGTAAATAGTGCTGCAATGAACATTGGGGTGCATGTGTCTTTTTGAATTATGGTTCTTTCTGGGTATATGCCCAGTAGTGGGATTGCTGGGTCGTATGGTAATTCTATTTTTAGTTTCTCTGTTTCAGTCAGAGCTGGGACACACCCTTACTCAGAGTCAGGGAAAGAGGTGACATGAAAGCAGGGAGCTCCCCTAGCACCTTGGTCCCTGCCTTAAATGACCTTATCCCCTCGGACGCTGGGTCTCAGCAGCAGCAAGCCAGGAACCAGCAGGCAACCCACCTGGTGGACTGAGATGGGAATTGACCAAACTGCAGCTCTGTCTTTAGGAAAAAATGTTGTTTGCCAACCAAGCAAGTGTGGTTGCCTTTCCGTTACAGCTGATGCAGACGGGGGCCGTGGGGGTTAATGGGCTTTGCAGAGTGTCTGATGTCACCAGAGCTGTGGTTTAGGGTTAGGTGAGTTATCCTAAGGCCATGTCTGAAATGCTACATTATAAGACGAGGGAACCAATATCTGAGCTATAAAAGTCTACTGTCTAGAGTGATGCCTTATGCCATCTCCATCTATAAGCTTGAATTCAGCATATAAAAAAGAAGAAAAAATGAAGCAAAACCCTGGGTATTAAAAGTTCAGGACCAAATTAAAGACCTGCCAACACCATCCTGGAATCATGCCAAGAGGGATCATTCTGTGTCCTCATCTCAGAATTCTATTTACTGAAACCATCTAAGTCTTATAAATCATCTGATCTTAATTTAATAGAAAGTAGCAATAATTTCTAAAATTTTCATTAGGGGCATCAAGAATAAATAAATTTTTTAAAAAACTAAAATGGAGTTGCTAGGGTAGTATAACAGGCTTTGTTGTTGTTTGTTTGTTTTTAGAGACCAACCCCACTTAAACAAACTTGATAAACAGGGCCTCTTGTGATTTAAATTAAACATTCAGTAGATAAATTGACTTTAAAAGCTATAATAAATATGAAAAGCACATCAATCAGTTTAATTATGGTAATTCTTAAAAAGACATTTTTCAATATTTAAACCAGAGGGTGAATCTGATTAAATTATTTTTTTTTTTTTTAAAGGATTTTCTTATTTATTTATTTATTTATTTATTTATTTTTGGCTGTGTTGGGTCTTCGGTTCGTGCGAGGGCTTTCTCCAGTTGCGGCAAGCGGGGGCCACTCCTCATCGCGGTGCGGGGACCGCTCTTCATCGCGGTGCGCGGGCCTCTCTCCATCGCGGCCCCTCCCGTCGCGGGGCACAGGCTCCAGACGCGCAGGCTCAGCAATTGTGGCTCACAGGCCCAGCCGCTCCGCGGCATGTGGGATCTTCCCAGACCAGGGCTCGAACCCGTGTCCCCTGCATTAGCAGGCAGACTCTCAACCACTGCGCCACCAGGGAAGCCCTGATTAAATTATTGATTACTAAATTGATGGTACTGGAAAATGACCAATAAGGCAATTAAAATTTGTTTTTACTTTACGTTGAGATATAACTCTTGACTATTTTTAAGAAAAATATTTAAAAATTTTAAAGAACATTAATTATAAATACATAAATTATACTGAGGGGTAAAAGGTACTGACACAAAAGTGTATAAAATAAAATGTATCAGAATGTTTAAACAATAAACTCTCTTTACACATAGGCACATTCTTATACCAAGGTTATTAAATTTAAAAATATGCAAATCAAAAAGGTTTTTAAAAATAATTCTGTCCTTGAGATTAATACAGATGTGTTTTTAAAAGTTGTTTGAGCTGCAGATTTATTAATATAGTAACCTTCATATAAGAATGTGTGTGGAGTGAATTTATTCTTTGACTCAGAATGTTATTTGCCCTAGGCTGTTACCTGACGCAAGTTCAAGTGCCCAACAAGGAGTGAGGCCAAACAAACCAAAACGTTGGAGTTTGGAGCAGAGAAAGGTTTATTGCCGAGCCATGCAAGGAGATGGCTGGCTTGTGCTTAAAAACCCCTGAACTCCCTGAAAGTTTTCAGCAAAGCATTTTTAAAGGCAATGTTGGGGAGGCAGGGGTCCCAGGATGTGTGATCAGCTCGTGCACAATTCTCTGATTGATTGACGGTGATCAGTCCTTAGGTGCCAGAAGGTCTGGGGGCTACATGCTCCTAATCATCAAGTAGTTAGTTTCTGCCATTTGGTGGTGGTTTTAGCATCTGAAAAACTGAGGAAATGTGCATCAGATACTCTTACCTGGGTACTTCAGAGAGGAGCTAAAGCAGAGGATATGGGGGGAGGGGTCTGTCCCAAGAAGGCCCCATAGGGTCCTGCTTGGGTACAGGGACAATATTTTGTCCTCAAATAGCTATAGCTAGAGTTTCTAAATCAAGATCTACAAAGAACCTTTTATGTTTATCTTTGTGAATTTTTGTTGACTTATTTTAGCTGGCTAGTGCAAAACAAGCTTTTTGCTCTTTTTTTAAATTTTTTTAAACAAGTAATGCTAATTAGATTTGCTGTAGTAATCCAGTTCTGGGCTGCAATCAACAACGATACAGCTCAATTTAGTTCAGGTTGTACTTTGAAATGAGATCTTGAGATATTTTTCTTGACATTTTTTTTTTTCCTTTCAGGAGCTTTTTAATTACAAGCTTAATTTCTTTACTTGGTAGAGGACTATTCAGGTTATATGTTTCACTATGGTTGAGTGTTGATAGTTGGTGATTTTTAAGGAATTGATGCTTCTAAGTTATCAAATTTATGTGTTATTTGTAATATTCCCTTTTCATCCTTTTAGTGAATGCACGATCCATAGGAACAGCCCTGGTTTTATCCCTGATACTGATGATTTGTGTCTTCCTCCCATCTCTGTCAGTCTTCTTAGAGCTTTATAATTTTTATTAATTTTTTTAAATCAGATTTTTGTTCCATTGATTTTTTCTATTATTTTCCAATTTTATTATTATTTTTTTTAATTTTTTTAACTTATTTATTTATTTATTTTTGGCTGTGTTGGGTCTTTGTTTCTGTGCGAGGGCTCTCTCTAGTTGTGGCGAGCGGGGGCCACTCTTCATCGTGGTGCGCGGGCCTCTCACTATCGCGGCCTCTCTTGTTGCAGAGCACAGGCTCCAGACGCGCAGGCTCAGCAGTTGTGGCTCACGGGCTTAGTTGCTCCGCTGCATATGGGATCCTCCCAGACCAGGGCTCGAACCCGTGTCGCCTGCATTGGCAGGCAGATTCTCAACCACTGCGCCACCAGGGAAGCCCCTTCCAATTTTATTGATCTCTTATCTTCACTATATCTTTCCTTATATGGATTAATTTTGCTCTTCTTTTCTCTAATTTCTTAAGGTAGGAAATTAGATTATAAATTTTAGAACCTTGTTTCCTAATTATAAGCATTTATTGCTATAAATTTACTTCCTGTACTGCTTTAGCAGCATCTCACACGTTTTGATATGTTGTGTGTCCATTTTCATTCAGTTCTATGCACTTTTAATTTCTTTTAAAAATTCCTCTTTGACTCAGAGATTGTTTACATGTGTGTTGTTTGATTTCCAGATGTTTGGAGATTTTTATATTGTTTTTATGTTGTTAATTCTAGTTGGTTCCATATGGTCACAGAATATGCTATGAACGATTTCAATTATTTTAAATGTATTGAGCTTTGTTTTATGACCAAATGTATAGTCTATCTTGGTTTCTCTAGATATTACAATATACATATTTAACTGATAACAGTCTACTGATATGGAATTTTTATCTCTGAACAAAGTGCAGAAACCTTATTTCCATTTAGGTCCATTTACCCTCTTGATTCTTTAAATATAATTGTCTTAAGAATTTCCTCTACATAATGTAGGGCATCACTTAGGTGATGTTTTAATTTTGCTTTAACCATCAAATATGATTTAAGAAACTAATGAGATTAGTCTTATTTGCCTCTCTTTTTTACCCATTCCAATGTTTTTATTTCCTTCTAAAGTCCCAAGCCTTCTTTTGCTATCATTTTCCTTCTCTTTAAAAAATTTCTTTAGCCATACTTAAAAGATGTTTGCTAGTGATCTTTGTTTTCATTTCCTTTTATTTGAGAACATCTTTATTTCCTGTTCATTCCTGAATGATAGTTTCACCAGATATAGAATTTGTGGTTGGCAGTTCTTTTCTTTCAGTACTTGAAAAATGTTTTGCCATTTCCTTCTGTCCTCCGTGGTTTCAGATGGGAAACTTCCTGTCATGTGAATTGTTGTTCTCTGTAGGTAATATGGTCCCTCTCTAGCCAATTTTAAGATTTTTTTTGTTTGTTTAAAATTTTCAGACGTTTCAGGAGTGGATTTCTTTGGGTATAACCTATTTGGTGTTAACTCAGTCTCTTGAATCTGTAGGTTTACATCTTTCACCATACTTGGGGAGTATTCATCCATTATTTCTTCAAGTATTTTGTCAGTGTCTCTTTCTCTGTTTTTTCTTTAGTGCAAATAATATGAATGTTAGTTCTTTTGTTTCTTCACAGCTCACTGAAGCTATTCCCTTATTTTTTTAATCCACTTTCTCTCTGATATTCAGATTAGGTAAATTCAATTCATGTATTCACTGATTCTCCAGTTCATTTATCCTAATCCTCTGTCATCTTTGCTCTGCTATTGAGCCCATCTAGTGAGTTTTTTTATTTCAGTTATCTGGTCATCTGGTTCAATTTATCTGTTATCTCGTTCTATTTATAGTGTTCACTTCTTTGGTTTTCTGTTTTTTCTTTTGTTCCAAGATAATTTGTAACTACTTGTTGAAGCATTTTTATGCTTCCATAATCCTTGTCAGACAATTCCAACAACTCATTCATCTTGTTATTGGTGTCTGTTGATTATCTTTCTCATTTTGGATATTATGCTATGACTGGATCCTATTTAATTTTTTTTTTAAGTAGGCATTTCCCCTGTTAGGTGATAACCACAGTGCTAGGTGGGTTTGTAAATTCAGCTTCTCATCTGGACCCTGCCAAACTCACTGCTTGCAAAAATGAGGCTCTCATTCATAGCAGCACTGCCTCTTCATGGGTCGTTGGGTTGTAGGTTCAGCCCCTACTAACATCTTCCCAGCAAAAGTGGGATTTCTCACTGCCTCTGAGAGTGGGGGACATGGGGATGGAGAAGGACAGAGTGTCTGAGTTTCCCCTGGGCCCTGATGGCATCACATGGAAATGAGGGGATGGTGCTATGTGACTTCTGAGGCTAGTAATAAAAAGAATGGTTTCCATCTGGCTGGTTGGCTGTCTCTCTGATTATTTGCTCCCTGGAGAGACCACCACCAAGTTGTGAGGGCCCTCAAGATGCATATGTGGGAAAAACTGAGGCTCCTCACAACTGGCCAGGACCAGGCTGCCAGGAAGGCCAGTGAGCTACCTTGGAAGAGACTGTCCAGCCCCAGCTGAGCTTTTGAATGACTGTAGTTCTGGCCAACATTTTGACCACAAGGCAAGAGGGTCTCTGAGCCCAAGCCATCTAGTCAGCTGCTCCTGAATTCCTGGCTGGCGCAGAGTTAGGGGGTCTCAGCTCAGCAGGTGTACATTTGCTTAATCTCCCTGCATTTGGATGTAAACTCCACACATCTGGGCACGATCAGCTCGCTTCCAGGAATCCTGTGTTTTATCCTCTAGAAAATCCACTGCCCAGTCTTGCAGGAGGGAAGGGCCATTGGAGTAGGTCTGACTGCTTCTTATATGAATCTTCAGCCACTCCTCCTTACCTTAGCCTTATCCTTTTACCTAGACGTGAAGAAGTAACCACGTGCTGTTAATTGTCGAGTCTCCTGGGGATCAAGTGTTCTCATCCTGTCCACCTTCTTAGGGTTCTGTGCTCTTGGTCCCATTCCTCTCCCTACTCAGCTCAGTTCCATCATCATTCTGTAGCTGATATCATCTGCTTTTTGCTTTATGCATCTTTAAAGATCCCTCTGTCATTATTTTATGGTGGTTTCAAGAGAGGGGAAAGTTAATATGTGCCTCCAATTTGCCACCTTCCCTGAAGTCTTCCAACCCAAAATTATTCTTAACTGACTCAAAAATCTAATACCTCACTCATCGAATCAGAGTGCATTTCAGATGTATTAAACATTTAAATCATAGAAACAGAATCTTTAAAAAATTGTATTAAATGTGTAATCTTAGTGTTGCAGGAAGGGGGACCCCTTCCAGGGCCCAAGAGTGGGCTCTTGTCTAATACTCAGAAATGAATTGTCCGAGGAGACACACATGCTGACAAAGCAAGGGACGTTATTGGGAAGGGGCACCTGGGCAGAGAGCAGGTGGATAAGGGAACCCAGGAGGACTGCTCTCCACATGGCTCTCAGTCTCGGATTTTATGGTGATGGGGTTAGTTTCCGGGTTGTCTCTGGCCAATCATTCTGATTCAGGGTCCTTCCTGGTGGCACACGTGTCGCTCAGCCAAGATGGATTCCAGCTTGATGGCTTCTGGGAGGTTGGTAGGACATATGGACTGGAGTCTCCTCTCTCCTTTGACCTTTCCCAAATTATTCCAGTTGGTGCTAGCTTGTTAGTGTCCCATTCCTTACCGGGACCTCCTGTTGTAAGATAACTCATGCAAGTGGTTACTATCATGAATGGCCAGGGTGGGCAGTTTCTCTCAGTGGTTCCCCTAACATTAGAATGGGGAATACATTGTTAAGCATAACCAAAAACCCCAAAAGCAAAAACATGGAAATGGATAAATCTGATTACATAAAATGCAAATGCTTGTTATTTAAAGTAAATGAAAATTAAACAGAAATTTATTTTGACAGAAACAAAGGAATAAAAACAAACTGAGAGAAACTGTTTGACACAAATAACATAGGGTTAATTTTATTTATTATGCAAAGAAAAATTATAAATCAATGAGGAAATGTTTTACAATCCAGTAGAAAAGCAGACATTAAATTAAGAGAGGTGTAAAATAGAAAATATGCTAATTTCAATGAGCAAGTTTAGGAAATGTTCTTAGTGTGTCACATGTTAAGCAAGCAATAAGTATTATCACATCCTAAATTTTCAATGCATGTTGACAAAATCTATGGGAAGAAGATGGGAGTGATTTTAAGGGTCTCTTTGATATTTACAAGACATAAGATAGATTGTTCAGTTGCCCAAACAAGAGGTTGGTAATGAATTTATCTCCACATCTACTGAAGATAGTAGTGTTTCTCTCAATTGACATTAGTCTTCTTTTCTGAGAGTCAGTACCATTTTAGAATTTTCTCCTTATACATCTTTCCACATTTTTTTAATTTAAACTTCCTTTTTAATATTTATTTATTTATTTATTTATTTGGCTGTGCCAGGTCTTAGTTGCAGCACTCAGGATCTACTGTTATGGCATGTGGACTCTAGTTCCCCGACCAGGGATTGAACCTGGGTCCCCTGCATTGGGAGCACAGAGTCTTAATCACTGGACCACCAGGGAAGTCCCCACATTTCTTGTCCTTTGAAAATGTATGGTATTGCTGTTGGTTCAGGGTATGTGAGTCCTGTTCCAATGATTGTTTCTAAGTGACTGTTTATGGCTGGGAGAAATCAAGTAAATTCACTGCCAATAATGACATTTAGCTTCTTTGTTTCCTTCTATGTTTCCTTTGTTTTTTATCTTGTTGAGTTGGTTAGGACCTCTAGTAAAATATTAAGTAAGAATCATGAGAACTGATCTTGCTTTATCTTCTTATTTAACGAGAATACAGTTGACCTTTGAACTGTGCGGGTCCACTTATGCAATTTTTTTTCAAGAGTAAATACTACAATACTACACTATCCAAGCTTGGTTGAATCCATGGATGTGGAACCACAGATACATAAGAAACTCAGATACAGAGGAGCCACTGACGAGTGGGGCTGACTGTGAGCCCCATGAGTTGATGAAGGGTCAACTGTGTGCTCCCGATTTCTTCATTAAATGTCGTGCTTGTTAGAGTTAACTTATACTGTTATTGCAGGTTGACAAGGTTTTTCATCTCTATATAATGATTTTTGAGGATTTTATCAAAGTCTTTTAACCTCACACATTCTCCTTCTTCTTGCCCAACTATTAATGTGGTAAATTACGTCAACAGATCCTCTGTCCTGTGGGGATAAACCATGTGTGGCTATGACCTATTAGCATAGAATTGGATTTCACTTTCTAATGTTTTATTTAAAATTTTATTTTTACGAGGGAGAACTCTCTCTGGGATGTTTATGTCAGAATCTTACTTTGCTTGTGGAATGAACGTGGAAATAATTTCATCTTTCGCTATGACTTTGAATAAACCGGTAGACAATAGGTATTGCCTGTTTGTTGCTGATTTGGTAGGTGTCACATATAATATCACCTGGGTTTGCTTTCTATTTGGGTGATAGTTTTCAGAATACCTTTTCAGATTTTTGAACAATTCAGGTTTCTTTAATTCATGAAATTGTATTTTCTAAGAAATGTATCATTTTTTTAGGTTTTTGTATTTATCAAGCTCAAGTTGTATATAAATACCTCTACAATGTTAAGTTCTGAATATATATATGTGTCAGTCTCCTTCTGTGGTGCTCATCTTATCTCTTCATCCCTTTCCTTTCCTGATCATATGTGCCAGATGTTTATTGAACAATTTTGTTTTCTCTTGTTTATTTTTCTTTATTCTTTCAAGAATTTTGGGAATAATTTTGTGTTTCTCATAAGTTATTTCTGTTTCCTAAAAAAATTATTGTTTTTCCTATTTTGTTTTCTTATTGATGGCTTTAAAGCTAAAAGTTTCCCTCTGATTACTACTTTGGCCACATCACACAGTTGTTGATACATTGTGATTTTTTTTGTCACTTAGTTCTCAATCATTTTAAATTTTGTACTGTTTACCTATTCATTCAAAGACTTATTTGGATGTATGCTTTTTAAGATGCAATTGTTGTTAATTTGAGTATATATTTTCCCCCTTTTTAAGTATTAACTTACATACATAGTGGCTTAAAAGAACTTTTAAAAAATATATTGGGAATTTCTTTGTGGGCTACTATATAATCAAAATTGGTGAATGTTCAATGCATATTTGAAAATAATATCTATTTTCTTTCTATTAATTACAGAGTGATGTATATATCTGTATAGATATATTCCATATGATGTTTGAAATTTTTGTTATCCAAAACTCTGCATCCCTACTTGTGTTCTACTAAGCCATCTGCTGCTTTCTGAGAGTTGTGATAAAATCTCCCATGTGACTGTGAGAGAAATTGGGGCTCATTCAAGTTCTATCAGTTTTTGCTTTCCTTTTTGGACTTAAAAGCTATGATGAATGTTGAATACTGTTTATGTCTTGAATTCTAGTTCCAAGTGTGCCATCGACAGTGGAACTTAGAATAAGTCAACAGTACAGCCGCTAGATTTTTCCCACCAAGACGATAACAAGATTAGATGACTTCTAGGGCTCTTCCAAATCTGATACTCTGTGACTTCAGTGTGCAACAGTGTTTTCACCTTTGGGGATCAATTACTCAGAATCCTTTATTTCTCTGTTGTTATAAAAATTGCAGGACATATGTAAAACAGATAAGGATCCTAATGCTAGACCTAGTGGTGGAAAATCTCTTCCCCGTGTGAATTGATCTTAAATCCAAGCACAGACAGAGAGGCTGTAGAAATGGTGTCTTCTCACTGGGAGATCAGCTTCAGTTCTCAAGAAGCTACAAAAGAGACACTGCTTGTAATTAGAAGAGGGATTCATCTTTCCCCCCAGAAGCACTGAAATTGGATTTTTCCAATTACCAAAATATTATTAATTTCTTTTATGTCATTACATATTCTTCAATGTATAATTTTAAATAACTGCAGAGTATTACATTGTGCCCTTGTATTATAGTTAAAATTAACCAATTACCTTTTATTATACATTAGCACTCTTGAAAATCTTTGCTACATAAACATAATTAAATTTGTGTTATTGCATGGTTATTTATCCTAGATAACATTGAAAAGGTTCAGAATTTTCTACAATTATTAGCAGTGATCCTGTAGCATTCTATTTTTATGCCGACCAAGGTTCTTAATTTAATTGCATTGACCACAGCAATTTGATAAGCACTGCATTGATACATATCTTCTTATCAGAGAATACTTAGTAGTTTCTAAAGCTGTTTTATTGGACTGATTGAATTGCTTCAAATAGAAAGTTTAAACAATGCCATGACCTTCTTGAGAGTTTATTTGCTGGAGAGATGATAAATTTTAATCTTTATCCTCAAAAGACCAATAAAAATGGACAGCTTTTTGGGGCAATATTTTTGACATATTGTACCCTTTATGTGTATTCACCACTAAAGAATATGAATGTTTGAAAACTTACTTTGGCTTTAATAGCTCATACAATATATTTCTACATTAGAAAATTTTTCAGCAAAATGTGAGGAAAGTACCCACCACTTAGACTGAAAAGAAAATATTGCTTAAAAAAAATAACCGAATAAAGTTGTTTGGAAGACAGACCCAGTCCTCAGAACTGCCTTGTAACAACCAAAAGCACATCAGAAAATAAATAATTCAAAATTTCACTTGCCCTAAGTGTTTCTAATAGAATATGTTTTATTCATTAATGATATGATTATTCCTATTATTTTGATAAATTTTTTGAGAGTAACATAAGTATATGAAACATAAGCAAAATGTGGGTCACCCTTCAAATTACCTAAATGTTGATCAGAATTATTATGGTCAGAGAGATTGTCTTAGGAAATCAACTTTTAATAAGAGAAGTGCCTCTGTGGTCATGAATACATCGTTTAAAATAGAAGCTATAGTTTTCAGAATGACACTTAATCTTAAATTTCAAAACAGGGTTTAGATTATAGGTCAACAAGAAATTCTGAAAAACTAGCATTAATTTTCCAGAGAATTCTGTTTTAATATCCCAAATTTAACATCCTTTAGAAGTTTCACTCATTTGTTGCTAAATAAATTTCTGGAGGTGTCTCCTGTGTAAGAGGGTCACATAAGTTTATCACGATTTATGAACGCATTTCAAAATTCACAGAATCCTGTTAACCAGCTTTATGCTAAGTCAACCACAGTGGCAATAACAGAACTTCCTCAAAGACCTGAATCCCGATTTTAAGACCTTTAAAGTAAAGAACGTTGCCTTGAAATTTTCAGGATGAGTCATGACAGGTGGTGGTTGACCTTTCCTCTTTTTCTTCATCATACTTTTCAATCATTACTCTGAACCTGCAATTTTATTTCTTAAATCCTTTTCTTTATCCAACTTGTTACAAATTGGCTTACTTCCTACAACTTTACTAAAAGTAGTAGCCTAGCTTTCACGTTGTTTTCTCCTATTCATGAAGGACTGCATCTTCCAGCAGCATTTGACACAAGAGAACCTACTCAACTTGACTCACACAAAACCAGCCTATTCTGTTTCTTCTCCGCTTACTGAACTAATTCTCCCCATTCCTAAGTTCTGATGTTTCTTAGATTTCTGACATAGACCCTTCTTCTTCTTCCTCTACACATATGTATATCCATTTTTTTACTAGATCTTAGATACATTCATTGCTGTTATATTTCTCCACCTGAATAACAAACATGTACCTACACAATCTGTATCAAACTGAAATCATGAGTTTTCATATATCCCCTTACCGACATTCTCCAATTTCCCTCCTTAGTAACATCTTCCATTAGTGTGGCACACCTGTTACAATTGATGAGCTAGTACTGATCCATCATTATTAACTAAAGTCCGTAGTTTACAATAGTGTTCACTCTTGGTGTTGTGTACTTTGTGGGCTTTAACAAATGTATGATGACACGTATCCGCATTACAGTGTCATACAGGGTAATTTTGTGCCCTAAAAATGCCACGTGCTCCAACTATTTATCCCTTTTCCCCTCCCTTGGAAATCTTGGCAACCACTGATATTTTTACTGTCACCATAGTTTTGCCTTTTCCAGAATGTCATGTAGCTGGAATCATACAGTTTGTAGCCTTTTCAGATTGGCTTCTTTCATTTAGTAATATGCATTTAAGGTTCCATTTAAGGTATCTTTTTGTGGCTTGATAGCTCATTCCTTTGTATCACTGCATAATATTCCATGTATGAATGCACAGTTTGCTTATCCACTAACCTGCTGAAGGACATCTTGGTTTTCCAAGGTTTTGGCAATTGTGAATGAAGCTGCTATACACATCGTGTGCAGGTTGTGTGTGAATATACGTTTTCAATTCCTCGGAGTAAATACTACGGAGCACAACTGCTGGATTGTACAGTAAGAGTACGTTCAGCTTTGGAAGGAGCTGCCACGCTGTCTTCCAAAGGGGCTGCACCGTCCTGCATCCTGACCCACAGGGAATGGGAGTTCCTCCTGCCCCACATCCTCACCAACATCTGGTCTTGTCTGTGGTTTGGATTGTGGCCATTCTAATAGGTGTGTGGTAGTGTCTCACTGTGGTTTTCATTTGAATTTCCATAATGATATATAATGTAGAGCATCTCTTCAAATGCTCCTATGCAATCTGTGTATCTTCTGTGGTGAAGTATCTGTTCACATCCTTTGCCCATTTTTTAGCTGTATGGTTTATTTTCTTATTACTGAGTTTCAGGAGTTCTTTGACTTTTTTTTTTTTTTTTTTGGCCACGCTGCGCAGCTTGCGGGATCTTAGTTCCCCCAGCAAGGATTGAACCCCGGGCCCTCGGCAGTGAAAGTGCCGAGTCTTAATCACTGGACCACCGGGGAATTCCCATCTTTGACTATTTTAAATACTAGTCTTTTATCAGATATGTCTTTTCATTCTTTTAACAGCATCTTCTGTAGTGCAGAAGTTTTTTATGTTAATGAAATCCAACTTATCAAGTATTTTCTCATGGACCTTGCTTTTTGATATTGTATCTAAGTCATTGCCAAAAGCAAGGTCATGTCTGATTTCTCCTATGGTATCTCCCTGTAGTTTTATACTTTTGCACTTTACATCTAGGGCTATGATCCATTTTTAGTTTATTTTTGTGAAAGGTCTGTGTCTAGATTTTTTTTTTTTTTTACACATGGATTTCCCTTTGCTCCAGAACCATTTTTTGAAAAGACTGTCCTTTTGCTCCTTCATCAAAGATCACTTGA
This sequence comes from Balaenoptera acutorostrata, assembly GCF_949987535.1. Classification (NCBI taxonomy): domain Eukaryota; kingdom Metazoa; phylum Chordata; class Mammalia; order Artiodactyla; family Balaenopteridae; genus Balaenoptera; species Balaenoptera acutorostrata. Next base: position 974,288 of record NC_080069.1, read on the forward strand.
CTATATGGACTATTTCTGGGTTCTCTATTCCGTTCCATTGATCTATTTGTCTATTTTTCACCAATATCACAACGTCTAGATGACTGCACTTTGTAGTAAGTCTTGATGTCTAGTCTGACTTTGTTCTTCTACTTAGATATTGTGTTTGGCTATTCTGGGTTTTCTGCCCTTTAATATGTTTTTTCACAATGACATCAAAATACATCCATTCTTTATCTGCTTCTCTTTCTCACCACCCATCACCCTCACCATCATCATTCTATGAACAGTCTTCCTCTGATTTCAGATTCCTCTGAAATTTCTCTGTCATGAAATCTGCTCTCCTCTGTGGCATCTCTACCACTGTCTTCGCTCAGATCCTTACGTTTTACCATAATAAGGCATCGTTCTCTTCCGCAGTGTTTTTGCTGTGGCATCTCCACCTACCTTTGTGGTTCACCTCCACGTTGCTATCAAAATTGTCATTTTTTAAAATCAAGATAACATTTACTTCAACTAACAACATTTAAGGGAATTCAGATAATCTGAAATATCCCAGAAGTTTTCATAAATACGTACTCTGTGCAAGCATGACCCTAATCAAGATTTAGAGCTTTTTAATGTCTCCAGATAATTCCCTGAAGCCCGCTTCCATTCAATCCTCCCCCTCCCAGCAATCATTGTTAGGATTTATAGAATAAGAGATTAGTTTGGCTCTTCTTGAACTTCATATAAATGGATTCATCCAGTATGTATTCTTCTGTGTCTGGCTTTTTTGCTTGGCATAATATTTTTGAGATTCATTCATGTTGTTTATTTTAAAGAAGATCATTAGTTTTTTTAAAAAAAATATTTATTTATTTGGCTGCACCGGGTCTTAGTTGCAGCATGCGGGATCTTCATTGCTGCATGAGAGACCTTTAGTTGCGGCATGCGGGATCTAGTTCCCCGACCAGGGACCGGAACTGGGCCCCCGGCAGTGGGAGCGTGGAGTCTTACCCACTGGACCAGAGGGAAGTCCCAGATTATTAGTTTTTATTGGTGAGTAGTATTCCACTTTGTGAACGGATTACAGTTCGTTCATCTACTCTGCCAGCAGCTGATATTTGGAGCATGTTATCCCACCAGTGGCTCTATATCCTTACACCTTTTCACGTCATCAGTCCTTTTAGGTTTTGACATCCGGTGGGTGTTAAATGGTATCTTATTGTGGTTGGCAGCATGATAAATGAGAAATGAAATTAGCTCGTTTCATCACCTCTTTCAACACTTCTGGTGACCGCGGAGCTTTCTGCTGGCTTCAGAATACCCTCCTGCTCCTCACCCCACAGCCCGGCCTCCCACACGGCTCCCAGAATAGTCCGTGCCCACGTGTGTCCACCCTTCTGTCTCGTCTGCGTCTGTCCGTTCCCTCACTCCTACTCTTCTTCTGTTCCCGGTACATGGACTGAAGTTCTCCCGAATCGTCATTTCTACACTTTCATGTCTGCTGGTTCCTTCCCACTGACAGCCCTTCCTTCCATCTGTCCAGGAAAAGAATTTTCACTTGACCAGCTCAGGTGCCCGCCTTCCCTGGGAACCGCCTCTAATCCTCTGTGCAAAGCTAGAGATTCCTCCTCTGCGTTTCCAGAATATAGTATGTCTTGTGTCCATGTTTCTAATTTAGCTTTTTTTTTAACTTTTTTTTTTTTTTTGATTTTTTTGGCCACACCATGCAGCTTGCGGGATCTTAGTTCCCTGAGCAGCGATCAAACCCGCACCCTCGGGCAGTGAGAGCATGGAATCCTAACCACTGGACCAGCAGGAAAGTCCCATCTATTTTAGCTTTTACAGTTTATTTTTTCATGTCAATATTTTTACCAGAAGACTGTGATTCCCCAGACCAAATTATGCAAATAATTCAACCCTGCACCCTTAACTCCAGAATAGTAACTATCAGTATTACTTTTCAGTAAGAACTATTTATCACACGAAAGAATGAGTAATATGCTTCCTGTCTTCTTTAATCTTCATTGGGGAAGCATGTCCCTGTGTTTTACCAAGAAGGGAGAACAAAACATTTCTCCTTACATGAATGACTTCTGAGTTTTTGCTCTATTTTCAAGGCAAAAAATAATCCATTGTCCAAAAAATTCTAATTTTTTAATAGACTCTAAATGTTTGTCATAAATTTAGTTCAAAGTAGACACTGGCTCACTTAAAGTAGACTGTATTAATGGAAGCATGATTTTAGATGATTTAATTGAGCCACCTTCAGTAAAAGACTTGGTAAGCATTTATTAAATTGTAGGTTTTATCTCAGGCTTTTTTATCTATTACATATGTTAAGTAAGATATATAAGTGTTGGCTTCAGGGTATGTTCGATACTTAACTAACAAACTTCCTGATATTTCTTGGAAATTTTAACCAAGCTGGTTTTCTTAATAAACTGTCATAGAAATTCCATTTCTTTTAAACCATGATAAGGGTTAGCGACTAAAGGACAAAAAAAAAAAAAAAAAAAAAAAAGCATCTAAGATAAATAAATATACTGGTGGGTGTCAAAATACCTGGTAATCTAATCCTGGTTGATGCCATGGGTTGCCTAAATCTTCTACCACATTTTCCTGATGGGCAAAGGCCCCACCCCACAACAAAAGGGTCAGTGCAGACACTGACTTTTCAAACCTAGTGACCCTGTCCTGGCTGAGGAACCTGAAGCAATCTGAAGGAACCCTTGTGGAGAAGACATTCCTCCCTGAAGGAAAGACACCAGTGAGCCTAACTCCATCACCAAAGGGACATGCCTGCTGCTAACCCGTAATATGAGTGGGCTCCCTGAGAACGTGGTCTCTGGAGCTGTTATGATCGTGAACCGCAGGATAAAATGCACTCTGTGCCCAGGCATTTTCTGGTCTGTAAGAACTTCTCCTCTAGACGCATGGATGAGCCTCTGACTGGAGATTCACAGGAGTATTCTGGCTCTGATCCATAGTTGAGTCCGCCCTGACTGCACAGGAATTAGGAAATGGCATTGAGAAATTCTTGCCAGTTTGGGCCAAGCACCAAAATGGGACTGTCCATGCCGGGTTCAATGTTGAGGCTGCTAATTCAGCAGAAGTGGGTCAGCAGAAGAGGAAGAATGATGGAAATAGTTGTGCCGGTCCTTACCCTACTCTGTCTTTGTCACAGTGTTTGTTTCCTTCTAACATGGTATATAATTTATTCAACATTATGCTTATTGCTATTGTTTGTCTCCTACAACTAGAAACTTGGTTCCATGTCTGTCAGGGTAATTTTCCATTGATAAGTACCAGGTGCTAAGAATGACGCCTGGCAGATAGACAGTATCCAATTTTTAAATAAATGAATACATAGTTTTAAATTTGGTTCATTCTGAAACAACAGGTTTACTCCAGGTGATATGTAATCTTGCTAGAGATTTACTGATCGTTTTTTGCACAGTTTAAAACATTCAAAATTATTTGAGTCTAAAGAGTTTCAAAAGAGGAAAAAAGTTCTGATCACAATTGGAATAGAGCAGTATAACTTTAGAACTGGCTGGAAATGAAAATGTCAAGGAGCCAACTAAATTCCAAGGTGGGATATTCAAATTTACTCATAATTGGGGAAACACATGGAAAATGCTGGGTTAAAAAAAGTTACAGTGTCTTTTAGATGTTAAATGGCTGTTTGCATCCCTGAGTCGAGTAAGCAGAGAGGAGAATGTCCTGAGAACACATCAAAAATAAAACATACCATTAGTGACTATGTGCTCAGAGGGATATTTAATTTAAAAGTAAAATTTGTTAGAGTGACCCCAGAGACAGTGGTGGTGAGAACAGCAAAAGCCTTGAATATTTCTCGAAATGTGTTTGTAACTTGTGACTCAGCTACTCTGGGTCTTTTTGGACCTAATTGTGGATAACAACCACCAAAGTAAATAAATAAATAGAGGGAGATAGATAGGTAGATAGATAGAGTGACAGATAGATGGATAGATGGATAGATAGATAGATGGATAGATAGATGGATATAGAGATAGATGTAGAGATGGATAGATAGATAGATAGATGGATAGATAGATGGATATAGAGATAGATAGATGGATATAGAGATAGATAGATGTAGAGATGGATAGATAGATAGTAGATACATGATAGATAGATAAACACATAACTTGCCATATTTCTTGACTTGATTAAGTTAACCATGCCCCCTTAATCTCTGGCTATTAAACTTTTCTGGCTGGATTGTTAATATTTGATCTCTGAATATGGAAAGGAAGAGTATACATTTTTTGTGATGATAAATCAGGGGTCCCCCAATCCCCGGGCTGCAGACCAGTACGGAGGCCCATTAGGGACCAGGCCACACAGCAGGAGTTGAGCACAGGAGAGCAAGCAAAGCCTCATCCGCCGCTCCCCATCGCTTACATTACAGCTTGAACCATCACCCCCACCCTGGAAAAATTGTCTTCCACCAAACCAATCCCTGGTGCCAAAAAGGTTGGGGGTCGCTGTGATAAATCATCTAGGGTCTGGTCTGCTGCTAAATAGCTGTGGGAATTTGGATAAGTCACTAAACATCAGAAGCAATACCATTAAGTCCTGTTTCCCAGAAATGTATGTGCTTTTGATGGGTTTCACATTTGCCAAATGACAGTTTAACAGAACAGACCGTGACAGCAGTAGAGGACTGATTCATAGCTTACTGGGGGGTTTCGCATAGATGTCGCCGCTTCATCCAAACAACAGACCAAGAGGAGCAACGAAGTTGCTTTTATTAACCCATTTCACTGTTAGGGAGATGGAAGCCAGTAAGCTTTAAAGGTCAGGGTGGCTACACAAGCTCTCAGTGTGCAATGTATTCAGGGAAATCCTGCAAAGGTCAAAGTGCACAAGTTTCCCCAACGCAGGGGCAAGGCCACCTCCCGTGGGTTCCACTCGTGCTCAGGATTTATTCCCTCTTAACGGGCAGGAAGGCAGAGCAACTTTCCTGAAGTGGGTATGACGCCCCTTCGGTACCCGAGAACATCTGACAGGTCGCCGTCGGGACTAGGACCCAGTGGGAGGGGACCCCTGGGCCAGGTGGCGTCTGGTGACACCTGCCGACTTTCCCCTTCACTCTGTTTCCCCGTCTCCTCGTCATTCACTGAAACTTCACTTCATTGCTGCCCCTCCGCTCGTCACGCTCAGAACCGCCTCAAGGCCTCTGCACTTACCTGTCTGTCTCAGAATCCTGTTCCGCAAATCTTCTGACGGCGCCTCCTTCCCAGCACAAATGGGAGCTAACGTTCACTTCCCGTCGGGTCCTCCTTCCCCACGGCTGAGCCCGCATTACCTTGTGCAGCTCCTTCCCGGACCCTCTCTGAGCCCAAGACGATTTTCTTTACGCACTTCTCTGGTCCTTGTCATCCTAGGAAGAGTTGTTTTCAGAAGAAGGCAACTTCTCCTTGGCAGATAGTAACGAGCCCTGCTGTGACGTGGCCCTGTGCCCGGAGATACGGGTCCACGCACTTCTTGATCTTAAGTCTGTTGACCACTAAGACCCCACTGTGCGCCCGGATCCATGCCGGCTTCTGTGCCCTTCCAACTTGCAGGGACAGGCGGTATTTGGAAATTATGACTGAGCTGGTCCAAAGATGTAAATAATAATAATGCATAGAGTGATGGAAGACTAAAAACATTGTCGGTGTTAATAATGCAGCCCCCTCCCCCGCGGAAAGTCAGCAACTTGAGGATGGAGACTTGTTCTCCGCTGCATCTCCATCGACTAGAAAGTGGAGAAAGTGGCCAGTAAATGTGAGTTACTAGTGAAATTAAGAACAAAACCAGGCTCCCTTCTTCTGTCCCCCGCCTAGGCATTAACCCACATCTCTCACCGCCTCTCCCGTCTCAGGCCCCAGTCGCTGCTCTGCTCCCCACGTCTGGCCTGTGTCTTCCTGCCGGGCTCGCCCCCAGGTCACAACAACCTGCGTCTCCTCTCTGATGTCGCGGGGGAAGTTTATGCAGGTTACCAGAACTATCTTGACACCTGAGTCCTGCCTGGGTTTCCATGATACCTGTAAAGTGGTCCTTACATAGCAGATGCCACTTCCTTCTCCTGGACCGGTCCCTGCAAACCTCCTCTCCTCTTTCAAACACCTCTGAAAGAGCTGGTTTCTCTCTAGTTTGTATAAATAGTGAAATGTCACTGAGAAAAATACTCTTGAGGTCATCCTCTGATGACATTATGCATGTGACATATTCACTGAGTGAAAAAGAACATCCTCAGAGGGTCATCTAATCAATAAGGATTGTCAAGACAGAGCTGTAAAAATAGAGGTAGGGTTTCTTTACCCTTTTATTAACAACTAGAACAGAGATCTCTTCACAGTCAGCTTTGACTTAAAAGGATCTTCCCTTGCTGTTACTTGGCTTTGTGTGGAAAACAGCAGCAGTGGAGCATTGGGGCGAGTCGTGAAATCCACGTTCCTTGTGGTGGATTCACACAGGGTTGGAAACCACTGACAGCTTGACGGGGCATGTCATCGAACGGGCTGCTTCCTGGGTAACTCGTGGAAAACAAGTAGGACAGTCCTTGGGAAGGTATTGGCATTCATTATCAAGAATCTTAAAATTTTCTCTATCTTTTGTGACAGTTTCGTTTGTGGGAGTCTACCAAAAGGAAATAAAGCAACAACAATAACAACATATTACACTTAAAAATATTTATTACAGCGTCTATAGCTGCGACTTGGTGGGATTACCTAGTCAAAAGTATGAGCAATGCTCGTACCTTAGATAAAATGCAGACTAATCACTATACAAGGGTAACAAACAATTGAGAGTTACTATGATATTACCTGATAGTTAACCAACAGGGTATTACACAGCGATTAAAAGTATTTCCAAAGATCTTAAAAGAACATGGGACTTATTATATTTGGAAAATTGAAAGAAAATCATATAAAAACAACAGCAACAACAAAGTAATTGTATATACTGTGAGATCCTAAATTTATCAAAACTAATATGAAGAAAAATGCTAACAAAACAACAAAGATAATATTAAGTATAATAGTAATATATCAATAATTGTTTTTTCTTTCTAATTTTCTATAATTTAGCATTTTTTATAATGAGTATTGATGCTTACTAAAAGGGAAATATTAACAACATACTTTAAAGAAAGATGGTGAGTCACCCACTTCAAAGAAGGTGTGTCACAAAAGAAAGAATTCAACCAGCTGTTAAATTCATTGGCATAAAAATCTAGTCTGATTTAACCCATCCCTAATTTCTGAATGAATTATGGAGAAAAAAAAAAACAGGAACCAGAAACACAAGCACATTTCCACTAGCGTGTCTAAAAATACTCTCCTAAATATTGCGGATATGTGACACCATGAAAATGTTTTTTAGACAACCCATCATATTCTTATGATTTTGGGGAAAAGTATAAAGAAGGAACAGAAGGAGGATGGTTTGTAAGAGCAGAGAAACAGATCAAGGAATTAACAGGAGGAAGAAGGAAGGAGGAAGGAAAGGAAGACGATGCTTCAGGCTCAATCCTGATACATCGTACGGGGGCTGTGCAGGTACATGCATCACCTTTTCTCAGGGTAGTTTATCATTCCTGGCACATGTGCCTCACTCAGAATTTCAGATATGAGTCAACAGACTGTATCATGAAGAACAATGGTTTATTGCTTCCTAATGTCTTGAGCTTGGAAACACTTCTCCAATGATCTCGATTTTGTTTTTATCCTCCATTTCTAAGTGTTACTATCATATATTTTTAAAACAGAGAACACTTTTGACCACGAGATAGCTATATCCTATAGTAATATTAATAAAATGTGTTGACAGGGAACTTGGACTTGCTTTTTGGAGGGTGTAGTTTTCTTTAAGAAATCCATGCAGTTAATATCAGTTTTATTTTACAAGAAACGAATCATGACAAACACAGTTTTTTCAAGTATCTACTGCCTTAAAATTTAATGTCATTCTAAAGCCTAAGAGTCATGGTCACCTGCACAGAAAATGTATATCCTGGTAGCTATGACATTGTGGAAAAATCCCTGGGATTTGAGTGGGAAAATCTGAGTTCCAGTTCCAAGCCCATAACTAAAACTAACTGTGGGCCTTTGACACATAACTTGGCTTCTGTGAAAGTGAGCTTATCAAATATTGTTGAAATTTGATGATTAAATGCAAGGTCAAAATGACTGGTTGATATAAAGTGAATAGTAACATTAAAAAATATAACACAGAAGATCATTTTAAAAATCTATGAAAGACATGACACCATAAAACTCCTAGGAGAGCATAGGTAAAATATTCTCTGACATATGTCATACCAATGTTTTCTTAGGTCAGTCTCCCAAGGCAACAGAAATAAAAACAAAAATAAACAAATGGGACCTAATTGAACTTAAAAGCTTTTCCACAGCAAAGGAAACCATAAACTAAATAGAAAGACAACCTACAGACTGGGAGAAAATGTTTGCAAATGATGTGAGTGACAAGGGGTTAATTTCCAAAATACACAAACAATTCATACAACTCAGTAGCAAAAAACCAAACAACCCAATCGAAAAATGGGCAGAAGACCTAAAGAGATGTTTCTCCAGAGAAGACATACAGATGGCCAACAGGCACATGAAAAGATGCTCAACATCACTAATTATTAGAGAAATGCAAATCGAAACCACAATGACGTATCACCTCACACTGCTCAGAATGGCCATCATTAAACACTCTACAAGTAACGAATGCTGAGAGGGTGTGGAGAAAAGGGAGCCCTCCTACAGTGTTGGTGGGAATGTATATTGGTACAACCATTATGGAGAACATTTTGGAGGTTCCTTAAAAACTAAAAATAGAGCTACCATATGACCCAGCAATCCCACTCCTGGGAATATATCTGGAGAAAACCAGAATTCGAAAAGATACATGCACCCCAATGTTCATTGCAGCAGTATTTATGATAGTAGAGACATGGAAGCAACCTAAATGTCCATTGACAGAGAAATGGAAAAAGAAGATGTGGTACATATATACAGTGGAATGTTACTCAGCCATAAAGAAGAATGAAATGATTCCATTTGCAGCAACATGGATGGACCTAGAGATTATCATACTAAGTAAAGTAAGTCAGATGGAGAAAGACAAATACCATATGATATCACTTATTTGTAAAATCTAAAATATGACAAAAATGTACCTATCTATGAAACAGAAACAGACTCACAGACAGAGAACAGACTGTTGGTGGCCACGGGGGAGACCTCTGGGGGAGGGATGGAGTGGGAGGTTGGGGTTAGCAGATGTAAGCTATCATATATGGAATGGGATAAAGAGCAAGGGCCTACTGTATGGCACAGGGAACTATACTCAGTATGCTATGATAAACCATAATGGGAAAGAATATTAAAAAAAGAATCTTTTTATATATGTATAATGGAATCACTTTGCTGTACTGCAGAAATTAACACATTATAAATCAACTATATGTCAATAAAAATTTTTTTAAATAAAAATTTTAGGGCTTCCCTGGTGGCGCAGTGGTTGAGAATCCGCCTGCCAATGCAGGGGACACGGGTTCGAGCCCTGGTCTGGGAAGATCCCACATGCCGCGGAGCGAGTGGGCCCGTGAGCCACAACTACTGAGCCTGCGCGTCTGGAGCCTGTGCTCCGCAACAAGAGAGGCCGCGATAATGAGAGGCCCGCGCACTGCGATGAAGAGTGGCCCCCGCTTGCCGCAACTAGAGAAAGCCCTCGCACAGAAACAAAGACCCAACACAGCCATAAATAAATAAATAAATAAAATAAAAACCTTTAAAAAAAATAAATAAAATAAATAATTTTAAAAATTTTCAAAAAATCTATGTAATACAAATTTACGTCTAGAACCACAACCAAGATATGATTATATCCAGCATGAATTCTAAAAGGCAAATCTTCATATAATGAGAAGAAACCATAAAAGAGCCTGTGATGGCTTAAGATGAGGACTGTCTATTCCTAATGTTGGTTCAACAGTATTTATTTTCAAAATTCATATGACTTTGCTAGGACAAGTTTGTGTAAATGCTGCAAAATTTAAAAATATACTTTAATATAAACTATTATTATATATTGTTTTAAAATTTTAACCCAGAGTCATTGCAATCTTGGAACACATGTCATCATGTAGCTGATAGTTGAGAACTCAATAAGTATGTTGCTTTGTTTACCAACTGTTTTGATCCCTAATTACTTGAATGCTTATTATATTCGATAAAAATATTACCCAAGATAATTATTAGAATCATTGATATCAGAGATAGAAGGATCTTAAGAGTTAACCCTTTTTTCATTTTGCAGTGGAGTAGTGGGAAACCCCAGGGGTTAATTGATCCACCCGCAGTTGGACAACTAATAAAATGTCAGAGCCAGAACTATATCCATGTGTTTCAAGTGCAGTCTGGGCTCTTTTCATTAGTCCCACCAAAGTTTAACTAATGTAGCCTCTTCTCTAGATGTTGTTGGTAATTTCCTTGGAAAAACATGAATATATTTATGATTTTAAAAAGGTTTTCATCTGTTGGATTAACTTTGATCAGAATCTTTCATTGGAAACCTTTGAGGTCTAAGTAAATCAGCCTAAGTTGCAGTGTTAACACCACAGCAGCAGATTTGATCTTTATTGTTCCTCTGGAAACCCTTATCCTCTTCACACAGAAAGGCAGAAAGGACTAAGACCATAACTGCTAGAGGTAACATGGAGTTCTTCTCTACTTTTCATTTCTGCATCTGACCATTGATCAGAATAATAGGTTATATTCCTGCTTAGTGTAACTCTGGTCTTACACTCACGTGGACCACCTAGTTTATTTCCATTCCCACCATCCAATATTTCCACTTCCAATTTTGGTCATAATGGTAAATAATGTACCTGAGTTCATCCTCAAATATTATCAACATCTTGAATCACTTAAAATAGCATTATCATCATATAGGGAGAATAAGAACATTTTATTTTAATGCAGGATATATTATGGATTTCTACTAAAGCATCTAAAATATAATATTCAGGGAAAGATAAAATATTCACTAGTTAACAAAAGAAACATTTATAAATGGCAGCCTCATCAATATTCTTCTCAGGATAAGCAGAAAAAAAATACTATTTCAAAAAATTCTATGCCTAAAAAATATAAAAAGAAATGTTCTAGAACTCATGGTCTCAGTCAAAATACTTACTAATTCTTAAGAGAAATTCCTTTTTTTGTATTACAATTTAAAAATAAATTTAATTCGCTAACTTTTTGCTGCAAAAAAGGTACTTTTATATGGACAGGATCACATGTTTAGAATATTCTAAACTTAGCTTTGAAAATAGTATTAGATGTGTATGAATGAACTACTATATCATTAAAAAAATATTTTTTTAAATCGAACACTCAAATCATTGCCCTTTCTCCTGATGTAGTTAGTAAAAGAGTGCCCCCCTGTGATTTTTGAAACCTTATAAAAACAGCTTTGTGTCCACCAATAGGGATGGGATAGGGAGGGTGGGAGGGAGATGCAAGAGGGAGGAGATATGGGGATATATGTATATGTATAGCTGATTTACTTTGTTATACAGCAGAAACTAACACACCATTGTAAAGCAATTATACTACAATAAAGATGTTTAAAAAAAAACAGCAAAGTCTACTAATATTGGGGACATTTTTTAATTAAAAACTTTCATCCTTAAGATACAAACATAAAATTTGTTGCACATGAAACTAATTTTTAATTTAAATTTGTTTTAGTGGAAATAGCAAAATAGAATGCTTCATGGTGATGGGTCAGAATGTAGTTTTAAGACAACCACCAAGCCGATGGGATGCAAGTCCTTCTGCCGTTTTCCATGTTTGTGCCCTTGTAGGAAGCTCGCTGCAGACAGGACACTGTTTCTAGAGAATACAGTTGCAGAGCTCAGACTGATTGGAATTTTCCTGACTTGAGCATAATTTTACATGTTCTGGGCTTGTTCCTCATCAGGAACCTGAGACAGGCTAGAAAGGCCAAGTGTTCCCTGTGGTCCTCAGTGGGACCCCAGTGATGTCACCAGGAGCTGTTTGTGAGGATTAAAAGAACAGTAGACTCTCCAGGACAGGACGAAGGGGCACAACCTCAGGGGCTTCTGATGATGATGATCAGAGACTTGGAGACATCCCAACGCAGCAAGTGCTGTGCCCCTGAGAAATTCAGACACTGAGTCAATGAAGACGGGAGATTTGGTGCACAGTTACTAGACTAAGCCAACCACTGTTTATAGTCAGTAATTTATGAGCAGTGTAGCTAATCCAAGTCACAGAGTAACATCCTTCCCTTTAAGAAGGACAAAGAGCATTTACATATAATAAAAGTTTGATCTGAAATAATTTTGAATCTGTGCACTGACATCTATTTTGAACAATGAAAAAACGTTATCTATCAGTTTACTGTTAAAAAATAATATGGAAGCAAAAACTTAAACATAGAACTACCATATGATCCAGCAATTCCACTCCTGGGAATATATCTGAAGAAAATGAAAACATTAATTATAAAAGATACATGCACCCCAATGTTCATAGCAGCACTGTTTACAATAGCCAAGATATGGAAGCAACCTAAATGTCCATCGACAGATGAATGGATATAGAAGATGTGGTACATATATACAGTGGAATGTTACTCAGCCATAAAAAGGAATGAAATAATGCCATTTGCAACAACATGGATGGACCTAGAGGGTATTATGCTAAGTGAAATATGTCAGAAAGAGAAAGACAAATACTGCATGATATCACTTATATGTGAAATCTAAAAAAATAAGACAAACAAATGTATATAATAAAACAGAAAAAGATTCATAGATACAGAGAACAAACTAGTGGTTACCAGTGGGGAGAGGGAAGAAGGGAGGGGCAAGACAGGGGTATGGGATTAAAAGGTACAAGTTACTATATATAAAATATATAAGCAATAAGGATATATTGTACAGCACAGGGAAATATAGCCATTATTTTGTAATAACTTTAGAGTACAATCCATAAAAATATTAAATCACTATGTTGTATACCTGAAACTAATATAATATTGTAACTCAACTATACTTCAATAAAAATAAATAGATAAATAAAATAATATAGCAGGACAGAAATATGGCTTGGGTAAATAAAATGGTGATTGATAAAACAGGGAAGCAGCAAAGAACATCAGCCTTTCCAGTAAAAGTCAATTTGTTAGAGGTCGACCAACTTCGGTAGACTAATTGTGATAAAAACTGGAAATAAGAACTATATCAGTAGTAGGTATTCCTCAAGCTATCCAGATTTAACCATTATCAAAGCATAAAGCACTTGTAAATGAATACACAAAAGAAGAAATGTTTCCCATAAACTTTTCTCTAGACCAGTTTCTCAACCAGGGTGGGGCAATTTTACCCAAAGCGGACATTTGGCAGGGTCTGGAGACATTTTTGGTTGTCACAAATGGGGTGGGGTACCACTGGCATTTACTGGGTAAACGTCGTAGAATGCACAGGCCAGCCCCCAATAACAGGGAATTACCTGGTGGAAATGGTGCTGAGTTGGGGAACTTGCTCTAGACCTAGAAGCTTACGTTTACATGACCTGTGAGGCTTTCTCAGCTGGATTTTATATGCCACTTCTCATAACTCTTAATTTGAAAACACACTGAACATTTGTGATAGGAGGAACCTTGCTTTACTGATATCACCATTCTTCTTTTAATTAAAAAATTTCTATACATTTTTCAAATCTTCTAGGGCAGTGATTAAAAAAAAAATTGTATGTGTAAAGAAAAATTATGAATGAATATGCAGAATCCTGGGCTCTGTTACTCACTTCCTGCCCATACCAATCTTCCAGCCCCAGGTTCAGAAGTCAATACTTAATAAGACACCCAGGTGATTATCACATACTCCGAATTTCTCTAAAGATGCCTATCAGTCAGGAAAACAGTATTCCTTTATCTTCTTTAATGAGTTATTTATTTTTTAAATTTTTTACTTTTTTAATTGAAGCATTATTCCTTTATCTTTATGCAACTTTATTTTAAAAATTCAAATGCTAAATATGGGTTTTACTTAATTTCTTCTTTCTCTCCCTGGCAGAGCCAAGTCTATGAACCAGCTTTATTTTGAATAAAGGAGAGTATGTAAAAGGACAGGGAGATAAAAATTGATTTCAAAAAATGTGTATCTCATTACATGTGAGCAAATAGAATAATTCACCTGTATTGTGTGTTTTTGGTGGTCAAAGTTTATGAGGGTTTGGAGAAAAGTACCAAAGAACCCTGGAAATCATAGACCATGTGGTAACTGTGGGTACCTTCTAACTGGTAGAGAGAATTGTAAGATACTTATTAATTAGCTATTAATTTTCATATTCTTAGTTTTCTAAGCATAAAATAAAATAAAACAAACCCACTTAATCCCCCTACTCAGTGAAAAGTAAAATTATAGAATGTACTTGCAAATCTCTAAGGAGTAAATCTTATCCTTGTGTCTCTCAGGGCCGACTGCAGAAAGGACAATTAACACACACCTAACCGTGATGTATCAATTTCATTCATTCAAACTCTGAGCATACAACTTGGGTTTCACAAATATTCAAGGATATGAAGATATTTTTAAAAACAAAACAAAACACTCAGAGAGTCAAGTGGGGGAAAGTCACTAACTACCTGATGAGAATTGACACAGAGTTCTCTCAACTGAATCAAGCTTTAAGATAAACAAGGAAGAAGCCATTTAGAGATTTGGCTGAATCAGTGTAATAAATCTTGAAACAATGGTATTAAAAGGAATTTAGCCTTCACAGCCTACTCTATAATTTGACTCTGTGTAACAGATGTATTAAACTAAACCAAAAGGTAAATCCTTAGAATTCTAATTAACTTACAGGAAAACTACTAGTAAGCCAATCCATTTGCTAACAGAACTACCAAAAGAAGTCTTATATATTATGCTTAAAGAGCATGGTCGTCACTAAATAAAGCCAAAATCTTTGCAGGCAGGAATTTGGATTATATAACCTTAGCATTCTAGGATATGCGGTCATCAAATCATTATTCAGCTATAATACCTTGGGTTAAACATAAGTTTTTCTGGCTGTAAATGAAACTTCTCCTTATACAAAATTAAAATTGGTAACATGATCTTAAATGCTATGGCTTCTCAATATGCATCTCCTGAATTACGCTGCACTCACTCATCCTCTGTGAGCCGAGCTATAAACCCACTACAAGGAAAGGGGAGAAAGTTAGTTGACAGGAGTAAATCTAAAGAACAAAAGCAATAGCAATTGTCCTTCCTAGTTAACATATCATAAAATTAACACTGTTGAAGAATTTTAATTTGTTTACCATTTGAAGAATTTTACATGAATATGCTTCAGAAAAAGAGTGTGATGATTAGTTGTATGTCTCAACTTGCCTGGGCTATGGTGCCCATATGTGTTAACACATATTGTTTTGGATGTTTCTGTGAAGATGTTTTTGGGAGATGAACATTTAAATTAGTAGATATTTAAAGTTTTATGTTTTTAATTAGAGATACAATTCCTTTAATAGATGCAAGCTATTCATATTTTCTATTTCCCCTTGTTTCCAAAAGGTCTACTTTTCTAGGATTTTGATTATTTCATCTAAACCGTGAAACTTGTTGGCATAAATTTGCTCATATTATCCTCTTAATATCTTTTTATCTGTGAGATCCGTAGTGATGTCAACTTTCTTGTTAGTTACACCAGTATAACTTATACTTCATCTGTTATATCCTTTTTCCTTGATCACTGTCACGTTGGTCAATCTTTTCAAAGAACTAACATTTATCTTTGTGTTATAAATGTATTTATATATATACGTACACACACACCTACATATATATACATACATACATATTCCATGAAAGTTCACCATCGTTTTTGTAATTTCCATCTTTCCTTCTCTCTGTGTCTTTCACTTGATTTTTTTTTTTAAACTTCTTGAGGAAATGTTTTCAAAATAGATTTGCTATCTTATTGTTTTAATATATACAATGGATTTAAAGCTACAGACTTCTTTCTAGTTATATTTTAGCTATATTAGAAAGCTAATATATAACATATATGTTATATACTATTACATATATAGCATATATAATAATTTAGTTCAAATATTTCCTTATTTCCTCTGGGATTTTTGACTTTTGTTATTAAGAATTGATTTTTAGATTTCCAAACATGAGAATTATTTTAGTATTTTTATTTCTAATATCTAGCATAAAGTCATTGCTGTTAGAAAATATGCACTACATGATTTTATATCTGAAATTTGTTTCACATGCTTAGCATACTAACATATGGTCATTTAGAAAAATGTCATGTGTATTAGAAAAATAAGTTTTTCTCTGCAGTTCTTTTGTACCCATATGTTATTTAGGAAAAGTTTAATTAAATTGTTTATATCTTCATATCCTTACTAAACTAGTTTATTTGTATTATCTGTTATTGAGAACTGCTTGTTAAAATTTTGCAATATGATTTTCAGATTTTCTATTACTTATTTTAGTTTTGTCACATTTTACTTTTTTATATTTTAGGGTATATAAAAGTAAAATTGTTACATTGTCTTGGCAGATTCAAACCTTTAACATTGTAAAGATCCTTTTTATCTGTAGGAATGTTTCTTACATTAACATCTACTTTTTCTAATTACACTAGTAAATCAGCTTTGTTTGACTTAGTGTTTCCATAGATTATTATCATGTTTTTCTTGTTTCTTTTCATGTTTTTCCTTTTAATTTTTCTGTTTCCCTATATTTTTAATTGTGTCACCCATTTTTCTAATCCAGTCAGACAGCCTTTGTCATGTAACTGTAGCATTCACTTCATATATTTAATGTAATTTCTGATATATTTATGCTTAAATATTCTATTTCTATTATTTTCTCTTTCCTTTCTTGATTTCTTTTAGATTAAGTGAATATTTTTATCCTTCCATCTTTACACCTAATAAGCTTAGTAATTAAACATTTTTCCTTTCTGTTTTTTAAAGCCTAGTGTGTGATTACAGTATGCATCTTTGAGTTATCAAAGACTAACATCCATTAAGACTTGACCTCTTTCTAGAGATTGGTTCAAGATGGCAGAGTAGAAGGACATGCACTCACCCCCTCTTGTGAGAACACTGGAATCACAACTAACTGCTGAACAGTCATCGACAGGAAGACACTGGAACTCACCAAAAAAGATACCCCACATCCAAAGACAAAGGAGAAGCCACAATGAGACGGTAGGAGGGGTGCAATCACAATAAAATCAAATCCCATAACTGCTGGGTGGGTGACTCACAAACTGGAGAACACTTATACCACAGAAGTCCACCCACTGGAGTGAAGGTTCTGAGCCTCACGTCAGGCTTCCTAATCTGGGGGTCCAGCAACGGTAGGAGGAATTCCTAGAGATCAGACTTTGAAGACTAGTGGGATTTGATTGCAGGACATTGACAGGACTTGGGGAAAGAGACTTCACCCTTGGAGGGTACACAAAAAGTAGTGTGCGCATTGGGACCCAGGGAAAGGAGCAGTGACCCCAGGGGAGACTGAACCAGACCTACCTGCTAGTGTCGGAGGGTCTTCTGCAGAGGCAGGGGTGGCTGTGTCTCACCATGAGGACAAGGACACTGGCAGCAGAAGTTCTGGGAAGTATTCCTTGGCGTGAACCCTCCCAGAGTCCACCATTAGCCCCACCAAAGAGCCAGGCAGTCTCCAGTGCTGGGTTGCCCCAGACCAAACAACCAACAGGGAGGGAACCCAGCCCCACCCATCAGCAGGCAAGCAGATTAAAGTTTTACTGAGCTCTGCCCACCAGAGCAACAGCCAGCTCTACCCACCACCAGTCCCTCCCATCAGGAAGCTTGCACAAACCTCTTAGATAGCCACATCCACCAGAGGGCAGACAGCAGAAGCAAGAAGAACTACAATTCTGCAGCCTGTGGAAGAAAAACCACATTCACAGAAAGACAGACAAAATGAAAAGGCAGAGGACTATGTACCAGGTGAAGGAACAAGATAAAACCCCAGAAAAACAACTAAATGAAGTGGAGATAGGCAACCTTCCAGAAAAAGAATTCAGAATAATGATAGGGAAGATGATCCAGAACCTTGGAAAAAGAATGGAGGCAAAGATCGAGAAGATGCAAGAAATGTTTAATAAAGACCTAGAAGAATTAAAGAACAAACAAACAGAGATGAACAATACAATAACTGAAATGAAAAATACACTAGAAGGAATCAGTAGCAGAATAACTGAGGCAGAAGAACAGACAAGTGACCTGGAAGACAGAATGGTGGAAATCACTGCCATGGAACAAAATAAAGAAAAACGAATGAAAAGAAATGAAGACAGCCTAAGAGACCTCTGGGACAACATTGAATGCACCAACATTCGCATTATAGGGGTTCCAGAAGGAGAAGAGAGAGAGAAAGGACCCAAGAAAATATTTGAAGAGATTATAGTCAAAAACTTCCCTAACATGGGAAAGGAAATAGCCACCCAAGTCCAGGAAGCGCAGAGAGTCCCAGGTAGGATAAACCCAAGGAGAAACATGCTGAGACACATAGTAATCAAACTGACAAAAATTAAAGACAAAGAACAATTATTAAAAGCAACAAGGGAAAAATGACAAATAACCTACAAGGGAACTCCCATAAGGTTAACAGCTGATTTCTCAGCAGAAACTCTACAAGCCAGAGGGAGTGGCATGATATACTTAAAGTGATGAAAGGGAAGAACGTACAACCAAGATTACTCTACCCGGAAAGGATTGCATTCAGATTCAACAGAGAAATCAAAAGCTTTACAGACAAGCAAAAGCTAAGAGAATTCAGCACCACCAAACCAGCTCTACAACAAATGCTAAAGGAATTTCTCTAAGTGGG
This sequence comes from Balaenoptera acutorostrata, assembly GCF_949987535.1. Taxonomy (NCBI): domain Eukaryota; kingdom Metazoa; phylum Chordata; class Mammalia; order Artiodactyla; family Balaenopteridae; genus Balaenoptera; species Balaenoptera acutorostrata. The sequence continues at coordinate 993,198 of NC_080069.1, forward strand.
AAACACAAGGGAAGAAAAGGACCTACAAAAACAAACCCAAAGGGCTTCCCCGGTGGCGCAGTGGTTGAGAATCTGCCTGCCAATGCAGGGGACACCGGTTCGAGCCCTGGTCTGGGAAGATCCTACATGCCGTGGAGCAACTGGGCCCGTGAGCCACAACTACTGAACCTGCGCATCTGGAGCTTGTGCTCTGCAACAAGAGAGGCCGCGACAGTGAGAGGCCTGTGCACCGTGATGAAGAGTGGCCCCTGCTTGCCGCAACTGGAGAAAGCCCTCGCACAGAAACAAAGACCCAACACAGCCAAAAATAAATAAATTTATTAAAAAAAAAAAACCCAAAACAAGAAAATTGTAATAGGAACATACCCATCAATAATTACCTTAAATGTCAATGGATTAAATGCTTCAACCAAAAGACACAGTCTTGCTGAATGGATACAAAAACAAGACCCATATATATGCTGTCTACAAGAGACCCACTTCAGACCTAGGGACACATACAGACTGAAAGTGAGGGAATGGAAAAAGATATTCCATGCAAATGGAAATCAAAAGAAAGCTGGAGTAGCAATACTCATATCAGATAAAATGGACTTTAAAATAATGTTACAAGAGACAAGGAAGGACACTACATAATGATCCAGGGATCAATCCAAGAGGAAGATATCACAATTATAAATATATATGCACCCAACATAGGAGCACCTCATATATAAGGCAACTGCTAACAGCTATAAAAGAGGAAATCAACAGTAACACAATAATAGTGGGATACTTTAACACCTCACTTGCACCAATGGACAGATTATCCAGACAGAAAATTAATAAGGAAACAGAAGCTTTAAATGACACAATAGACCAGATAGATTTAATTGATATTTGTAGGACATTCCATCCAAAAACAGATTACACTTTCTTCTCAAGTGCACACAGAACGTTCTCCAGGATAGATCACATCTTGGGTCACAAATCAAGCCTCGGTAAACTTAAGAAAATTGAAATCATGTCAAGCATCTTTTCTGACCACAATGCTATGATGTTAGAAATACATAACAGGGGAAAAAACCCGTAAAAACACAAACACATGGAGGCTATACAATACGTTACTAAATAACAAAGAGATCACTGAAGAAATCAAAGAGGAAATTAAAAAAAAAAACTAGAAACAAATGATAAAGAAAACACAATGATCCCAAACCTATGGGATGCAGCAAAAGCAGTTCTAAGAGGGAAGTTTATAGCAATACAATCCTACCTCAAGAAACAAGAAAAATCTCAAATAAACAATCTAACCTTACACCTAAAGGAACTAGAGAAAGAAGACCCAACAAAACCCAAAGTTAGTAGAAGGAAAGAAATCATAAAGATCAGAGCAGAAACAAATGAAATAGAAACAAAGAAAACAGTAGCAAAGATCAATAAAACTAAAAGCTGGTTCTTTGAGAAGATAAACAAAATTGATAAACCTTTTGCCAGAAGTATCAAGAAAAAGAGGGAGAGGACTCAAATCAATAAAAGCAGAAATGAAAAAGGAGAAGTTACAATGGACACCGCAGAAATACAAAGCATCCTAAGAGACTACTACAAACAACTCTGAGCCAATAAAATGGACAATCTGGAAGAAATGGACAAATTCTTAGAAAGCTGTAACCTTCCAAGACTGAACCAGGAAGAAACAGAAAATAAAGACAGAACAATCACAAGTAATGAAATTGAAACTGTAATTAAAAATCTTCCAACAAACCAAAGTCCAGGACCAGATGGCTTCACAGGTGAATTCTATCCAACATTTAGAGAAGAGCTAACACCCATCCTTCTCAAACTCTTCCAAAAAATTGCAGAGGAATGAACACTCCCAAACTCATTCTACGAGGCCACCATCACCCTGATACCAAAAGCAGACAAAGATACTACAAAAAAAGAAAATTACAGACCAATATCACTCATGAATATAGATGCAAATATCCTCAACAAAATACTAGCAAACAGAATCCAGCAACACATTAAAAGGATCATACTCCATGATCAAGTGGGATTTATCCCAGGGATGCAAGGATTCTTCAGTATACGCAAATCAATCAATGTGATACACCATATTAACAAATTGAAGAATAAAAACCATATGATCATCTCAATAGATGCAGAAAAAGCTTTTGACAAAATTCAACACCCATTTATGATAAAAACTCTCCAGAGAGTGGGCATAAAGGGGACATACCTCAACATAACAAAGGCCGTGTATGACAAACCCACAGCAAACATCATTCTCAATGGTGAAAAACTGAAAGCATTTCCTCTAAGATCAGGAACAACACAAGGATGTTCACTCTCGCCACTATTATTCAACATAGTTTTGAATATCTATTTCTTTCTTTTTCTTCTCTGAATACATTTTCTTCTTGAATACATAAGAATGATCAAAACTGAGTAACAGTAACGATAATAATAAACTGAAAATAGACAAAGGACTTGAGCAAACAGGTCACCAAGGAAGACAAACACATGACAAGCGAACCAATGAAAAGAATTCAACGTCCTTGGTCACCAGGGAAACACAGGTGAGACACCTCCCTATACATCATGTAGAATGCCTGAAAAAGTTTCAAATCGGGCGCCGCCAGGTGCTGGTGAGAACGCAGTGTAACTTGTAGGAGTGAAACACTGGAGAAGCTTCAGCGGAGCTACTCAAGCCATCACTGGTGCAAAGTGATTGACAGATAAGCAGTCGCAGAGTGAGTTCTGTATCACGACTGCAGTATTAGGACATGTATTTACATACATCCTGAAGTGTGGGTATGCAGGAACAGTGTGATGATCTAAAACTTTGGGTGTATAAATACCCAAGGAAATGTCTATGTCGGTTGGTATCAAATTCATTTTCACAGATATTAACACTGTATTTAAACTGAATATTTCTTAGATTTAAATCTGTGCTTCTCTTGGCTGTGGGCATCAACGAACATAGAACATTTCAAGATGTAAATCGTTAAGCAAAGTTTTTGCTTAAGAAGTGGGTCAGCATAAGTATCATTTGGATTAAAAAATATCAGTTCAGGCTAAAATAGATTTAGTACTTTTCATGTGTGGTACACCTGGATTCTCTAGGACTTCCCAAATCAACACCTTACAATAATTGTGAAGCAACCTGTGTGGTCTCCTGAGACATAAATAATACAGAACTGGCACCACTGGGTGATGAGGAAAATTGTGTGGTCGATCTTGTGCCACGGGAACTTCAGGTTTCAGGTGTTCTGATGTTTAAGTGCTAGAGAAGAAAAGATTTGTGTTTGTTTTTAAACTTGGACCTCCTTCTGCGGCCCAGGACACATTGTATTTCTGAACTCAATTTTGGGTGAAAGACTCACACCAGTGTGTTGGATTTCATGTTTCAAGGACATGACATTTCAGAAGCCTCTTTACAGAGGCTCCAGGAGTTCTGTGAAATGCAGTGTTTCCTTTCTGGGTCACTGGTGGAAACTGGGCTCTTTAGTGGAGTCACAGGTAAGGCCGACCTGTGGAAAATCCTTCAGTCAAACAGGCCTTTATTGAGTGGAAGGAAGGCTAGGACTGGCGTGGGCACCACCCCCAGGATGGGCGTTGCTAACACTGGGGGCCAACATCTCACCACGGGCAGAAAAGCTGTCCTGCACATCATCTACCCAGCTTTTCTAGAGGGCAGAAATGTGTTCTTTAAAATGAACATGGTGTCTAATTTTCTGATGAAATTGATTTTTAAATGATTCCCTACCCAGAGTGAAAGTATGAACTTAATAGAAACAATAATAAATTTGGGAGAAATTTGGGAGAAATAATAATAAATTTGGGTGCTTAATAGATGCACCTATTAAGCACGACAGGAGAAGAACACAGAAACATTTATTTTTATTTTTTTTTCAGTTGATGATGAACAATTTTATTAGAAAATGAACAATTTTTTCCAGCTTTTTTGAGACATAATTGACATATAACATTGCATAAGTTTAAGGTATAGAACATAATGATATGATATATGTATACATTGCAAAATGATCTCCACAGTAAGCTTAGTAAACATCCATCACCTCACATGGTTACAGATTTTTCTCTTGGTTTTTAAAAAAAATCTTTTTATTGAAGTATAGTTGATTTACAGTGCTGTGTTAATTTCTGCTCTACAGCACAGTAATTCAGTTATATATATATATATATATATATATATATATATACATTCTTTTTAAAAATATTCTTGTCCATTATAGTTTATCATAGGATATTGAATATAGTTCCCTGTGCTCTACAGTAGGACCTTGCTGTTTATCCATTCTATATATAGTTTGCATCTGCTAATCCCAAACTCCCAATCCATCCCTCCCCCACCTCGCCTCCCCCTTGGCAACCAGAAGTTTATTCTCTGTCTGTGGGTTTGTTTCTATTTCACAGATAAGTTCATTCGTGTCATATTTTAGATTCCATGTACAAGCAATATCATATGGTGTTTGTCTTTCTCTTTCTGACTTACTTCACTTTGTATGATCATCTCTAGGTCCATCCATGTTGCTGCAAATGACATTATTTCATTCTTTTTATGGCTGAGTAATATTTCATTGTATATATATACCATATCTTCTTTATCCATTCATCTATCAATGGACATTTAGGTTGCTTCCATGTCTTGGCTATTGTGAATAGTGCTGCTATGAACATAGCATGCATCTTTTTGGATTAGAGTTTTGTCTGGATATATGCTCAGGAGTGGGATTGCTGGGTCATATGGTAGTTCTATTTTAGTTTGCTGAGGAACCTCCATACTGTTTTCCATAGTGACTGCACCAATTTACCTTCCCACCTATAGTGTAGGAGGGTTCCCTTAAAGAAACACTTATAATGTTGAGTTAACAGTATGTGTTTGGTTCCTTATGTGTAGAGCATTCATATCCTAGAAACCTGCAAAGAGGAGAATGAAAGAGTAATCATCAAGATGTACACTGGAGAGTGGTATTAACATAAAAAGATGTAGTATATTCTTTTATTCATATATGTCTGGATCCTGAGGATGATTGACATGGGTCTTAGATCACCACTACTGCTTAGAGGTTACTGATACATCAAGGCTTGAAGCAAATGTACTTACAACCAAGCCTCTACTTTACCATCTCATCTAAAAGAATATTGGGTTTTCCTTCATATTTACCTTACATTTTCATAAAAGATGAGCAACAGAGACTCAGAGATTCTGCCTACTGTTCTGCTATTTCTCCAGTAGCCTAGATATAGAAAAGCTTATAGGGAGAATAAAACATAATGGTTAAAATTAGCATATCATTAGCAAAACTTATTCAGATCTACTTGAGTCATTAAAAACAGTTTACTATCTACAGGTAAATAGGAAAGCAATGGTTCTATGAGAATAGATTTCTCATGTTGTCATTGTATGATAAAACTAGTATAGGAATGGATGACCTGCATCTTATACCATGTTAAATAAGCAACAGAATTCTAGAGAAAGCCCTAAACTGTAAACTGACGTAAATTCATACAACATATCTTACTCAACTAAAAAAATCGAAACTGTTAAAATAATTTTCACTTAGGCCCTTCTTTTTTTTGTAATATATTTTTTAAAAGAAAAAGAAATATTTCTCAAAGAAAGTTTTAAAGCATTTACCAGAATCTCCTCACTGCTATGACTAGGTGGATATATTTAAAAAAAAAAAAAAGTAAGCTTATTTATTTCAACACTTGAGAACCATAGCTTAATGAAGTACTTTACATATTAATTTAAGAAAAGGCAAAGCAATCAATGTGGCAATTTTCCTTATCTCACAATTAGCAGCTAGAATTTCTTTACTAGATCATAAAGTTTTAAAAATTTAAAATGCAAGTACATTGATGTAAACCCTAAAATTAGAAATCATTTCATTTTAGACTGTATATGGCACTGAATGTTTTGCTGGGGGTTTAAGTTCTTTGCTAATTGTTCAGTGTCCTTTCTGGTCCAAATATGCATTTATGAAGCAGAATAAATGCCACATGATTAAGGGTAAACTTTTGATTTGTCTCTTTTTAATTTCCTTCAGAAGCTGCCTGTAGTTCTGTAGTGAAAACGCACCATCCTGAGCCCCCTGCTGGCTCCGATTTTCTTCTCTTTGAGTTTCTGTTCTCTTTTCATAAAACTATATATATATATGTATATATACGTATATATATATACGTATATATATGTATATATATATACGTATATATATATATATAAACTCAATGGAGGTTCTCCTTTTAAGAGTCAGAAAATTAAAAAAAAATCTTTTCTGTGATTATGAGGAATTAACCAATGGAAATATATTTGAGAATAATTACTTAGGAAGTCTTGAATTTTGCTTTATGAAATTTTTTTAACATTTAAAAAACAATTGAAGTATAGTTGATTTACAATGTTAGTTTCTGCTGTACAGCAGGGTGATTCAGTTATACATATATATATAAATTCTTTTTCATATTTCATTCTATTTCATATTCTATTCCATTATGGTTTATCACAGGATATTGAATATAGTTCCCTGTGCTATACATAGTAGGACCTTGTTGTTTATCCATTCTGTATATAATAGTTTGCATCTGCTAATCCTACATTCCTAATCCATCCCTCCTCCACCCCCCATGAAATTGGGATTCATATACTATCTTTTGCTAACTTCAATTAAAACATGAAAATCATTCAGATGTTGAATTTTAACAGTGTTATTCTGAAATACTTGGAAAATAAAGTTATCCAAATAACATACATAGAGGGTTCAATGAAGGGTTATAGAACAACAATTTCATGAACAAATTTATAAAATAATGCAACAGATAAGATATGATATGTAGGGCAGGGCCAGAGGGAAAAGAAATCATGTAACTATAATTATCCTTTATTGCTTCATTTCAAAGAAGAAATATAACCTAGAAAAATCCTTAAAATTCACAATTCTGAATGTTTTCTACTTATTTACTCTGAGAATATTATCATTTCTTTAAGAACAAATGTATGTTATCTTCCAGAACCTGGTTGCACAATTATACTTAACAAGAAATATGGCAGATGTAATTTTCATAGCTGTAATTTCCTGATCCTGATCTGTGATCTTGACCTGCTTCATTCAGCCTTTGAGTGTTTTCTAAAATTACTAAGAATTTTGTGAAGCCAGTGTTCCATAGCACTGGCTCCAGGATGTCGGAAATGAGTACTTTCACTGAATCCTCCATCACATTGGAAAGGTCCCAGATCCTTCTTATGCCCGTTGAGCGGGTGCTGTCAGTGCTTACCCACCGAAATGTGTGTATCAGACCCTCATTATATGTTCACTGGTATTAACCAATAGCTCACTTTAGGATGATAAAGTCGGTGTTCAATATCAACTAACTGTTTAGACGTCAGAATGTCTGATGCCAGTGCGTGTGAACTCTGAGGACGGAAACGACATCTTTTTCCTTCCTTTCTTTTCCCTGATTTCCTTTCTTCCCTCCTTTCTCTTCCTTTTCTCACACAGAGTAGGTACTGGATAAATATTTGAGAACAGTGAAAATAAAACAAAGGATGAATGGGTGACTTCTGTTCTGTAGCTTGTGGTCTCACCCACCCCATCTTAGATTCATGCCCAGTTTAAACCAGTCTTTACTGTAGGGGTGAGAGATCACCCCCTCCAGTTACGCTTGGTCACTGTGTCTTCTCCACGAGTGTTGCTGTGAATCAGTTATCCCTCGGATGATGCTTTTCAAAAAATTTTATTTTATTGAAATATATTTGATTTACAATGTTGTGTTAATTTCTGCTGTACAGCAAAGTGATTCAGTTATATGTATAATACATTGTTTTTTCATATTCGTTTCATTATGATTTATTACAAGATATTAAATATAGTTCCCTGTGTTATACAGTAGGAGCTCGTTGTTTATCCATTCTATATATAATAGTTTGCATCTGCTAATCCCAAACTCCCAATCCTTCTCTCCCCCTTGGCAACCACAAGTCTGTTCTCTAGGACAAAGGTTTTCCTGGACAGGCAGACCTCCGAGACATTGCAGTCTGGTTCCAGGCCACCGCAATGAAGTGAACATGGCAATAAAATGAGTCACAGAAATATTTTGGTTTCTCGGTGCATATAAAAATTATGTTTACATTATACTGTACTGTAGTCTATTAAGTGTGCAGTAGCATTATCTCTGTAAAACAACATACAAACCTTAGTTAAAAAACACTTTATGGCTAAAAATTGCTAGCCGTCATCTGAGCCTTTATTGAGTCATAGTATTTTCCTGGTGGAGGTTTGAAATATTGTGAGAATTACCAAAATGTGACACAGAGATGCAAAGTGAGCAAATGCCATTGGAAAAATGGTGCTGGTGGACCTGCTCCATGCAGGGCTGCTATCAACCTTCAATTTGTAAAAAAACCCACAGTAACTGAAAAAACAGAGTATCTGCAAAGCACAATAAAATGAGTTCTGCCTATCGTGGGCCCTCAATATTTAAGAAAACAAAAGCAAAAGCTTTGTTTCCCCTACTGACCAAAGAGAACTAAACGTACTTCCTTTTTCACCAAAATGCTCATTAAGACTTGTGTTCAGAATGGATGGGGGAGGAGAGGCCGTATTTTAAATCCTTTCATTGATTTCTCTCTTCCCCTGTCCTGTGTTGTCTTCCTTTTTATTACACTCTGTTATCATGATGGCTGATTCAGGGAGAAAGAGTGCTAAACAGATAAGAAACACATCCATGGAACTCGACATTTCTCAAAGCATTCATCATTATTTATTTATATATTATTATTAGGCTTTTTTACTTCCTGGTGTCAACATTTAAAAAGAAACCTGGTAGTATATGTTCTCACTATGAGTCCCGGTTATCTAAGTAAACAGCTGCTACGGCCCGATAGGAACAGAACACGGAGGGTTCCTTGACCTTGGCTCCAGGCATACAGGTGGTCCAGCCATCACTGCCACGCCTGCCTGCAGGTGACTGTCACTGATTTTAACAGAGGTCTCTCAACTGGGTTTGTCTGATTTTTCTCAAGATTTGATTCAGGTTATTTCTGGCAAAAATACCACAGAGTGAGGACTCTCTAAATTCGTGATATCTGAGGGTACATACTGTTCATTTGTCTTATTATTGACAATGTCACCCTTAATCACTTGCATAAGATGGTTTCTGCTAGGTTCCCCTCTGTAAAATAACTATTTTCTCATACTAATCAATAAATATCTTTGAGGAGATACTAATAGATTATGCAAATATCCTGTTTCCTCTGAAGCTTTTGCTCACTGATTTTAGCATGCATCAGTGGATTTTGACAAGACAACAAATACCCTATGCGGTTCTAATGATAATTTTCTATTTCCTGCAGTCCTTACACATTTGTTAATTTGAATTCTTCTGTACAAAAGAGCTATATCGGGGCTTCCCTGGTGGCTCAGTCGTTAAGAATCCGCCTGCCAATGCAGGGGACACGGGTTCGAGCCCTGGTCCGGGAAGATCCCACATGCCACAGAGCAACTAAGCCCGTGAGCCACAACTACTGAGCCTGCGCTCTAGAGCCCGCGCGCAGCAATGAAGACCCAACGCAGCCAAAAAAGAAAATAGATAAGTAAATTTATATAAAAAAAGAGCTATATCTTCTACATTTATTTCAATTATTCATTTACATTAGTATGGATATGGATTTTTTGAATACATTATGATTTTATTCATCTTCTTGCTCAAATTTTTCTAGTTTTGGTCACTGGAGACCAGATTGGTTTCTATGCCCTTTCAATATGCCTCATCCTTTTTTAAAAATTAATTTTTAATTTTATTAGTTTTAGATTTGCAGAAAAATTGTGAGGATAGTACAGTTTCCCCTGTTATTCAGTCGTACTTTAGTAGGAGTGAATTTGTTATAATTAATGAACCGATATCAATGTATTATTATTAACTGAGCTACATAATTTACTGAGATTTCCTTAGTTTTTGGTTAATGTGATTTTTTGTTCAGGACCACATGACTTTAGTATCCATGTTTCCTTAGGTGACTTGTGGCTGTGACCTTGACTCCTTTGAGGAGAGCCGGTCAGCTGTTTTTAAAAGTGTCCGTCTGTTGGGATTTGTCTGATATTTGTGTCATGATGGGCTTGTGTTTGTGCGTTTGGAGAGGAAGACCAGAGGCGAAGTGCCACCTTCACAACCTCACAGGACAGGGACAGATCTCAGCCTGCCTCGTCCTTGTGGATGTCGCCCGTGGTCGCCTGCAGGAGCGCGTTTGCCTGCTTCCTGCTGGAAAGTTGCCCTTCAGCCCCTGCCATACGTCCTCTTGGGAGGGAACTCGCGCACACAAGCCACACGTGCGGAGCTGAGTTATCCTCACGCGCCTGCGTCAGGGTCTCGCTCACGCGCCTGCGTCAGGGTCTCGCGCATGCGCCTACGTCAGGTCTCGCTCACACGCCTGCGTCAGGGTCTCGCTCGTGCGCCTGCGTCAGGGCTCTCGCTCATGCGCCTGCGTCAGGGTCTCGCGCATGCGCCTACGTCAGGTCTCGCTCACACGCCTGCGTCAGGGTCTCGCTCACGCGCCTGCGTCAGGGTCTCACGCATGCGCCTGCGTCAGGTCTCGCTCACGTGCCTGCGTCAGGGTCTCGCTCACGCGCCTGTGTCAGGAACTCCTTCACGAGCCGTGGGTCCTTCCGCACAGACCTGCCGCTGCTCCCGCGTCGGTTCGTCCCCTCGGTGACTTAGGTGAGTTGGGAGTCAGGGAGTCAAGGATATTTATTTTATACTGTTGGTTAGAATCTAATACTGCTTGATTTTGTTGCTCAAGTTGTTCCAGCTTTGGCCAGTGGGGGCTCTTTCAGTTGCCTCCTGTATGCCCTTGACGTGGTGGGTCTTTTGGGGGCGCTTTCTTACTTTCTGCTACAGGATGTTCCAGGCACACCTATGTTTGCCATCCAGGCCCCCAACCAGCTCTTCCTCCGGCCTGTGCCTTTCAGGAGGGTTTCTCCAGCCCTAAAGCTCCCCCTCCCCACTATGTGAGATGGGAAGGACACGGGACCTTGGTCTCAGGAAATGCTCTTTCCCTGGTGGATAAATTTCTGATAGTCTCTCTGCTGCGGAGTAGGCGTTTGTATAAAGAATGTCCTGGAGCATTTCGCCAGGGGAACTCGTCCTCTCTCCCAGAAGGAGCCACGAGGGCATTGATCCCGACTTTTCATTGTGACAACCTGGTGTGCTTCCTGGAGATGGCGGCCGGAGAATCATGGCTGGCCGGCGCCGCGGACACAGGAGCGCCTCATTCTCACACTGGTCCGCACGCAGCATCTAGCAATTTGCTTAAATTACCGTTACGTGTTCCCACCAGTTTCTGGGGATGGGGACCTGATAGCAGCTGGCAGCTTCTGCTCGGGGTAAGGTGGTCTCAGCTGTAACTGCCTGAGTTTGCTGTCTTTTCAGATTTCAGATGGGCTGTTTGCCCTGCAGCCGCAGTACTCGGATGGACCAAGAGAAGGTTCTGATTTTCGGTTTGTTAAGATTTTTCTCACTGTGAAAAGAGGAGCTAGGCTGCCAAGCTGTTTACATGGAGCACCTGGACGAGAGGTACTGCCTTATCTTTTATTGGGCACTTTCATGCTTTCTGCTATTTCAATTCTGTGGTTGATTCCAGCTTGTGAATTTTTCATGTTGTTTTTTTAAATTTTCAATTTTAAAATACTGGTCAACTCTGAAAGCAACCTACTTTGTAAACTGCCAATAAAGTATTTTATGTTAAATATATGTTTTAAAAGGTTAAATAGTTATTAAACATGTAATTGTAATATCAGATATAAATAAAGCCATACAAATGAAAAGAAAAAGCTCATTAATTAACTACTCTCACTTTCCAATAAAAGTGAAATTTTGCCCTCTGACAATGTTGTCTTTAAGAATTGGCTCTTCTAAAGAATGAAATTCTGCCATTTGCAGCAGTGTAGACGGACCTGGAGGGTTATTATGCTTAGTGAAATAAGTCAGACAGAGAAAGACAAATACTCTATGTTATCACTTATATGTGGAATCTGAAAAATAAAACAAACAAATGTATACAACAAAACAGAAACAGACAACAAACTAGTGGAACCCAATGGGGAGAGGAAGGGGAGAGGGGTGAGACGGGTAAGGGATTAAGAGACACAAATTACTATGTATAAAATAGATAAGCAACAAGGATATATATTGTACAGACAGGGAATATAGCCATTACTTTGTAGTAACTTTAAATGGAGTACTGTATAATCTATGAAAATAGTGAATCATTGCTGTACACCTGAAACTAATATAATATTGTAAATCAAGTATACTTCAATTAAAAAAGAATTGGCTGTTCTAATTTCCACTCATTTGCATTTTTGGTTTATACTTTTCTCTAATAGCACTTTTATAATAGTGTCCAAAAAGCACTGAAAATCACTAAATTAATAAATCAATCAAAAGGAAAAACAGAAATTTGAATACCCTAGTTAGTGTGATTTTATCATTCTTATAATTGGCCAATATGTAGTCTAAGATTATGTAAAATCATATTCTCCAATTTCCATCAAAATTACCTAGCTAAGAATTACAAAATATAATGTAGATCATTATTGGTTTGATATATCCAATGAATTGAAATAAAAATTAAATTTAATCATTATACTCAGAAATGATAGTAACAGCTTTTCTGGGCTGTTTCCAGACTCTGAAGCTTTCAGCTTCCCCGTAACATTGAACTACGTTGCTCTTTAAAAATGTAATGCCGGGGCTTCCCTGGTGGCGCAGTGGTTAAGAATCTGCCTACCAGTGCTGGGGACACGGGTTCGAGCCCTGGTCTGGGAAGATTCCACATGCCGCGGAGCAACTGGGCCCGTGAGCCACAACTACTGAGCCTGCGCGTCTGGAACCTGTGCTCCGCAACGGGAGAGGCCCCGACAGTGAAAGGCCCGCGCACCGCGATGAAGAGTGGCCCCCACTCGCCGCAACTGGAGAAAGCCCTCGCCCAGAAACAAACACCCAACACAGCCAAAAATGAATAAATAAATAAATAAAAATTAAAAAAAAAAAGTAATGCCCGCATTTCAACAAACTGCCTGCTTTTGACCTTGAACAGAAAATGACAAAACAACGTAAGTTGAAAACTCACTTGTGACTACAAATATTTCTTTAGGAGTGTGTGCACTTATGAAGCTGATCTAAAGGGCATAGAAGATCTATGAACTGAAACAGCATTTTTGAACTGAGCTTGTATTATTTTATGAGGGTTTAACAAATTATAAAGAATAAAAATGGAAAAATATTTAACGTAGCCCCAGTATAAACTAGTTTCACTCTGTTCTATGGAAACTAGCAATGAGGTATTGGGTTTTAATATTTTGCATATAAGTGTGGTGTTCACTAAGTCTGGAAAATACGATACGAATTATCATCCGCAGCCATTGAGTCTTAGCTTCTGAACAGGATCACATTCGCATGTTTACAAAAGAACTGTATTTTTGGAGATACAGTAATTAATGAACTGAACGATCAGGCTGAAAATTATATGACTTCCTCAGAAGAAGTATGGCTTAAATAGCATCTTAGAACTATCAGAGCAATGAATTGCCTTAGATAATTTTAATCAAATTTTAATAACATTGAAATAAAATCAAATTACTCTGATTATGCCAAAGGATGCATGACATATGCATGCTTGCATAACTGTGTGATTTGGAAAGCTTTCTGTTCTGCAAAAGTACCTGGAAAGAAAGCCCTTATTTAATCATTTGAGCACATCTTACTCAGCCCTTTGACTCTTCGTGGCTGTATCTCAGATCTCAGACTTCCTCATTTCCCGAGGAGGGCAAATGGATTCTACTATTAATGGGTAACACATCAGTATCTACCATTAATGTCAGGTAAGTCAACAGGGATAATCAGTGATTTAATGCTTCAATGCATATAGTTATACGGATGTCTAGTATCTTCTGTCATAATGTTCCCACAGTTGATCAAAAACTATCTGAAGTGAAAATTTTCTCTTAATTGTTTACCTTTGAATTTTGAATTCACATTTCATATTTAAATTATCTTTTGGAGTATCCTTTTCAATTCACATTTAATATTTAAATTATCTTTTGGAGCATACTAGGAAACCAAACTTGTTAGGAATATTTTTTTTAATTTATTTATTTTAATTTATTTATTTTTGGCTGCATTGGGTCTTCCGTTGCCGTGCGCAGGCTTTCTCTAGTTGCGACGAGTGGGGGCTACTATTTGTTGCGGTGCGTGGGCTTCTCATCGCAGTGGCTTCTCTTGTTGCGGAGCACGGGTTCTAGGCACGCGGGCTTCAGTAGTTGTGGCTCATGGGCTCTAGAGTGCAGGCTTCAGCAGTTGTGGCTCGCAGGCTCTAGAGTGCAAGCTCAGTAGTTGTGGCGCACGGGCTTAGTTGCTCCGCGGTATGTGGGATCTTCCCAGACCAGGGCTTGAACCCATGTCCCCTGCATTGGCAGGCGGATTCTTAACCACTGCGCCACCGTGGAAGCCCAGGAATATTTCTATACAATTTTTGTTTCTGATGCATGACACAAAAGTGGTATGGTGGTTTTATTCGCCTAGACCCAAATGTGAGCTAAAAACTCACATCGCTGGATTATCAAATCTGGGCATCAAGTCAATCTTTATATTTAATGAAAACATATACTTGGCTTTCGATGAACAGTTCAGGGCCTACTCTATAAAGTATGCTACACAAAATTTTATTCCATCAGTATTTAGGAATGACTCAGTTGTAAAGTGTGCATCTCTGTGAAATGTTAGAGACATGAGTTAACAGGAAAACACACCCCTCTGCATGAAACCTCTTCATTTTCTTCCCTTCAGGCCATCAGAATGTAAGCCCCATGAGAGCAGGATCTTGTCTTGGTCTCTGATATATTCCATTTACTGCAAAGAGTGCCTGGAAGGAATTAGAAGAATCTCTTCCTCAGAAGGGCACCCAGTATATTCCTATCCATCTCTTTTTCCCATCCCTGGATTTCACATAAAGTCATAATCTCTATTCTGACCATATTTCTTTATTCCATATCAATAACTTTGATCACTGAACTATAAAATATATTAAATGAAATTTTTAAGAAACATGAGGTGTATATGTTTACATATTCCTTTAAAAGGAATGTGACCAATGTAAAAGTTGTGGAATAATAACATGTCTAAATTTTGAATAACCAAAAATTCTAATTAGGAAAATATGAAGGTATTTAAAGAAATCAATACAGGAGCCAGGCTTTTTACAAAGGTACAGACTTTGAAAGAACCAGTGTACAAGGGAGCAGCTAGAAACAAGAGGAAATACAAAATACTAAAATAGACCCATAATGATTTGTCAGAATTATTAAGTGCAAAGTATGAATCACTACAAACTAAGCACATTTTTTTCACTTTCACTTGAAACAAAGAAGAAAAATAAGGAATGGCTAACTCCAGTGGATAGCCAATATGTTAACATATGACAGGGAAGAAAAAAAAACCACCTTTCTATTTAGCTTCTGTATTTTCTAATAAAGATAATCCTCAATGTAAAAAAAATGAAACTATGTAAAAATAGATTTAGAACTAAAATGTGTGCTTGAGGAGGGTTTGGTGATAGTTCATCACATCCCTTGAAATAAATTAGGTCTCCTGGCTGAGGTGAGTTACCTCATAGGACCAAAGGTTTGCAAAAGTGACTTCAGGTCCAGACATCACTGTGTATCTGAGGATTCACAGGCATGACCAAGTTGGCAGAAGATTTAATATAGACAAATATCAGGAATTTCCAGAGGAAAACTTTTTAGAAGCCAGATATTATGATCGCTAATATTTATATCAGTCTCATATTCACATTTTGTTAAAAGATGTATTAGATCATTATTTAGATAGTTTGTGTGGTTACTTAGCAAAGCATAACTAGATTTTAAATACCATTCATTAAGACTATACTGGTAATCAGTTACCTTTCCTTTTTCCGTGGGTTTTTGATGAAAAATGTTGAGAATTTGTACAAACATATTATGCTAAATTTATTGGCTTTTTTGCATAAATAGCTATTATGCACATGGAAATGTTTTTTAGTTAATTACAGATTTATTCAAAGGGCATGGCCTAATGACAGTGAAAAAGCTGAATGGAAATCAAGAGGTCTGTCTTCGGCCCTATTCTAGTCCATATGTCAATCAATTACTTGGACCAAGACATAAAATGCAGGTTTATCACAATATTAAATGGCCTGGCATTCAGTTGGAAGTGTGTCTTGTGAGGGTCACTGACAAACTAGAGAAAATCCAAAAACTAGTGGTAAAGATGGAGGCTAGTTACAAATGTAATGATTAAACAGAAAAACAGATAAATAAAAAGAACTTGAGTATCTAGTCCAGAGAAGAAGGAATGGAGAGGACACAGAGCCAGGGCTATCGTGCTGTTTGAGGTGAGAACAGGGGGATCTAGGATAGCTTTTGGGAAGCAGGAATCTGCCCGCCTTTCCTGGTGCGTGCCCGTCTGGGAGTGCAGATGTGCACACGGTAGAATGAGTTGCGTGTCAAAAAGAAAGTTGGCATAAAATTCGCGTGGAGGCCACGGAGTCCTGAGGGATGCTGGATGGTAAATGCACACTGTGAAGAGTGGAAATTCGGCCACGTGGACCAGGCTCGGGGTAGAGGAGCTTCCCAGGTGAGAACAGAGAAGGGAAGGCAGGGAGCAAATGGCTCGGGCCGTTTCACACTTCGCCCGTAAAGGGTGGTACTCAAGAGGAATTTTGTTCCGTTGTATTAGAGGAGTGATGTAATCAAGCATGGTTCAGAAAACATCTGGGGGCCTGGCGGTTGAGAGAAGACAGAAGAGCTGGGATGAGATTTGCAGGCGAGGTAGGGAGAGCCCAGGTGAGGATGAACGAGATGAGATGACAGAACTTGGCAATGAGTGACCATCAAGGGAGGAGCGCCCCGGGGGGGCAGAGGCACTTTTCCAAAGGGAAGAGGGAAGGGAGGGTCAACGACGCTGGCTGGAGGGGCCCGGTGCACGGAGATGAGGGCAGGGACCACGCAGGTGACAGCGGAGGACGATGGTACTTCTCTGTCTTAGAGCATTTCCCTGACTAGAGGAATAGCTCAGTCCCGACTGACTCGTTACCCATTACTTGATTTCATGCAGACGAAGTTCACGTTATACAATACTCTTTGTCCTAAAGCCGTATGTCCACTGTTTCAAATTGCATATTGATTTACACTCCAAACACACTCTACAGAAATCTCCCAATGTTTAAAAAAAATTATTGTAAAACAGACATACATGATCAGGGAATAAATTCATACGTATACAATTTGATGAATTTACAGTAAATGAGCTCATCTGTGTAACCAAAACCTAAATACAGACATAAAACATTTTCATCAGTGTAGATGCTCCCACTGAACCACCTTGAAGTAACTGCTCTGCTTCCAGTGCCCCCACTGTCCCAATTTCCAGCAGTCTGCTTTATATTTTATACAAATGAACCAATACAGGATTAACTCTTTTATGTTTGCCTCCTTTTGATCAAGATCGTTTATAAGATGCATCCATAATTGTTGTGTATAATAGTTGAAGTGCTTTCATTCTTAATGCGACATCAAATTTACCGTGTGATTTATTTACCCAGTCGGCTCCTGGTGACATCTGATGGGCACTTGGGGAGTGTGCAGACTTTGTATACTACTAATGATGCTGCTATGACCATCCTTATACATGATGGTTGGTGAACGTATCACACATTTCTGTTGGGATTGTACCTTATAACTAGGAGAGGAATTGCTGGGTCCACGCTATGCCATGTTCAGTTTCAGCAGACGTGGGTGAGCACTTGCTCCCATGGGCAGGTAGGGATGGGTGCCTGCCCTGCCATCTCCCCAGCACTCCAGGAAACCTGAAGGTCTCAGGGAAGCTGCCCTGGGGGGGTGTGGTGGTTTTGACTTATGTATCTCTGAGGACAAATGAATTGAAGTATTTTCCGTATGCTTATTCAGTTATACATTGCATTTTATAAAGTGTTAAGAGAATTTGTCTTTATTTCTACAGATCTTTCTTCTCTGCTATGATTTGTAGTAGTTCTCCATATATTCCGAATGAGTTTTCATCAGATTCACATATGCGTTGCAAGTATCTTCCCCTGTTCCGTGGTTTTCCATTTCACTCATTTCCTTGTGCTTTTGGGACAGAAATTCTTAATAAGAATGTAATTCAATTATAACATTTTTCTTCCTCTGTGACTTGCTTTTTTTAAAAATTTTTAATTAATTAATTTATTTTTGGCTGTGTTGGGTCTCTGTTTCTGTGCGAGGGCTTTCTCCAGTTGCGGCGAGCGGGGCCACTCTTCATCGCGGTGCGCGGGCCTCTCACTGTTGTGGCCTCTCTTGTTGTGGAGCACAGGCTCCAGTCGCGCAGGCTCAGTAGTTGTAGCTCACGGGCCCAGTTGCTCTGCGGCATGTGGGATCCTCCCAGACCAGGGCTCGAACCCGTGTCCCCTGCATCGGCAGGCAGACTCTCAACCACTGCACCACCAGGGAAGCCCTCTATTTATTTTTGATTGAAGTATAGCTGATTTACAAAGTACTAGTTTCTGGTGTACAGCAAAGTGATTCAGTTATATATATACACACACACACATATATATACATATATATGTATATATATGTGTGTATATGTATAGTCTTTTCCATTATGGTTTATTACAAGATATTGTGTAGAGCTGCCTGTGCTCTACAGTAGGGCCTTGTTGTTTATCTATTTTAGGTACAGCTGGGTATATATTTTAATCCCAAGCTCATTGAGCCCTCTCCCTACCCTTTCCCCTTTGGAAATCATAACTTGTTTTCGAAGTCTGTGAGTCTCTTTCTGTTTTATAAATAAGCTAGTAGCATATTTTAGATTCCACATATAAATGATATCATATGGTATTTGTCTTTGTCTGACTTAGTTCACTCAGTATGACAATCTCTAGGTCCATCCATGTTGCTGCAAATGGCATTATTTCATTCTTTTTTATGGCTGAGTAATATTCCATTGTATATATACACCACATCTTTATCCATTCATCTGTTGATGGACATTTAGGTTGCCTCCATGTCTTGGCGATTGTAAACAGTGCTGCTGTGGACATTGGGGTGCACGTATCTTTTTAAATTAGAGTGTTTTCTAGATATATGTCCAAGAGTGGGATTGCAGGATCATATGGTAGCTCTATTTTTAGTTTTTCAAGGAACCTCCATACTGTTCTCCATAGTGGTTGCACCAATTTACATTCCCACCAACAGTGTACGAGGGTTCCCTTTTCTCTAGCATTTATTATCTTTAGACTTCTTGATGATGGCCATTCTGACTAGTGTGAGGTTATACCTCATTGTAGTTTTGATTTACATTTCTCTGATAATTTGCGATGTTGAGCATCTTTTCATGTACCTATTGGTCATTTGCACATCTTCTTTGGAAAAATGTCTATTTAAGCCTTCTGCCCATTTTTTGATTGGGTGGCTTATTTGTTTGTTTGTTTTGATATTGAGCTGTATGAGCTGTTTGTATATTTTGGAAATTAAGCCCTTGCCAGTTGCCTTGTTTGCAAATATTTTCTCCCAGTCCATAGGTTGTCATTTTGTTTTGTTTATGGTTTCCTTTGCTGTGCAAAAGCTTATAAGTTTGATTTTTCGTTGTTGTTGTTTTTGCTTTTATTTCTTTGCCTTGGGAGACTGGTCTAAGAAAATATTGCTATGATTTATGTCAGCGAATGTTTTGCCTATGTTCTCTTCTAGGAGTTTTATGGTATCCTATCTTATATTTACATCGTTAAGCCATTTTGAGTTTATTTTTGTGCATGGTGTGAGGGAGTGTTATAGCTTCATTGATTTACATGCAGCTGTCCAGCTTTCCCAGCACTACTTGCTGAAGAGACTATGTTTTCCCCATTGTATATTCTTGCCTCCTTTGTTGAAGAGTAATTGATCATAGGTATGGGGGGTTTATTTCTGGGCTCTCTATTCTGTTCTCTTGATCTGTATGTCTGTTTTTGTGCCAATACCACACTGTTTTGATTACTGCAGCTTTATGGTATTGTTTGAAATCTAGGAGAGATATGCCTCCAGATTTGTTATTTTTTCTTCAGGATTGCTTTGGCAATTCTGGCCCTTTTGTGGTTCCAAATAAATTTTAGGATTATTTGTTCTAGTTCTGTGAAAAATGTCATGGGTATTTTGATAGGGATCTCATTACATCTGTAGATTGCTTTGGACAGTGTGGCCATTTTTTTTTTTTTTTTTATACTGCAGGTTCTTATTAGGCATCAGTTTTATACACATCAGTGTATACATGTCAATCCCAATCGCCCAATTCAGCACACCACCATCCCCACCTCACCGCAGTTTTCCCCCCTTGGTGTCCATATGTCCATTCTCTACATCTGTGTCTCAACTTCTGCCCTGCAAACTGGCTCATCTGTACCATTTTTCTAGGTTCCACATACATGCATTAATATACAATATTTGTTTTTCTCTTTCTGACTTACTTCACTCTGTATGACAGTCTCTAGATCCATCCACGTCTCAACAAATGACTCAATTTCATTCCTTTTTATGGCTGAGTAATATTCCATTGTATATATGTACCACATCTTCTTTATCCATTCGTCTGTTGATGGGCATTTAGGTTGCTTCCATGACCTGGCTATTGTAAATAGTGCTGCAATGAACATTCGGGTGCATGTGTCCTTTTGAATTACGGTTTTCTCTGGGTATATGCCCAGTAGTGGGATTGCTGGGTCATATGGTAATTCTATTTTTAGTTTTTTATGGAACCTCCATATTGTTCTCCATAGTGGCTGTATCAATTTACATTCCCACCAACAGTGCAAGAGGGTTCCCTTTTCTCCACACCCTCTCCAGCATTTGTTGTTTGTAGATTTTCTGATGATGCCCATTTTAACAGGAGTGAGGTGATACCTCATTGTAGTTTTGATTTGCATTTCTCTAATAATTAGTGATGTTGAGCATCTTTTCATGTGCTTCATGGCCGTCTGTATGTCTTCTTTGGAGAAATGTCTATTTAGGTCTTCTGCCCATTTTTGGATTGGGGTGTTTGTTTCTTTGATATTGAGCTGAATGAGCTGTTTATATATTTTGGAGATTAATCCTTTGTCCGTTGATTCATTTGCAAATATTTTCTCCCATTCTGAGGGTTGTCTTTTCGTCTTCTTTATGGTTTCCTTTGCTGTGCAAAAGCTTTGAAGTTTCATTAGGTCCCACTTGTTTATTTTTGTTTTTATTTCCATTACTCTAGGAGGTGGATCAAAAAAGATCTTGCTGTGATTTATGTCAAAGAGTGTTCTTCCTATGTTTTCCTCTAAGAGTTTTATAGTGTCCAGTCTTATATTTAGGTCTCTAATCCATTTTGAGTTTATTTTTGTGTATGGTGTTAGGGAGTATTCTAATTTCATTCTTTTACATGTAGCTGTCCAGTTTTCCCAGCACCACTTATTGAAGAGACTGTCTTTTCTCCATTGTATATCTTTGCCTCCTTTGTCATAGATTAGTTGACCATAGGTGCGTGGGTTAATCTCTGGGCTTTCTATCTTGTTCCATTGATCTATGTTTCTGTTTTTGTGCCAGTACCATATTGTCTTGATTACTGTAGCTTTGTAGTATAGTCTGAAGTCAGGGAGTCTGATTCCTCCAGCTCCATTTTTTTGCCTCAAGACTGCTTTGGCTATTCGGGGTCTTTTGTGTCTCCATACAAATTTTAAGATGATTTGTTCTAGCTCCGTAAAAAATGCCATTGGTAATTTGATAGGGATTGCATTGAATCTGTAGATTGCTTTGGGTAGTATACTCATTTTCACAATGCTGATTCTTCCAATCCAAGAACATGGTATATCTCTCCATCTGTTGGTATCATCTTTAATTTCTTTCATCAGTGTCTTATAGTTTTCTGCATACAGGTCTTTTGTCTCCCTAGGTAGGTTTATTCCTAGGTATTTTATTCTTTTTGTTGCAATGGTAAATGGGAGTGTTTCCATAATTTCTCTTTCAGATTTTTCATCATTAGTGTATAGGAATGCAAGAGATTTCTGTGCATTAATTTTGTAACCTGCAACTTTACCATATTCATTAATTAGCTCTAGCAGTTTTCTGGTGGCAGTTTTAGGATTCTCTATGTATAGTATCATGTCATCTGCAAACAGTGACAGTTTTACTTCTTCTTTTCCAATTTGTATTCCTTTTATTTCTTTTTCTTCTCTGATTGCCGTGGCTAGGACTTCCAGAACTATATTGAATAATAGTGGTGAGAGTGGACATCCTTGTCTCGTTCCTGATCTTAGAGGAAATGCTTTCAGTTTTTCACCATTGAGAATGATGTTTGCTGTGGGTTTGTCATATATGGCCTTTATTATGTTGAGGTAGGTTCCCTCTATGCCCACTTTCTGGAGAGCTTTTATCAGAAATGGGTGTTGAATTTTGTCAAAAGCTTTTTCTGCATCTATTGAGATGATCATATGGTTTTTCTTCTTCAATTTGTTAATATGGTGTATCACATTGATTGATTTGCGTATATTGAAGAATCCTTGCATCCCTGGGATAAATCCCACTTGATCATGGTGTATGATCCTTTTAATGTGTTGTTGGGTTCTGTTTGCTAGTATTTTGTTGAGGATTTTTGCATCTATATTCATCAGTGATATTGGTCTGTAATTTTCTTTTTTTGTAGTGTCTTTGTCTGGTTTTGGTATCAGGGTGATGGTGGCCTCATAGAATGAGTTTGGGAGTGTTCCTTCCTCTGCAATTTTTTGGAAGAGTTTGAGAAGGATGGGTGTTAGCTCTTCTCTAAATGTTTGATAGAATTCACCTGTGAAGCCATCTGGTCCTGGACTTTTGTTTGTTGGAAGATTTTTAATCACAGTTTCAATTTCATTACTTGTGATTGGTCTGTTCATATTTTCTGTTTCTTCCTGATTCAGTCTTGGAAGGTTATACCTTTCTAAGAATTTGTCCATTTCTTCCAGGTTGTCCATTTTATTGGCATAAAGTTGCTTGTAGTAGTCTCTTAGGATGCTTTGTATTTCTGCGGTGTCTGTTGTAACTTCTCCTTTTTCATTTCTGATTTTATTGATTTGAGTCCTCTCCCTCTTTTTCTTGATGAGTCTGGCTAATGGCTTATCAATTTTGTTTATCTTCTCAAAGAACCAACTTTTAGTTTTATTGATCTTTGCTATTGTTTTCTTTGTTTCTATTTCATTTATTTCTGCTCTGATCTTTATGATTTCTTTCCTTCTGCTAACTTTGGGTTTTGTTTGTTCTTCTTTCTCTAGTTTCTTTAGGTGTAAGGTTAGATTGTTTACTTGAGATTTTTCTTGTTTCTTTAGGTAGGCTTGTATAGCTATAAACTTCCCTCTTAGAACCGCTTTTGCTGCATCCCATAGGTTTTGGGTCGTCGTGTTTTCATTGTCATTTGTCTCTAGGTATTTTTTTATTTCCTGTTTGATTTCTTCAGTGATCTCTTGGTTATTTAGTAATGTATTGTTTAGCCTCCATGTGTTTGTCTTTTTTACGTTTTTTTCCCTGTAATTCATTTCTAATCTCATAGCGTTGTGGTCAGAAAAGATGCTTGATATGATTTCAATTTTCTTAAATTTACTGAGGCTTGATTTGTGACCCAAGATGTGATCTATCCTGGAGAATGTTCCGTGCGCACTTGAGAAGAACGTGTAATCTGCCATTTTTGGATGGAATGTCCTATATATATCAATTAAATCTATCTGGTCTATTGTGTCATTTAAAGCTTCTGTTTCCTTATTTATTTTCATTTTGGATGATCTGTCCATTGGTGTAAGTGAGGTGTTAAAGTCCCCCACTATTATTGTGTTACTGTCGATTTCCTCTTTTATAGCTGTTAGCAGTTGCCTTATGTATTGAGGTGCTCCTATGTTGGGTGCATATATATTTATAATTGTTATATCTTCTTCTTGGATTGATCCCTGGATCATTATGTAGTGTCCTTCCTTGTCTCTTGTAACATTCTTTATTTTAAAGTCTATTTTATCTGATATGAGTATAGCTACTCCAGCTTTCTTTTGATTTCCATTTGCATGGAATATCTTTTTCCATCCCCTCACTTTCAGTCTGTATGTGTCCCTAGGTCTGAAGTGGGTCTCTTGTAGACAGCATATATATGGGTCTTGTTTTTGTATCCATTCAGCCAGTCTATGTCTTTTGGTTGGGGCATTTAATCCATTCACGTTTAAGGTAATTATCGATATGTATGTTCCTATGACCATTTTCTTAATTGTTTTGGGTTTGTTTTTGTAGGTCCTTTTCTTCTCTTGTGTTTCCCACTTAGAGAAGTTCCTTTAGCATTTGTTGTAGAGCTGGTTTGGTGGTGCTGAATTCTCTTAGCTTTTGCTTGTCTGTAAAGCTTTTGATTTCTCCATCGAATCTGAATGAGATCCTTGCCGGGTAGAGTAATCTTGGTTGTAGGTTCTTCCCTTTCATCACTTTCAGTATATCATGCCACTCCCTTCTGGCTTGCAGAGTTTCTGCTGAGAAATCAGCTGTTAACCTTATGGGAGTTCCCTTGTATGTTATTTGTCGTTTTTCCCTTGCTGCTTTCAGTAATTTTTCTTTGTCTTTAATTTTTGCCACTTTGATTACTATGTGTCTCAGCATGTTTCTCCTTGGGTTTATCCTGTATGGGACTCGTTGCGCTTCCTGGACTTGGGTGGCTATTTCCTTTCCCATGTTAGGGAAGTTTTCGACTATAATCTCTTCAAATATTTTCTCTGGTCCTTTCTCTCTCTCTTCTCCTTCTGGGACCCCTATAATGCGAATGTTGTTGCGTTTAATGTTGTCCCAGAGGTCTCTTAGGCTGTCTTCATTTCTTTTCATTCTTTTTTCTTTAGTCTGTTCCGCAGCAGTGAATTCCACCATTCTGTCTTCCAGGTCACTTATCCGTTCTTCTGCCTCAGTTATTCTGCTATTGATTCCTTCTAGTGTAGTTTTCATTTCAGTTATTGTATTGGTCATCTCTGTTTGTTTGTTCTTTAATTCTTCTAGGTCTTTGTTAATCATTTCTTGCATCTTCTCAATCTTTGCCTCCATTCTTATTCCGAGGTCCTGGATCATCTTCACTATCATTATTCTGAATTCTTTTTCTGGAAGGTTGCCTATCTCCACTTCATTTAGTTGTTTTTCTGGGGTTTTTTCTTGTTCCTTCATCTGGTACATAGCCCTCTGCCTTTTCATCTTCTCTGTCTTTCTGTAACTGTGGTTTTTGGTCCACAGGCTGCAGGATTGTAGTTTTTCTTGCTTCTGTTCCAGTGTGGCCATTTTAACAATATTTATTCTTTGAATCCAAGAGCATAGGGAATCGTTCCATTTCTTTAAATCATCTTCAGTTTCCTTTATCAATGTTTTATAGTTCTCACTGTATAGGTCGTTCACCTCCTTCATTATATTTATTCCTTGGTATTTTTTTGACCTGACTTTAAATAGGATTTTTTTGGTTTACTTTTAGAGAAAAGACTTTTAACTTTCTACTCGAGTATGGTGTTAGCTATTGTCTTGACATACATGGCCTTTATTTTGTGAGATATATTTCTTTTACATCTAATTAGTAGATAATTTTATTATGAGAGGATGAATTTTGTCAAGTGCTTTTTCTGCATATGTTGACATGATCATGTGATTTTTATCCTTTGTTCTGTTAACAAGCAGTATCTGATTTATTGATTTGCATCTGTTGACCATCCTTGCTGGCAGGGATAATTTCCACTTGATCATGGTGTACAGTACTTTTAGTGTGCTCTTGAATTCAATTTGCTAGTATTTGGTTGAGAATTTTGCACCTATGTTCATCAGGGATATCGGTCTGTAATTTTCTTTGCTTTTAGTGTTTGTGTGGCTTCAGTGTTAGAGTAATGCTGGTCTCATAAAATGAGTTTGGAAGTGTTCCTTCCTCTTCAATTTTTCAAAGAGTTTGAGAAGCACTGGTATTAATTCTTCAAATGTTTGGTAGATTTCACTAGTGAAATCACGTGGGCCCAGGTTTTTTGGGTTTTTTTTGAGAGATTTTTGACTCAATCTGTGCTCCTTATTGGTTTGTTCATAGTTTCTGTTTCTTCATAATTCATTCTTAGTAAGCTATATGTTTCCAGAAACGAATCCGTATTTTTAAAGTTATCTAATTTGTTGTTTTCACTCAGAGTGGCAGCAGAGTCAGGGTCATAGGATCAGGCGCCCATAGAACTAGCACAGCACCTGGGTCCTAGGGCCAGGTGCCCTTGCTGTCCTGGGGCAGGTGTGCAGGTGTGCAGGTGCGGGTCTCCTAGGAAACCGGGGTCAGGACCTTTGGGCCTCACCGAAGCGACTCAGGCCCTGGAGGGCGGGGGCAGCAGGCGGAGCACAAGCCCTGTGACGCG
This sequence comes from Balaenoptera acutorostrata, assembly GCF_949987535.1. Lineage (NCBI taxonomy): Eukaryota > Metazoa > Chordata > Mammalia > Artiodactyla > Balaenopteridae > Balaenoptera > Balaenoptera acutorostrata. The sequence goes on from NC_080069.1 coordinate 1,019,632, forward strand.
GGCATGGCCGTAGCTTGGGCCCAGGAAGCAGGGTGCCGTCGCGGCACGTTCTGGGGACGGTGGTTCAGCGTCGCGACTCTGGCCCCAGGGTGCAGCCGCAGACCAGCGGCAGCTCCCCCCTGCGATGACAGGTCAAAGCGGGGACTTGGGCCTCTGGGTGGGGCACATGTCTGCAGCAGCACAGCCCACGATGATGGGTCACAGCGGGGACTGGGGACCAGGTTTAGGGGTCACATCGTGGCCCTGGTTAGGGAGGGCCAGAGCCCCAACTTGAGGCTCTAGGGTGGAGTGCAGAGCAGACAACTCTGGTCCCTTGGATGGCAAGGCGCCGTGGTGCCCCAGTCCCAGAGAGTGGGCACAGTAGCGACCTGTCCTGGGGACAGGCGTCCCTGCAGTGACCTTTCCAGCGCTGGGAGGAGATGGTGGCAGGGCCTCCCGGCAGCTCTGCGTGCTGAGGTCAGCGCTGGTGAGGACTGGGGCGTCCTAGGAGCAAAGGCTGCAAATGCCCATGCAGTGAACAGTGTTGGGGCCCCCTCCTGTCCTTCTCCCAGGGGCAGAACCCTCTCAGGGGACAGCTCTGGGGGCCCAGCTGCTCTGGACGGGGGGGCAGGGTGGCACAGGTAACATGCTTCCTACACTAATTACCTGGCTGTCTTCAGTTCTTAAGCTGCGCAGGTTTTCTGCTGCTGCTCTGTTGTAGCCCAGGGCTTTCTCAGACCTGTTTTCATTGGTTTGTAGTTATTTGTTTACTGTTTTTTTGTTATTTTTGTGTGGGTGTTGAACCCTCCGTCTTACTGTCAAGTTACTGTAACTTGTCTGTTTACATGTACATACACACACACACACACACACATACACACATACCTACACATGCACACACATACACCCATATATACACAACACGCACATAATACACGCATACATACACACATATACACACACACACGATTGCTGTGTTTTGACTGTAATTACACTGAATCTATAGATAAACTGGAGAGAACTGATAGTTTTACAACACTGAGTCTTACTATCCATACACATATCATCACGTCGTAAGACCTTCTTCAGTTTCTTCAAATGAGGTATAACATTTTTATCTGTGTAGATGTCTTACATAGGTTTTATCAGATTTATTCCTAGACATTTCTCGGATCCTCTTTTTTTAAAAGAACACTTTGGTAATGTGAAAAAAATACATTGCGGTTTGATTGTTTTATATTTTCAGACCTTTGTATGTTGTCTTTACTCAAAGTTGTGGTCTGTGAACTGTTACTGTAGGGTTTTGTTTGGCTTACATTTCTTTTTTCGAGAAGCTCTTCTTTGTGGATGTCTTTAGTTCCTGGCTATTATTATTATTTGTAGGATGTGAAAAGGTTATGTATGAACTCTCCTAGTCTCAGTGTACAGATGTGTTTGTTGCAGGATGCTCGAAACCCCATGCTCTTGCACCCTTCCTCGGGGGAGCAGTTCTGTCTAATTTTTGGCTTGGATTCAGGATATTTGTCATGGGCTGAATGCAGATGTTCCATCCTTGAGGCTAGTCCCCACCCACCCAGCAATGCTAACTCCTTAGAAGAGTCTTTTTTTTTTTTTTAAAGTCAAGTCTTTTATTTATGTATGTATGTATGTATTTATTTTTGGCTGCATTGGGTCTTTGTTGCTGTGCGCGGGCTTTCTCTAGTTGTGGTGAGCGGGGGCTACTCTTTGTGGCAGTGCGCGGGATTCTCATTGCAGTGGCTTCTTGTGCTGCGGGGCATGGGCTCTAGGCACGCAGGCTTCAGTAATTGTGCTACGCAGGCTCAGCAGTTGTGGTGCACGGGCTCTAGAGCGCAGGCTCAGTAGGTGTGGCACACGGGCTTAGTTGCTCTGCGGCATGTGGGATCTTCCCGGACCAGGGCTTGAACCCGTGTCCCCTGCATTGGCAGGTGGATTCTTAACCACTGTGCCACCAGGGAAATCCCTAGGTGAGTCTTCAATAGTGCATTCCTGTGGTCTCTTTGGCTGCATGAAGGTGATGCACTAACTAGAAAGATCAGTGGATTCCATAATATTGCCTTGAAGCAGCCCCTAGTGAAATCCCTGTGATACATCAGCCCCCCTGGGAGAAGCCCTGGGTGGTGATGGTAGCAGTAGCACTGCAGGAGGGAAGGCAGGCCCAGGCCCCTGGAAGTATCAATCCTGCGCAGGCCAGTGGGATACTCTCAGAGCGGAAAGGTCTGTTGTAGTTGTCTCCTAGAAGTCACACACTGGTCTTCTTAGGGTCGGGACCATGGCAAGGCCGGGTGCCGGTCCTGTTCCGGGCAGGGGGAGGCCCACAACTCGAGGAGCTACATCCTCCTTGCTGAGCAGGAGGCCCTGCGAGGCGTTCCCAGCTTCCATCACCGACTCTGTTAGTGGCTCATCACAGAGGCCCTGGGATGCGGATAGTCTGAAAATCAAACTTGTGGAGTGCTTTCTACATTTCTTAGAAATTTGCTATCGAGCTATTGATATTTTAAAAGTATTTTAATGTAAAATATTTCTCCAAATGAAAAAATATTTTTAAGGTTTAATATCAGAGATTTATTAATATCAGGAATATTTCCTAAAGGTTAGAAATTTTCCTTTATTAGATATTGAGAAAGATGTCATCCATTACATTGCATTGATTTATTAAAGGAAGTTGAGAGCTGAATTTAGTAATCAAATATAGTAACTAAGCTCTACGTAGCTTTTCCACACCCTCCTCCAGTTTATTGCATGACTGTTGGTCATTCACCAACCCATTTTTTAAAACTGCACGTATATAGAGAGAGTGGGATAAAGAATAAGCAGCATCGGAGTGAGTTGTACCTTTGGATGTTTCTTTGATCATTTGTGCTTTAAAAGACTCATATAGAATATATCAACACTATAAAAATATGTGTGGAAACAACAGAAGGACATGTAGAAAAATGTTAACATAGTTGTGTTAAGGGGATTCTGGCTGTTTTCATTAAAGATAAATGTATTATGAAACAATGTTCAACATCACTAATCATTAGAGAAATGCAAATCAAAACTACAATGAGGTATCACCTCACAGCAGTCAGAATGGCCATCATCAAAACATCTACAAACAATAAATGCTGGAGAGGGTGTGGAGAAAAGGGAACCCTCTTGCGCTGTTGGTGGGAATGTAAACTGATACAGTCACTGTGGAGAACAGTGTGGAGGTTCCTTAAAAAGCTAAACATAGGGGCTTCCCTGGTGGCACAGTGGTTGAGAGTCTGCCTGCCAATGCAGGGGACACAGGTTCGAGCCCTGGTCTGGGAAGATCCCACATGCTGCGGGGCAGCTGGGCCCGTGAGCCACAATTACTGAGCCTGCGCACCTGGAGCCTGTGCTCCGCAACAAGAGAGGCCACGATAGCGAGAGGCCCGCGCACTGTGATGAAGAGTGGCCCCCGCTCGCCGCAACTAGAGAAAGCCCTCGCACAGAAATGAAGACACACACAGTCATAAATAAATAAATAAAAATTAAAAAAAAAAAAAGCTAAACATAGAACTACCATATGACCCAGCAATCCCACTACTGGGCATATACCCTGAGAAAACCATAATTCAAAAAGAGTCATGTACCAAAATGTTCATTGCAGCTCTATTTACAATAGCCAGGACATGGAAGCAACCTAAATGTCCATCGACAGATGAATGGATAAAGAAGATGTGGTACATATATACAATGGAATATTACTCACCCATAAAAAAGAAACGAAATTGAGTCATTTGTAGTGAGGTGGATGGACCTAGAGTCTGTCATACAGAGCGAAGTAAGTCAGAAAGAGAAGAACAAATACTGTATGCTAACACATACATATGGAATCTAAAAAAACAACAAAAAAAATGGTTATGAAGAACCTAGGGGCAAGACAGGAATAAAGATGCAGATGTAGAGAATGGACTTGAGGACACGGGGAGGGGGAAGGGTAAGCTGGGACGAAGTGAGAGAGTAGCATGGACATATGTACACTACCAAATGTAAAATAGCTAGCTAGTGGGAAGCAGCCACATAGCACAGGGAGATGAGCTCGGTGCTTTGTGACCAGCTGGAAGGGTGGGAGGGAGTTGCAAGAGGGAGGGGATATGGGAATATGGGGATATGTATAGCTGATTCACTTTTTTATACAGCAAAAACTAACACACCATTGTAAAGCAATTATACTCCAATAAAGATGTTAAAAATAAAATGTACTCTGTAATGGGATCCTGGAACACAAAAAGGATATTAGGTAAAAACTAAGGAAAAGTAAATAAAGCATGGAGTTTAGTTAATATAAAATAAAAAATTAATGTATTAAACTTCTCCAAAATGTTTATGATGACCCATTGTTGCCTTTATAATCAGAAAAAATGACTATTTAAAAAGTAGTAACACAGGGGAGTTCCCTGGCAGTCCAGTGGTTAGGACTCAGAGCTTTCCCTGCCCTGGCCCTGGGTTTAGTCCCTGGGCAGAAAACTAAGATCCCACTAGCCGCGCAGTTAAAAAAAAAAAAAAGAAGAAGAAGAAGAAAGTAGTAACACAGATTTCTTTATACAGTATAAATGTAAAAATATGTAAAATTATTACACCGAAATATTAAGAATTTGAAATATGAATTAGAGATCTCTAGATAATTTTGTTTCTAATATTCTGCACTTTCTATTATGCTTTGATATTATCTTTATGATAGAAAAATAACAGTTTTTAAAAGGAATGGGTAGGAATTTTATATAAAGCTGTTGGGCGGGTGAGAGGATTCTAGAGAGGATGAAATGGTAATTCGTTATACTGAGAAGAGGCGTGTGATGCTGGAAGAAATAAAGAAGGTAGCGAGGCATGTTTTTGCAAAGTACCTGTGAGAAAAGCCAAGGTGGCTGAGGAGCGAGGCTCAGAACCTGGTTCTGTTTTTGTGCTGGACCAGGTGTTGCGCTGTAGGTAACCTGGGCGGAACGGGTGGGCCTCCCGCGCTCCCCCCCCTCCGCCCGCCCTGCCCACAGGTACCGCAGACCCTCCCGGGCGGCTCGTGTCACCAGTGCAGACCCAGCAGAGGGCGTTTCTACACTGGGGGTGATAAACCCTGGATTCAAAGTTTGTCAGCTTTGCAAAAACATACAGAATTCTTTGAGACTTCAGCCAAGCACACGTACGTACACGTGCACACCACACGCAGAGAGAAATAAGAATATATTATTTAAATTATGAATATTAAACATTTTAAGTTAATTGACATTTAAACATATGAACGAATGAACTGCAACTCAACAAAGTTGATAAAATGTGTATCAAAACCAAAATGATTTATTTTAACAGAATTCTAATCAATAAGTCATTTTAAAGCTTTCCAGCAAAACTGTTTAAAGTGGGATATTTGGAAAATTTACTATATTGGCCATGACATAAAGGGAGAGGTTTCACAATTTACAGCGTCTCAGGCCTGCAGGATTTGTTTGTTTGTTTGTTTTATATTATTTATTGAGATTAAATTAAATAGCATATGTTCATTTGCTAAATAGAGAAGAGTTAAACTGGTCCCTATATGTATTGTAAATACTATTACAGAACATATTAAAATGTATTTCAATATGATCTTTAATAATATACCACTCATATTGATTTTTAACTTAAAATAATTTCTTTACTTTCTCGTTATATATTTTTTAACATCTTTATTGGAGCATAATTGCTTTACAGTGTTGGATTCGTTTCTGCTGTATGTATAACAGAGTGAATCAGTTATAAAACAGTTCTTCAGAATGCTCAAGCCCCAGTTTTCTGAGGACAGGCATCCAAGTTAGCAGGAAACCATGGAAACCGAGCGAGCCCAGGAGCAGGGCGGTCACAGGGCTGGCATCACAGCTGCAGCGTCGCCCCCCTGCCCACCGCTGAGGCCCTGCGCATGTTAGTATTTTCTGGGAAGATGGATCCTTTGGGGGTGGGGGTCAGAGAAGGTCCTTTTTTTTTCACTTCCCGGGTAGGTGGAAACGGTGCTCTTGTCCTTGGTTTGGAAGATCTCGGGGAATGGAATGGACGGAGCGGTGTATTCTGAATGCGGAAGGGAGTGGTCCCCTTGGGACAATAGGAGGGCGGACGTGCGGGGCCCCAGTGGGGACATGCCGGACTCTCAGGAACCCGGGCACCAGCCAGTGAGATCGGTGCGTCCGCTAACCTCGGAGGTTTCATGAAGGAACAGAAATGAAGTAGCTAGGGCTGAGATTTCTCACAACCAGGGAATGAACTGAAAATAGATGATCTAAAGCACAGAATCAAGAATTGTGAGTGTATGTACCTAAACGTGTTGGCAAGTGTCTGTAGGGTGTGTTAAATTAACGGAGGAAGATCATTCAGGATTTAATTAATGTGATTCTACTGAGGCCTCTTAATGAGTGACAAGGCTAGGATACCACATACACAAAGATCATAGTTTTCTGATTGCAATGACCACTTTGGGCTGCGAATCGTGCAGTTAAAAGCTGCTGTTGTCTTGCTGTGTTTGTGGAGAGCAGTGCGTGGTAGCTGCAGGAGGGCACCCTTCTGATAAGCTCACGTGTGCAAGCAGTGACCTGAGTTACCTATGAGTGACCTTGAAACCACGTACATGGCTTGAGGACATCAGCCTCCCCTGGTGGGGATTCCAAGGGGAGCATTTGTAGCTACATTGTGTCTGCACAACCGTGGTTATATTCTGCTCACCCTTTATTTCAATGTTCTGTGTAGCCTATTTACCTCAAACTCTCAAGCCTTTGAATCTCCTAACTTTAAACATTGCAGCCTGTTTCAGGATGACACAGTCATAGATATAAAACACTGGAAAGAAGGAAGTCGACATAATAATTTGGAAAAGAAGCAATTTTTAGAAAGCTGTCTGGATGTAGCCATATGCCTCTTGAAGACTGGCTGGAAATAGAGGACTGAGGATGGGCCAGACAAAACGTTTCTCAGATCGCTATTGTTTGTTTTTCACTCAGCATCACCAAATAATCCCTTATGTTCCCATTTTAATAATGTTAAGTATGTTATTTACCATAAAAGTTATATAATTGATCTCTCATCTTGGTATTAGTTTTGCTTGACGAATGTTCCCTACATTTGTTCCTTAATAAAATCGACTGTTCACTCTTTAAATCAGACGTATGGGCATTGGGTACATGCACGTGAATATGAATGCATTTTGTTATTTGGTCCACAAACATATACAATGATTTCATGTTCTTTGAATTCTGATTTCTGGGCTTAAATTTACCCAGTGCTCCAATATTTGGTCACTGTGCTTCTGGTTCTCGGATGAATGCCTCATCCACTTTCATCTTTGCACTTACCTTCCTCTTTGTAATAAAGTCCAATTTCCTCTCATCTTCGGGTATCATGGTATGAATGCCAAAGCCATTTAGTTCATTTATTTTCCATATATTCTTAATGTGAATTGTAATCAGTGCCTAAATCTTTGACTTGGATCCACAAGATGAATGTGTCTTGTATTCAAGAGCAATGTTGTACTTTCCAGAGAGGCGGTTATGGTCCATGTTTTGTAGGGTTTGGGACACACAGATGTGTGCATTTGTCAGAAACTGTCAGCGTGCACTCAAGATTTGTGCATTTAATTGCATCTAAGTTTTATATCAAAAGAAGAAAACTAAAAAAAATTCGTGTCTAGATGGTAATATGCATGCTGAGTTATTCAGGGACAAGAATACTGATATTTACAACTTACTTGCAACTTACTTTGAAATGCATGAAACATAAGCTGCCTTAATGGCAGAGTAGAGAAATGATAGATCTATGACAAAGCATAATAAATGTAAATGGTCAAATCTAGGTGGTGGTTATATGAGTGCTCACTGCAAAATTCTTTCACCTTTTCAGAATGTTTGAATTTTTATAATAAAATGTTAGGTAAAATAACACAATATTCCATATTTTGAAAAGAATTCCTACTTCAATCATGACTGATACGTGAAGATATCACCAGTATCAATTTCAGGTATTGGTTTCCTGAAAGGATTGAACTACTCAGTCAAATTTTGATCGAGTTCTTAAGAGAAATTGTTGAGCAATGAAAACCCATCTTTTGTTGCCTTTTCCTATGTACCAGGCACTGTTGCAGGCACTTTAAATGTTTTATCTTTTAAAATCCTTACCATAATCCAGAAAGATAAACATTATTATTCTCATTTTTCCCCCTGAGGCTTAGAGAGTGTTTGTAGTGGCTTCGTACATTCAGCATAGTTAGTAAGTAGGAAAAGCAGAATTCCACTCCAGTTTTTCTGGTTCCCATATCTGTGTTCTCCCCATTCCATTTTGCTGCCTCCTTAGCTATTCTCGCTTAAACTAATAGGTACCAGCACAAAAGTAGAACATTTGAAAGTATGTTTCTAATGCTGTTTTTGGCTCTGTTTTCTCTTAAGAATAATATTACCTTAGAGTTTTTATGAATGTGTAATTGATTATACCCTTAAAAGCTTGCATCTGTTTTTTAAGTCGGGTATCTATGCTGGTGCTGTCTGGCCTTAATGCATGATTTGGAATTCTGATGTTGAAGATGATTTAATCATTAAGCTGAGTAGACTGTTTTCCATCTCTTACTATCTTTATTTTCTGCCTAGTGATGAAAGTGATTGGAGAATCTGTGACTGAAAGGTGGTCAGACATTTAACTATATTTTCTCATAAACTTTTTTGGCAGCGAGATTAAGCATAGCTTCTAAAGGAATCACATCGCTAAGATGTTTATATAGCAGTCAAGGATAATAAATTTCACATCAATCTTTAATAGCGTGTTCATTTGTTTGGTTTCAAGTCTGGAGGCAGATATCATTTAGCGAGAGACAGCTTTTCACAAAACTGTCATTCTTTATGGTGTGCATATGTTTCCTAAAGAGTGTAAATATTTTTATTTCTTCTTTTTTCAGGATTATGTTAAGGTACACAGAATGAAACACCTCGTAAAACCTGATTTCCCAAATGAAATATCACATTCTCTATGACTTAATTTGTTCTAACAGTTTTTGGAACGACAATACAGTTTTCTGACAAGTACGACTAGGTTTGGTAAAACACACTTATTTCATGTTTTGGAGAAAGCACCTTCACTCGAATGGAGAAACACCTATGACAGAATGGGCGGTGCAGGAGCAAGATGTAGTACATTTAAGCAAATTAATGTTAAACTGTAGTTCATAAAACATGAAACAAAGCCATACACCACTGTCATAAGAGTTTAAGCAAGGACCTCTTTAAAACAGAATAAATTGCATAATGGTATATTGCCTTTTAGATTAGGAGTTGAGAGAGAAAAAAATATAAACATGGGAAGAGAGAGAGAGAGAAGGATTGATTTCCCTTTTAAACTGCTAGACCTTTTAAGGTCTTAAAATCATAGAAAAAGGAGCAAATGTGAGATTTGGTCAGATCTCCCTCTTAGAAGTGTTGATGGCATCAGAAATCTTTCCGTCATCACATGTACCAACTTTGAGATTTCACACGTGGCTGTTGGACACTTGTTGAGTAACTGCCCCCCTCACAAGGTCACACACGCCCCATTATGGCTGAGACCATATCTGCTTTCTCTCAACATTTTCTTCAAATTCTGAGCACCAAGGGCTACCCCAAAAAGGGACATCTAAAATATTGATGGACTTACACTGTCTGAGATTATCTCGTAAATTAATGCTGTTTAACACGTAAATTCTTTCTCTAACACTATCGATTTTTAAAAGTACAGCTTTTCTAAACATCCATTTACACAGCCCATCTTTGTGGCGTCTTGTAAGTCCTGGGGCTCAAATCAAAGTCTGGTGCAGATTCTGGTGTTCTTTCCATTATGCCATCTGCTTTGCTAATATACACTTTTCCCTCCAGATTTAATTTAATTTAATTTACTTATTTATTTTTTAACATCTTTATTAGAGTATAATTGCTTTACAATGGTGTGTCAGTTTCTGCTTTATAACAAAGTGAATCAGTTATACATATACATATGTCCCCATATCTCTTCCTTCTTGCATCTCCCTCCCTCTCACCCTCCCTATCCCACCCCTCTAGGTGGTCACAAAGCACCGAGCTGATCTCCCTGTGCTATGCGGCTGCTTCCCACTAGCTAGCTATTTTACGCTTGGTAGTGTATATATGTCCATGCCACTCTCTCACTTTGTCCCAGCTTGCCCTTCCCCCTCCCCGTATCCTCAAGTCCATTCTCTAGTAGGTCTGCGTCTTTATTCCCGTCTTGCCCCTAGGTTCTTCTGACCACTTTATTTTTTTTAGATTCCATATATATGTGTTAGCATACAGTATTTGTTTTTCTCTTCCTGACTTACTTCACTCTGTACGACAGTCTCTAGGTCCATCCACCTCACTACAGGTAACTCAGTTTCGTTCCTTTTATGGCTGAGTAATATTCCATTGTATATATGTGCCAAATCTTCTTTATCCATTCATCTGTCGATGGACACTTAGGTTGCTTCCATGTCCTGGCTATTGTAAATAGAGCTGCAATGAACATTTTGGTACATGACTCTTTTTGAATTATGGCTTTCTCAGGGTATATGCCCAGTAGTGGGATTGCTGGGTCGTATGGTAGTTCTATTTGTAGTTTTTTTAAGGAACCTCCATACTGTTCTCCATAGTGGCTATATCAATTTACATTCCCACCAACAGTGCAGGAGGGTTCCCTTTTCTCCACACCCTCTCCAGCATTTATTGTTTGTAGATTTTTTTGATGATGGCCATTCTGACCAGTGTGACATGATATCTCATTGTAGTTTTGATTTGCATTTCTCTAATGATTAATGATGTTTGAGCATTCTTTCATGTGTTTGTTGGCAATCTGTATATCTTTGCAGAAACGTCTGTTTAGGTCTTTTGCCCATTTTTGGATTGGGTTGTTTGTTTTTTTTGATATTGAGCTGCATGAGTTGCTTGTATGTTTTGGAGATTAATCCTTTGTCAGTTGCTTCATTTGCAAATATTTTCTCCCATTCTGAGGGTTGTCTTTTCGTCTTGTTTATGGTATCCTTTGCTCTGCAAAAGGATTTAAGTTTCATTAGGTCCTATTTGTTTATTTTTGTTTTTATTTCCATTTCTCTAGGAAGTGGGTCAAAAAGGATCTCACTGTGATTTATGTCATAGAGTGTTCTGCCTATGTTTTCCTCTAAGAGTTTGATGGTGTCTGGCCTTACATTTAGGTCTTTAATCCATTTTGAGTTTATTTTTGTGTATGGTGTTAGGGAGTGTTCTAATTTCATTCTTTTACATGTAGCTATGCAGTTTTCCCAGCACCAATTATTGAAGACGCTGTCTTTTCTCCACTGTATATTCTTGCCTCCTTTATCAAAGATAAGGTGACCATATATACGTGGGTTTATCTCTGGGCTTTCTTTACTGTTCCATTGATCTATAGTTCTGTTTTTGTGCCGGTACCATACTGTATTGATTACTATAGCTTTGTAGTATAGTCTGAAGTCAGGGAGCCTGATTCCTCCAGCTCCGTTTTTCTTTCTCAAGATTGCTTTGGCTATTCGAGGTCTTTTGTGTTTCCATACAAATTGTGAAATTTTTTGTTCTAGTTCTGTGAAAAATGCCAGTGGTAGTTTGATAGGGATTGCATTGAATCTGTAGATTTTTTTGGGTAGTAGAGTCATTTTCACAATATTGATTCTTCCAATCCAAGAACATGGTATATCTCTCCATCTATTTGTATCATCTTTAATTTCTTTCATCAGTGTCTTATAATTTTCTGCATACAGGTCTTTTGTCTCCTTAGGTAGGTTTATTCCTTGATATTTTATTCTTTTTGTTGCAGTGGTAAATGGGAGTGTTTTCTTAATTTCACTTTCAGATTTTTCATCATTAGTGTATAGGAATGCAAGAGATTTCTGTGCATTAATTTTGTATCCTGCTACTTTACCAAATTCATTGATTAGCTCTAGGAGTTTTCTGGTAGTGTCCTTAGGATTCTCTATGTATAGTATCATGTCATCTGCAAACAGTGACAGCTTTACTTCTTCTTTTCCAATTTGGATTCCTTTTATTTCTTTTTCTTCTCTGATTGCTGTGGCTAGGACTTTCAGAACTATGTTGAATAATAGTGGTGAGAGTGGGCAACCTTGTCTTCTCCCTGATCTTAGTGGAAATGGTTTCAGTTTTTCACCACTGAGGATGATGTTGGCTGTGGGTTTGTCATATATGGCCTTTATTATGTTGCAGTAAGTTCCCTCTATGCCTACTTTCTGGAGGGTTTTTATCATAAATGGGTGTTGAATTTTGTCAAAAGCTTTCTCTGCATTTATTGAGATGATCATATGGTTTTTATCCTTCAGTTTGTTAATATGGTGTATCACGTTGATTGATTTGTGTATATTGAAGAATCCTTGCATTCCTGGGATAAACCCCACTTGATCATAATGTATGATCCTTTTAATGTGCTGTTGTATCCTGTTTGCTAGTATTCTGTTGAGGATTTTTGCATCTATGTTCATCAGTGATATTGGCCTGTAGTTTTCTTTCTTTGTGACATCTTTGTTTGGTTTTGGTATCAGGTTGATGGTGGCCTTGTAGAACGAGTTTGGGAGTATTCCTTCCTCTGCTATATTTTGGAAGAGTTTGAGAAGGATAGGTGTTAGCTCTTCTCTAAATATTTGATAGAATTCGCCTGTGAAGCCCTCTGGTCCTGGGGTTTTGTTTGTTGGAAGATTTTTAGTCACAGTTTCAATTTCAGTGCTTGTGATTGGTCTGTTTATATTTTCTATTTCTTCCTGGTTCAGTCTCAGAAGGTTGTGCATTTCTAAGAATTTGTCCATTTCTTCCAGGTTGTCCATTTTATTGGCATAGAGTTGCTTGTAGTAATCTGTCATGATCGTTTGTATTTCTGCAGTGTCAGTTGTTACTTCTCCTTTTTCATTTCTAATTCTATTGATTTGAGTCTTCTCCCTTTTTTTCTTGGTAAGTCTGGCTAATGGTTTATCAGTTTTGTTTATCTTCTCAAAGAACCAGCTTTTAGTTTTATTGTTCTTTGCTATCATTTCCTTCATTTCTTTCTCATTTATTTCTGATCTGATCTTTATGATTTCTTTCCTTCTGCTAACTTTGGGGATTTTTTTTGTTCTTCTTTCTCTAATTGCTTTAGGTGTAAGGTTAGGTTGTTTATTTGAGATGTTTCTTGTTTCTTAAGGTAGACTTGTATAGCTATAAACTTCTCTCTTAGAACTGATTTGCTTCATGCCGTAGGTTTTGGGTCGTCATGTTTTCCTTGTCATTTGTTTCTAGGTATTTTTTGATTTCCTCTTTGATTTCTTCAGTGATCTCTTGGTTATTAAGTAGTGTGTTGTTTAGCTTCCATGTGTTTGTATTTCTTACAGATTTTTTCCTGTAGTTGATACCTAGTCTCATAGCGTTGTGGTCAGAAAAGATACTTGATATGATTTCAATTTTGTTAAATTTACGAAGGGTTGATTTGTGACCCAAAATATGATCTATCCTGGAGAATGTTCCATGAGCACTTGATTTCAGTATTCTGTTGTTTTTGGATCAAATGTCCTATAAATATCAAATAAGTCCATCTTGTCTAATGTGTCATGTAAAGCTTGTGTTTCCTTATTTATTTTCATTTTGGATGATCTGTCCATTGGTGAAAGTGGGGTGTTAAAGTCCCCTACTATGATAGTCTTACTGTTGATTTCCCCTTTTATGGCTGTTATTATTTCCCTTATGTATTGAGGTGCTCCTATGTTGGGTACATAAATATTTACAATTGTTATATCTTCTTCTTCGATTGATCCCTTGATCATTATGTAGTGTCTTTATTTGTCTCTTGTAATAGTCTTTGTTTTAAAGTCTATTTTGTGTGACATGAGAATTGCTTCTCCAGCTTTCTTTTCATTTCCATTTGCATGGAATATCTTTTTCCATCCCCTCACTTTCAGTCTGTATGTGTCCCTAGGTCTGAAATGGGTCTCTTGTAGACAGCATATGTATGGGTCTTGTTTTTTTATCCATTCAGCCAGTCTATGTCTTTTGATTGGAGCATTTAATCCATTTACATTTGAGGTAATTATCGATATGTATGTTCCTATTACCGGTTTCTTAATTGTTTTGGGTTTCTTATTTTAGGTCTTTTCCTTCTCTTGTGTTTCCTGCCTAGAGAAGTTCCTTTAGCATTTGTTGTAAAGCTGGTTTGGTGGTGCTGAATTCTCTTAGCTTTTGCTTGTCTGTAAAGCTTTTAATTTCTCTGTGAAATCTGAATGAGATCCTTGCTGGGTAGAGTAATCTTGTTTGTAGGTTTTTCTCTTTCATCACTTTAAATATGTCCTGACACTCCCTTCTGGCTTGCAGAGTTTCTTCTGAAAGATCAGCTGTTAACCTTATGGGGATTCCCTTATGTGTTACTTGTTGTTTTTCCCTTGCTGCTTTTAATATTTGTTCTTTGTATTTAATTTTTGATAGTTTGATTAATGTGTGTCTTGGCATGTTTCTCCTTGGATTTAACCTGTTTGGGACTCTCTGTGCTTCCTGGACTTGATTAACTATTTCCTTTCCCATATTCGGGAAGTTTTCAACTATAATCTCTTCAAATATTTTCTCAGTCCCTTTCTTCGTCTCTTCTTCTTCTGGGACCCCTATAATTTGAATGTTGGTGCGTTTAATGTTGTCCCAGAGGTCTCTGAGAGTGTCCTCAATTCTTTTCATTCTTTTTTCTTTATTCTGCTCTGCAGTAGTTATTTCCACTATTTTATCTTCCAGGTCACTTATCCGTCTTTTGCCTCAGTTACTCTGCTATTGATCCCTTCTAGAGAATTTTTAATTTCATTTATTGTGTTGTTCATCTCTGTTTGTTTCATCTTTAGGTCTTCTAGGTCCTTGTTAAATGTTTCTTGTATTTTTTCCATTCTGTTTCCAAGATTTTGGATCATCTTTACTATCATTATTCTGAATTATTTTTCAGGTAGACTGCCTATTTCCTCGTCATTTGTGAGGTCTGATGGGTTTTTGCCTTGCACCTTCATCTGCTGTGTGTTTCTCTGTCTTCTGATTTTGCTTAACTTACTGTGTTTGGGGTCTCATTTTCGCAGGCTGCAGTTTTGTAGTTTCCATTGTTTTTGGTGTCTGCCCTCAGTGCTAAGGTTGGTTCAGTGGGTTGTGTAGGCTTCCTGGTGGAGGGAACTAGTGCCTGAGTTCTGGTGGATGAGGCTGGATCTTGTCTTTCTGGTGGGCAGGTCCACGTCTGGTGGTGTGTTTTGGGGTGTCTGTGGCCTTATGATGATTTTAGGCAGCCTCTGTGCTAATGGATGGTGTTGTGTTCCTGTCTTGCTATTTGTTTGCCATAGGGTGTCCTGCACTGTAGCTTGCTGGTCGTTGAGTGGAGCTGGGTCTTGGTGTTGAGATGGAGATCTCTGGGAGATTTTCGCCGTCTGATATTACGTGGAGCTGGGAGGTCTCTTGTGGTCCAGGGTCCTGAACTTGGCTCTCTCCTACCTCAGTGGCATAGCCCTGATGCCTGGCTGGAGCACTAAGAGCCTGTCCTCCACATGGCTCAGAATAAAAGGGAGAAAAAAATAAAGAAATAAAGAAGAAGGTAAAATGAAATAAAATAAAATAAAGTTAGTAAAATAAAAAATAATTTTAAGAAAAAAAATTTTTTTTAAGTAAAAAAAAAAAAAACGAAACCAAACGGACAGGCAGAACCCTAGGACAAATGGTAAAAGCAAAGCTATACAGACAAAATCACACACAGAAGAATACACATACACACTCACAAAAAGAGAAAAAGGGGAAAAAATATATATATCGTTGCTCCCAACATCCACCTCCTCAATTAGGATGATTCGTTGTCTCTTCAGGTATTCCACAGATGCAGGGTACATCAAGTTGATTGTGTAGATTTAATCCACTGCTCCTGAGGCTGCTGGGAGATATTTCCCTTTCTCTTCTTTGTTTGCACAGCTCCCGGGGTTCAGCTTTGGATTTGGGCCCACCTATGCTTGTAGGTCGCCTGAGGGTGTCTGTTCCTGCCCAGACAGGACGGGGTTAAAGGAGCAGCTGATTCTCGGGCTCTGGCTCACTCAGGCTGGGGGGAGGGAGGGGTACGGATGCAGGGCGAGCCTGCGGTGGCAGAGGCCAGCATGACGTTGCACCAGCCCGAGGCGTGCCCTGCGTTCAAGTTGTCCCTGGATCACGGGACCCTGGCAGTGGCGGGCTGTGCAGGCTCGCAGGAGGGGAGGTGTGGAGAGTGACCTGTGCTCGCACACAGGCTTCTTGGTGGCGGCAGCAGCAGCCTTAGCGTGTCATGCCCGTCTCTGGGGTCTGCGCTGATAGCAGCGACTCACGCCCGTCTCTGGAGCTCCTTTAAGTGGCGCTCTTAATCCCCCCTCCTCGCGCACCAGGAAACAAAGAGGCAAGAAAATGTCTTTTGCCTCTTAGGCAGGTCCAGACTTTTCCGGACTCCCTCCCGGCTAGCTGTGGTGCACTAACCCCTTCAGGCTGTGTTCACACCGCCAAACCCAGTCCTCTCCCTGCGATCCGACCAAAGCCTGAGCCTCAGCTCCCAGCCCCCGCCCGCCCTGGCGGGTGAGCAGACAAGCCTCTTGGGCTGGTGAGTGCTGGTCGGCACCGATCCTCTGTCCGGGAATCTCTCGGCTCTGCCCACCCCAGCCCTGTGGCTGTGCTCTGTTCCGTGGCTCTGAAGCTTACCCCCTCCGCCACCTGCAGTCTCCGCCTGTGAAGGGCCTTCCTAGTGTGTGGAAACCTTTCCTCCTTCACACCTCCCTCCCACTGGTGCAGGTCCCTTCCCTATTCTTTTGTCTCTGTGTTTTCTTTTTTCTTTTGCCCTACCCAGGTACATGGGGAGTTTTTTGCCTTTTGGGAGGTCTGAGGTCTTCTGCCAGCGTTCAGTAGGTGTTCTGTAGGAGTTGTTCCACATGTAGATGTATTTCTGATGTGTTTGTGGGGAGGAAGGTGATCTCTGTGTCTTACTCTTCTGTGATCTTGACGCTCCTCCCTCCTCCAGATTTTAAAAGCACTTCTCTGAAAAAATATTCTTTTGTATTTTTTGACATTGTATAGCACTTAGAGTATAAAGCTATAGAAAGTTTGTGGGGAGATATACTAAAAGTCATTGAGTACCACTTGGAGTAAGTGAATGTTTGAAACTTCCATAATTCTAAATGGAGAAAAAAACAGATTTGTCATCGAAATAATAAAGCTCTTAGTAAGTAGATGGTCATTTGAAGTATTCATTTTGATAGAATACTAAGTTATAACTCCTTTTCTGTATTTTAGGAATTGTGAGGCCATATCTATCACACAAACTAATTTGAAAAATAAAAAATTGAGTTCTCTGCCCAGTGGATTAGTAACCAGTTTTCGGCTGTGTTCCTTTTGAGAAACAACTGCACTTTTGCAATAGGAATGAAAACAATCATTTAAAAAGTGGCCTGAGTCAGACTACATCATGTGTTTTTTCATCAGGCTTATTCTTTCATAACATTCTTGTATAATTTGTTGTTTTTCCTCCTTTTATGCTATGCCTTGAATAGAATATTTTTTCCTCTGATGATTTGTGATACATTACATTTTACTATGTGACGTGGCTAATTTTCAAATAATACTAAAATATTTTAATCTCAGTTGATTTCTTAAACTTATTATTATCTATATATTCCCCTTAACAAGCCATGCTCTCCAATGTGCTCCCGTATTTCTTTTATCTACCCATTTATCTCCTCTTGTTGATAGTGTATAAAATTTGAGACAGTATCGTCGATTTTTAGATAATACGAGAAAATATTTTACATTTATAATGTATATACTTGATCTGATGGCCCTATCATATCTTTAGAATAATTATTATTACCAACATAGCTGATTTCCCTTATTTTCCGCATCTCTTGCCAAATATTCTGGATTTATTTCTTTACCTGTTTATATACTTCTTATAAAAGAGTTTTCAATGTGGGTTTTGATGTGGCAAACTTTCTGAGGCCAAGTTTGCCTGAAAGTATTTTTATTATGCTCTTACATTTGTGTGGTATTTTGGTTGGGTATAAAATTTTAGCATCAAAGTTTTTTTGTTTTTTTTTCTTAACCTTTGTTCTTAAAAATGGTCACTCTACTGGCTTCTATAACCAAAATTGCTGCTGAAATTCTACCAGTGATCTAATTCTTGTTCCTTCATGAATAATCTCATTCTCTTTTTAAGCTTCTAGCATTTTATCTTTGCATTTAACTATCTTAAGTTTATTATAAATCTGGATGTTGGTTTTCTCCTATCATCCTTGTCTGGAACATTATATGCTCTTTTGATCTGAGAACTTGAAAACTTCTTTAGATCTGGGGAATTTATCTGAACTACTTCTTCAAATATTTAATGATTTCTGTTTTTAAGTTCTGTTTTCTTGGGACTTCTGTTTTCATGATGCCACCAACTCTGTTTTCGTCCTCCAGATTGCTTAGCTTTTATGTGATAATTTTTACCTCTCTATTTATTTTGGCTGCTCTCTTACAGAATTCCTCAGTCTGTTCTTCTAACTCTCTAAGTGATTACACAGTTATTTCAATTCTACAATTATTTATCTGGTACTTTATTTGAACTCATATTTTTATCTAATGTTTCCACTTCATCCTCCCCCTGCAACTAACTTTATTGAGGAATAATTGACAAATATAATTGTATGTATTTGAAGTTTACAGTGTGTTGGTTTGATATATATATTCATCGTGGAATGATTACCAATATCAAAATAATTAACGCATCCATCACCTCACATAGTTAACTGTGTGTGTGTGTGTGTGTGTCTGTGTTTGGTGAGAATGCTTCAGATCTACTCCCAAACTTTCAGTTATACAATATTTCATTATTAATTATAGTCACCATGCTGTACATTAGATTCTCAAAACTTATTCTTATTATTATAAGTGAAAGTTTGTTCTCTTTGACATCTTCTGATTTTCCCTTCCCCCTAGTCTCTGGTAAACAGTATTCTATTCTCTGTTTCTATGAAATATTGAATAATTTTGGTTTGTTTTAGATTCCACATATAAGTGATAACATATAGTGTTTGTATTTCTCTGTCTGACTTATCTCAGTAAGCATAATACCCTCTCAGTTCATTCATGTTGCAGCAAATGTCAGGATTTCCTTCTTTTTATGACTGAATAATATTCCTTTGTGTATGTATACCATATTTTCTTTATCCATTCATCCACTGAAGAGCATTTAGGCTTTTTTCCATATCTTGGCCATTTTGAATAATGCTGCAGTGGAAATGGGTATGTAGATATCTATTTGAAATACTTATTTAATTTCCTTCAGATAGACACCCAGAAGTGGAAATGCTGGATCATATGGTAGATCTATTTCCAGTTATTTTGAGGAGCCTCCATGCTGTTTTCCATAGGGGCTGCACCAGTTTACATTCCCAACAACAGTGCACAAGGGTTCCCTTTTCTCCACATACTGGCCAACGTTAGTTATCTTGTCTTTTGGTAGTAGCCATTCTGACAGGTGTGAGGTGATATCTCATTGTGGTTTTGATTAGAAATTCCCTGATGATTAATGATGTTAATCACCTTTCCATATACTTATTGGCATTCGAATGTCTTCTTTGGAAAAATGTCTGTTCTTTTCCCATTTTTTAATTGGATTATTATTTTTTTTGATATTGAGTTGTATGAGTTCTTTTATATATTCTGAATATTAACCACATCAGATATATGGTTTGCAAATATTTTCTCCCATTCTGTAGATTGTATCTTTAATTTATTAATGGGTTTCCTTTGCTGTGCAGAAGCTCTTTAGTTTGATGTAGTCCTGCTTGCTTATTTTTGTTTTTGTTGCTTGTGCTTTTGGTGTCTTATCCAAGAAATGTTTGTCAAGACCAATGTCAAGAATCTTCTCTTTGTGTTTTCTTCTGTGAATTTTATGGTTTCAGTTCTTACATTTAAGTCTCTGATCCATTTCAAATTCATTTTGGTTAGTGGTGTATGATAAGGGTACAGTTTCATTCTTTTGCATGTGGCTGTCTTGTTTTCCCAACACCACTTATTGAAGAGACTGTCCTTTAAAACACAAGGGTGTTTTTAGCTCCCTTGTCAAAAATGAGTTGACCTTATGCACATGGATTTATGTCTCAGAGCTCTATTCTAATCCACTGGGCTATGTGCCTTCTTTTAAGTCAGTAACATACTGTTTTGATTACTATAGCTTTGCAGTATAGCTCCACATGATTTCAGTCTTCCGAAGTTTGTTAAGACTTGTTTTATGACCGAATGTAACGTCTATCCTGGAGAATCCTGTGAGTATGCTTGAGAAGAAAGTGTATTCTTCTGTTATTGGCTGGAATGTTCTGTATGTCTATTAGGTCTCCTGGGAATTAAGTGTAGATCAAGTCTCTTTCCTTACTGATTTTCTGTCTGGATGATTTGTCCATTGTTGAAAGTAGGGTATAAATCCCCCAATTATTATTGCAGTGCTGTCTGTTTTTGCTTTCAGATATGTTAATAATTGTTTAATTAGGTATTCCAGTTTGGGTGCACATGTACTTATAATTTTTATATGAACTGACCCTTTGTCTCCTGTTACAGCTTTTGATGTAGTCTATTTTGTCTGATATAAATATAACTACCCCTGCTCTCTTTTGGTTTCCACTTGCTTGGAACACATATTTCCATCCTTTCACTTTCAGCCTGTGTGTGTCCTTAAAGCTTAAGTGGGTCTCTGGTAAGCAGCATATAGTTGGGTCTTGGTTTTTTTTTTTTTTAAAACTATTCAGCCACTCTTTGTATTTTAATTAGAAATTTTCCTTTATATTTAGAGTAGTTATTGATAGGCCAAAACTTACTATCACCATTTTGTTCTTTGATTTTTGATTGTTTTGTAGTTTCTTTCTTCCTCTTCTGCTGTTTTTCCTTGTGATTTGGTGATTTTTTTTAATAGTGATATCCTTCCATTCTTTTATCTTTATCATTTGTGTATCTATTACAAGTTTTTGCTTTATGATTACCATGAGGTTTTCATAATATATCCTGTAGTTATAACAGCCTATTTTAAGCTAATAACAACTTAACTTCATTTGCAGAAAAATTTTCTGCACATTTACTTGCCCTCCACCGTATTTTATGTTGATGTCACAGTTTACATCCTTTTATATTGTGTCCATTAAAAAACTGTAGCTATTTTTAATACTTTTGTCTTTTAGCGTCCATGCTAGAGTTTGAAGTGATTTACACACCATCATGGTTGTATTAGAGTATTTCTAATTTGACTATGTATTTACCTTTACTGGTGAATTTTATACTTCCACATTTTCATGTTACTAGTCAGCATATTTTCATTTCAGCTTAAAGAATCCTTAAGCATTTCTTGTAAGGTAGGTCTAGTGGAGATAAATTCTCTCAGCTTTGTTTGTCTGGGAAAGTCTTTAGAGCTCCTTCATTTCTGAAGGACACATTTGCTTCATAAAGTATTATTGGTTGGCAATTTTTTTTCCATGGAGCCCTTTGAATATATCATCCCTTGTTCTTGTGGCCTGCAAAGTTTTTGCTAGGAAATCTGCTAATAGCCTCATTGAGATTCCCTTGTAAGCAATGAGGTTTTTTTCTTGCTTATTTCAAAATTCTCTTTTTCTTTGATTTTTGAGGACTTGATTATAATGTGTCTCAGTAAAGACCTCTTTGGATTAAATATGTTTCGGGCAATTTAAATTTTATGTACCTGGATGGCCATCACTCTTTCTGGATTTGGGAAGTTTTCAGCCACTATTTCCTAAAATAAGTTTTCTGGCCCTTTCTCTCCCTGCCCTCATTCTGATGCCCATAGTGCAAATATTGTTCATTTCTTGGCATCCCATAATTCATGTAGGTTTTCTTTGCTTTTTTCGTTTTTATTTCTTTTTTCCCACCGAGTGCATAATATTGAGAGATTTGTCTTTAAGTTCACAGATTATTCATTTTGATCAATTGAACCTATTGTTAAAGCTTTCTATTGCATTTTTCATTTCATTCATTGTATTCTTCAGCTCCAGACCTTCTATTTGGTCTTCAGTCTTTTCATTGATTTCTAGCTCTTTGTTCTCATTTTGTTCATGCATTGTTTTCATGAGTTCATTGAGTTGTCTGTGTACTCCCAAATATTGCTGTAATTTCTTTTTTAAGTTCTTTTTATGTATCTATTATATATTTATTTATTCTGGCTCACCAGGTCTTAGTTTCAGCACGTGGGATCTTTAGTTGTGGCACGCGGACTTCTCAGTGGCAGCATGTGGACTCTTAGTTGCGGCATGCGGGCTTCGTAGTTGCGGCATGCGGGCTTCGTAGTTGCGGCATGCAGACTTTTAGGTGTGGCATGCATGCAGGATCTAGTTTCCCGACCAGGGATCAAACCTGGGCCCCCTGCATTGGGAGTGTGGAGTCTTACCCACTGGACCACCAGGGAAGTCCCTGTAATTTCTTAAAATAGTGTTTTTGAATTCCTTTTCAGGTAATTCCAGATTTCCTTTTTTTGGGGGGGGGGCGGTTAGTTACTGGAAAATTGTTCCTTTGGTGGTGTCATCTTTCCTTGCTTTTTTGTGTTTTTGATGGTTTCATGTTGACGTCTGCACACCTGAGATATCAATCATGCCTTCTGGACCCAGACGGGCTTTGTTAGGGAAACGCTTTGACTGGAAGGTGGCTGTGAGCACGCCAGCTGGGTGGGGTACACTGTCTCTGATTCCTAATTCACTACAGCACCATAGTGTCTGTGCAGTTACATCAGCTAAGGCCAACATCAGCAAAGACTGTGGCAGTCTTCTGTGGACAAGGATGTTGAGGTCCTGTGTCTGGCAGGAGTGGCTAAGGCTATTGGGGTCCTGAGACATGAGGCCTACTGGGGTCCTCCTATTTTCCTTGTGTTGCCCTTGGGAGGAAGTTCTGGCCAAGGTGAATTCCTCTTGACACCAGGTGTGGTGCACTGATGCTCAGAGTGACAGTAGAGCTGGGGCCCTGGGATCAGGTTCCCTTGGAACTGTCACAGTGCCTAGGTCCTTGGGCACGGGTGCACTTGCTGCAGCAGCAGGACCTGAGGTGGGGTGCAGAGCAGCAGCAGGGTGGCCTCAGTAATGATGGGTCAAAGCCGTGCCTTGGGACCCAGGAGCAGGGATCAGGGCAGCGACAGTTCTGGTCCAGGAGAAGGCTAGGGTCTGGGCTTCCTGATCCCAAAGAGAGGGCACAGCAGTGACCGGAGCCCCTGGGAGAAGGTCTCACAGCAGTGATAACACCATCCCTGGGGACATATGGTAGCTCTGTCAGCTGTGGTCAGCGTTGGTGTGGGCTGGGGTCCTTGGGAGCAAAGGCTACAAGTGTCCATGCAGTGAGTCCTGCTGGGGCCTCCTGCCGTCCTTCTCCCCTTGGGGTAACACCCCTCTCAGGGGGTCCCTCCTGGTGCCAGTGGCTCAGGGTTGGGGGATGGGGTGATGCACGTAACAAGCTCCCCATGAGGTCTCGGGGGACATCAGAGTGTTGAGTAGTGTAAGTGATTACTTTCATGAAATAAAAAACCCTCGACTCTAGTCACAGAGTTCGTAGTTACTGCTTTCAATTTTATAGAGAGGCACTTGTGACCAGTCCATAAAAAACTTGTATTTTTCCCACTTGATGTGTTATCTTGAATTACTTTTTTGCTCAACATTTGTATTCATTATTTGTACATATCTTTTATGATTGCCAGGATCAGCTTTGGCTGCCTTAAATTTCAAACTTTCTAGGGCAAAGACAACTTCCATGTAATGTTGTCCTAAAGGCCCACATGCCTCTCAAGCTACTAGGGGTTAGTGTCAGTCAATAAAGCTACTTCCTGGTCCCCCAGCTCTTGCTCTGACAGCCTAGTGCCTGGGTACCACAGATAGAAGCAGATGTTATTTTCATCATTTTATGGACGTCATGAGCAAATAGGTAGAAGGGAGATATTTTCTGGTGTACTCCTCTGCATTGACTTATAACTTTCCCAGAACATCAGGACCTAGAAACACATGCAATCCCTCGGCTGATAGTCAGAAACAATTCTACTGCAGCAGAAGCAGACAAATTGCTGCAGAGCTATTTGTGCGAAATCCTGGGCCTTTCTTTTTGATGTTCTCTTAGGCAAGGTAGAGGAGTAACTGACATGATTTTTAATTCCAGATTAAATGACCTTCTTCATAGAGGATGTTTCAAGCCCAAATCACTTGACTAGTAGGGATACTAGACTTTTGCAAAACCTGAATTGTTTCCAATATCAATTACTTTATGAAATTTTATGATTATAATATAATGAGCATTGTTTATTAAAATTGTGAAGGATTCTCCCTGTATACCATACTGTTCTCTGCTTGAGAACTCTTAAATATAATCCAGGCAACAATGATGCTTGAAGTCTCAACATTTGCACTAAATTCCAAACTGGGGTTAAAAACCAAAAAAGAAAATCAAACTATAATATCCATAATATGGACTATTATTTTTAGGCATTTAGCATTTATTTAGGTGAGAATTGTTTATGGTATTTTTTAAGTGAAATATTTTCAGTTATAACTATCAGTAATAATGAAGAGATAGAAAGTTGGTTATAAAGTGGCAACTGTTTTAAAAATTGTTTTTCCCTGTCTGACTAAAATTAGTTTCACTATTAGAAGTACGGGATTTGAGGTAACTTGGGAGCATGTTACATTCCAATCTTCCCAAATGAACAGATCATTATTCCTCCTTCTAGAGGGGAGACAATAGCTTTATACCCACCCCATCGAGACCATAAACCTGCTGACTCTTTCCCTAAGACCGAGATCATTATCCTCTGTTTAGCAGTGGAATAGAAAGAAATCCCACCATTCATTTTTTTTTTTAACATCTTTATTGGAGTATAATTGCTTTACAATGGTGTGTTAGTTTCTGCTTTATAACGAAGTGAATCAGTTATACATATACATATGTTCCCATATCTCTTCCCTCTTGCGTCTCCCGCCCTCCCACCCTCCCCATTCCACCCCTCTAGGTGGTCATAAAGCACCGAGCTGATCTCCCTGTGCTATGCGGTTGCTTCCCGCTAGCTATCTGTTTTACGTTTGGTAGTGTATATATGTCCATGCCACTCTCTCACTTCATCCCAGCTTACCCTTCCCACCATTCATTTTTCATTAAGTCCTACGCTAAGCTCTTTGACAACACAATAGCTGTGAGGACCAGGAGAGGAGTCTCCTAATTACTGTAATGATGTGGTCCATTTGCCGAATGATGAGAACATCAGTAATTCACAGGAATGAGCTGCTAAAACATTTAATGTCAGACAATGCAAGCCTGCGACTCAGATGGTCATCTGTATGCACTCGTTGACATTCAGACACTTCCTTCCCATCATGAAATGCGAACCTGTTTGCTTTCTTGCCCCAGTTTAGATTATAAAGACGGCAGGTCTTCATAATAAAATGTCTGGGCTGACTGTTTGCAGCTCCAGGCGGGCTCAGCATAGAGTCTGCAGATGTCTCCCACTTAGAGAAAGTCCATCTTACAAGATTTTAAATGCGAGTTGAATGTCATCTCTGAATAAGCAATTATATGAAAGAAACCATAATAGCACATATATCAAAATGTGGAAAAAATGGTTTTTCACATTGCAATGAATAGAGGAAACTTGAGTCCTTAGGTGAAGTCATGTTACCAGACTGAGTCTGGCACTTAGATTCTTGGTGTCCTGAAGTCTTATGTGTCACCTAACAGTTAAATCTGCTATTGAGATTTTATCTTGTTTATTTTTTTAGTATCTGATGGACATTTATATGTTCATAAAAGAAAGTAATTTAAATCATTTCTTCTAAAAAATCTCATTTTTGAAATAAAACATAACAAGAGCAAATGATAAGGTTTTAAAGTGCTTACCATTTTTAAAAAATCAGTAGTAATAAATATCCATAAAGTTACCAATGTGAGCAACTGTGACAGGTGATACTTACGAGCCAGGAGGAATAACTCCATGCCTTTAAAATCAGGATAATGATGGCTTTAGTAGATTTGATGTTCAAAAAAAAGTGATGTGAAATGAAAAGTGATGTGAGATGAAAATATTTTCAGTTATAATAAGAGATTTCTAATCTGCAAAATCAAAGGGAAAATCCCTACATAGCTGGATAAAGCTGAAAAATTGTTTTGGCAAATGATTCCTTAATGGCTCAAACAAGTTAATGAAGGTCTTATAAAATAATCTTCATACACACAAGAAAGTGAATCACTTAAATCCTAAAATCTTTAAATCATCAGTGTTTCAGTCTAAATGATTTTTCTCAGGCTAAATCCACATAGAGTTCTTTATTTTTCATAAGTCCCAGCTGTAATCCTTTATTAAATTTTTGATTGAGTCCTAAAGATATAAACCTCCTTTCTACAAAAGGAGGTTTGGTTGAAACCTGCTGACGCTTTTGCTTTGAGTACAATTAATTTCTATCTTTTTTTGTACTTCGGCAGCATACCTAAAGGGAACATCTTTAAATTGGTTAACTATTAATATTATATAATTGTGACATTTTCTCTGGCTTTCTAATGAGCAAAATGTTAATAATATCACCTTCCAGCATAATTTTGCCTTTCATCCAACTTACATTTTTCTTCAATTAAATTTTCATGATATCAAGGAAATTCTTAGACTGAAACAATTTAATAATTTTTATATCTATTAAGCCCTGCTTCCACTAATGAAAACTGTCATATATCCATAAAGTACAGCTCCAAGAAGTTTAGAGTGATTACATAATCCCTAAATGAAGAAATTTTACGTTTACCCTATGGGAACTAGACCAAGAAAAGCTTAGTTCTAAGACCGTATAAAGTAAAACAGGAATCTAAGTGTTGGGTTCAATTTTATTTTATTGTAAGGCACTAGGTGATCATTTGATCATATTCAATAATACATCAAAACAAGTAATATGGCTGATTCTTATTGTTTGCAAACTTGACTTTCAGTTAACACAGGGAAGGAATGACATAAACAGTGGTGTAGGAGGCCCTAGGGGGGCAGGGCCCGTGTACCCCCAGGTTTTTTTCAAGTTTATAAGCATCAGTTCTCTCTTTCTTTCTTTGTGTGCAGTGTCAGGTCTTAAAAAATGAATTGAAGCTTCTTTCTAGAATCACAAATGGGCAGTTTTTCCTATTTGTTCTTGGGGAACGTACCATGCTCCTCACTGCCTTCCATCGGGGTGTGCTGTAGATTGGATATGTGTGTGTGTGTCCCCACGGTTCAGATGTTGAGATCCTATCCCCCCATGTCGTGTATTTGTAGGTAAGGAATTTGGGAGGTGATTGTGATGGTCATGGGGGCAGAGCTTTCACAGATGGGATTAATGCTTTAATAAAGGAGACCCCAGAGTCTCCCTCACCCGCTCCTGCCATGTGATATACAGCAAAAAAATCCCCCATCCTGACACCAGGAAGTGGGCTCCCACACGACACTGAGTCTGCCGGCGTCTTGATCTTGGACTCCAGAACTGTGAGTATAAATTCCTGTTGTATATAAGTCACCCAGTGAGATAGTTTTGTTACAGCAGCCAGCACAGACTGAGGCAGAAATCAGTATGAGGAGTGGGGCAGCACTGTAGTAAATACCTAAAAATGTGTCAGCAGCTTTGGAAGTGGGTCCTGATTAGAGGTCAAAGAGCTTGGAGGTGAAAAGCCTCCGTTTCTGTGGGTGGACCATCACAGGTGAGTTTGGTGAGAACTTGGAAGAAAAGAGGACCGAGAGAGAGCTTTCCTCTCAGAGAATACCTAAGTAGTCTTGAACAGAATGTTGGTAGAAATACAGTTGATAAAGGCCATTCTGATGAGTCTCAGACAGAAACGAGGAACACGTGATGGGAAACTGGAAGAAAGGTGGCCCTTGTTGCTAGAAAGCAGCAAAGAACGTGGCTGAATTGTGTTCATGCCCCGTGTTTTATGGAAGATGGAACTTACAGGCTGTGAAACTGAATGTTTGGTGAGGAAATCTGAGCAAAGTGTTGAAGGAGCCTGGCTTCTGTTGATCGCTCTTAGTAAAAGGCAAGAGGAAAGAAATCAGATCAAAAAGGAAGCAGAATGTAAAGATTGGGAGAGTTCACAGCCTCTCTAGAATGGAAAGCGTGAGGAAGCCTGTTCAGGAGGGACCCCTCAGGGTGTAGCCAAGCGCCTTGGATAGAGAGCTGAGCATGGGTCAGCCAGAGGAGCTGGGCTCTGCTCCAGCGCACGGCAGTTCAGGCCCAGAGTTTGTCTGTGTGTGTGTGTCTCTGTGTGTGGCTGTGTGTGTGTGTGTCTGTGTCTCTGTGTGTGTGTGTGTATCTGTGTCTGTGTGTGTGTGTGTGTATGTGTGCCTGTGTATGTGTCTGTGTGTGTGTATATGTGCCTGTGTGTCTGTGTGTGTGTGTGTCTGTGTGTGTCTCTGTATGTATATGTGTGCCTGTGTGTGTCTGTGTCTGTGTGTGGTCTGTGTGTGTGTATCTGTGTGTGTGTATGTGTGTGTGTGTCTGCGTGTGTGTGTGTGTATGTCTGTGTGTACGTGTGCCTGTGTGTGTGTGCCTGTGTGTGTGTATGTCTGTGTGTGTCTCTGTGTGTGTCTGTGTCTGTGTGTGTGTATCTGTGTGTGTATGTTTGTGTGTGTCTGTGTGTGTGTCTCTATGTATGTGTATGTGTGTCTGTGTGTGTGTGTGGCAGGGGAACTAGGAGCAAGGAGCTGGGGCAAAAGCGGTTTCAAAGGAGGGGCCCCTGGCACTGGTGGGCCCCGCGCCGCCCAGGCCGCCTCACGCGGCAGCCCCTCCGCACACACCAGTGCCACGCTCCCTAGCTGCCTGCGCTTTGGCCCCCGTGCAGCAGGGCCCTGGCGGCTGCCCTCGGACGGTGCACACAGTGCACTCAGGTGTGTCTGGAGGACACGGATGCCATCCCTGCTGGTGCGGCCAGGGCTGAAGCCGCGGGGCTGGACACCGCCACCTGAATTTCAAAGAACAGGGCTGCCGGGCTGAACCGTGGGCCCAGGGCTCCAGCAAAGGGATGCTGGGGGCCCCGCTGAGCGTGGGGTGATTCTGACCCCACATTGGGCCTGGAAGGCAGAGCCCTGAGCCAAGGAGGATAATTCTTTTTTTAATTTTATTGAAGTAGAGTTGATTTACAATGTTGTGTTAATTTCTGCTGTACAGCAAAGTGATTCAGTTATACGTATGTATACATTCTTTTTTTGTATTCTTTTCCATTATGATTTATCATAGGATATTGAATATAGTCCTCTGTGCTATACAGTAGGACCTTGTTGTTTATCCATCCTATATGTACTAGTTTGCATCTGCTAATCCCAAACTCCGAGTCCATCCCTCCCCCACCCCCTCCCCCTTGGCAACCACAAGTCTGTTCTCTATGTCTGTGAATCTGT
The DNA here is from genome assembly GCF_949987535.1 of Balaenoptera acutorostrata. Taxonomy (NCBI): domain Eukaryota; kingdom Metazoa; phylum Chordata; class Mammalia; order Artiodactyla; family Balaenopteridae; genus Balaenoptera; species Balaenoptera acutorostrata. The sequence goes on from NC_080069.1 coordinate 1,049,005, forward strand.
TTTTGTTTTGTAGGTAGGTTCATTTGTGTCCTATTTTAGATTCCACATATAAGTGGTATCATATGGTATTTGTCTTTCTCCTTCTGATTTACTTCACTTAGTATGATAATCTCTAGGTCCAACCATGTTGCTGCAAATGGCATGACTTCATTCTTTTTTATGGCTGACTAATATTCCATTGTATATATGGACCACATCTTCTTTATCCATTCATCTGCCAATGGACATTTAGTTGCTTCCAAGTCTTGGCTATTGTAAATAGTGCTGCTATGAACATAAGGGTGCAGGTATCTTTTTGAATTATAGTTTTATCTGGATATATGCTCAGGAGTGGGATTGCAGGATCATATGGTAACACTATTTTTAGTTTTTTGGGGAACCCAATGAGGATAATTCTTGAGCCTTAAGGTTTAATGTTTGCCCCTTAGGTCTTGAACTTACCTGGGACCTGTTCCCTTTCCTGTCTTCTGCTTCTCGCTTTTGTAGTAGAAATGGCTATACTATGCTTGTCCCACCATTTTAAATTAGGAGCACGTAACGTTTTTGGCTTCAGACATTTGTAGGTGAAGATAGATTTTGCCTCAGAATGAAAAATACTTTGTCTCACCCATATGTGATTTAGATGGTATTTAGATGGGCTTTAGACTTTTGTGTTGATGCTGGAATAAGTTAAGAATTTCAGGGCAATTGGGATGGACTGAATGTATTTTCCATCTGAGAAGGATATGAATTTTGAGGGTCCAGGGGAAGAATGCTATAGGCTGATTGTATCCCCCAAATTCATATGCTGAGATCCTAATCCCCAATGTGATGGTACTTGCGTTAGGGACTTTGGGAGGTGATGAGATTGGTGCTTTAATAACAGAGACCCCGGAAGCTCCTTCACCCCTTGCACCCTGTGAGGACTCAGCAGGAAGGTGGTCGTCTGTGCACCAGGAACTGAGCCCTCACCAGACACTGAATCTTTTGGCAACTTGATCTATGAATTCTCAGCCTCCAGGGCTGTGAGATATGAATTTCCATTGTTGTTAAGCCACCCAGTCTATGCTATTTTTGATATAACAGCCAGAACAGACCAAGACACAGGCCCTGGAGGCCTTTCCATTAGACTCTACGTTAAGGAAGCAGGCTGGACGGAGATCAGAAGGTAGAAGAGAGGAGATGTGATTTTCTTCCTGTTTTCTGTTTCTCTCAGCACTGCTGCAGCAGCTGTGGGATCCAAAATTCTACTGCCACTCTGTACCTGCTACATGACGCTTCCTCCCCAGGTCTCATCAAAGTCCCTGCAGGACCATTCCACTGAGCCCTTAAATTCTTAAAATAATACCTTTTTCCTTTTGTTTCTTCAGTGCTGGAGTTAGTAGCTTTTCCCGGTAGTCATTAAACTCTGGATTATCTTATTTTTTGCTCTTTTAGCTTTCAAACATGGCAGTGACCAATTTCCTGAATTAAATCTTCTCTGTTTGAAATACCTGTTGCCTTTTCTGTCTCCCTGAAGGGACCCTATTGGGAAGCCACTGAAGGATTTTAAGCAAGGTACCAGCAGTGTTAGACCTGTATTCTGGGATAATCCCTCTGGTTGCATTGTTGAGATGAGCTTGGAGGAAGGCACAGGGCAGATGTGGGTGTGAACAGTTTGGAGACTATTTTACTAAATCAGAAGAGAGAATGACTAGGATAACCATGATAGAAGTGGAACCAATTAAGTAGATTCAAGATGTTGGCTATAATATTGGCACTATTTGGTGATGAATCAAATATGGGGAATTAGAGAAGAATGACAAGTGACAGGGTTGAGTGTGCTATCATTAGGTACGATTAATGTCACTGGAGAGTGATGAGATTTGGAAGTAAAATCACACTTGCATGGTTGAAACAACAGAATTTATGTTGCCTATGAGTCATCCAAGAGGAAATATTCAGTAAGAAGAGGTCATATGAGCCTAGTGCTAACGGGAAGGTTTTGGGCAAGGGATGCATTTATGTACTGTGTGTTTAGGTAGATGTTGATGTCATAGGTCTTGACGAATAAAATGGACCCAAGCTTGAGGAAATTCAGCATATAATGACCTGGTAAAAAAGCCTTCAGAGGCGGAAGAGGAGTGTCTATTGCTTTAAGAGGAAAATCAACACCGTGTGTTGTCAGATAAACTAGTGAAGGGAAATACTTAGGAAACAGGAAGTAATCAACATTGCCAGTGGCTGATAAGTTGGGAGGTAAAACACGAAGCCGAGCCAGTTTGATTTAGTGTGCGGTGGTGTAGCCAGGAAAGGGGGAGTTATAATTGGTAAGGAAATCCTGTCTCTGAAGAGATTATGAATAAAGGACTTAACTTTTGAAGATGTTCACTGTTTCCATATTTTCAAAGCATATGGAATAACTGTAATAACTTGTGGTATGTCTGTAACCACAGCTGATGTTCTTTCAGTCTTTGGCTTGCCTGGGTCATTCTTCTAGAGATGATTTAAGTCGACAAACTATACATGGGTTCCAGTGTCTGATAACACATATCCCTATATGGTTTCTGAGAATGGTATTCATAATTGTATTTCACAGTGAGAGTCAGGAATGAACACTGGCTTACTCACATCATAAGATGCCAAGAAGATAATCAGCTTCTCTTGGTCGGTGGTATTTTGAATATCGGAAATCCCTGTTCCTTAAATAGGGACAAGGATGATGATTATAATAGAATCTTAACAGTCCATTAACTTCAACCCATAACGTCCTAGTTCTCAGCCATCCCTGAAAATAATGGAGCTGGTAACAATTCTCAGTGACCACAGGCATTATGAAAATACATCACTGCTGAGTAAATTGTCATTGCAATTTTGTCCACAATTACCACCGTATTAAAAAGCTATGGTGTAGTGCTATATGGTCCGAAGCCTCACTATTACACAGGAGCAATATTCATTGATTGTAAAAGACTTTCAAAACCTGGAACACTGGTTATTAATAGCAGAAATTGACTAAAGGCAAATGAACCAGCAATTTGGCAATGGTTTTGCTAATTTCTATCTGAAGCACATTACTTAGAGGATTTGAAGAACTTTATTTAGTTCCTAATTAGCTAATACACATAACTCTTTGATCTCGCATTAAGTGGATCAGGATTTTAAGTGTATTTTATAATATATTTGTGTCTGAACCTGCACATAGTGCTGTTGAGGCATCACGGGAGGATGTGAGCTTTGAATTGCTTTTTATGGTGGATTTAAGGATAGGTTGTTGCATGATTCACATCTGTATTTTTTTGTCTGTGAAATAAAATCAGATACAAAGTAGTTATCTCGGCTCTGCCGTTCACTAACTGGGCAAGTTACTTAACCTCTCTAAGCCTCACTTTTTTAAAAAAAATTATTTATTTATTTATTTATGGCTGTGTTGGGTCTTCGTTTCTGTGTGAGGGCTTTCTCTCGTTGCAGCAAGTGGGGGCCACTCTTCATCGCGGTGCGCGGGCCTCTCACTATTGCGGCCTCTCTTGTTGCGGAGCACAGGCTCCAGATGCGCAGGCTCAGCGATTGTGGCCCACGGGCCTAGTTGCTCCACGGCATGTGGGATCTTCTCAGACCAGGGCTCGAACCCGTGTCCCCTGCATTGGCAGGCAGATTCTCAACCACTGTGCCACCAGGGAAGCCCCTAAGCCTCACTTTCTTCAGCCTAATGGGAATCTAAACATTACTTCATTGAGGCATTGTGAAGATTAAATAAGATAACGCATGGACAATTGGTGGCAGAAAATTTTGCCCTGTTTTTAATAGTAGATAAAGTTTAGCCATGCTTACTTGCACAGACCTATATATGGCATAGACAAGGTCTTAGCTGGAACTATTGCCTTTGGCTACAATATGGAACAAAAACAGTAATATCCTTCTTTCAAATAATATCCATCCATCCATTCATGCAACAAATATTTATGTGGTGCTTACTTTGTAAAAGATAATTTTCTATTCATTGGAGTTATGGCATTGAAAAATAAAAAATAGTCACTGCTGTCAAGACTCGCTAATGGGAAAAAATAAAACGTAATTAATTATTTACTTAATAGTTAATTGCCGTCCCCGGACAGGAGGACGGGCCTGCCAGACAGAGCAGTCAGCAGGTACTCATGTCCCTGCTCCTGCCCAGCAGTCTCTCCATACTGGAAGCACGGCTCTGGTTTGCTCATTTTCACCCCTCCTATCGTCTTTACTCAGCCACACAACAGAGGGGGCCTCTAGTTTGATCTGTGTCCACAGAGGTCGAGGCTGGGCCCTGAGCGCTGCTCTTGGTCTCCTTGTCACGGAACAGAGCTCCGCCATCGACAGGTGAAAATCAGGACAGGTGAGAACAGGTGATGTTCGTAATCATGTACTGGTAGACAGGCCCTGAGGTGAACACTTTTACATCATTATCTAGTTTGAACATTTGCACAACCACACGAGACGTCTTTTGTAATATTCTCATTTTACAGCAAATGAAACAGAGGCAACAGAGCTTAAGAAACTGGACCATAGTCTCGCAGCCAGTTGTACAGCTGGGTGTGAACTCAGGCAATCTGCAGGTGTAATGTTAAACCTACTCTCAAAGCGTATGTATACACATATACACTGTGTGTGTGTTTCTCAACATCATGGTAGTTGTGGGGAATATGCAATCCCAAACCAAAGGCAATCCTAATAATTGTCTTCCTGTAGTAAAAATCTCTATGAAGAGGGTAGCAGGCTGTGTGTTTTATGGACTTCTTAGAGTCAGGGCTTGATGGCCATATAGGAACATTTGAGTAGATAATCTAAACTAGCAGACAGTTTAAAAGTCACTTACATGGATTTAATGTTTCACCTCTTTTCATGTGTTATTATCATTATTATTGATTTCAGTAATGTACAATTAGCTATTTAAAAATTTTAGAGCACACTTGTTGGCACCGTAGGACTGTATGTAATGAAACAAAAATGCAGTGTAGAAATCAAAAACGTTCTCACATTTTGGCATATTTCATAGTGTGGAGGAGACCTTACAAATGCTGTAACACTTAGTATTGTGGGGCAGAAAACCTTGCCTCTGTGTTGACCAAAATGATGCCTGTGACCCAGTTCCGGAGATCCCTGTGAGGCTCTTACGTACAGGTGCTTGAGGACTTTCTTTGTTTGCCTTCATATACATTTTAGATTGTACTGATAGATCTTTTCAGTTTGGGCAATACTTTCTGCCATTTAAGAGTAATAAATAACTCTATTAAGCAAAAGTCATTTGAGCAATCAACATGGGTTGTGCGCTTAACGTAAGAAATTACTGTTGTAACTTATAAATGATGATACTGCTTTTCTTTGGAGATTAATAAACTGACTCAGGAGGTGATTGCAAATTGAACTTTCAAACATACTATTTTACTTAGAGTCTTGTAGTTTTCATCCTTTCTTTTGGCCGATATACGTTTGTGATTTCTATTCTTTTAACAAACGTATAGATATTTTGTGAAGAAAAATGAATTCTTCTGCAGTTATGTCAAAACAAATTAACTTTCTAGATTATAGTAATTCCCTTTTCTGCTGACAAAAATTTTCACTAAAAATTTTTTGTTGAGATATATTTGATATACAACATTGTGTGTAAGTTTAAGGTTTAATATTAGATAATTTATATGCAATATGATTGCCATTGTAGTGTTAGTTAATTCTTCTGTTGTGTCAGAAAATTATTTCTTTTAGTTTTGGGAACAATTCAGATCTAGTCACTTAGCAAGTTTAATGCTTATAATACATTTTTGTTGACTATAATCACTGTACTGTGTATTAGGTTTCCAGGATTTATCTACTAGTTACAAGTATGTACCCTTAAAATCAGCTCTCCTATTCCCCCAACCCCCAGCCCCTGGGAACCACCATTTTACTCTCTGCTTTCATGATTTTGGTTTTCTTAAATTCCAAGGTATTTGTCTTTCTCTGTCTGACTTCTCTCATTTAGCATAATGCCCTCTGTTGCAAATGGAAGGATTTCCTTCTTTCTCATGGCTGAACAGTATTCCATTGTGTGTGTACGAGTGCGTGTGTGCGTGCGTGTGTGTATGTGTGTATACATACCACATCTTCTTTATCCATTCATCTGGCAACAGACATTTAAATTGTTTCTATGTCTTGACTATTGTGAATAATGCTGCAATAAACACAGGACTGCATATGTCTCTTCCATAACCTGTTTTCATTTTCTTTGGGGGATATATATATATATATATATATATATATATACCCAAAAGTGGCATTCCTGGATTGAATGGTGGTTATATATTTTAATTTTTGAGGACCTCCATACTGTTCTCCATAGTTGCTGAATCAGTTTAAATTCCCACCAATAGTGCACAATGGTTTCCTTTTTTCTACATCCTTACCAAAATTTGCTGTCTCTTGTCTTTTTGGTGATAGCCATTCTGTGTGTGGTGTGAGGTGATAACTCATTGTGGTTTTGACTTCATTTTCCTGATGATTAGTGATATTGAGCACTTTTTCATGTCCTTTGGGTCATTTGGATATCTTCTTTGAAAAAATGTCTTTTTAGTTCATATGCCCATTTTTTAATTGGACTGAGGATTTTTTTTTTGGCAGTTGTTATTTAGTTGAATGAGTTCTTTATAGATTTTTGGATATTAATGCCTTATTAGTTACATCGTTCGCAAATATTTTCTCCCATTCTGTAATTTGCCGTTTCCTTTTGCTGGTTGTCTCTTGTGCTGTGCAGAAGCTATTGAGTTTGATGTAGTCCTACTTGTTGATTTTTTTTTTCTCTTTTCTTGCTTGTTCTTTGGTGTCTCATCCAAAAAAATCATTGCTAAGACCAATGTTGAGGAGCTTCTTATGTTTTCTTTCAGGAGTTTCATGTTTTCAGGTTTTACATTTAAGTCTTTAAGCTGTTTTGAGTTTATTTTTGTATATTTTGTGAGGAAGTAGTCCAGTTTGATTTACATGTATCTGTCCAGGTTTCCCAGCACCATTTATTAAAGAGACTGTCTTTTCTCCATTGTATAGTATTGCCTCCTTAGTTGTAGATTAGTTAACCATAAGTGTGTGGGTTTATTTCTGGGCCTTCTATTCCATTCCATTGAAGTATGTGTTGGCTTTAGTGCCAGTACCATGCTGTTTTGATTACTGTAGCTTTGAATGATAGTTTGAAATCAGGGAGCAGGATACCTCCAGCTTTGTTCTTCCTTCTCAAGATTGTTTTGGTTATTCAGAGTCATTTGTGGTTCCATGCAGATTTTAGAATTATTTGTTCTAATTCTGTGAAAAATGACACTGGTATTTTCATAGGGATTGTATTGAATCTGTAGGTGGCCTTCGGGACTATGGTCATTTTAACATTATTAATTCTCCCAATCCCTGAGCATGGTATATCTTTCTCTTTGTGTCATCTTCAACTCCTTTCACCAGTGTTTTACAGTTTTCCAGGTACAGGTATTTTACCTCCTTGGTTAGATTTATTCCTAGGTATTTCATTCTTTTTGATGCAATTGTAAATGGAATTTTTTTTTTTTTTTTTACTTTCTATTGCTGGTAGTTCAAATTAGTGAATAGAAATGCAACAGATTGCTGTATTTAATTTTGTATGCTGCAACTTTACTGAATTCATTAGGTCTAATAGATTTTGGTGGCATCTTTAGGATCTTCTGTATACAGTATCATTTCATCTACAAACAGCGACAGTTTTACTTCTTCCTTTCTAATTAGTATTCCTCTTATTTCTTTTTATTGTGTGATTCCTGTGGCTAGGACTTCCAAAACTATGTTGAATATAAGTGGTGAGAGTGGGCATTCTTGGCTTGTTCCTGATCTTAGAGGAAATGCTTTCAGCTTTTCAATGTTGCATATGATATTAGCTATAGGTCTGTCATATTTGGACTTTATTATGTTGAAGTATGTTCCCTCGATACCTACTTTTTTGAAAAGAGTTTCTATCATAAATGAATGTTGAATTTTGTCAGAAGCTTTTTATGCATCCAGGAGATGGTTATATGATGTTTTCTTCACTTTGCTAATGTGGTATATATCATGTTGATTAATTTGCAGATATTGAACCATCTGCATCCTGGGAAACCATGGGAACCATCCCATCCCTGGGGTAAATCTCACTTGATCATGGTGTATCATGGTGTACAGTCCTTTTATTGTATTATTGGATTAGTTTGCTAATATTTTGTTAAGATTTTGGCATCTATACTTATTGGTGATGTTGGCCTGTACTTTTGTCTTTTGTGGTGTCTTTGGTTGTGCTATCAAGGTGATGCTGTCCTTGTCAGAATGAGTTTGAAAGCATTCATTCGTCTTCAGTTTTTAGAATAGTTTGAGAAGGATAGGTGTTAACTCTTCTTGGAATATTTGGTGGACTTCTCCTGTGAAGCTGTTTGGTCCTGGACTTTTGTTTGTTGGCAGTATTTTTATTACCAATTCAATTTCATTACTGTTAATTGCTCTGTTCATATTTTCTATTTCTTCCTGATTCAGTCTTGGGAGAGTCTACAGTTCTGGGAATTTTTCATTTCTTCTAGGTTGTTCATTTTATTGGTGTATAATTGTTCATAGTAGTCTCTTATGATGCTTTGTATTTCTGTCATGTTGATTGTAAATTCTCATCCTCCTGGTTTCTCATCTTACTTATTGGGGCCCTCTCTCTTTTTATTTTGATGAGTCTGGTTGAAGGTTTATCAATTTTAGAATTGCTACTTAGTAAGTCATGAACAGAATTTTGCATGTCTAGTTTAAAGATGTAGAAAAGGCAAAAAGACAGATGTTACGGCTAATTACTAATTTAGAAAAAGCCTTTCAGTTCCATTGTCCCTCACAAATTTTCAGATGCCATATGCTATTTTTATGTCATTTTCATATTTCCATGTATATTTTCACACAATAACAGTGTTTGACTCTGTAGATGGTTATAAACCTCTGTGTTATAATTAGTATAAGCTTACTGTCTGTCTTGTTTACCTAACTTTTAAAGTATTTATTGAAGTTAGCTCAGGATATTTGAGACACTTAATGTCTGTTGTGTATACGGTTATTTATTTTGTTAAGGTTTAAAACTTAGGTTAAATTTTCCAAGTCATAAAAAAATATATGAAAAGCCAGACTTTTCCTAATTCTACCCCCAAACTTTTTTTAAAATAAAAAGCGATAGGTTTATTAACTTTATAAAGTTGTAGTAAATTCTTTTTTATTTTTTAAAGTTTTTTGTTTTTGACGTGGACCAATTATAAAGTCTTTATTGAATTTGTTACAATATTGCTTCTGTTTTATGTTTTGGTTTTTTGGCCACGAGGCATGTGGGGTCTTAGCTCCCCAACTTGGGGTCGAACCTGCACCCCCTGCATTGGAAGGTGAAGTCTCAACCACTGGACCGTCAGGGAAGTCCCCCCAAATTGTAGTCAATTCTTAAACTTTCAATTCTTTTAGAATCAATGACATTTTAAACATATTAGTTTAATCATAGAACTTTTAAAAAATGTCTGACAGCTACTCCTTACTCCTGGGGGTGCAGGTCGTGTGGGCGGGAGGGACTGTCAGTGTCATGATCACTGCCCGTCACCCTGTTAAGTTGACATTGGGAAATATTGTAACAGCTGGAGCTTTTGTGAATGGAAATCCATCTCCTGCTATCCTGCCACACTGGATGTGAGGAAGTAATAAAGGCAAACAAACAAAACCCCTATTCTGTCTATTAAACACTATGGTGCATTCTGAAATATTACAGGGACTTGTACCAAGAAAGACAAGACCCATATGCATGAAGCACAGGAATAAATAGAAGGAAAAATTTTCTGGTACACAGTGAAGAAAACCTAAGACTGAGGGCTACAAACAGGAAAGAGCATTTTACAATTTTAACTGAAAATTTTTAATTTAATTTTCCCCATATGATAGGGCCTTGCTTTGCTTGTTGATGAGATAAACTAGTTAACAGAGTTAAAATCGCCCATCTGTGTTACAGACAGGCTCTTGGATATTATAGTGTAATGTCCTCCAAGAGAAGTTAGAAATAAAATGAAACAAATTTAAACAATTAAAAAAACTGTACTCAATCTAAAAAAGAGGGGATATATGTATATGTATAACTAATTTACTTTTCTGTACACCTGAAACTAACACAGCATTAAAAATCAACTATACTCCAATAAAAATTTTTTTAAAACCCACAAAATAAAAAATTTACTCGGAGACATTGTCCTACCACAAGTATGTCTAAGACTTGTTTCCAGCTGTTTGGAACTGGATTTTAGCAGTTTGACTTGAAATTGATGCATCTTCTTTTTGAAGAGGATTAGCATGAACCACTGGAGGCTTGCGACCCCCTCAGAAACCTCTAGACTGGAAGGTGGTTCGGATGCTGTGGTTTGCACCCCCAGACCCAAGACCTCCTGCTGTGCACTCTCTTTGCTAACAGCTGGGAGGGAGCAGGAAGGGACAGCCCACCTCTCCCTCGGGCCCCCAGGGTGCTCCCCTGTGGACTCGCCTGTGACACCACATCCTTATGGGTCAGCTCTCTACGTCAGCAGCATCCAGCAGGAGAGTCAGAGTCTGCCCTCTGCCTCGAGGGGAGTGATTTTCTTGGAATCCTTCACCCACCTAACCTGGAGGGAAGAGCACCTGCCCTGCTCCCCGCTGAAGAAGAAGAGCATCTCTTCCCACAGGACTGCACACTTCATCCTCGTTCACCGGGCTGACCACACCCGCCGCTCTCCTCCTCACTGCCTGGGAGAGGGCAGGTGAGCTCCGTCGCCAGGGGGACAGGGACCAGCTCCAGATGGTAGCAATGAACCTCTCTGAAGTTCAGTACCTTGCCTTTAGCTTCAACTCCCAGAAAATGTGTGCACTTCCTATCAACAGCCTATTATAAAGGTAAGTAAGTACTATTGTCAGAAACAGCCCTCTGGCTGCAGGGTGGAAAACTGTGTGTCAGGGAGTGAGCCTGGGCATTACTGGCCTGAGTATCTTCATCAGTTACGTGAGGGGAGGCGTGATCATGTTAAACATATCAATATTGGAAATAATATACACATCAAATGAACAGATATGTTTCTGCTAGTCTGAATAGATCAGTGGCTCAAAAGCAGTACATGCAAAATTATTAACTCAAAATGTAGTAGTTCTTGTATTTTGTTCCTGAAAGTGATGAGTAAACAAATACGGGAAGATTATGTGTTACTAGCACTGGTGAAGGAGACCGTCCAGTGATTTCCTCAGCAGAGACTGCCTCGGCTCCTAGCACAGTTTCGAGGGGGTGTGTTTACCAGACCGAGTTTCTCGGTGTGCACTTGCACCCCTACTTCTCGGCATCATGTCCATCACAAAGTTACTTGTCGGAAAGTTGTTGAAGTGACAGAAGCCTACTGACTGGACAGCGGGATCCGTGGGCACAGGGTCTGCACAGAGAAAGTGGTACCCAGAGGCTGCCTTTGGGGACCAGGCTCCTCCTGTGTCCTAGTGCACATAGAGCTCTCGCGCACCTCCTCATGGGGTTTTCAGGAGTGGCCTGCGGTCACGGCCGAGGGCCTGGGATGCTGATTTCACTCAGGAATGTATCATGAGAGGAGCAGACAGAAAAAGTGGTGGAGGCGGCGGGGAAGTGATGACGGGACGGGGATGCTGAGGAGATTGAAGCGGGGCTGCCTGCTCGTGCTGGACGCCCTCGGGGGCCCTTCTCCTCTCACCTGGACGTTTTGTAGGAGGTAATTCAGTAGGACACCGCACACACAACGGTCACAGTCCCTCACATCACTTGCTCGTTTCACCTGCCAGACGCTGTCCTAAGTGGTGTAGTATTAACTCATTTAATTCTTAGACCATCCTGTGCGATGAGTGTTACTGGTTTCATCCCCATTTCACAGATGTCAGAACTGAGGTGCAGGGTGTTCGGCCCCCAGTCCACAGCTAGGAGTTGGCAGAGCGCGATTCACCCTTTGTGGCTCAGCAGCAGGTGCAGGACACTCTGGTCAGGATTTACTTAGAAAGGAGCCATCATGTGGAGCTCTCTCCAGCTGTTTCCTCCTCTCTCTCCTCAACTCTCACCCCAAACGCCTGGCAGGTAGGGCTTCTCCTGAGAGGCACACGTCACGTTTCACTAACCGACGCTTTATTTCCTAGTGTTGGCTCCTCTGGCATCCAGCTTTGCAGGTTAAATTTACCAAGTGAGTGGGAATTTGTGCTTTTTAGAAACCCGTCAATATTTTATAAAGGATTTGGAGAAGAAACACCAATTCTAGATTCAAACTGGAGAGACGGGGCTGGGAAATGAATGAATCACAGAAAGAAAAGAATGCAAGTTCTTAGGGTCAGAGCAATTCTAGGTAATGGAACATAACAATAAAGAAGATATATTTTATACAATCCATTGCCTTTCTGAAACACTGGAGGGGAGGGACTTAACATTAGGAATTCTTTAAAATGAATTTATTCCAAAGGATATCATTATTTCGAGACAGTTGCTAAACATTGTTTTTATTAGTGCTTCAAGCCGGAGAATTTTATAATCTGTGGAAATATCATATACTGTTTATTAGAGTCAAGGAAGGTATTCTGGACACTCCAGGGATGTTATCACATAACTGCTCCGATGAGTGGCAGGATGGGGTCAGGAAAGGCAGTTCGTGTTGTAAGAAATACGTAATGATTGGTGTTATTGAAAACCTTTTAATGGAGCCTATAAGGAAAAGGATTTCCTGAAATGCCTTTATCAAGATGAATAATATGATGAATCAAATTAGCCTGGCTTAATTTGCATTTGCAGAGGTGGTTTTTGATGTGTATCTGATGCATTTACGAAAACAGAAAGCTGACTCTGAAGAAAACCTTTAGATGTATTTTATGAGGGAGACTGTGTAAGGAAGAGTCAAGACCACGTTAAAGCTATGGTGTAAAATTGTGCCTCATGTGGGATGGGAGCGACTTGGGGGGCTGAGATGCTCACACAGCCTGTGAGCACATTCGAGGTCCACAGACACCTTTCCGTTTGGGTGAGACCTGGACCTGTCCTCCAACATCAGAGTCTGGTAGGCAGGGTTGAAACGATTATTTGTCAAAGGATGTACAAAAAACAACACTTTGCATAAATATACCAATTTTAGGAATCAAACTTTTAATATATGAAAGTCTGGGTTATATGCAAGTCAAGTGTTGGAAAGTCAGGGACATTTCCCTGAAGGTGTCAATGGTAAATACAGTAAGAGGTTTTGCTTTCAAAATGTTATTTCTTTTGGCTTTTAATGTCTTAAAATGTCTGTTAGTCTTACGTATTCCTAAATGGTACATTCAAGCACTTTTTCTTTCAGTTGTTCAGTATTCCTTGAGATTTGTCGTCTTAAGTAATTTACATCAGTCTCTGGTTCTTAATCACCCCTTTGCTTTACTTTCTCCCATAAATTGATCATCCTGCAGGCAGAAGGGTGCAATGAATAGATTTAAGCACATTGTGAGACGATTACACTGCTCTTAACTTTCTGGAACCAGTCGAGGTAACCCTGGATGTTTCCACTTTTTCTCACTTACCTGAACAGAAGTACTTGCAATGTAAACACTGCTCTCTCTTTCTCAACCTGTAGTGAAACGTTTGCTTTTGTAGACAGTTTAAAGGTCACATCCTTCATAGCATTAAAGAAAAGCATCCTTCACAGATGTTTTGTCCCAACATCTAACTGCAGAGACCCCCCCCCCCCGCCATGGGACTGTGTACTGGGACCTTTGGGAGCTTTTATTAATTAACCGCCATCATCACACACTCAAAGTGCTGGACCAGAGGAGCACTGCAGACGGTTTTGGCCATCTGTGGCTGTGTGTGCAGCTGTGGGAAACATGGGCTTCCTTGCCCCTAGGAGTAAATCCGCTTCAGTTCCCTTCACTGCTGCACATTTTGATCAGAGTTTTATGTGAAGAGGTGTTTTCTCTATAGCTTTGATTCAGGGAAATGAGGTTGGTAAGAAAAGTAGTTAAAGGAAGCAACCTTACGACATATGGAAACACACAGAGAAACCCAGTGACTGATGGGTGGACATTACACCTGGATGAACATCTTACTACAAACCTATCGCAGGCTTGGGAAGGGCAAAGGGGAGCTGGCGCTGGTCTCATTGGCCAAATTAATTAATAATGAACTGATTTTCTTAGGGGATGTGATTTATGTATTAAACATTGCCCCGTCCTTGGGGACAAAGTATTATTTTCATTATGGAAATCTTATAGTCGTGGACTGAGCTAGATATGAGAGATCAAACTACATTCAAGGCTCCTATACTAATTATTGGTCTGTGGGTTCACGCCTCATGACCTATAGTCAGGTCAGGGCCACCCAGGCTCAGAAAGAAGAGGAAGAGGTCAAATCCAGATGCTAAATATTATTCTTCCACTACAGTGACCCCTGCTCTCCACCCTAACTTAAAAGGACTAGAACCTGCACAGAAATGTTAAACACACACACACAATTCAATAAAATGTGCACATGTATCTATTCTGTCCATGGCTTCCCAAATGAGAAAAATATGCCACGGATTGTGGTTTCCTAAAAGCCCCAAATGTTACATGAATAAGCAGAGTACTTTTGTTTTTCATGGAAAATTAACACTAGTCTTGTAAGAAGGTTCTAGAAATGGTAAGGGTTTCATGAAAATAAACTTTATCTTGCTTATAGCTGAAATTTCAAATCATAGGTTAAAAAAGTTTTCTCTAACGTCAGTTAAGAGCTCAGCAATGATAGGATTTATCTGGTTAACAAAAAAAAAAAAAAAAACAACTCACAAGAACAGCTTAGAAAGTTATAATCAATTCTTAACTGTTCAGATTGCTGTTAGGAGACCCATGACATAAATTATTATAAACCTGAGGTCATTGCCTGGGCATATCAAGCAGTAGTTCTTAGAATTTCATAACATTTCCATTTAAATGCTGGATAAGCTATGTTACTTGATAATACAGAAATTAACCTGTGGATAATGTTGAAAAGTCCCTTGGAAATTTTTTCAAATACTGCAAAGTACAGATATTGTGTCATAAAATGTAAATGGATAATGTATACTCAGCGCTATTAAGACCAAGTTAGCCCATTAAAAATGAAGTGTTCTTTACAGCAAAAGATAGATATTTTCACGTGAAAAAGTATTTTATCAGTATACTTACAAGGAACCGTAAAATTGAAAACTTCAGTCTTTCTTTAATTCTCTTTAAAGTTGGAAAGTACCAATAATTTCTTCCTACGAAATTCATTTGTGATTGGAAACCTCCCAGTGAAACTGGGGCAGGGAGAATTAAAATATACTTTAGTTTAGTTACGTTAATTCTTGTCTAGAGAACTTGGTATTGACTGAATTATGAAATTGGGACGTCCTTTGCTCTCGGTTTACTGGTGTCTCTGATGGGATGAGCAGAGAAGGAAAACACATGGAGATTCGGGAGAGACCATGACCCAGGATTAGAAGATTGAGTGTGTTGTTCATTATTGTTACCCCTGCAAATATCTGCTGGTCCCGCCGTTTTTTCTCAAACATGATCTCCTCTTTCCCTGCCACTCTTCTTATCCTGTGAGATTCCTGGGCTCTTGCTTCTTGGTGCATTTTATCCTGGTGAAACCCTAACCTTGGTGAAACCCTCCTGCCTTCCCTGGACCCTCCGCGAGCCTCCGCTGTCACGTCGGCAGCCTAATCCTCCCTGTCCGGGCAGTGGGGGGCTCTGCCCTTCATCCACCTCCTGCTCCCGGTGAGCCTGCGTTCCTGCCTTCCTGGGTCCTGACCGCGTGCCTCCTCCTCTCTCCATCCTTGGGTCCAGCGTGGGGATAAGGTGGCCGCCGTGTTGCCCCCCAGGCCTCCCCTTCAGGCCCTCAGCTCCCAGGACGGCCGCCTGCTGGTCACCCAGCCCCGAGGTCCTCCCAGGAATTTCTCTCCATGGAAGGAAGCCCTCATCCGGGGACCCGCCCTCCTCAGGGGCCGTCCACCCCCATGACTGTCCATGCGCAGAAGCAAAGACTCAGACTGTTGCCGAAATTCGGCCTTTGTACACCAATGCTGGGTTAAATCTCGAAGACAGAGTTTTGGGTGAAGTAGAAAGAAAAAGCTTTCTTGCTTTGCCAGGCAGAGGGGGCCACAGGGGCTAATGCCCTCAAGACCGTGTGTTCCGTCCTGGAGGGGGTAGTGATGGGTCTTACAGTGTTCAAGGAGCAGGGCGTGGTCAGCTGGTGGACACGCTTCTGATTGGCTGGTGGGGAGGTAAGTGGGAGTCAGCATCATCAACCTTCTGGTTCCAGCTGGTCTAGGGTCTACCTGCTTGTGGGCAGCTTGCAGTTAACTTCTCCCACCTGGAGGGGGTTTCAATATCTGCAGAACAGCTCAAAGGCCATGGCTCAGAATATTATCTACAGCCCTCGAGGAGGAACCAAAGGTCCTTGGCTTTGTTCAATGGCTAAACTATTATTATTTCGTCTTGTTTGACTGTTTTCCTTTCTTTCTGCATTTTCTCACTTCTCTGATTAAATGTATTCTTTGACTAAAGTTTTTCTACAGACAAAAGGCAGGCGGAGGACATGGGTGAGGGTCTATTCTGGGAAGGCCCTGACCTCAATTTAGGACAACTCTGCCTGGTCGCTTTAGCTCCAGGGCTGCGCACAGAACCTTCCAGTTCCCTCTCCTGCAGCTGGATCTTAGCTGTCTCCCCTCCCTCTTCTGCTGGTTCCCCCAGAGCCCCTCAGAGGTGCTGTCCTGGGACCACCCAGCACACTTGGAGCAGACAGACATCTGTCTCCCAGGGAACCCAACCTAGGAGGGTCAGTGCCACCAGGAATGACATCTAAGTTATGTCTAGAACACTCCTTCCTTCTATGAGAAAGAAAATAATCAGTGAACAAAAGAAAACTCTTCTTTCAGTTCCTAAGTGCATTTATTGTGTCATTCTTTAATCCATCTGAATTTATTTTCATGGATCCATATACTGGCATCATTTATTGGATAATGTATATAGTTGACCAACTTAGTGAAAATGCAGGTTTTATCCTATACAAATGCCTTATTGAGCCCTCTTGCTTGAATTTCTCTTCTTTTCAATTTATTTTATTCCAGTTGGTTTTCTGTAAGAACTTACAACGTGGGTTTCATTAAATTAAAAAATAACTAGAATTCTTATGGAGATTATATTAAATTCAGAAAAGATCATAGGGAGAATACACAACTTTATATATTTGAGCCTTCCCATCCATATCCTGAGAGAGCATCACTAATGTTATTTGATAAACTTTTATATTTTAAATATACTTACACTTTTTTTGGAAGATTTAAAATTTTCTTTTGTTAAAAATGAGAGGGACTTCCCTGGTGGTCCAGTGGTTAGGACTTGGCACTTTCACTGCCGAGGGCCCGGGTTCAGTCCCTCGTCGGAGAACTAAAATCCCTCAAGACACACAGCCAAAAAGAGAGAGAGAGAAAATGAGTGTACATCCGGGACCTCTTAGTTCCCTGCCCCTTCTAGTTCTATTAATATTCATAGCATAAAAGCTCTGGTCGAGTTTATAACGTTTACGTTCTGTTCCTTGAGCACAACGAGAGAAGAGCTAGCCTTGGTTTTTCTGCCATATTCACGCCCACAGGTGCCTTCACTGGCTCAAGTTCATCTTCTAGTGACTTGAGGAAGAACTCATTGAAGCCGATGCTTGAAACTTTTTCCTGGTGCCTTTCTACTCAAATGCCAGAGTGGCTGATTATGACATTCTTGGTTATCACTTCTTGAGAAGTTTACTGACATTCTTACGATGACTTCTAACATTTAACGTTGCTGGGAGGCCTGAGGGCCCACCAGGAACTTTTGTCCTCATGTGTAATGTGTTCTTTCCACCGGCTGAACCAAAGATTCTTTATTTAGCTTTCAAGTCCTCTTTCTCAGATACAAGTTCACACTTTAGTCTTTAGATTCGAGGTGTGTGCTCGTCACAGTTTCCATGGTGTTATTATTTTTCACATTTTGCTTCTGAACCCTGTCGTCTCATGTTTTTTCTTTCCTGTTGTCTCTTCCTTGAGCTCACAGTCTACCTAATGCTGCTTCGTGCTCACTTTTATACAAGTGACGGCTTTCATTTCATAGTGAAGTATACGGTCAAACATTTTCACCTGCTCCAAAGTAACAATTTCTGATGATTTTTTTCCCCCTGCTGCTTGTTTTTTCCCTTCTCTCTCCATTGCCTCTGTTATCTTTGTTTTCTGTGCTGTTTCCTTTTGCATCCAGCTCATATATACCCGGGTGTATTCTTCCTCAACTTGCTGCTTTCAGCGTTAGAGCCATTGATAGCAGTCCAAGGGAATAAAGGACAGGAAGAAATCTGACTTGGTTGGAATACATCCACCCCAAATCCATGTGTTGAATCCTAACCCCCTCGGAGGTGATGGTATTAGGAGGCGGGGCCTTTGGGGTGATTGAGTCCTGAGGGGCTGGGGTTAGTGCCCTCCTAAAAGAAGCTCCAGGAAGACCCTTCACCCCTTCCTGCTCTGAGCCGGGAGCAGGGACCCCATTCCACCCTGGTCCTGGGCCTCCAGCCCTCAGCACCGTGGCGAATCCATCTCCCATCCCCTGACCTGTCACCAGTGTGTTCCGTTGGCTGAACTCGCTGGAACAGAACCTCAGCAGGAGGGTTGGAGCTGACATCTCCCTCCGACGTGGAGCAGGATGAAGGACCAGCCCTGGGCGGATTGGAGCCCAGACTCGCTCTCCGCTCCCGCCAAGCCCGGCTTTCTTCATCACCTCCTCCTGGGCGCGGCTCAAAGAACCGCACTCCTTGTGCTTTCAAGTGGAAATGCATTTGGCTAAACTGAGATGAGGCTTTTGGGTTGTAGGCATGAGGGATGGAAATGACTTTGATGAAATTTTAGTAAAGAAAGGATGCGACTTGGAGCCACGAGTAGCGTATGTACCTCCGCACAGAGGACTTGAGAGGGACCTCCGGGCGTGTCCAGTGCAGGCCCTGAAAGTAGAAACCGCTCCCGGCGGGTCCACCTCCGCCCGCTTCATCCTGTTCAACAAGGCAGGTATTTCTAGTCCTGCCCACTCAGGCCTGGGCCCCAGCTCCCCCTCGGGTCACCGTCTCTAAGGAGAAGAGACAGGATGCCCTGGAGACGCATCTCAGACCCTCGCAGGAGTCAGAGACGCAGAGCCAGGGAAGCTCTCCTGGGAGGAGGGATGGAGAGCCCCAGCTCCCAGGGAACAGGGAGGAAGCCCCTCTGTGCCATCGTTCTTCGGGACCAGAGCCACCCACGTACCACCCCGCGTGGAAGCAGCCTGCGTTTACTTCATTCATGTCCTTCATCTCCTGTGGAAAGGGCCCCAGCAACAGCCAGACGTGCGGAAGGAACCAAGGCACTTTGCCGGGAACCTGCTTTGAAGAGCTTGGGGTCTGAAGTCAAGCCCATGTGTTTGAATTTATATTCTAATACTTTTCTGCAAGTTCAAGCATCTGAGCCTCAGAATTCTCATCTGAAAATTGGAATGATGATCGGAAGGAGAGTGTAGGGTTCATTTGAGGATAAAATCAGATTAGTAGGTGGGATAGTGAACACAGAGCACTTACCTGGTATTAGTAGGCTCATGACTATATATATATATTTTAAATTTTTATTGGAGTGTAGTTGATTTACAATGTTGTGTTAGTTTCAGGTGTACAGCAAAGTGGATCAGTTATACATCTACATATATCCACTCTTTTTAAGATTCTTTTCCCATATTGGTCATTACAGTGTATGGAGTAACGTTCCCTGTGCTATACAGTAGGCCCTTATTATCTATTTCATATACAGTAGTATATGAAATATACTATATGAAGTATATGAAGTATACAATCCCAATCTCCCAATTTATCCCTCCCCTCCCCCTTCTCCCTTGGTAACCATAAGTTTGTTTTCTACATCCTTGACGCTATTTCTGTTTTGTAAATAAGTTCATTTATACCTTTTTTTTTTTAGATTCCACATATAAGCAATACCATATGATATTTGTCTTTGTCTGATTTACTCAGTATGACAATCTCTAGGTCCATTCATGTTGCTGCAAATGGCATTATTTCATTCATTTTTATGGCTGAGTAATATTACATTGTATATATGTACCACATTTTCTTTATCCATTCCTCTGTCGATGGACATTTAGGTTGCTTCCATGTCTTAGCTATTGTAAATAGTGCTGCAATGAACATTGGGGTGCATGTATCTTTTCAAATCATGGTTTTCTCTGGATATATGCCCAGGAGTAGGATTGCTGGATCATATGGTAACTCTATTTTTGGTTTTTTGAGGAACCTCCATACTGTTCTCCACAGTGGCTGCACCAATTTACGTTCCCACAAACAGTGTAGGAGGGTCCCCTTTTCTCCACTCCCTCTCCAGCATTTATTGTTTGTAGATTTTTTGATGATGGCCATTCTGACTGGTGTGAGGTGATACCTCATTGTAGTTTTGATTTGCATTTCTCAAATAGTTAGTGATGTTGAGCCTCTTTTCATGTGCTTCTTGGCCGTCTGTATGTCTTCTTTGGAGAAATGTCTGTTTAGATCTTCTGCCCATTTTTCAGTTGGGTTGTTTGGTTTTTTGATATTGAGCTGCATGAGCTGTTTGTATATTTTGGAGATTAATCCCTTGTAGGTTGCTTTGTTTGCAAATATTTTCTCCCATTCTGTGGGTTGTCTTTTTGTTTTGTTTATGGTTTCCTTTGCTGTGCAAAAGATTTTAAGTTTAATTAGGTCCCATTTGTTTATTTTTGTTTTTATCTTTATTACTCTAGGAGGTGGATCAAAAAAGATGTTGCTGCGATTTATGTCAGAGAGTGTTCTGCCTATGTTTTCCTCTAAGAGTTTCATAGTAGCCAGTCTTACATTTAGGTCTTTAATCCATTTTGTGCTTATTTATGTGTATAGTGTTAGAGAGTGTTCTAATTTCATTCTTTTACATGTAGCTGTCCAGTTTTCCCAGCACCAGTTATTGAAGTGACTGTCTTTTCTCCATTGTATATCCTTGCCTCCCTTGTCAGAGATTAATTGACCATAGGTGCGTGGATTTATCTCTGGACTTTTCTATCCTATTCCATTGATCTATATTTTGTTTTTTGTGCCAGTACCATACTGTTTTATTACTGTAGCTTTGTAGTATAGTCTGAAGTCAAGGGGCCTGATTCCTCCAGCTCTGTTTTTCTTTCTCAAGATTACTTTGGCTATTTGGGGTGTTTTGTATTTTCATACAAATTGTAAAATTTTTTTGTTCTAATTTTGTGAAAATGTCATTGGTAATTTGATAGGGATTGCATTGAATCTGTAGATTGCTTTGGGCAGTATAGTCATTTTGATAATACTGATTCTTCAAATCCAAGAACACAGTATATCTCTCCATCTGTTTGTGTCATCTTTGATTTCTTTCCTCGGGATCTTATAGTTTTCTGTGTACAGGTCTTTTGCCTCCTTAGGTAGGTTTATTCCTAAGTATTTTATTCACTACTATAATTTTGCTGGGACCTGAGAACTTGTTGGGCATATGTGTGCACACTGACCAGACGGCCTTGACCTTAGCCTAGGTAAATTCTAGCCAGGCTCCTTCCTGACTCGAGACCCTGACCTCCCTTGGCTTAGAGCAGGGGTCCCCAACTCCCAGGCCAAGGACCAGTACCAGTCTGTGGCCTATTAGGAACTGGGCCGCACAGCAGGAGGTGAGGGGCGGGCCAGCAAGCGAAGCTTCATCTGTATTTACAGCTGCTCCCCATCACTCACATTACTGCCTGAGCTCCGCCTCCTGTCAGATCAGTGGTGGCATTAGATTCTCACAGGAGCGCGAACCCTACTGTGAACTCCGCATGTGAGGGATCTAGGTCGCGCACTGCTTATGGGAATCTAATGCCTGATGATCTGAGGTGGAGCTGAGGCGGTGATGCTAGCACTGGGGAGCGGCTGCAAATACAGATCATCATTAGCAGAGAGGTTTGACGGCACAGAGACCATAATAAATCAATTGCTTGCAGACTCATATCAAAACCCCATCAGTGAGAGGCAAGTGACAATTAAGCTGCATCTGGTGGCAGGCTTTATAGTGGCAGGTGAGTTGATGTACTTCAGTTGTTCAGCTGCATCTGGTGGCAGGCTTTAAGTCAGAATCTAACATGTATTTTAGTCCATGCGTGGCCCACCCATTATTTTATTTACCACTTCCGTCTGTGCCTCTTTCCTGCACTATGCACTTGTCTCGGTCACAGTTCTAGTAAGCCCACAAGCTAACCCTAGCCAAAATGAATAAAAAACAAATGTTTCTGGAGAGCTTCTTTGAAAAGGGGGAAAAACCCAGCGATGAGACAGCAGAAGACTCTAAGACTGCCAACAAAAAGAAAGCTGTATTTAAAAGAAAATACCAAGAGTCCTACTTAAATTATGGGTTCATTGCACTGTGATTCATGTTCTCCAAGCCTGCTTTGTGTAATATATGACGACTGGCTATCCAACAAAGCCATGAAACCTTCAAAACTGCTTTGCCACATGGAGACCAAGCACCCTGCATTAAAAGACAAGGCTTTGGAGTTTTTCAAAGAAAAAACCATGAACACGAAGAACAGAAGCAATTACTGAAGACCACCACTTCATCACATGTGTCTGCTCTGAGAGCACCATTCTTAGTGGCTAACCGCATTGCTAAAGCTAAGGAGCCCATTACTATTGATGAAGAGTTGACCCTGCCTGCTGCTGAGGACATTTGTCGTGAACTTTTAGGAGAGGCTGCAGTTCAAAAGGTGGCACGTGTTCCTCTTTTGGCTAGCACCATAACTAGAAGAATTGACGAAATAGCAGAGGATATTGAGGCACAATTGTTAGTCACCATGGTACACAATCCAGGTTGACGAGTCTACCGCTGTTGACAACAAGGCAACAGTGCTTGTTTTTGTGCGATATGTGTTTCAGGAGGATGTGCCTGAGGATATGTTTTGTGCGCTTTTGTTGCCAACCGACACCACAGCACAGCTGCAGAACTAGTCAAGTCTTTGAATGATTACATATCAGGAAAACGGAATTGGTCGTTTTGTGTCGGTATGTGCACAGACATAACGGCTGCCATGACTGGACAGCTTTCTGGTTTCACTACTCGGGTCAAAGAGGTCGCTTCTGAACGTGAGTCCACGCACTGTGTCATCGAAGAGAAATGCTGGCTAGCTGAAAAATGTCACCTGGATTTAACAACGTTTTGCAGGATGTGATTAAAATTATCAACCACGTTAAAGTACATGCCCTTAACTCACGTCTGTTTGTGCAGCTCTGTGAGGAGATGAACACAGAGCACCCACGTCTTCTCTTATACACAGAAGTGAGATGGCTTTCTAAAGGTAGATCACTGGCCAGAGTTTTTGAGTTACGAGAGCCGCTCCAGAGATTTCTTTTAGAAGAACAGTCACCACTGGCAGCACATTTCAGTGACACAGAATGGGTCGCAAAACTTGCTTCCTTGTGTGACATATTCAACCTGCTCAACGACATCAATCTGTCACTTCAGGGGAGAATGGCAACTGTGTTCAAGTCGGCAGATAAAGTGGCTGCATTCAAAGCCAAACTGGAATTAGCAGGGGGTGACGAGTGAACATTGGGATTTTTGACATGTTTCAAACATTAGCAGAGATTTTGGAAGAAACTGAGCCAGGGCCTTCTTTCTCCCAGCCGGTACATGATCACCTATCACAGCTTTCAATAGAGTTTGAGCATTAGTTCCCAACCACAAAAGACCCCCGAACTGGGAAGGAATGGATCCGCGACCCATTTGTGAATAAGCCAGGTGAATCAACTTTGTCCGTGCTAGAAGAGGATCAACTGCTTGAGATCGCAAGTGACGGTGGCCTTAAAAGTATGTCTGAGACAATTTCAAATCTCCATACGGATTAATCCGGAATCCATTCCGGATTAAAGCCAAGGTGGGATATCCTGAGATTGCCACAAAAGCACTGAAAAGCCGGCTTCCCTTTCCAGCATCCCATCCTTGTGAAGCGGGCTTTTCTGCAGTGATGGCCCCCAAAGCGAGATCGCCGAGTAGAGTGGACATAGCAACACACTTCGGGTGTCACTGTCTCCCACCACCCCAGATGGGACCATCTAGTTGCAGGAAAACAAGCTCAGGACTCCCACTGATTCTGCAGCATAGTGAGTTGTATAATTATTTCATTATGTATTACAATGTAATAATAACAGAAATAAAGTACACAATAAATGTAATGCGCTTGAATCATCCCGAAACCATCCCCGTGCCCCTGGTCCGTGGAAAAATTGTCTTCCAGAAAACCGGTCCCTGGTGCCCAAAAGGTTGGGGACCGCTGGCCTAGAGCATTTAATTTAGAAAACTTTCCAAATCTTTCCCTGCCCTTGGAGATGTTCATCTTTGGAAAAGCCTCTGGCCAGTTTTACAACCCAGGATTTTCTTTCTCAGGACAGTGGTCCTGACTGACCAACCCTTTCAAATGTGATCAAACAGGGTGATACCCACCTGGACTCTGGGGCTGGGAGGAGGCTAACTTCTGTGGGCCCCTTGCTGCAGCACGTAAGAGGCCTCCTTCCCTGAAGATAAGGGACAGTTTAATTTTCCTTTGGGAAGCGCCGCTGGGGAAATGCACGTGACCCAGCATCTGCCCAGTCCAGCTCTGCAAACCTTGCCTGCCCTTCGTTTCAGTGGAGTTAACCTCAGACGGAGTCTGGCTCCTCTCACCTGTGTAACGGCCTTGGATGAAGTCTTCCTTGCCTGTTCAGCTGTGTCTGGAGAAATTTTTGCTTTGACAGTTGCTATGAGTTGAACAAGCATTCTTAGACATAGACTTTATTGAACCTTACAGTCAATAAGAAGGCTTAGCACCTTAGTCATGCCACGAAACTCTATTTGCATATAAGCAATTTTGCGCTAATGCAGAGCCACAGAAGTTGAAGAATAATACTGTAATTCTTAAAATATTTCACTTCAGAATATAGTCTGAAATTAGTGTACTTTTATGATCTAAATGTTTTAGTGATTTTTATCCAAGTAAATAAGCCAATTTATAAAACATTGGTTTAAGAGTCACGTTGTTTTTCCAGTTTGTTTTCCCTAAATGAATCCACAGGTCTTTATCCCCACCTGAACACATGTTCACGGTTTTCATCATTTATACTCTCCTCAGGGGAATTCATTATAAAGATAAAATTAATGCCAACTTAAAGAAATGCACTGTTTTTGGACATTTAGTTTGCATATGATTTCTGTGTTTTAGAAGGTAATTATTTTGACTTAAAAGACTCCTGCCAAACTGTTGGACACCTGTAATTGGACATCTATGGAGAATATGCATAAGTAAGAGTTAATTTTTTCAGTAGATTAATCTCTACACTTTAATCAGCTTAAATATTATTAACATTTGAAAGCCAACTTCCCTCATATATCGTGACTATCTTATAGAATGTTACCCTGTTAAACAGAGTTACAAATTAATTTGATGACTAAATTATGGAAGAGGACATTTGAAGAATCTTTATGGAGAAATTACGTAAAAGAGGGTCCTAATATGTAATGTTAATGGTTTTTCCTTTGCCTCTAGAGCCAGTTTTTCATAACATTGAGAGAATATTTTACAGCCCTTCCTAGATCAAACCTGGGTCCATTTTTTTTTTTTCAGTTCTCCATCTATTTTATTTTATTATTTTTTAACATCTTTCTTGGAGTCTAATTGCTTTACAATGGTCTGTTAGTTTCTGCTGTATAACAAAGTGAATCAGCTATACATATATATATATCCCCATATCCCCTCCCTCTTGCGTCTCCCTCCCACCATCCCTATCCCACCCCTCTAGGTGGTCACAAAGCACCGAGCTGATCTCCCTGTGCTATGTGGCTGCTTCCCACTAGCTACTGTTTTACATTTGGTAGTGTGTATATGTCAATGCTACTCTCTCACTTTGTCCCAGCTTACCCTTCCCCCTCCCCATTTCCTCAAGTCTGTTCTCTACGTCTGCATCTTTATTCCTGTCCTGCCCCTAGGTTCATCACAACCATATTTTTTTAGATTCCATATATATGTGTTAGCATATGGTATTTGTTTTTTTCTTTCTAACTTCGCTCTGTATGACAGACTCTAGGTTGATCCACCTCACTACGAATAACTCAATTGCATTTAATTTTACAGCTGCGTAATATTCCATTGTATATATGTGCCACATCTTCTTTATCCATTCATCTGTCGATGGACACTTAGGTTGCTTCCATGTCCTGGCTATTGTAAATAGTGCTGCAATGAACATTGTGGTACATGACTCTTTTTGAATTATGGTTTTCTCAGGGTATATGCCCAATAGTGGGATTGCTGGGTCGTATGGTAGTTCTATTTTTAGTTTTTTAAGGAACCTCCATACTGTCCTCCATAGTGGCTGTAGCAATTTACATTCCCACCAACAGTGCTAGAGGGTTCCCTTTTCTCCACACCCTCTCCAGCATTTATTATTTCTAGAGTTTTTGATGATGGCCATTCTGCCCAGTGTGAGGTTATACCTCATTGAGGTTTTGATTTGCATTTCTCTGATTAGTGATGTTGAGCATCCTTTCATGTTTCTTGGCAATCTGTATATCTTCTTTGGAGAAATGTCTATTTAGGTCTTCTGCCCATTTTTGGATTGGGTTGTTTGTTTTTTTGATATTGAGCTGCATGAACTTCCTTTATATTTTGGAGATTAATCCTTTGTCAGTTGCTTCATTTGCAAATACTTTCTCCCATTCTGAGGGTTGTCTTTTCATCTTGTTTATGTTTTCCTTTGCTGTGCAAAAGGTTTTAAGTTTCATTAAGTCCCATTTGTTTATTTTTGTTTTTATTTCCAGTCTTCTAGGAGGTGGGTCAAAAAGGATCTTGCTGTGATTTATGTCATAGAGTGTTCTGCCTATGTTTTCCTCTAAGAGTTTGATAGTGTCTGGCCTTACATTTAGGTCTTTAATCCATTTTGAGTTTATTTTTGTGTATGGTGTTAGGGAGCGTTCTAATTTCATTCTTTTACATGTAGCTGTCCCGTTTTCCCGGCACCACTTATTGAAGAGGCTGTCTTTTCTCCATTGTATATTCTTGTCTCCTTTGTCAAAGATAAGGGGTCCATATGTTTTTAAAGCTTTTATTTCTCAAGAGTCATTCTCAGCTCAGCAAATATCCATCTGCTATTTCCTGTCCCCTCACATCACTGAAACAAGAAGGAATTGATGCCGTTATTTTAGCATTTTAACAAAATTACCACTGAACCTCTTCTTCTCTTGCCTAATTATCATATAGTCTATTTTAACAAAGAAAGAGAAAATATATAAAAGTGAGAGGGTAATCATATCCCTTTATTATAAGGATAATGCTAATATTCACAGAGATATTATTTTCATAGTAAAGACCAAAATTGCCTCATCATATTCAAGACAACACAATAATAGACACCATCTAGGTAATTTTTTCTTGAATATATTGAAATTTCAGAGAACATATAAATTCAAATATTCTATGGAGTATTATAGTAATGGTATTATTTCAGTTTAGAAGCATTTAAAAATGGATTGTTGCTTCTTTTCTATCTTTTCACTGTTATCAAAAACATTTATTCTAATGATATGCAGAGAAGTTTTGGAATATGCTTTTGAAACTAGCCTACCCCTTTTCTTTCTCATATATTTTATTTCACAATCATTTTTAAGTCTTGATAGTATCTAGTATTTTCTCCAAGAACACTTTTGTTTAAAACATTATCAAAAGTTTATGTATACTTACCAAAAAATGTACTTGATAATAATGAGAAACTACCTATATAGTTAACATTATCATTTTTAAAGTGATAAAAATGATAAAAGAGGAAAGAAGTAAAATGTGCATTAGATCCAGATAAAGATAACCATTGTATACTTCCTAACACCCATCAACATGTATGATATCATTGGAAGAAAATGGATTCTTCATTTTATGTAGACCAAGGCACAAATTACTACTAAGTAACTATTACACAGATTAGTTTAATACTAGGTTTCCTGATATAATGCCCCTGGGCTATGCAATATTTTAAATAACTAGTGTCCAATACTAAAAGCTTTATAGCTGCAATCTTTAATGTTATCATTTGGTAAAAACTAAAGTATGGAACATGCCACAAATGAAAAAATGGCTGTATTTTTATGAAAAATATTCTTGATATTGAGGTTTAATCAGAAAAACCAGGAAATTTAAAGCCTCAGAAGGAATTGCAACTCTAAAACATAGAGGTTCTTAAATTATTTTTATTACTAAGGTTGCAATGCTTATTTATTTCCCTAAAATGCCCTAATGCTCAGCAGATAAGATGAGACACAGTAAGAAAAAGCAAAACAGAATTTATGCAGGAAGGCGGGAGGTTGGCTGTAGACAGAAATGTGCAAGGAGTGGGGAAATACACGAAGGAGGAGAAATGAGTAGAACAGCTAACACAGAAGAAGCAGACAGTTTCAATGCTGGGGAGGTGCTGTGGGCTCCAGAAATAATCGAAATCAATACTCACGTGAAATCTTGAGATGCTTTATCCTGAAAATATTTTGAGACATAATCGTGTATAGTTCTGAAAATAATCGACTGCTTTATTAAGTGCAAATTTGGAAATATTTCATGTCTTACCTTAATCCATGACCCTAGATTATGGAACTCTTCATGCCTTATTATACATGAGGAATTTATTAGGTGATTAAAAACAATTATTGGACATAAAAGTTCAAATTTCAAACAGAAAGAAAATTAATGGAAAAAAACCCCCCAAAAACAAAAAAATTAATGGAAATAAGAGCTAAATTAAGTAGACCGATAATTTAAAAGTTTAATTTTTGATATAATGATATGTAACATTTCACTTCTCTTTTCATATTAAGATAAATTTTCAAATTACCAAATAAAATTTAGTGTAGAATTTTAGAACCAGAAGTACCCTCCATTATCGTCTAGTTAAGTGACCAAATTTTGTGCAAAATGATGTTAGAAATATCAAATGACTCTCCCAAGTTAATACAATGTGCTAATGGCAGATGTAGACCCACATCACGACCTCCTTCTTGTCCTTTAAAGATGAATGTGTTTTCAATGTCCTGTAACATCTGGTCCCAAGTCCAGGAGATAGTTTTCAGGGCTTGAGGCAATTTAGGGTCAAGAAAACCAAATTACGAGTGTTTTAATCTTACGATCTCATGGGCCCATCCTCCCTTCAGTCCAGATTCTGAAATACTCTCCTAGGGCTCCCTTTCCTTCCATTCGTGTTCTGAGCCCACACTTCCCAAAAAAGTGAATATAATGCAGTTCACATCTGTCACCTGCTTGGAATTCTCTCATGTTCTCATCACATTTGGAGTAACATCTGGACTTTTTACCTGGTCTACAGTGGTGTGACCTGACCCCACCCACCACCTGTGCAGCCGAGGACACTCCTGCCCCATCTCCCTGCTCCTTTCCACCTGCTAATCACCCAACACCTGCGGTGATGCCAGGAGACAGGTGTGCTGCTCTCCCTAGCAGCAGGTGAGAGAACGGAGCTCAGAGGGAGTGAGCGGGTGGCCCCAGGTCACATGGTGGTGGAGCCGGGATTTAAGGGGATCCCTGGCCCTGGGGTCTGGCCTTCCCATCCGCTGAGCTCCTGCTTCTGCAGGCAGGCTTGCTCTTCTCTGGTTTATTCAGCATTCCAGACTGTGTGCAAAGCTGGGCAGTTTGAATCGCTTTTCCCTTTGTCTGGAAGGCTCTTCTTCCAGATCTTTGCACGGTTTGGTTTCATTCATGGATAATCTACAGAAATAACAACATGGAGATAAAAGTCTGGCCCGTCATTAATACAAGGTTGTTTGTCCTAAGTGTGATGCTTTTTTAGGAGGGATTAGATATGCATCCATTAAAGAATTTGCCTAGATATAAAACCTTTTAAAACAGTATAATTACAACATCTGACTACAGATAGGGACATGAACATGTAAAGAAAGAAAAACATAAAACCAACATATCGTGTCCTTTTTTAGGACTCTGAGTCTTAAATCCAGAAAACTGATAGGTCTGATGAAACCTTCTATTATATTATACCAACTTCATGACGATTATCCTAGAGCTTTGGGACAATGGAAAAGAAACTCTATAAGGAGGTGTCTGTGTTGGAAAACATCATTCATTAGTTGAAACTGGATTTCAGGACCATGGCTGAAGATGCTATCATTTTGGTATATTTGAGGGTTCAGTATCTACCACACCAAGGATGGGTAAGAAATAAACCTAAATTGAGACTCTAAAACAGGAGAGTAATTATAATCTTACTGTGAAATGAAAATCAAGATTGGAAAATGGCCATGTGCTGTGGGCATTCCATCATCGAGAGAAATATACTTCTGTTTCTTTTTTTTTAGAATCACCAGAGAAGGACTTTAAAACATTTATTCCAACTATATTCCATAAGTTCAAACAGTGAAGTAGACACATGGGAAACATAAAAAGGACCCAATCTGAGTTTAAGAGATGAAAACTACAGTGTCTGAAAGGAAGTGTATTGCAAGGGATTAACAAGGACCAATTAGAAAATGCAGAAGAAAAAATTTTGATAGGAATTGCATTGACTCTGCAGATCACTTTGAGTAGTACTGGCATCTCAACCACATTGAATGTTCCACTCTGTGGAGGCTGTCTTTCCATTTCCGTAGATATTCTTTTTTGAGGTTTTTTTTTTTTTTTTAATTGGAGTATAATTGCTTTACAGTGTTGTGTTAGTTTCTGCTGTACAATGAAGTGAATCAGCTATATGTAGACATACCTCACCTCCCTCTTGGGCCTCCCTCTCTCCCCCCATATCCCACCCCTCTAGGTCATCACAGAGCACCGAGCTGAGCTCCCTGTGCTTTATAGCATGTTCCCTCTAGCTATCTATTTTACACATGGTAGTTGTATATAATATGTAAATCCTAATCTCCCAATTTATCCCACCCTCCCCTTCCCCCACTATGTCAATATGTCCGTTCTCTATGTCTACAACTCTATTCCTACCCTGCAATAGGTTCATCTGTAACATTTTTCTAGATTCCACATATATGTATTAATATACGATATTTGTTTTTCTCTTTCTGACTTACTTCACCCTGTATGACACTCTCTAGGTCCATCCACATCTCTACAAATGACCCAATTTCGTTCCTTTTTATGGCTGAGTAATATTCCATTGTATATATGTACCACATCTTCTTTATCCATTCATCTGTCATTGGACATTGAGGTTGTTTCCATTTCCTGGCTATTGTAAATAGTGCTGCAGTGAACATTGGGGTGCATGTGTCTTTTTGAATTATGGTTTTCTGAGGGTATATGCACAGTAGTGGGATTGCTGGATCATATGGTAGTTCTGTTTTTAAGGAACCTCCATACTGTTCTCCGCAGTGGCTGTATCAATTTACATTCCCACCAACAGTGCAAGAGGGTTCCCTTTTCTCCACACCCTCTCCAGCATTTGTTGTTTGTAGATTTTTTGGTGAGGGCCATTCTGAGTGGTGTGACGTGATACCTCATTGTAGTCTTGATTTGCATTTCTCTAATGATTAGTGATGTTGAGCATCCTGTCATGTGCCTCTTGGCCATGTGTATGTCTTCCTAGGTGAAATGTCTATTTAGGTCTCCCACCCATTTACTTCTTAAGAGGAAAGGCAGAGAAAAAAATGTAGTTCTTGAAAGCATATAACTTCATGGAAATATATAAATGTGAGGGTAGAAACTTGCTGAAAACCAAGGGAGAACAAGACAAATGACATGAATAATGGGATGTATGATGTGCTTTTCTATGGATGGAAAGAGATGGGTTTTGATAGAAGACAACATCTTCATAGAGGAACTTCAAACAGGCAGCTCTATTAAATATTTGTTTGCTTCAAACAGTGTCTGAGAAATTCCTGAATGGTTTTGTCCACAAGGTCTTCTCTCAGAAATCAAAACAACAGGTTAGGGCGACATCTACTCTGTATCTTTGTATTTAATTCTGATTTAGCAAAAAATGCAAAAAAAAAAATAGTGCAATGGAAGCGATGGGCTCCTTAGAACATTGCACTATTTTTGTCTTCACAATCACGGAAGAAATCATAGACTTACTAAGATACAGACCCCAAATAACACTCAGCAAAAGTTTGAAAAAAGAAAAAGGGATGATTCCAGAAATTTCAGAGAAAAGTAAATCCTGATGTTGAACATCAGTGAAGTGGGTTCTCTATGTACCAGGGCTGTACTTGCTGGTACAGAAAGGATCCCTGAGAGAATAATTCCAGAACAATGTGTGGTTTATCCCTCTGTCGACTAAAAAAATACATTCACAACCTAAAAGTTGACAGTGATGTTTTATTCGGCGGGAATTTTTAGGACTTCAAGTCTGGGAGGCAGCATCTCAAGTAACCCTGAGAGAACTGCTCTGAGGAGGCGAGGGGAAAGCCAGGATACATGCAGGAGTTTCTGTAACAAAGGGCAGGTAGTAGGAACAAAAGATTACCGTTAATAAAAAAAAATTAGATATCCCAAGTTAAGAAATGTAGCGCTTTTCTCTGTATGGGAAGATTTAAGAGTCTGGGCTCACTGAAGTCATTCCTCTGATCTGCACCTCAGCTCTCTGGGGCCAGGGTTTTCACATCCTGCGTTTCCGCGTGGCCCCCCGCAGGGAGTGGCTGCTAGACGGCAGGTGTTCTTTTCCTTCCCGAGTGCCCTCCGGGCTCACCGGCTCACGTTGGAGGGCTGCAATCGCTGATGTCTGTGACGTCCTTTGTTTACTGACGGGGCAGGAAATACTCCACTTCTTCCCTCTTAGGAAGTATCGCATCATTAACTTACGCAAGGTCATTTTAGTATCTGTTGCTGAATACCAACCTCTCCTAAACTGTGCTGAATTCATTTTGCTTGCGAGTCTGCGGTGTGAGGG
This sequence comes from Balaenoptera acutorostrata, assembly GCF_949987535.1. NCBI lineage: Eukaryota > Metazoa > Chordata > Mammalia > Artiodactyla > Balaenopteridae > Balaenoptera > Balaenoptera acutorostrata. Next base: position 1,081,904 of record NC_080069.1, read on the forward strand.
CTGGCGGAGCAGCTCCGGGCCTCGGCTGGCTCTGGGCAGAGGCTGGAGGCTGCGCCCCCTCTGCTCCCCGGGGCCGCACGTCCCCTGGCGCTTCCGGTTGTGGGCTGGAGCAGCCTCACCTGGAGCTGCTGCGGGCACGGCAAGGGACAGTCCGCTTGGCCGTTGGCTTCTGCACAGCTCGGCGGCTGTATTTCAAGGAGGAGGGTCCCAGGAGCAGAGGGAGAGATGGGGAAGCCACGGGGCCTCCTGGGACCTGCAGGCACCGAGCAGCCTCACCTCCGCCTCATGCTATGGTTTGAAGTGAGTTGCTTGGACCCGCGCAGATTTAGGGGAGGGGGATCAGACGCCTTCCAATGAGAAGACAGAGAACATGCAGGCGTGTTTTAAAGCCAATACAGATGCTTTGAAAAATTTAAGACAGTGAAAGGTGTTTCACTTCACATTTTCTGATTGTCTTCCTCAAGGTACTTTTTCTCAGGTGACACTAATTAACATCTTGTCACACGTCTATTCTTTTTTTTTTTTTTTTAGCTTAAACAATCAAAATTTATTTTCTAATAGTTCTGGAGGTTGGAAGTCCAATATCAAGGTGCCAGCAGGCTTGGTGTCTGGTGAGAGCTCGCTTCTTGGGTTGCAGGTGGCTGTCTTCTTAGCTTCTCACTGCGTTGTCATATGGCCTTTCCTCTGTGCCTTCGTCCACACGTCTGTTCTTAAAACACCAGAGTGGAGATACTTTTGAGGACGAACTTCCTGCAAGTCCATAGTATTGATCTGAATTTACTTGGGCAGCAGAACCTCAAAGACTGGGGTCTGAGTCACCTTCAGTGTATTTCTAAGAAAAGCTTAGCCACACGGACGTCTAAAATGATGTTTGCATTTCCCCATCCTGTAAACAAACAGGCCAGTAACTAAACAACTTCACCTTTTTCTTTTCCCTTCCTTGATTTAGTGCTCATTCATCTTTCTGCTCTTAGTGAACCTCCAAGATGATTGCGCCAAGGGCACACAGACACACGTACCAGTGGTACCGTGATCTTTCGATAGAAGATGAGATTTATTGGGTAAAACTTACCAGCAGAGAAGCTTTACATCATTCATGGGTCTTCCACTCTCTCCTTATTCTGTGAATAGACATGTTTAGGCCAGAGAGAGCTGGATTGGACACACCGCGCAAAGGACCACAGAAGAGAGCCCTGACCCAGAAATATTTCATGTCTCTGTATGTAAAGAAAAAAAAAAAAAAAACCATGCGTACTTGACTACGTTGCAAGTTACTAAATACTTTGAAAAAGGTACCTAGCAAAGGACATTTACCCATTAAGCATTTATTAACACTCCCAGGCAGAGGTGGCTTCCTCCTTTGTACTTCCATAATATTTTGAATAATTTCCTGTATATTCAGAGCCATTTTCTTATCTTATTCCTCTCTTTATCTTCAAATTCTATACTGGCTCTTCTTTTCCCCAACATAAATGTATTTCAAGACTATCATATTTAAATAACAATGACATATCTAAAACATAAATGTTCTGCTTCCCATGAAACCCTCTTGCTTGAAAAGCTACGTATATCGTGTGGATTTTGTGACGTCAGGTTCACGACCGTCGTAACTTTTCTTTCATGGCGCCATGGAAACCCCTCCTCCCGGGTCCTCAGAAATGTCCTGCTTGGGAATTGCAGGGGCTGCTTGCCACGTTCTCACCGCCTGCCGTTCCTGTTGCCTTTGACAAGGCGCGACCACACTTCCTGCTCCTCCTGCCTTCTGTCGAGCTGGTCCCAGTCTCCCGATGTCAGCGTACAGTTTACCCTATATCTCTTTCATTTAAAAAGGTCCATATCTCAGGAAGTGTTGCTCTCACGCTGCTAGTTTTTCCAACCATAGCTCCTGAAATCTAGGAGTCTTTCTTGATGCCGAAAGCTTGGCCTCTGTGCACTGGTGCTGAATAGAATCTCAGAGACAGAGTGTTGGGTGAAGTAGAAAAGAAGAGCTTTATTGCTTTGCCAGGCAGAGGGGAACACGTTAGGCTCGTGCCCTCAAGACTGTGTGTCCCAACCCGGGAGGGTTTGGTGAGGAGTTTTATAGCAGTGGTCCAAGGGCGGAGTTGCTGATGAGGATCAGGGTGTGTGAAGGGCCTGCGGTCCTTTAATCTGGCCTCAGTTGGTCTCCTCCTTGTCTCCGCATCCCCTCCCTTCCCTGATTAGCAACTGTTCGAATCTGCCCTTTGGGACTCAGGGGAGGTCATGGAGTCTGATCCCTACAAACAAGAAACGGGACAGAAAGGCTTCTGTGCCGGGGAGCCCCACAGGGTCCTGCGCGGTTTCAGTTTCTCTCACCAAGTATGATCAAGTCTTTACCTATATTCTCTTAAATGGTTTTCCTCATTACTTCCTCTTTATTAAGTCAGGGCATCACTATTTCCTCCCTGGATTATTACAAATGCTTCCAATACCTTGCTGCCTTCAGACTAGCTCCCTTGAAACTGTTCACCCCACTGGTGCTGGAGTGGAAATCTTTACCTGCCTAAAATCACGCCTTCCTGCTGCCATCCTGACAAATTTGTGGTTTCCAGGGCTCTACAGTCCTTCTTCTTCTGTTTTACACGTTGCTCTGTTGCTCGGGCTGTTTTTTCCCTCTTCTTCGCTGATAAGCTCCCTGCCCTTGATGACGTGGGTTAGAAACTACATCCTCAGAGAGCCCCTCCCTGTACCCCTCCCTTCTGTCTGATTTTGATGCACTGATAATACATCTCCACATTATCATCTTGAGACATGTCAACTGTTTATTTCATGGATTCCCCATAGATAGATTGCATGCTTCTCAGTTTTCTAACCATAGAGCCTGGATCATACTCCACACCCGATGAAAACGGGTTTGCTCAATAAAAGAATATGGCCACAGGAGTACCTGTCCCATTTCAGTGTAAGTATTTGTAAGTCAACCTCAATTAATTGAATTTAATGTATAAGAACCATACTTCATATGTTCTTTTATTTATGATCCTAGTACCCAGAACACAGTAGCACTATTTAAACATATGTTGAATAAATGACAGGGGACACATCTGAGACGAATGGCATTAACAACTTTTCCTTGTTGTGAAAATCTGGGTAGATAAGATCTAGAGGATTCCAGGACAGCACTAGCCCTGTAAACATGCAAAACACCATCGCTTAACTCTTTGAGAAGATAGCCATTACTTTTATTCCTATGCATGCCTGTTTCATTGGTTCACTTTTTCTGCATTATTTTAGCAATGTCACAGTGGAGTTACCAATAAATCACAAGAAATTTATGGATTGCTTTTGGCTCAGTTAACGAAGTTCTTTGTACGGGTACCTCAAAAAGAATGGAAGAGAGTAATCAAATCAATGTACATTTGAGTGAACTTCTGAAAAAGTATTGTGGAATTGCTGTATCATCAATCAGAAAGATTTGCTTTTGAAAAATACTGTAGGTAAGCCTACTAAGGACAGTATAAATAAAGAGCTTGATGTATTTTAGGCACCATAATGCACACTTTTTAAAACAGAATGGCTCTATCCACAAACATGTTTTCTTTTAGTAAAAATGGTAATAAAATGGTATGCCATTTTATTAAAATTATATTTTATATTGCTACCCATATAGAGAGAAAGACAAATCTTTTAAATGGAACTCGTGTCCATCGTGGCTGTCTTAGTTTTCTATTTCTTTGCCCAAAATTGGCAGTCAATAAATTTTCAAACCGTTTACTACTTTACAAAGGAAATCCCCATTACACCTAATATCTGGTACAGATCTAAAATCTAAAAGTATGAAACAGAGAATTCAGTCCTGGAGAGCAGAGCTTTTCCTGTGTTTTTCCCCTGATGCGTCCTCAGTATCCAGAACAGTGTGGGGCACTTACTAGGCACACAGTAAATATTGTTTTGAATCACAAAGTCTGGTTTGAATAGAGACGAACATCTGCCTTGAGGACCATCTACACTACCGCCGTTGTCAAGGAGGAAATATAACTAAAAATGTATATGCATTTCCCTTCCTATTGTCTATAAATCACTCATACCTCCATTGAGACCATACTCACATCCTCTGGTAGAGACTGTTAAATGACCAGCCTATCAATTTAACAAATTTTCAATCTATCACAAAAAAATCTATTAAGGTCTCATAGAATTTGAAAAAATTTAATAATCACACCATTTTTTTTATAACCTTAATACTTTTAATAACCACAAACATCTTGGGACATCACAGTATTTTCTCATTCTCAAAAGATGTGATCTGGGGCTTCCCTGGTGGTGCAGTGGTTAAGAATCCACCTGCCAATGCAGGGGACACGGATTCGAGCCCTGGTCTGGGAAGATCCCACGTGCTACGGAGCAACTAAGCCCGTGTGCCACAACTACTGAGCCTGCGCTCTAGAGCCCATGAGCCACAACTACTGAGCCCTCGTGCCACAACTACTGAAGCCTGTGCGCCTAGAGCCCGTGCTCCGCAACAAGAGAAGCCACCGCAATGAGAAGCTTGTGCACCACATCGAAGAGTAACCCCCGCTCACCGCAACTAGAGGAAGCCCACATGCAGCAACGAAGACCCAACGCAGCCAAAAATAAATAAATAAATTTATTTTGAAAAGAGATGTGATGTAATGAGTATTTTGGAGGGATGAGGCCTAGTTCATGAACGAGCTGCAAATGCACATGCTCACATCATGCAGGGCTGCCCTGCTCCTGTTTGAGATGCATGACACTCATTCTGGCAGAGATGAGTGGGATCTGTAGACAGTCCCTCATCGTGCAGAGAACCCGCTATGATCATGCCTGTACTTCCTCTCCTGCGTCCTTGGAGGTTACCAGGGCCCACGGCTCCCCAGCTGCACCAGGTCTCAGCTCCTAGCTCTTCCCTCTAGAATGTCTTTTTCCTTCACTTGCTCATCCAGCTCACTCCCTTGGGTCACTCAGGTCTCCGGCCAAGTGGCCAAGTGTCAGATCCTTGAGAAGGTCTCACCTGGTCAGCATATCCCTCCCCACTCCTGCTCTGTTCTGTCCCAGCACTTACTGCTACATAAAGGCATTCCTTTCTTGATTTTACTCCCTAATGTTAGAATGTAAGCACCATGAGGGCAGAAACTTTCTCAGTTATTTTTGGTGCTACATCCTGGATAGTAACTAGCACAGAGTAGGCACTCTATCCATATATATTTTTTAAAATTTATTTTATTTTTGGCTGCGTTGGGTCTTCGTTGATGTGTGCAGGCTTTCTCTAGTTGCAGTGAGCGGGAGCTACTCTTCGTTGCAGTGCACGGCCTTCTCATTGCGGTGGATTCTCGTTGAGGAGCATGGGTTCTAGGCATGCGGGCTTCAGTAGTTGTAACACGCAGGCTCAGTAGTTGTGGCGCACGGGCTTAGTTGCTCCGTGGCATGTGGGATCTTCCCGAACCAGGACATGAACCTGTGACCCCTGCATTGGCAGGCGGATTCTTAACCACTGCGCCACCAGGGAAGCCCATATCCATATATTTTTAAATTAAATAAACAAATAAAAACGAGAGGGTTGATTTGGTTGCAGGGAAATTGATAGGACATCTTCTACTAATAAAGCAGACCGGGTGAGTCTTCATCAAATGAGGAGGGGGACATGTGAGAAAGAGACTCTTAGAAGATCCTGCCCCAGCATGAAGTAGCCAGATACCCTTTTCACCGTATGTCTTTAGGGAGGTCATGTGGAGGACTAGGTCGTGAAAGAGTTCTTTCCAGGTGAGGAGGGAGGAGACTTCATCCCGAAGCTCCCTGACCCGCCTCCCCTTGGTCAGTGTCCCCACTGGGTATCCGTGCACCTACAGTTTCGTGTTTGTATCACCGCATCTCAGCTGTCACTGGGGAGGCAGGTCCCCTGTGGGTCCCCGCGGCTGGTGGACCCCGACCGCGATGGGCTCACCTATCAGCTAGCACCACACGCACGGGGTCTCCATTCACAGCAACAACAGCGGCCGCAGCCGTGACCTGGCTGCTCGGGCATTTTGAGCTTGTTCGGCAATCATGACACACAATATTTAGGTTCCTGTTAGTTTCAGGGTAAAATAATATAACTTTTTCTCACGCAGTCTCACCTCATGCTCAGTTAAAAACCAAAGTAACTACTGAATCGGATGTTTTGAAAATGTGAATCAGTGATCTGACATCCAAATGATGAAGATCTTACTTTAAGTCTCATAACTATGGTTTGCAATCCAAGAGTTCTTGACAAGTAAAACGTATCCACTGGTCTGAATCTCTGAGATCATTTGGCTCCAGTAAGTACTTAAGTGGTAGGTTGATCCATTTCATAGGCTTAGTTGTTAAGTGTTCATTTTGTGGATTTTTCTTAAAGAATTATTTTGCCTGCTGAAGAAATACTCTCTTTCCAACCCAAGATGGGCTTTTGATAAGAGAGCCAATACAAGTCGCCTCTTCCTAAATATCTTGGAAAGCCTAAGGCAAGTGTAGTTAAAATTGTCTGAAACACCGGGTTGTTATAACATGACCTCTAATCACTGACGTGTGCGCGGGAAGTGGTGGAATTTGAGGAAGCGGCCACCGTACACCCAAGCCCAGAGACTCATCACCACTCGTTTAGTTGTTAATTCTGGTAAAATATAAGCCCCATTAAGATACTGTGTCTATTTCATTCACCTCTTATATATCATGTGCCTAAAAGTATTTTTTGTCGCTAGAATGTCTAGAGGTGGCCCAAATAAACAACTCTCTCCTGCTTGTTTTACCAATCTAAATAATTTTCTCTGTTCTCATTTTGTTTTCTGGTTCCTTGTGCAAATGCGTCTTTTCTTATATATGTGTGTGTTTCTCTCTCTCTCTGTATCTCTGTGTGTGTGTGTGTGTATATATATATACACATGTACATATACATATAAATATCTTATATGTATATTCCTTGGGTTCCACCAATTAGAATATAATAATTATATTATTATACACCTGCATTGTGGAGTCATTAATATTAATAGTATTAATATTAATAAGATATTATTAATATTTATATTCCCTTTATCATCACCCAAAGAGTCTTCTTTGAGTTTACCCATTTCAATCTTGGATAATATTTTTTCAGTGCAAACACGTTACACTGTTTAAAAAAAACTAATGTCTGGGTGAAAAATTGTTAGTGCCGCAACAGGAGTTACACTGAAACTAAAGAGTGCCTCAAATAACCTAGGTCTATAAGTCAGCAGATTTAGCAGGGCCTTTACTTTACCTTGTCATTGCTGGTCACACAAAAGTACTGACTAGAAAAATGTCCTTGGAAATGCTTGGGCTCTGGATGCTGATGGACCTGGACTTGGACATGACCCACCATTTCCTTGTGGTGAAACTTACAAATCATGGAGCCTTAGTTTCCTTATCCAAAAAACAGGACTTAAAAAAATTTTTTTTAAAAATTTTATATGGGAGTATAGCTGAGTAACAGTGTTGTGTAGTTTCAGGTGCACAGCAAAGCGACTCAGCCACGTATATACACGTATCCATTCTCCCCCAGACTTCCCTGCCATCCAGGCTGCCGCATAACACTGAGCAGGGTTCCCTGTGCTGTACAGTAGGTCCTTGCTGGTTATCCTTTTTAAATATAGCGGTGTGTACATGTCGATCCCAAACTCCCAATTTATCCCTCCCCCCTGCCCTTCCCCCCAGTAATCATAAGTTCGTTCTCTAAGCTTGTGAGTCTGTTTCTGTCAAAAAATAGGTCTTTATGGGACGACATTTTCAGAGATATTGTGAGATTGGATGGAACACATGGTAACAGGCTTGCCCCATTTATTATCTCACAACATCTTCAAGGTGAGGGATATAGAACCATCAGACTATTTATATGTGATCTATGTCGACATTTAATTACTTCTTCTGCCGTTTTCTGTCGTGAAACCTGGGCCATTCTCCTCTCCTAACTGCATTTTCCCTCTTCTGCAGAAGAACAACGTGAGGGTGGTGTGGTGTCACCATGGCTGGGGAGGTTCGTCTGTGTTCACAAGTATATTAAATCAGGCATTTCCTGTTACCTTAACGTTTTGGCAAAGATACCCAAAGGTACAGAAAGGTAAAATGAGTGCTGAACCTCCTAAGTCAGACTAGATAAGAGGTATCGAATGTGTTTTTTGACCTTTAGTTTATTATCCAACTCAGAACAGAAATAAGATTTGTTTGAAAGTTGTAGAGATTGGAGAGTGTGAATTTATTTCAGAAGAAATGGCAGTCTGCTGTGCTTTTGGAGATAAACCTACATAGCCTTAAGCTATGTAAGGGAAAATTCAAGATCACCATTTGTGGCCTTTGGCACATGTGCTTTGGAGTTGAAATAGTTGAGGGAAAGATTTCTGACTCCCTTCTGAAATGTCTAGTTTGGCATCTGCTTTGGGGCTGAAGACTAACAGAGGATGCTTGAGGAGTCGGTGTGTGTGCGGGGACAGACATAAGAGGGCCTTGTTCCCAGAGGCAGGTGACCTCAGCAGGTCAGTGTTGGCATAAATATTCAGATGCAGGACCCAATGTGGAAGTTCTAAGCTTCAGTTAGAAGCTATGTTTCCTGAGATTGGATGGCCCCAGGCTACTATAGGAGATGCGGAGAAAGAAGAGACCACACACCTTCCTTCCTGCAGACCTCCAAGGGTAGAGTAAGAAAAGCCAGGGGATGGCGGATATCCCACACTGCGAGTGTGGGGTTTTAGTTTACACAGGACTGGATGTTCTAATTCCTGAGAAAATACATCTGTTTCCTGAGAGTGAGGAAAATGTGAAAGTTGACGAGGAAGTAGTCCATGGAGATGAGTAAAGAGCTTTCTCTTTTTGTACCCTAATATGTACAATTCATTTAATAACTACTTCCATGAACTTAGGTGCCTTGTAATATTTGAGCACATGGATTCAGGTGAACTCTCTTCCCTTTGGAACTGACTGACCCACTCTTCAGGTGAGCTAGGACTCCACGAGCACAAGATTGAGAGGGTATCATAGAATAGAGATTATCATCTGTGGTAGACACCAAGAGGCTCCACCCAGACCCCTCTGTAAGGAGGCACTTGCTGCCCGGCAGTGAGAAGTACACCCAGCGGACCTTTCCTTTGTAGAGTAAAATGCACGCTGTCCAGTGCCACACCCTCCTGGGGAAACCTGTGTCTCCTGTCTGAGCAAGACGGGGGTGAAAGGCACAGCCGCGTCCACCGTAGGGAACCACCTGCTGGGCAGTAGTTGCTCTCGAGTCCTCTGCCAGGTTGACCAGAGCTTTCCCTGGTCTACACTGCAGTTCAGCTTCGTGCTCTACCTAATCCTCCTTACTTCCCCTCCTCTCACAGGTACCAGTCCCTAACATCATGCACCCAAATCCCTCTCAGGATGTGTGTCTAGACAAGCCGACTGCAGCAGCGTGCAGGAGATGGGGCTTTAGAACTGGATCGTTCATTGCACGTATGCAGTGAAGGCCCTACCCACCATTAGATAGAACCCAACCCAAGTTGACGGGTCCGCTGCAAAAACATCCCCCAGGACGACTGTTGACCACCGCAGGCTCAGTGAAGTAGTTGCCCCTGTTGCAGCTGGGACTCCAGTTGTAGTATATTTGCTGTGTCCATCTTGTATGACCCCAGGCAGGTGGTATGCAACCAGTGATTTGCTGAATCAATTATTTTCTATCACAATAAGAAAACAATAAATAAAAGGATAAGAAACACTTTCGATTCACATGGAGAGGAAAAAATCCAAACATTTACAGTTCTTCTCCCAGGCTCTGTTAGCTTCCCTGCCCTCTAACATAATATAGTCTAAGAGAATATGGACCACCTGGGCATCCTGCAGAGCATACCACAGTCCAGTCCATTAATGACATTATGTTGCCTGGTCCAGATGAGCAAGAGGTGACTGGCACCTTGAAGGCATTGGTGAGACAGGTGTACTCCAGAGGGTGAAGGACAAATGCTACAGATTCATAATCTGGACACAGGCATAAATTTTAGGAGCCCAGGAGTCCAGTGGTCAGTCCTGGATGTGTCCTCTAGGGTAAGAGCTAATTATTGTTTTGAACGTCTTAGTGTGAAAAGGAAGTGTGTTGCTTGATGAACCCCTTTAGGTTCTGAATTCATTGCGCTCCACACTTAGGAACACTGGTTGCCCAATTACTGGTGGCATGAAAGGTAACCAGCTGTGAGTGGAGCAGAGGGCAGGATATGAGCCCACTCGTGAGCCATGTCCTTTAGCAGACCCTCTGCGTGTTGGACGTGTTAAGAGAGATTGATTCTAGAAGGAGACAAACTGAGTCTCTATTATCTGAAACCTTAACCATTCAAAGGAAATACTGGACAGCTTTCTTTTGACATCAAGCACCTTCCTATCATGCTTTACAAGATTCATGGAAAGTAGGGAGAATCCTCAATGTTATGGTTCCATCAGTGACAGGGGATGTGTATAATATCAGGAAGTCCACAGACCGACTCCCCTGAGAAGTTCATGAGGTCAGACAGATGTGATTCAAAACAGGCCAGCCCTGGACATGACATGAGCCTCTTGAAGTAGTACATGGACCATTTTAGAAGACTATTGTGTACATGTAGTCCTGTAAAATTTTTTTGATCTTTAATATTACAAAGAAGTTTGTGGAATCAAATGAAGAAAATGTGATAGTAGATAATATGGTTAATACTTCCATATCTGGTTCTGAGAGTTCTTATACTGGGGATGGGGTGTGTTTTCTAGGTTTAATCTTGACACTCTTGGCTCTTGACTTAGAAATGGGCCATGTACTCCAACCAGTATCCTTCTGTTAACACCTTCTCTACTGCAGGGCTCAAATGTGTCATCTCCAGAGCTCTGAACCCATCAGATGATGTAACAAATAATCATGCCCACCCCCCCAAAAAAGAGAAAACCTTGACATATATGCAAGTTTTAAATGTAAAAAAATTGATACATACAGTAACATGGCTAAATTTCATGGGCATAATGTTGATCAAAAAATGTCAGAAAAGAGCATACTTTGTAAGTTCACATTTCTAAAAAGTTTTAAAACAGGCAAAACTAATGAATGAGTGATAAAGTCAGAATTGTAGTTACCTCAGGTTGGGGAAAGTAGGGGATAAATGTGAAGGGGAGTGAGGGAACCCTCTGGAAATAGCCTCTGTCTTTATTTTGGTGATAAATACCTGCGTATATTCACATGTAAAAATGTATAAACACGTATACTTAAGACATGTGCAGTATATGTACATCTCAATAAAAAGTATTAAAGAAAGAAAAGACAAAGACAGTAAAAAACAGCAACAAAAACCTTAGAAGGAAACCAGCCATGGTAAACGCAACAAAGTATCGAGAAATACTGGGATATGCATTTATCATGGTACGTAAGACTGATGCTGTATACTAATCCCGTTCCAATTCCTAAGGTCTTCCATTCCAAGGCAAACTACTTGTAAGGCTTTTTGAGTTATCGTCCTTAAGCTCGTGCTATACTTATGATAAAAACCATCATTTCAGCTTATATAGTTTTCTCACATACTCTTTAGCATAAATATTTTTAATAGTTCTCCTAATAGTTATGCCTTGCTATGAACTAAAATAGTTATAATTTTTCTTTTTTTGAAAATGCTGTGTTTTTCCTTATAAAATACTTTATTTATCTGCTCAATAACTGGCCATTAATTATAAATACTAGATTTCAAGTTAAAAAATAATATCAATTTTACACTGAAGCAGGGGTCTTCTTCATATAGTGACTTTGCTTATGTTAAGTTTAAGACTTTGAATGTTTATGCACATAGCTGAACTATACCTGGAAAAGAAAAGTCATTAATGAAACTTCTAGTTCATTAGGAACAGAAACAAATTTAATCGTGTAAGTAGAAATATGTCACTCTTGATATTTTTGCCTCACATATTAGTTTTTCAGCTAAGTGATATAATTTTATGACTCTCTCAGAACTCCAAACTAAGATCTCAACTCATGTGTAAATGAACTCTGGGGCCTCAATTCAGGAATTAAAAAATAATATTGATAATAATATAATTACCTAAATTGGAGCCAGGGAATGAAAAAATGAAGTAATTTTAAATCGTAGGAGATGTCAGTTGTACAGTTTTACTTTTTTGAATTTGAGAAATGAGTGTCTAGTTATTCCATTTTTCAAATATATTGACTATCACAGAAAATTAATACAATTTTGAGTTTTGTTGGGTTTAAAGAAATTTAGCTAGATATTATAGCATTCTATATTCAAAGTAGACAACTTTTAAGTTGTTTTAAGTATTTAAATTTTAGGAAAACATACATTGATGAATAGGCGTCTGTAGAAATAGCTGAGTTATTCTCTCTCCATAGTCTAATCCCAGGGATACTCGTTTAATCACCTTTGCTATTCTAGCACTTCTGTAAACAATTGCCATTTTCTTTTTTTTGTTGTTAACATCTTTATTGGAGTATAATTGCTTTACAATGGTGTGTTAGTTTCTGCTGTATAACAAAGTGAATCAGCTATACATATATCCCCATATCTCCTCCCCCTGGTGTCTCCTTCCCACCCTCCCTATCCCACCCCTCTAGGTGGTCAACAAAGCACCGAGCTGGTCTCCCTGTGCTATGCGGCTGCTTCCCACTAGCTATCTATTTTACATTTGGTAGTGTGTATATGTGCACGCCACTCTCTCACTTCATCCCAGCTTACCCTTCCCCCCCCGCCGTGTCCTCAAGTCCATTCTCTACATCTACATCTTTATTCCTGTCATGCCTGTCAAAACCATTTTTTTTTTTTTAGATTCCATATATATGTGTTAGCATACAGTATTTGTTTTTCTCTTTCTGACTGACTTCACTCTGTATGACAGTCTCTAGGTCCATCCACCTCACTACAAATAACTCCATTTCATTTCTTTTTATGGCTGAGTAATATTCCATTGTATATATGTCCACATCTTCTTTATCCATTCATCTGTCGATGGACACTTAGGTTGCTTCCATGTCCTGACTATTGTGAATAGAGCTGCAGTGAACATTGTGGTACATGACTCTTTTTGAATTATGGTTTTCTCAGGGTATATGCCCAGTAGTGGGATTGCTGGGTCGTATGGTAGTTCTATTTTTAGTTTTTTAAGGAACCTCCATACTGTTCTCCATAGTGTCTGTATCAATTTACATTCTCACCAACAGTGCAAGAGGGTTCCCTTTTCTCCAGACCCTCTCCAGCATTTATTATTTCTAGATTTTTTTTGATGATGGCCATTCTGCCCAGTGTGAGATGACACCTCATTGCAGTTTTGATTTACATTTCTCTAATGATTAGTGATATTGAGCATCCTTTCATGTGTTTGTTGGCAATCTGTCTATCTTCTTTAGAGAAATGTCTGTTTAGGTCTTCTGCCCATTTTCGGATTGGGTTGTTCGTTTTTTTGATACTGAGCTGCATGAGCTTCCTTTATATTTTGGAGATTAATCCTTTGTCAGTTGCTTCATTTGCAAATATTTTCTCCCATTCTGAGGGTTGTTGTCTAGTTTATGTTTTCCTTTGCTGTGCAAAAGCGTTTAAGTTTCATTAGGTCCCGTTTGTTTATTTTTGTTTTTATTTCCATTCCTCTAGGAGGTGGGTCAGACAGGATCTTGCTGTGATTTATGTCATAGAGTGTTCTGCCTATGTTTTCCTCTAAGAGGTTTATAGTGTCTGGCCTTACATTTAGGTCTTTAATCCATTTTGAGTTTATTTTTGGGTATGGTGTTAGAAAGTGTTCTACTTTCTTTCTTTTACATGTAGCTGTCCCGTTTTCCTAGCACCACTTATTGAAGAGACTGTCTTTTCTCCATTGTATATTCTTGCCTCCTTTATCAAAAATAAGGTGACCATATGTGTGTGGGTTTATTTCTGGGCTTTCTATACTGTTCCATTGATCTATATTTCTGTTTTTGTGCCAGTACCATACTGTCTTGATTACTGTAGCTTTGTACTATAGTCTGAAGTCAGGGAGCCTGATTCCTCCAGCTCTGTTTTTCTTTCTCAAGATTGCTTTCGCTATTCGGGGTCTTTTGTGTTTCCATACAAATTGTGAAATTTTTTGTTCTAGTTCTGTGAAAAATGCCATTGGTAGCTTGAGAGGGATTGCGTTGAATCTGTAGATTACTTTGGAGAATATAGTCATTTTCACAATGTTGATTCTTCAAATCCAAGAACATGGTATATCTCTCCATCTGTTTGTATCATCTTTAATTTCTTTCATCAGTGTCTTATAGTTTTTCTGCATACAGGTCTTTTGTCTCCTTAGGTAGGTTTATTCCTAGGTATTTTATTTTTTTGTTGCAATGGTAAATGAGATTGTTTCCTTAATTTCTCTTTCAGATTTTTCATCATTAGTGTTAGGAATGCAAGAGATTTCTGTGCATTAATTTTGTATCCTGCTACTTTACCAAATTCATTGATTAGCTCTAGTAGTTTTCTGGTAGCAACTTCAGGATTCTCTATGTATAGTATCATGTCATCTTCATACAGTGATAGCTTTACTTCTTCTTTTCCGATCTGGATTCCTTTTATTTCTTTTTCTTCTCTGATTGCTGTGGCTAAGACTTCCAAAACTGTGTTGAATAATAGTGGTGAGAGTGAGCAACCTTGTCTTGTTCCTGATCTTAGAGAAATGGTTTCAGTTTCTCACCATTGAGAATGATGTTGGCTATGGGTTTGTCATATATGGCCTTTATTATGTTGAGGTAAGTTCCCTCTATCCCTACTTTCTGGAGGGTTTTTATCTTAAATTGGTGTTGAATTTTGTCGAAAGCTTTTTCTGCATCTATTGAGATGATCATATGGTTTTTCTCCTTCAATTTGTTAATATGGTTTATCACATTGATTTTTGTATATTGAAGAATCCTTGCATTCCTGGGATAAACCCCACTTGATCCTGGTGTATGATCCTTTTAATGTGCTGTTGGATTCTGTTTGCTAATATTTTGTTGAAGATTTTTGCATCTATGTTCATCAGTGATATTGGCCTGTAGTTTTCCTTCTTTGTGACATCTTTGTCTGGTTTTGGTATCAGGTTGATGGTGGCCTCGTAGTATGAGTTTGGGAGTGTTCCTCCCTCTGCTATATTTTGGGAGAGTTTGAGAAGGATAGGTGTTCGCTCTTCTCTAAACGTTTGATAGAATTCGCCTGTGAAGCCATCTGGTCCTGGGCTTTCGTTTGTTGGAAGATTTTTAATCACAGTCTCAATTTCAATGCTTGGGATTGGTTTGTTTATAGTTTCTATTTCTTCCTGGTTCAGTCTCAGAAGGTTGTGCTTTTCTAAGAAATTGTCCATTTCTTCCAGGTTGTCCATTTTATTGGCATATAGTTACTTGTAGTAATCTCTCATGATCCTTTGTATTTCTGCAGTGTCAGTTGTTACTTCGCTTTTTTCATTTCTAATTATATTGATTTCAGTCTTCTGCCTTCTTATCTTGATGAATCTGGCTAATGGTTTATCAATTCTGTTTGTTTTCTCAAAGAACCAGCTTTTAGTTTTATTGATCTTTGCTATTGTTTCCTTCATTTCTTTTTCATTTATTTCTGATCTGATCTTTATGATTTCTTTCCTTCTGGTAACTTTGGCGTTTTTTTGTTCTTCTTTCTCTAATTACTTTAGGTGTAAGGTTAGGTTTATTTGAAATGTCTCTTGTTTCTTGAGGTTGGATTGTATTGCTATAAGCTTCCCTCTTAGAACTGCTTTTGCTGCATCTCATAGGTTTTGGGTCGTTGTGTCTTCGTTGTCACTTTTTTTCTAGGTATTTTTTGATTTCTTCTTTCATTTCTTCAGTGATCTCTTGGTTATTTAGTAGTGTATTGTTTAGCCTCCATGTGCTTGTATTTTTTACAGATTTTTTCCTGTAATTGATATCTAGTCTCATAGCGTTGTGGTTGGAAAAGATACTTGATACGATTGCCATTTTCTTAAATTTACCAAGGCTTGATTTGTGACCCAAGATATGATCTATTCTGGAGAATGTTCCACGAGCACTTGAGAAGAAAGTGTATTCCATTGTTTTTGGATGGAATAACCTATAAATATCAATTAAGTCCATTTTGTTTGATGTGTCATTTAAAGCTTGTGTTTCCTTATTTATTTTCATTTTGGATGATCTGTCCATGGGTGAAAGTGGTGTGTTAAAACCCCCTAGTATGATTGTGTTACTGTTGATTTCCTCTTTTATGGCTGTTAGCGTTTACCTTATGTATTGAGGTGCTCCTATGTTGGGTGCATAAATATTTACAATTGTTATATCTTCTTCTTGGATTGATCCCTTGATCATTATGTAGTGTCCTTCTTTGTCTCTTGTAATAGTCTTTATTTTCAAGTCTATTTTGTCTGATATGAGAATTGCTACTCCAGCTTTCTTTTGATTTCCATTTGCATGGAATATCTTTTTCCATCCCCTCACTTTCAGTCTGTATGTGTCCCCAGGTCTGAAGTGGGTCTCTTGTAGACAGCATATATATGGGTCTTGTTTTTGTATCCATTCAGCCAGTCTGTGTCTTTTGTTTGGAGCATTTAATCCATTTACATTTAAGGTAGTTATCGATATGTATCTTTCTATTACCAGTTTCTTAATTGTTTTGTGTTTGTTATTGTAGGTCTTTTCCTTCTCTTGTGTTTCCTGCCTAGAGAAGTTCCTTTAACATTTGTTGTAAAGCTGGTTTGGTGGTTCTGAATTCCCTTAGCTTTTGCTTGTCTGTAAAGGTTTTAATTTCTCCATCAAATCTGAATGAGATCCTTGCTGGGTAGAGTAATCTTGTTTGTAGGTTTTTCCCTTTCATCACTTTAAATATGTCCTGTCCCTCCCTTCTGGCTTGCAGAGTTTCTGCTGAAAGATCAGCTGTTAACCTTATGGGGATTCCCTGGTATGTTATTTGTTGTTTTTCCCTTGCTGCTTTTAATATTTTTACTTTGTATTTAATTTTTGGTAGTTTGATTAATACATGTCTTGGCATGTTTCTCCTTGTATTTATCCTGTATGGGACTCTCTGCTCTTCCTGGACTTTACTGCCTATTTCCTTTCCCATATTCAGGAAGTTTTCAACTATAATCTCTTTAAATATTTTCTCAGTCCCTTTCTTTTTCTCTTCTTCTTCTGGGATCCCTATAATTCGAATGTTGGTGCATTTACTGTTGTCCCAGAGGTCTCTGAGACTGTCCTCAATTCTTTTCATTCTTTTTTCTTTATTCTGCTCTGTGGTAGTTATTTCCACTATTTTATCTTCCAGGTCACTCATCCGTTCTTCTGCCTCAGTTATTCTGCTATTAATTCCTTCTAGAGAATTTTTAATTTTATTTATTGTGTTGTTCATCTTTGTTTGTTTGCTCTTTAATTCTTCCAGGTCCTTGTTAAACTTTTCTTGTATTTTCTCCATTCTGTTTCCAAGATTTTGGATCATCATTACTATCATTACTCCGAATTCTTTTTCAGGTAGACTGCCTATTTCCTCTTCAATCTGGTGGGTTTTTGCCTTGCTCCTTCATCTGCTGTGTGTTTCTCTGTCTTCTCCTTTTGCTTAACGTACTGTGTTTGAGATCTCCTTTTCACAGGCTGCAGGTTCGTAATTCCCATTGTTTTTGCTGTCTATTCCTAGTGGCAGAGGTTGGTTCAGTGGGTTGTGTAGGCTTCCTGGCAGAGGGGACTGGTGCCTGTTTTATGGTGGATGAGGCTGGATCTTGTCTTTCTGGGGGGCAGGACTGCGTCTGGTGGTGTGCTTTGGGGTGTCTGTGAACTTATTATGATTTTAGGCAGCCTCTCCTCTAATGGGTGGGGTTGTGTTCCTGTCTTGCTAGTTGTTTGTCGTAGGGTGTCTAGCAGTATAGCTTGTTGTTCATTCAGTGGAGCTGCGTCTTAGCGTTGAGATGGACCTCTCTGGGCAAGCTTTCGCCATTTGAAATTATGTGGAGCTGGGAGGTCTCTGGTGGACCAATGTCCTGAAGTCAGCTCTCCCACGTCAGAGGCACAGGCCTGACACCTGGCTGGAGCATCAAGATACTGTCAGCCATATGGCTCAGAAGAAAAGGGAGAAAGAAAGAAAGAAAGGAAGCAAAGAAGGAAGGCAGAAAGGAAGGAGGAAAGAAAAGAAAGAAAATAAATAAATATAATAAAATGAAGTTATTAAAATAAAAAATGAAAAATAGTTATTAAAAATAAAAAAATTAGAAAGTAATAAAAAACGAAAAAAAGAGAAAGAAAGAAAGAAGAGAGCAACCAAACCAAAAAAGAAATCCACCAGTGATAACAAGCACTAAAAACTATACAAAGAAAGACAGCCAAAAAGAAAAACGGACAGACAGAACCCTAGGACAAATGGTAAAAGCAAAGCTGTACAGACAAAATCACGAAAAGAAGCATACACATTCACAGTAACAAAAAGAGAAAAAGGAAAGAAATATATATATCTACATATTAAAAAAAAAAGGAAGAGAGCAACCACATCAATAACTAAATCTACCAGTGATGATAAACTCTAAATACTAAACTAAGATAAACATAAAACCAGAAACAAATTAGATGCAGAAAGCAAACCCCAAGTCTACAGTTGCTCCCAAAGTCCACCACCTCAGTTTTGGGATGATTCGTGTGTTTTCAGGTATTCCACAGATGCAGGGTACATCAAGTTGATTGGGGAGATTTAATCCACTGCTCCTGAGGCTGCTGGGAGAGATGTCCCTTTCTCTTCTTTGTTCGCACAGCTCCTGGGATTCAGCTTTGGATTTGGCCCCGCCTCTGCGTGTAGGTCGCCTGAGGGCGTCTGTTCCTGCTCAGACAGGACGGGGTTAAAGGAGCAGCTGATTCGGGGGCTCTGGCTCACTCAGGCTAGTGTAGGGAGGGGTATGGAATGCGGGGCAAGACTGTAGTGGCAGAGGCCGACGTGACGTTGCAGCAGCCCGAGGCGCACCGTGCGTTCTCCCGGGGAAGTTGTCCCTGGATCTTGGGACCCTGGCAGTGGCGGGCTGCACAGGCTCCCGGGAGGGGCGGTGTGGAGAGTGACCTGTGCTCGCACACAGGCTTCGTGGTGGCTGCAGTAGCAGCCTTAGCGTCCCATGCCCGTCTCTGTTGTCCACGCTGATAGCCACGGCTTGCACCCATCTCTGGAGCTCGTTTAGGTCGTGCTCTGAATCCCCTCTCCTCACACACCCGAAACAATGGTCTGTTGCCTCTTAGGCAGGTCCAGACCTTTACCCGACTCCCTCCCGGCTAGCCGTGGCGCACTAGCCCCTTCAGGCTGTGTTCACGCCGCCAACCCCAGTCCTTTCCCTGCGATCCGACCCCAGCCTGAGCCTCAGCTCCCAGCCCCGCCCGCCCCGGCGGGGGAGCAGACAAGCCTCTCGGGCTGGTAAGTGCTGCTTGGCGCCGAGCCTCCATGCGGGAGTCTCTCCGCTTTGCCCTCCGCACCCCTGTGGCTGCGCTCTCCTCCGCGGCTCCGAAGCTTCCCCCCTCCGCCACCCGCAGTCTCCACCTGCGAAGGGGCTCCTAGTGTGTGGACACCTTTCCTCCTTCACGGCTCCCTCCTGCTGGTGCAGGTCCCGTCCCTATTCTTTTGTCTCTGTTTTTTCTTTTTTCTTTTGCCCTCCCCAGGTACGTGGGGAGTTTCTTGCCTTTTGGGAGGTCTGAGGTCTTCTGCCAGCGTTCAGTAGGTGTTCTGTAGGAGTTGTTCCACGTGTAGATGTATTTCTGATGTATCTGTGGGGAGGAAGGTGATCTCCACGTCTCACTCCTCCGCCATCTTGAAGGTCTCCCAACTGCCATTTTGTTAATTTGCATCTATAAAACTGTCTAAATTCATATTTTTTCATTCAAATGTTTAAGCAATGATGCAGGAAAGACATTCTTAGGGACTGTTTTCACCCAGTATTTTCCCCTATGAATTTCATTCCTTATTAAGTCTTGGGTGGAGCTTTATTCTTAGCAATACATTTCCAGAGGTGCAAAATACATTCATGTACAAAGAACAGCAAACGCTTTGAAATCGATGTCTCTCCTAAGTAAACAGTTTCATTAGTCAAACACTGAAAAGCATATACCTAAGTATTGTGAAAAAGGGGCCCACTGTAGGACTAAAGACACTATGTGGTGTATTTCCTACAAGTACACTGAACATCAGAAGTTGTGTGCACTGCACATCAGCTGACTTTTCATCCATATCTTTATCCACATCTATTTTGAGCCACATTTCTTATTTTACACATGTATTCCCACATGCTGATTTTATATAGTTATCCACAAATATGTGTAGTAGTTTTTTTTTTTTTCTAACAGATACATAAAAGCTTACTGTTTTCAATTTATGTGCTGGTAACATGACATTGACCTTCTTGACAAGGAGCTGATGAAAGTTAATTTGCAATTTTTAAATTCTAATATCTAAATTAGATATCTAAATTTAGAATACTACATTTACTTAGTATTTACTGAGTGCCTCTTATGTACAGATCATTGTGACAAGGTCTGGGTTTGATAAAAATTGCAGTTTCATCTACAAAGAAGTCTAATCACAGGGAACTTATAATGTAGAAGAAGAAAATTTAAATTTCCTTCTCATGTATATTTTAAATTCACTATAACCCACTGCATTGCTCTTGCAGCCTTAAGTGTGGAATGCTTCTAGTAATTTTTGTACTATGTGGTCTGTCCTTTTAGCAGGATTTGATGAAAACTGAATCTAGGTGGCTCAGCACAATTCTTTATTAATATTTTGAAATTGGAACTATGAGGTTTTATATCTGTCTTTTCTGGTAACTTAAGCAGAACAAATAAAATTTAGGACTTTGTGATGTGGCCATGCTTTCCATATAGTGAATAGTGTGAAGCAGAGAAATATGATCTTTGAATTTTCACTGAGCTCTCATACTAGAAGAGGGGAAAAAAAACTTTATCAAATAATCACGCAGTTATTCATTATTTAACATTGAGATGAGGGTTCCTATTAAAAAGAGAGGGAGAAACGTGTTGGACATGGTTAGGTTCCTATTAAACGACACATAAATGAAGATATAAAAGCTGAGTAGTAATTAACTAGAGGATGGAAGAGAAAGGATCACTAAAATATTTAGGTCACTGGGAAGGGTGTATGACAAGTCCTGAATCAAGAGAGAACATGGCTCAATCAAGGGTCTGAAACGAGGGCATGATTAAGTTAATCACTCAGGGTAAACAGGAGGAGTTGCTGGAGAGGTTAACAGCTTATAATACAACACCTTTAGGTCAACTGATTAACAAAAATGAGAGAAGATTCAAATTACTAAAATCGAACTTACAGTAATAAAAAAGATTACAAAGTAATAGGATAAATGATGGTATGCCAATAAAGCATGTAACTTAGTTGGATAGACAAATTCCCAGAAAGAAACAAACTACTGAAACTGACTCAAGAATAAATAGAAGATATGTATAGACCTGTGACAAATAAAGAAATTGAATTAGTACTCAAATAACTATTGACAAAAAATGCCTAGGCCAGGGGACTTCCCTGGTGGTCCAGTGGCTAAGACTCTGCGCTCCCAATGCAGGGGACCCGGGTTTGATCCCTGTTCAGGGAACTAGAGCCCACATGCCACAACAAAGATCCCACATGCTGCAACTAAGACCCAGTGCAGGCAAATAAATAAATAAATAAAAATTTAAAATCCTATGCCAAAATGGCTTCTTTTAATAAAATAAAAGGCCTAAAGATTAAATGAAAGAGGTAAATTATCTCTATTTGCAGATGGCATGATCTTGTATACAGAAAATCCTAAGGAATCCACTAAAAAACTAGTATAACTCAAAAACAAGTTCAACCAGTTTATAGAATACAGGTTAATATAAAAAATCAATTGTGTTTCTAAATAGTAGCAATGAACAAATTGAAAATGAAGTTAATACAAAAATTTCATTTACAGTAGCATTAAAAGGAATAAAATCTTTAGGGATAAATTAAACAATAAAGTTCAAAATTTATACTCTTAAAACTACAAAATATTGTTTAAGAAACTAAAGAATATCTGACTGCATGGAAATACATCCTATTTTCATGGATCAGAAGGCTGAAATTGCAATACTCTCCAGTTGATCTACAGATATAAAGATGCAATGCAAGCTTAAACAAAATTCCAGCTGGCTTCTCTGCAAAATATTGACAAGCTGATATGAAAATTAACATGGAAATTCAAGGCACCCAGAATAGTCAAATCAGTCTTTAAAAAAAAGAACAAAGTTGGAGTTCTCACATTTGCAGGTTTTGAAACTTATTACAAAGCTTTGGTAATACAGACAGCATGGTCCTAGTATAAAGACAGATATGTAGATCAGTGGAATAGAGCTAAGAGTCCAGAAATAAACCCACATTTCTGTTGGAAACTGATTTTTGACAAGGGTGCCAAGACCATCTAATGGGAAAGAACAGTCTTGTCAACAAATGGTAATGGGACAACTGGGCTCTACGTGCAAAAGAATAATGCTGGACCCTTACCTCAAACCAGAGACAAACATTAACTCAAAATGAATGTTTGATAGAATCTGCCTGTGAAGCCATCTGGTCCTGGACTTTTGTTTGTTGGGAGTTTTTAAATCCCAGTTTCAGTTTCAGTGTTTGTGACTGGTCTGTTTATATTTTCTGTTTCTTCTGGTTCAGTCTTGGAAGGTTGTACTTTTCTAAGAATTTGTCCATTTCTTCCAGGTTGTCCATTTTATTGGCATAGAGTTACTTGTAGTAATCTCTCATGATCCTTTGTATTTCTGTGGAAGGATACCATTTCTATTATAATTTCTGATTAACATAACACTGGAGTTCTTAGCTGGTATACCAGACAAATGATTTGAATGAAAGATTTCAGAAAGAGTTCTGTGTTTAAGATCAGTATATAAAAGGTATTGCCTTTTAGTTAAGCAGAAACAAGGTGTATAGAGACAAATCTGACAACATCAGCAGGTATGTCATGCAGAAAATTATACAACTTTATTGAAAAACGCCAAAGAATATTTAAGTTAATGGGAAGCCATTCCATGTTCTTGGATAGGAAGACCAAATACGAAGAAGTTGTCAGTTTTCTAATTGATCAGCAGATTCAGTGCAATACCAACAAACTCTCCCAGCAATAGTTTCCTTTCATAGAACCTGACAAGCTGATTCTAAAGGTCTTTATGGAAAAAGCAAAGGTATGAGGCAGACAGGCTGTCACACGTGTCAGTGGTCCTGCTCTCACACTTACGTGCACCAGAGTGACCTGGGGAGGGGTGTGCAGTTAAACATAGATGTCCGGGCCTCAGCCCCGGACTTTCTGATCATCAAGTCTGGGCGCTGCCTGTGAATCTGCATTCCCAGGGACGCGACTGGTGAGGAGAAGCCCTTTGACAACTTATCTGGGTGCTCACTGACCTGTATGTATTTCCAGACCTTCCTATCCATTCCTCATGCACAATCACACACCCCTCAGACTGGAGGAGAGCCGCACGCATCAATGGTTAATGTGCCCTGACTCACAGGTGCCGTGGGCCTCAGCCTGCTCGTCTGTGTCACAGAAACACTGAATCAGATCTCCAGCACACCTTTCTGCTCAAGCACCTTCATAGCATTTGGTAATCCAAACCTCAGGTTGCGTGGTGAAATGTACTCTTATTATGTTCAAATAATAACATGCACAACAAATGAGTTGGGTACGGTTATCACTTTTGGTCTGTTTCTATTTCAATAAATTGATCTTTTTTTTAATTGAGATATAGTTGATTTACAATGTTGTGTTAGTCTCAGGTGTACAGCAATGTGATTCAGTTTTATATATACATATTTTTTTCAGATTCGTTTCCATTGTAGGTTATTACAAGATACTGAACATAGTTCCCTGTGCTATACATTAGGTCTAGATTAATCCGTTTTGACTTAAGTAATGTGTATTATTTGGAAATCTAGGTACAATTATATACATATATAAAAAGATGTATATATAATATCTATAATAATACATATATAATAAGGTATATAATACAATAATATATATATTATATATATACAATAAGATGATTCTAAAGATGCTATGATTTACCAAATAAAAATTACTTTTCTTGGGAATTCCCTGGCGGTCCAGTGGTTAGGACTCGGCGTTCTCACTGCCCAAGGCCAGGGTTCTATCCCTGGTCTGGGAACTAAAATCTCACAAGCCGCACGGCGCAGCCAAAAAAGAAAAAAAAAAATTACTTTTCTTGAGGTTTTGAGGAATAAGGGCTATATCATAAACTATTTTTGGAACATCTGCTAGACTAGGAGAAAACACCTTGGAATCCCATCCCTCTCTGTGCTTATTTGTTCATCAGAATTCTGCAGGCAGGTCCCTTGAGGAGCCCTCCCCCGTCTGGAGTTGGGCGGCTCTGGCTTCTCGGTAGAAAGCGGCCCCGGGGAGCGCTTTGCGATCAGGAGCTACGTCTCAATCGGCAACGGAGCAGGTGGAGATGTCTGGGTTCCCGCTCTGCCCGGTCATGCTCCGTTGCACGCAGAGGCCTGTGACCACTAGAGGCGCTGCTTTCTCCTCGCAGCTTCCTGGACGCGGTCCGCAGCTCCTCAGCATCTGGATTTCACGTTCCCTTGAAATCGCACCTGCTCCCCATGCCACGCTGTGACCTTTTCCTGTGGTTTCTTCTCCCTTCTGTGGACTGATAGGTGCGGGCACCTCAGAGGACAGTCGCGTAATAAAATGTGATGGGAAAGGCCTTGATAGACACCAGGTATGAATTTAGTCCTGGTAGGAATCTGACTTATACATTATTAAATATTTGGGATTTAGAGATTGTGAACATTGCTTTTATTTGCAGTTATTCTAGTGGAAATGCCATCTGAATGTTAAAACTGTTGATTCTTATTCAGGAAAATGTAAGTTCCAGTTTTTGGGTGGTTTGTTGGTTTGGGTATCGAGGACCCAGAGAATCAGTGTAATCTATAAATGATTTAACTACTCGTAATTGACTTCAAATTGCGACTCAACCTACGTATTTTAAATTACATGTCTCTTGTCATCCTGGTATGGGTCATGCCTTGACTATAGTTTTTAAACCAAGTTTGATTTTTACCATTCCTAAATTATGACCCAGTGCCACCATTAGCTGCTAGGGGTACTCTTTTAATGAATTCTTGCGTAAGCCAGGCAGCAAGTTACTAAATGCAGGTCAGGCCCATCTTACCAGATTTGTGTTGGCCGTTGGATACCATACGGCCCAGGTGCTTGTAGCAGTTGTTTTGGACACCGCTGAGGAATAAAGCCGTGGAAAAGACGTAGATGATGTGCGTGTCCGCAGAAGGATATTTCAGGGAGATGAGACGGCCAGGGACCTTAGCTCCCCTAACTCAGCTAAGAGCACCCCGCTTATGTGATCCTTTCTCTGCCTGGGCGGGAGACAGTGGGTGCACGCATGTGCCTATGCGTGTCCTGGGCTCATAGAAAAGGAAGAAGAGAAAAGAGAGAAAGAAAAAGGAGAGGTACAGGCTGGTTACCCCCAACGTCTGCTCCCCAGACACGGTGCTCACTGCAGGCAAAGTCATAAGGGAGGCGGTGGGTTAGAGCTTTCTGCGGGCTTTTCAAGAGAACCACTTTGAGCCAGGTGTCCCTTCTGTGACCTCTGCCCGGGAGAAGGATTGTGAGATTGTGCGGTGGAAGCACTTTATGAGTTACACTTGGCTTGTAATCTGTCTAGTCAGTTACATAAAACGCATGGATCCTGTGAGGAAACTGAAGGATTGAGTGAAAGCTATATTCCTTGACACTTTCCCCCAAATCATTAATGAGGTCATTCATACGTGCCTCCCAACAGAGAATGAAAGCCGGCTCCACACGAACCTGAGGAAATATGGTCCATATTCTCCATACTGTCCATAGGAACCAGCAAAATGTAAAGTATATGCTGAAAACAAAAATCTGTGTGTTGAGAAGAAAACAGCTTCTTAAAATTCACCTGCCATGGACAGGAATAAAGACACAGATGTAGAGAATGGACTTGAGGTCATGGGGAGGGGGAAGGGTAAGCTGGGACGAAGTGAGAGAGTGGCATGGACATATATACACTACCAAATGTAAAATAGATAGCTAGTGGGAAGCAGCCGCATAGCACAGGGAGATCAGCTCGGTGCTTTGTGACCACCTAGAGGGGTGGGATAGGGAGGGTGGGAGGGAGATGCAAGAGGGAGGAGATATGGGGATGTATGTATATGTATAGCTGATTCACTTTGTTATACAGCAGAAACTAACACACCATTGTAAAGCAATTATACTCCAATAAAGATGTTAAAAAAAAATTCACCTGCCATTTAAGGTAACACCAAGGAAACACTTAGTAAATAAGAGCTTTACACATGATGGGTCTCAGTCAGATAAAAAAGGTTTTGAAGAGAGAAAATTGAGAAAAAAAAGCAGTTGTAATTTGATGCTATCTGAGTCAGGTCCCTCAGGGAGACAAAGTAGCAAAGCAATTTCACAAAGTAGCATAGGAATTACATGAAGTAACTTGGTTTTATAACTGACCTAGATCCATAAATAGAGTTGTAAATAAATTTTAGGTCGATTTTTTTGACCGATAAGACCAGACTCTAGGATGGCTATAGTGGGACCCTGTTGGTGGTACGTCAGCTATTGCTTTGGAATCATCTGGGGCAGATCAGTAATAAAGATTCCCAGTCCCCACCTGGAACCCACACCATCCAGGTCTCCAGGAGTAGAATAGAGAAATCTGTATTTTAAACAGTTTTAGCAGTTTTTCCAGGATAAAAACAGCTAAAGGTCCCTCTGAGAGGAATGGCCCCTGACAGTAGAGTGTAGCTCAAAGTAATAATATACAAAATTGCTTCTACTCTGTAGGCAAAAAGAGGCCCAGGGTCTCTGGGATAAATCGTTGCTCTACGGTGACTTTCCCTGGTCATTGTCATCGTGGAGAACCTCAGCTCTTGAACACACTTTCTTCTGTGTGATTTAATCCTTTTCTGGGTGTTTTAAAAACATACACTAACAGTATCCCTGAAGGTGTTACTTATCCTGAGGGATAAATGTGGGGCTGTATTGATTAACAGGAAAATAGCAGCACTGACAGACAGCAAGAGTTGTGGGAACAGAAGTCGTATCTAGTATCTGTGACATTTTTCAGTTTACAAACGAGTTTTTGTGTTAACTTTTTATTTTTTATTGGAGTATAGTTGAATAACAGTGTTGTGATAGTTTCAGGTGTACAGCAAAGTGATTCAATTATACATATACATGTATCTATTCTTTTTCAAATTCTTTTCCCAGTTAGGTTGTTACATAATACTGAGCAGAGTTCCCTGTGCTATACAGTAGGTCCTTGTTGGTTATCTATTTTAAATAGAGCAGTGTGTACAGGTCAATCCCAAACACCCAATCTATCCCTCCCCCTAACCCTTCCTCCCTGGTATCCATAAGTTCTGTTCTCTAAGTCTGTGAGTCTGTTTCTGTTTTGTAAGTTCATTTATATCATTTCTTTTTAGATTCCAATTATAAGCGATATCATACGATATTTCTCTTTCTCTGTCTGACTTACTTCACTCAGTATGACAATCTCTTGAGTTCATCCATGTTGCTGCAAATGGCATTATTTCATTCTTTTTTTGGCTAAGTAATATTCCATTGTATATATATACCACATCTTCTTTATCCATTCATCTGTCGATGGACATTTAGGTTGCTTCCATGTCTTGGTTATTGTAAACGACTTTTTCAGACCTAATGTGAAGTAATGCTGACAACAACCTTATGAGGTTAGAGAACTGCCCTCAGCGTTTGCACTGTCGGTGTTGAGCTAGGGCTCAAGTTCCATCTCAAGTTACCTGAGGGACCTAGCTAAGGAGGTTTCTAAGGAAAGTGTTTAGTCTGACACCTGGTTTCTCCGTGCTGCTTATAGTAAAATGTGACAGTGGAGAGATGATAGAGGGAGAGTCTATTAACCGTAAAGGAGCCAAGACTTGAGAATTTTGAAAAGTCACCTTTTCCAAATGATAAATGAGGTTAAGATTACGAGTTGGCTTCCAAGCCAATATTGGATCCAGAGCATTCCTGGGAAAGCATGGTCTAGAGGTGATGCTTAGCGTGTGGCTGTAGTAACTTTAGTCGGACTTGGCTATTAGGTTTATTAGAAGAACAGTCTATAATTCCCAAGCACACGTTCATAATTTTTAGCCCCACATTGTGCATTTTTCTAATCAAATTTTGAGCTAAAGCGTTGCTTCTGTTTTTTGAAGAATGTTAGCAGTAAAGCATTGCCGTTCTTTTGCCTGAATCTGGAAGTTATTTTAGAAATAATTCCTGAAATAATATTTTTTCTGTGTCATCAGCTTGGAGAGATGTTCCCTTCTTAGCAAAGAGCATGGGTGTACGATTTTCTTACAGGGGTAGAGGGAGATACAATCTCACCACGTTTCTGTTTATTTTTAAATAATACTCTTTTCAGAGTTGTCCTCACAAAACAAATCCTATTGTCACTCTGCTGCTTAAAACTCCAGCTTTGGCTTCAGGTGGTGTACAAACAAATCCAAGCTTCTTAATGCAACACGTAAGATCCTTCAAAATCTTCTCCTAACATGCCCACAACCTCATACTGGCCACTGTCCCCCTGTTTTTTGAGAAAGATAATATCCTACAAGTCGCGTGAGTGAAAAAAAGATTTTGAAGGACCAATAAAGTGAGGCAAATTCTGCTTTTAGGTCCAGTGTTATGAGTTTGGGTAAATTGTCCTTGATTTAGGGATGTAGATGTTACCTAGAACTCTGAAGGAAACAGTCTCATTAGAATAACAAGGGTAAAATCTTGAATGGGGTTTAGAGATTTTGAGATGATTGAAGGTTACGGTGGAGTCAGGGACCGAGGGGGTCAGAGGGACGCTGTGGGAGCTGGAAGCATAGGTGGGACCCAGAGAAGATTTGTGCTTATTTGTGTCTTTTTAATACGAGAGAAATCAAGCCATACTTGCATGCTGATGTGAATAATCCAGTGAAGAGGAAAAGCTCAGCGGTGCAGACAACATGCAAGAGTCTGCTGGAAGCGATGCCCCTGGGGACGGAGGGGCGTGAAGGCCAGGACGCTGGAAACTGGGACCACCGATGGCGGACACGGCGTGGGCCACGGGGCGAGCGGCCAGTAGGTGTGATCACAGCGAGTTATGAAAGAGTACTCCGTCTGCTTTAATATTGTCAGTGAATAAGCACTTGAGTTCATCAGCTGAGCGTGAAGATCATGGGAGAGTTGTGGGTCTGAGGACAGAGGACACAGCAGGGCGGGTCTGTGTGGACAGAGGACAGAAGCACCCTGTGTCTGTCACACGCTTGCTTGCAGGGACCTCACTATTTAGAGCTGTTGACAAGCACGTAGGTGACACATCACTTCAAGGACGTAATTATTATAAACACAGAGAGAAGCAACGGGGGTGGAAGTCCAGCTTTGGTGAGTCACCTAAGGGTGCAAGATCCATCCCTCCCTGAGAAGCATTGTTTACTTACTTTCAGTCCCACAGGTGGGGATTTTTAAAGACATTTTCACTAGAGCCAGGGATAAACTTCTTCCTCCACCGCTCAGCTTTCATCAGATGCTCCTGGGGAAACTCAGTGCTTCCATCAGCCACAAAACCTACCTTCCAACTGCAGTCCACTGATGGAATTTTTAAGCTGCTTTTTTCCTTGGGTGGAGTTCGGCCTAATGAGCAGACCCTCTGTCTGAGGTGTTTGGCCCCTCCTCTCAGAGGAGGGTCAGAAGAGTGTCTGGATAACCTACAGGTACATGGGAGTGGCTGGCCTCCTGTCCCCGGGAACTTGGCTGGGACCGTTAAGCTTCTAAGCTAAAGCCATGCTGTAGTGCTGTTGATGGGGATGGCCCTTGTGAGAAAATCGCTGGCTCAGGTTAAATATCTGACCATTAAACACACTTCAATTACAGTGTCTATGATGGAGGGTGTATCATCTCACAACCTGGGGAGGTCACAGTAACAGGGCATCGGTGGATAATGTGGGGTCACTGCAGAGCTGCCCAAAGCCCTCTCTTACCTGATGGACACTGTGCATGAATGATTCCAAGAGAAAGATCAGAAGTGAATGGGATGGAGACGATAGGACATCACAGACAAGTCTGTGCTCACTGCTGTTGATGAAAAATTAATCATTCGATCTAAGAAAGAAATGGAAAATTCTCTTTGAGCCAGATTCGAGGATTATAACTCTGGAAGAGCATCTCAGAAAGCTCTGAGAAACGTTCCATCTGTTAGAAGTCAAGGCACAGTTATTTAAGTTTTTTGAGACAGAGGGCATTCCATCAAATGATGTTTTACCGACAGTTGACACAATCCAGATCTAAGTGCCATGTGATTTCTTACGAGATCAAGAAGGAGTGTTATGTTTAAGGAGTTGTCTGGTTGATGCTGGGAGAATGTTGCCCTTCATGGGCCAGCAGGTGTTTCTGCTGATGGGGAGGTTTGGCCGATACATAATGCAGACACGCGGTGTGCAGTGCAGGAGAGAGGAGGCCACAGGGCAGCAGAGAAAAAAATTTTTTTAATTTTCTCGTCTTGCCATAAAATATGAATTTTATTTCACACTGCCTTACTGTTTGCTTTACAACTTAAAAGACACATGGATTGCTCTGAGTATCCCATGTTATCAGTTCTGTGATTTGCTTTCTGCTTTCAATTAGTACGTCTTAGATCTGTATGCTCACATAAAAATATAAATGTTTTTGTTTTGTGGTTAGTTTACACTTACACTAGGTGTTTCAAAATGAAAACTTGTAGATAAGTATTGATATAATACCATCTTACGTAAAACTGTTACCGTTGTGAGTCACTCTGTACACACCATAGATGACCATGTTGGTCATAAATTGAAGATAGTGAAATAGGACTGTTCAAAGTAAATTCAGGGCCTTACACCAATAGCTGGTTTTTTTGTTTGTTTGTTTGTTTCCACAAAGAGACAATCACACAACTCCCTTCTCATGATACTGTTGTTTACTACCAGTAATCAAGGTTTCCTCAATGGGTCAGCAGAACTGGACCTTCCAGTGGGAAAAGCAAGGTGACCCTGGGGTATTTCATGGCTGATGGGAAGCAATGATCGATCCTTCCTGAAATTTCTGGTTTGTTAAAATGGACGGGGGACCCAGCCTATAAAGGGGACTCTGGTGCCGAAAACTGGGCCACTATGCAGCATGCCAAATCGAATCTCAGAGACAGCGTTTTGGGTGAACTAGAAAAGAAGAGCTATTGCTTTGCCAGGCAAAGGGGGACACAGCAGACTGTTGCCTCAAAAACCGTGTGTCCCAACCCGGCAGGATTTGGTGAGGAGTTTTATAGCGGTGGTTCAAGGGCGGAGTTGCTGATAAGGATTAGGGTGTGCCCAGGGCCTGCACTCCTTCAGTCTGGCCTCGGGTGGTCTCCTGATGAGCTTCTGTGGTTCTCAACGTTATCAAACCATGACCTTCTATCTGGAATGAAGATTGCTTCATCAAGTAGTTCATCTTCCATTTGTTGGGGATTTTAGTTCTGTAAAGAGCTCAAAGGTATGGTTCTGTGTATCCCTTGAGGGGGAACCAGGACCCGCCCCAAGGCTGCGCTGTTGTTTCCTGACTGTTCCTCCCTTGTCTCTGCATCCCCTCCCTTCCCTGATCAGCAGCTGTTTGAATCTGCCCCTTGGAACTCGGGGAAGGTCATGGAGGCTGAATGAAGCCTATTTCCTGTAATCAAGAAAATGGGGGGAACACAGAAAGGCTTTTGTGCTCAGGAGACCAACAGGGTCCTGGTCAGTTTCAACTCCCATTCTTACAAATAGCAAAGTAAAAACACTAAGAATGAAAAGCAGAGATTTTAGTCACCTGAAGCTAGATAAATCTTTAACTAACTTTAAGACCACAATAAGACTGAAGGGGAGACAGCTATGTGATTTACAGTGAGGGTTAGAATGTAGCAATTCACAGTAACTTTTATTGAAGGTGATACTGTGTGTTAGTGAAATGAGAGTCCTGTACCAAAAGTTTGGCCATCACCCAGAGGCTGACCTAAGTTTTTGTTGCCTAAGAGATTTTAAACCTAAAATTTGTAATTTTTGAAGGTTCAAAAACTATGCAGTATTCTTCTGTACATTTATGTGTGTGAGAGAGAGTTGTGTCTGATAAGTGAGGAACAAGTTAAAATATTTTATGCTTAGCCTTACATTCAGACATAAACCCCAAACCACAGAATCTGACATTTTCAATGCCTGTGAAGGCAGACCCACTTGGCCCTGGAGATAGAAACTAAAAAATTGCCCTCAATCATCTGTCCAAAGAGATAGTGGGGAATATGTCAACATGCAATAGAGATCAGTGCTATATTATTCTAAATAATTCTATTTTGGCCAAATTAACTCCTTGCTCAACATTTGTTTACATTACACTAGAAACAGCCAATTCCAGATGGATCCTGCTGCCTGGAATCCAACTGGTAGCTGATGTCATGACCGTCATAACAATCTCCTTGTTTGCTTGTGAGCATTTGCATTACAAGTTTGGAGGACCCCACCACTAGGAATCAGTTTGAATGATAGTCTTCCAGCTTGAGAGAAACTATTAATCAGACCCTAACTAAGAAATGGTTGCATAATTGCATCAAAGTCAGTAGATCTGTTTGTTCTTTACCATCTGTTAATCAGTCTCTAACCTCTCTTGCTTTCTTGGCTACATTCCATGGCCGATTGGGACTGGCTGAGATCCACATGACAAATAGCAGAAAGTTCCAAAGGTCAGGGACCCTCTGCTAAAGCACCACTAACTGCTATGCTTCTCTGATGCTGAGAAACTGCTTTGATGGTGGTTTTGTGCTTTTGGTCTCTAGTCATAGGTGACCTCTTATTTGAATGAGAAGTGGTTGCAGTTACGTTTTTCATCAACAAGAAGAAAAAATTCAAAGCTTTCAGGTCTGCAGAGAATGAGGATGAACTAAGGCTTTCACCCCTTAGGAGCCAAGCCATGAGTAAAGTCTCCTTCCCTTCCTCTGTGAATTTTTACGCAGGGTTCAGTAGTCACACCTAACAGGCATCATTTCCCTCAACCTCTGCTCATATGTCAAAAGGGTCACTAGATCTGAACCTTAATCACAGACCTTTGTTCATTTGTTTAAACCACAGGGCCACTTACAAAACACTCTTTGAATACATCTGAGTTTCTATCTCCAAGGGTTCATCTCACATAGCTATAGTTTATGGCATTCAGCATGATTCCTATGCCAAAGAACACCAGTTAAAAAAAAAAATATATATATATATATTTAACTTTTTTATTTTATATTGGAGTATGGTTGATTAACAATGTTGTGTTAGTTTCAGGTGCACAGCAAAGTGATTCAGTTATACAAAAAAATATATATTTACTTTAGTATTGGCACTTCATATAGGTAAAACTCTGGGCTATTATCAAAGGCACTTGTGGATTCATTTTTAAATGAAATTGAAAAAACATCAAAGGGAAACATTTCTCCCTATAACTACACACAAATCATGCTTGACTTCATATTATTTCTATCTACACGTGTACAGGCAAACTGGTAGGTGATGGACCACACTGCCAACTTCTCTCTCAGCTCACAGAACATAGATGATATCTTTAAAATGGGTGGAAACCTAATTAATCTTACAGGCGATGTAAACGTTTTCTCCTTAACCTGATAACAGTGTGGAACAGTAGGAAACCCACAATCTTCATGATAAGGGAACCCAGGTGTGAAGGCTGTGTATAAAAATATTCAAACAACAATAAAGTTACTTTTTTCTGTACCATAAGAACAGTGGAAATCATACCCTGTCATTCTCTGAGGTATTTTCGAAGTGCTACACAGCAGGCTTTTTAAATACTGTAGTTGATCATAAAAATCACAGATCAAGTTAAGAAGCATTGGATGTGCTGGTCTTTTTAGGTTGTTTCCTTTACCAGCTTCACACACAGCACCTCCAGTGCTTGAATTGATGTTTCCTTGAGCTGCTGCTAAGCAAGACTTCCACGCTCTAAGGAACCAGCAACATCTTTCGAAGCTTCTTGAGAAGCTAACTTGCTTTCTTCAGTTTGAATCATGACCCTGGGCTGGAGTCATGCTATTAGTAAAGGGAATTTTTTTTAACGGTAAAACCATGCCTCATATAAATGTAAAAGAGACATGTATTAAAGATTTTGTTTAATTAATTAATGAGTGAAACACTAAGGTGTTAAAATTGGTTCCAGGGAGAATCCAAAAAACCACACATATATTAGGCACTTAGAATGTGAAATGAATTTACAAATTGATGCAAAAGTGGCCAGTATTCACAGGAAATAATCAATTCCTTTGCATTGGACAGAGTTTATTTGCATACCTGAACAGAATCATTTGCAATAATGTCAGTTTTTTTGCAAGTTAGAGATTTGCAAAATATCTCAGAATTAAAGATGAAGATAGCCAGAAGACAGGTACCCAGTGATCTTTTTGCCCATTTCAAAGTTCACACATTTTCTCTAAAATATGCAGAGGAAATACTCAGGAACAACTTAGGATGTCATGACTAAGGCAGAACTTATATTTTCAAGCGAAAGACTTCCATTAAGTGTTGAATATATTTTTGCAGAACAGCTATAAGAATTAAAGGATGAATTCTGTAGATTACTGACACAATTTATATTTGCTGCAACTTACATAAATAATTTTGGGCAGAGGATATTCCCAAGAACTTAATGTTGTTGTTTGAATTTGGTCACAGTTGCTACTGAAAATTTCCCCCTTAAATAATTTATAGATAATGATTTGGCGAGAACAGGCTGAGGGACTGATATCCAATGTTTTCTGAAGGTATTCGACAGACTTCCAAAGCAACTAGGGAACCTGGGACAAAATCATGTTTGGAATTTGCATATTTAGGGAAAATTGTTGAATTCTCTTGATACAGTTTTCCTGTATTTCTCGTGTGTGGGTACACGTATGTGCACATGTGTGCCTCTGTGTGCGTGTATACATGTGCCCCTGTGTGTGCACATGTGTGCATGCACGCATGTGCCTGTGTGTGTATGTGTGGGTATATGCATGTGTCCCCTATGTGTGTGTATGTGTGCATGCATGTGTGTGCCCCTGTGTGCATGTATGTGTGCGTGCATGCATGTGCCCCTGTGTGCACCTATGTGTGTGCATGCATGTGCCCCCTTATGTGGGTATGTGTCACGTGCATGCGTGTGCCCCTGTGTGTGCGCATGTGTGCATGCATGCATGTGCCTGTGTGTGCGCATGCATGTGTGTGCCCCTGTGTGCATGCATACATGTGTCCCCTTGTGTGGGTATGTGTCACGTGCATGTGTGTGCCCCTGTGTGTGTGTGCATGTGTGTGCCCATGTGTGCACGTATGTGTGTGCATGCATGTGTCCCCCTGCACACCCACAGGGACACTAGGGTGAACCCCTCGGCTGTTCTTGCTTCCTTTCTCTTTCTCACCCATACACATTCTGCTTTTCTGATTGAAGTTCACTGATTAGTGTATTTTTATTAATGGCTGGTCAGGTGGTCCAACTTAGGAAAAACTTGCTCACATTCTTGCCATATTTCCTGTCTTTTGACCTCTGCCCCTTGACCCCTCTCACCCTTCCTCACTCCGCCTCGTTCCCAACTAAATCCCTGGGTTCTGTGCCGTCTGAGCTCCCCTCTGATTGCGAGTGGCCCACAGTAAGAGGTAGAAGGAAGGGGAGGAGAGGGCAGGGCTGCTGCTCTGCGGTGTCTCCGAGACGTCCCTCAGGGTCACCTGGCCTGGCCCGGGGCTGCCCCTCAGGGTCCTCTACTGGCCTATTTGTCTCCAGTAACTGTGTCTTCCCTTGGTTACCCTGAGTCTTGAGGTCGTAGCTGCCCCTCTGCTGTCACTAGACCGAGATGATCACACATCCACTACGGGTCCTTTATACCCATCGACACTGTGATAAGTGCTGTTTTGTTGGTAAAACCTACTGGAATAGTTTTAATTTGAGGGACCCATGTTTTCTGGTGTGCTCCTGGCTGATATCCTGCCCAGGTGTGTCTTTATCTTCTGAACCATGTGACTGGCCAGAGGGGTGGAAATTCCCAAGATTTTAATCTAGGCTCAGAGAAAGGAGAGGCTCTCTCAAACCTTTAGTCTTGACCCGGGTCAGCAAACATTATCTGCAAAGGGCCAGAGAGTGCATATTTAAGGCTTTGTGGATCGTGCTGATAGTGGGCATAGATAATAAGGAAAATGGGCATGACTGTATTCCAATAAAACTTTATTTATAAACAGAAGGGGTGGTGATTCGGCCTTTGGGCACTAGTTTGCTGACCCTGGTTTAGACCATAAAATTTAAACCGGGTTTATAAGAGCTCCACACTTGGGTCTCTTAAGGTGCTATTAATAACAAAGAAGTATTTTGTCTTAGTTTACGCTGTGGTATTTTCCTTTTCCAAGTCTGTCAAAATATATAAATCTAAAGATTCAAGAAACTGCTCAAAATCCAAATAGGACAAACCTGTAGAAATCCATGTCAAGACGTATCATAATCAAATTTCTGAAAACTAAAGGCAAAGAAAACGTTTTGAAGGGAAACAAAGAGAACAGACACGTTCCCTATAGAAGGATAACTCATCAAACCCACAGATTTCTCATCAAAATGGGCCAGAAGAGGAGAAACGTTTTGAAAAACAGAACTCTCAATCGAGAATTTATCCTTTAAATGTGAAATAAAACAGTCCCAGTTAAAGGAAATCTAAGAGAATTTGTCACCTGCAGAATGCTCTAAAAGAATTGCTAAAGGAAGTTCTTCAAACATCAAGGAAATGATGAGAGAAGAAAACTGGGAGAATCAGAACTAAGGAAAGAGCAAGAAATATGGATAAAGAAGTAGACTCTTCTCTTGACTTTTTAAAATTATAAAATTTTTATCTGACATTTCCATGTATGAAGAGATAATAATAGTATCACAGACAGGAAGGCCCTAACCATGGGGATATTTTCTATTTGAAGTGTTAAAATGTCGATACTAGTAGATTATGATATGTTACTTAAGTACATTGTAATCCCTAGAAAAACCATTTTAAAATACAGAGGTATACACAAAACACTGCAGATAAATCAAAATGTAATATGGTCTGAAGTCAAGGAGCCTCGTTCCTTCAGCTCCGTTTTTCTTTCTCAAGATTCCTTTGGCTATTTGGGTTTTTTTGTGTTTCCATACAAATTTTAAAATTATTCTAGTTCTGTGAAAAATGCCATTGGTAATTTGATAGGGATTGCATTGAGTCTGTAGATTGCCTTGGGTAGTATAGTCATTTTGACAATATTGATTCCTCCAATCCAAGAACATGGTATATCTTTTCACCTGTTTGTGTCATCTTCAATTTCTTTCATCAGCATCTTATGGTTTTTGGAGTACAGGTCTTTTGCCTCCTTAGGTAGGTTTATTCCTAGGTATTTTATTCTTTTTGATGTGATGGTAAATGGGATTGTTTCCTTAATTTCTCTTTCTGATCTTTCATTGTTAGTGTGTAGAAATGCAACAGATTTCTGTGTATTAATTTTATATCCTGCAACTTTACCGAATTCATTGATGAGCTCTAGTAGTTTTCTGGTAGCATCTTTAGGATTTTCTATGTATAGCATCATCTCATCTGCAAACAGTGACGGGTCCAAGAGGGAGGGGATATATGTATACATATAGCTGATTCACTTCGTTGTACAGCAGAAACTAACACAACACTGTAAAGCAACTATACCCCAATTAAAAAAAAAACAGAAAAAAAATAGGTGAGAGAGTGGAGAAGAAGTGATTAGTATAGCTAGGGTAGATAATTAGTTCTATTTAGGGCATAGGAATTAGAAGTCCTAGGGAAATATCCAAATAGACTTCCACACAGATGTACAGCTCAATTAAATGGTCAGGGAGATGGGATGGATAGATAGGTAGGTGGATAGATAGAGAGATAGACAAACGGACATAAAGGTAGAGATTTGAGTGTTGCCTACCCAGAGTCCTTACTGATTCTTCTACTTCATTTACTTCATCCAGTCCCTGTTTGCTGGACATTTTGTCTCCATAATTTCTCCCACACCCACACCCAGTTTTTTTTATTCTGACTATCACTGTTTCACTAGGAAACCATCATTATTTTTAGCTGGAACTATTTACTGCAAGTGTCTATTGTAATAATCATCTAAACCCATTCCACTGCCTCTGGTTCCTCACTTATTCCATCCCTTTTATTATATTGCAACCAAAGTTATCTTTTTCTTCCTCAAGTCAGATGGTTTCATTCCCTTCTTTAAAAACCATTGTTTGGGGCTTCCCTGGTGGCGCAGTGGTTGAGAATCTGCCTGCCAATGCAGGGGACACGGGTTCGAGCCCTGGTCTGGGAAGATCCCACATGCCGCGGAGCAACTGGGCCCGTGAGCCACAGCTACTGAGCCTGCGCGTCTGGAGCCTGTGCTCCGCAACAAGAGAGGCCGCAATAGTGAAGAGGCCCACGCACCGCGATGAAGAGTGGCCCCCGCTTGTCACAACTAGAGAAAGCCCTCGCACAGAAACGAAGACCCAACACAGCCAAAAATAAATATAAAAATAAATAAATAAATAAGACCCGGTGCAACCAAATAAATAAATAAATATATATTTTTAAAAAAAAAACCCATTGTTTGCAGCGCAACCTCAGTTTTAGCAAGGTATTTAAAGTACTCCGCGTTTGGTACCAAGTGTTCATTCCACATCTTCTCATGTAGTTTATGGCCTTCCATATAATCTATGCTGGGGCACATTATGTGCTTTTGCTTGAGAATACTCTTAAGAATTTTATTCAATGATTAGTATCCCTTGCACATTATAAGTTAATAGCTAAGTTCTTTTTATCATAAGTGTAACTAGTTAAACATAATATAATTTGCAGTATATTTTAAATATCAACATGTTAAAATCAAGTTTTTATATCACACTTTGAAAGTGTCCAATGGAATCTAAATAAGTAGCAATTGGATACTATCATCCTTTTACAGAATATACAAACTAAGGTTTTTTTTTATACAGCTAACAATATTGTGTCTATTAAAGAATAATATTTTAAAAGGAGTGCAGTCATGACTCTCACACAGAGATAAAATGAAAACATGTTAAATATTGTAATCGGGAGATTAAGCATGAAACTAGGCAGATATCAACTGGTTCAAATGAGAAGAAGAAGGAAAAGCAAATGCATATGGAGTAAAGAGATGCTGACATTAATTTACACTGGACCGAAACTGGCATATTCTAGGGAGGTGGGGAATGTAAGTCACTTCAGTATTTACTGGACAGTTGTTTGCCTGTCTGTAGACATAATTTATTTTGCATATTCATCAGTTATCTACCACGTACAGAGTTTTAAAACAGCACAAAGGTAAAGAAAGACCAGAAAACCTGGGCAATGGGCTCTGAATAATGGGTGATTTTGCACTGGGCACACCCAGTAATCTTGTGTGTTTATTTCAAATTTCCTTACACACGATTCCATTTTCTTCCTGAACTCGTGTTGCAATTCCTTTATTTACAGACTTATAACCTATTACATTATTTTATGTTTGATGGTCTTTTATTGGTCAGTCCTAAAGTAATTGTTTGAATATAAATGAGTACATGAATTGAAATATTATTTTTTGATTTAATTTCCTGTCACCATGTGGCTGTAAGTGTTAATAAAACTTTCTTCTGGTTTGGGATATTGTTCCAATTATTAGTACTAAAAAGTGATCAAAGAAACCTAAAAATCTTGCTGATTTTGGTATATTAGTATCACAAATAAGTATAAACTTTTATTTGAAATACATCTAATTATAAGATTGATAGATTTTTTTTCCCATGTTGTTTTTTGTATTCATGGATGAATGTCACTTTTGGTTGGAATGACCCAGAATTCAGCATTAGTTCTATTCTTATTTTTCTTTTTATAGAAATAGAGACTGACAAATTTTGAAGATAAAAGATGGAAGAAACACTTATTCCACTGTTACTAGGTGAGTTTGAACTCCTTGCTGAATTCACAAACTTACCTATCCCCCAGAATTAATTTAGAAAACCCATCAGATGACATTTTCACTTAGTGATCTCCCTTTATTTTTGTTGAAAGTAAAGAAAGTAAACCACCTGACTTGCAAAAGTTGGTTCATTTGGAGTCATTCACACTCTCTGTATTAATATCAATATTTGTAATTGCCTTTTTGTGTGGTGACCAATACATCACAGAAAGTTTCCACGTGTGCCTTCCACGTTTAAAGAGAAATAAAGGCAATTACAAAAAGGGATACAGGAAAAGAGAATTTGCTCAAGATTTCCCCCACAGGTGATTTCTCATGCAGATTTTAGAAGAGAGAATATATATGAAAGGTATCTAGAAACTGGTTTTGTTAAGACTGTATTTCAGAAAGGGTGGTCCGTGAACAAGCAGCATCACTTAGGATATTTCTAGAAGTGCAAATTCTTGGACCCCACCCTAGACCCACTGTGTCAGAAACTCTGGGTGCAGGGCCCCCCATATCTGGGTCACTATGCCCTCACTGACCAACACCTTCAGGGTCTGCTTTCCCAGGGGGAATATCACTGATTTCTTGGGGCTCTGAACTACTTGATTTTTCCAGAACATGTGTGTATTTGTATACCTTATGCTGTGTTCTAGCAAATCCCTCCAATTTAAATGCAATCTCCTATGTAGAGCATTTTATACTTATTTACCAATAATTATAATTTACTTACATGCGTGCGTTTAATACTGATTTGCATTACTTTGTATTGTTGGGACTTTCTCCGAGAATCAGGCACAGTCCTATGCCAGATGTGTGCTCGTAGGATGAACAAACTTAGAAGTAGGAAGGTAGTAGCCTGACGAAAATATGGGAGGAAGTGAGTGCTAGGAGCAAAGTATTTGGAGACACACCCACATGCACTTGATCTCCAGCTCCATACCCTGGGGGTGCTGCATATTCTTCTTTAGGGCTCTGTGTCCAGGTAAGATTTGGATAATTCCACGGATCCACAAGAGTATAGTAAGAATTAAATGAGGTAATGTAAAGTGCCTGGAACTCAGTAAATCTTCAAAAGTATCAGTTTATTATAATTATCATCATTGTTATTAGTACCAAAGTTTGTGTTCTGTAACACCCTCTATATGACTTTTAGAACATATGCATACTTCCCATGGTCTAGACACATGAAATATCCCACAGGAAATATTGCAGTAGGTGCTTTGTTGAAGTTTCTCTCACGGCGAGATCGTTCATTGGTGGGAGGAGGAATTACTCATTATGACATTAATAAGCTACTTCATTGTGCTGAAAGAGAAAAAATAAGAAAGAAAGGAAGTGAAGAAGAAAAATAATATAGGCAGTAAATTGAGGGAAATCTTAAAACCAAATATGTGAGAGAATGGAAAGCACAAGCAGTGGAGAAAAATAGTAAAATAATCACACTAATATCAATATTTGTAGACTTTTTGTAACTTTAAAATGCTTTCTCATCCATTGTCTCCTTGATGTTCTTACCGATAAATAAATAGGAAAGAAAATGAAGTTAAAATGACTTGTTCACAAAAGCAGGGCTAGGGCTTGGAAAAAGAGATTTTGAATTTTAAAAAGGCAATGAGGTGTCAAGAAAAGAATGTTTCCTTGTTTCCTCCCTCTGGCAGAGATAAATCTTGGACCTATTCAGAGCCATCCCACAGCACATAGTTGTGAATCGTCCTGGTTGACTCTCTTCCCCTTATTCTCAGCAGGGGGCTGTAATATCATTGTGTGTGTGTGTGTGTGTGTGTGTGGTGTGTGTGTGGGCTGTACGTGTGTGTGGTGTGTGTGTATGGTGTGTGTGGGGGTGTGTGTGTGGTGTGTGTGTGTGTGGTGTGTGTGTGTGTGTGTGGTGTGTGTGTGGGCTGTACGTGTGTGTGGTGTGTGCGTGTGGTGCACCACGTCCCCCTATGTCCCACCACAGGGGTCTTGTCAAAGGCAGTAGCAGGAGCTCAGCCTTCCTCCCCTCCCTCACGTTCAGTGTGAAGCACAAACCCCTCTGCAGGACCCGTGAGACCATCTTTATCACAGACCCCTTTGTCAGTGGTATCCACCCCTAGCTCAAGTCTCAGAGAAGGAACGAGAAGCCTTGAATAGCCGTGTTCTCTATACCTTACGCCCTCTCTTCTCTGACCTGGCGCTCCCCTGGGGACCTAATTCAACTCAGCCGTGGCCTCGTCTGGGAACTGCTGGCCTCAGCTGTGTGTCCCGTGACCCTGCTCCCACACTGGGATTGCTCATGTTATTTACTTGTTATTAGTTTGTTCATTCCTGTGACAAATAATTATTGAATGCCGACTATATGTATTTATTTATTTATTTTAGTGTTTTTACAGAATTTTTTTTCATTGAAGTATAATTGATTTACAATGTTAGGCTTGTTTCAGGTGTACATCAAAGTGATTCAGTTATATATATATATATATATTCCAGATTCTTTTCCCTTATAGGTTATTAAAAAATATTGAGTATAGTTCCTTGTGCTATATGGTAAGTGCTTGTTGGTTATCTATTATATATATATATATTAGTGTGTTTTTGTTAATCCCAAACTCCTAATTTATATCCCCCTCTCCCCTTTAGTAACCATAAGTTTGTTATGTCTTGTATATAAGTTATGTTATGTCTTGTATATAAGTTCATTTTTATCAGTATTTTAGATTCTACATATAAGTGATATATGATATTTGTCTTTCTCTGATTTACTTCGCTTAGTATGATAATCTCTAGGTTCATCCATGTTGCTGCAAATGGCATTATTTCCTTCTTTTTTATGGCTGAGTAATATTCCATTGTATATAGGTACCACATCTTCTTTATGTGTTCCTTTCTTGAGGAACATTTAGGTTGCTTCCATGTCTTGATTATTGTGAACTGTGCTGCAGTGAACATTGGGGTGCATGTATCTTTTCGAATCATGGTTTTCTCTGGATATATTTCCAGTAGTGGGATTGCTGGGTCATATGGTAGTTCTGTTTTTAGTTTTTTAAGGACCCTCCATACTGTTCTCCATAGTGGCTGCATCAATTTACATTCCCACCAACAGTGTAGGAGGGTTCCCTTTTCTCCACACCCTCTGCAGCATTTGTTGTTTGTAGACTTTTTAATGATGGCCACTCTGACCGGTGTGAGTTGATACCTCATTGTACTTTTGATTTGCGTTTCTCTGATAATTACTGATGTTGAGCATTTTTTCATGTGTTTATTGGCCATTTGTATGTCTTCTTTGAAGAAGTGTCTATTGAATGCCAACTATATGTAAAACACTGGTCTGAGGCAGGAACACAGCAAGATGCAAGTGAGGTGATATCTTCCCTACAAAGCTGATGGTGAGGGGGTGGGGCTGGGAACCCCTGAGCAGGTCACGGCTGCGTGGTCGTCTGTGAAGCAAGGTGCAGGTGCCGTCTGATCTGACTTGAGCATCTTGTGTTTATCTAGCAGAGTTCTCATTGTAGTTGATTTGAAAGCAGGGAACTATGCCTTTATCACTGTATTTTCAGTGCCAGTATCACTGTATTACAGAAGACTGATACATGTTGTGGAACTAATAAGTTAATAATAAATATTATTTTAAATATGATCTCCCGAAAAGATTATACATTTACCCTCAGTAATCTATTCTTGTGATTAATGTTTATTAGTAAAATATTATGTTTATATTATGCTTAAATTTAATTGCAGTTTGAAAGAACTTCCTCTTATGTTTTCAGAAAACTGACAAATCCTTTTGTGTATTCGAAGGCCACTGTGAGATTGTCAGGTCATTGCTGACTTGAATTTGATAGTTTGATGCGGGAGGCTCTGAGATGGGGTGACACCACTCATTCTGAGCCCACGGTTCTGCGCGTCTGGGTCTCATCCGCCAGGAGAGTAAAAAGGGACCAGGTTCCTGGCCCCTCAGTGAGCCTTCCTTCCTTAAAGGAGCTCCCTCCTGCGTTTACCACACTCTTATTCCTCTAACCTGCCATGTCGTTCTCCATAGCACTTACCAGTACCTGGCATTGTGTGTCTACTTGTGTATTTTTTCAGTCTATGCCTTGGGAATGTAAGCTCCTGAGTGCAGGGACATTTTCCTGCTCAGTGGTGCATTACCATGGACCAGAAAGCATGGCGGACCTCAGGTAGCGTTTGTTGAATGTATGGAAATATGAGTAACCTGGAGGGAAGACTGGAGAAGAGGGATTTGGTGGATTCTATGGGGTTGAGAAGCGAAGGGAAAAGAAAAATCAAGAAAGGTAGAGAAGACTCAGCATGTCTGTTCTTGGGTCAGAAAGAGAGCGTCCAGAAGCACTGATGTTTGATAAACTTTGATGCATGTAGTGTCCTGGGTAATCCTTAGATGTGGGGTAACACGTGATCCCATACCAGGAGGCCGTGCTCACTCTTTACGCTGCTTCCTGGGCCCACAGATGTGGGCTAAAGTCAGATACGTAGATTTGGACTTCTCTGGACTAAATCATCTCCATTCCATCATTTCTCATCATTATTCTTATTTTCAAATATGCTTTTCAAATTCTTATCATTCTTTTAAAAAAATTCAAAATTTCCACATTGATTTTTAAGGCAGGATTTGACAAAAAGAGATTTCTGTCATGTGGATGCATGCCTATCTTGAGCCAATATGAAATTAGGGCTAATAGGTTATGCTGGGCTCTTTATGTTGCTAGTCCAATGAATCACATTGGTTTATTAAGCATAATGTCTTTACTGTAGTAAAACAATGATAAAAGACCAAGTATGT
This sequence comes from Balaenoptera acutorostrata, assembly GCF_949987535.1. Classification (NCBI taxonomy): domain Eukaryota; kingdom Metazoa; phylum Chordata; class Mammalia; order Artiodactyla; family Balaenopteridae; genus Balaenoptera; species Balaenoptera acutorostrata. The sequence continues at coordinate 1,126,664 of NC_080069.1, forward strand.
AACCTATTTGCTCTGATAACCTTGAATGTTTTTCGTTATGTAAGATGGCTTTACATTGTTTAATATGTTTGTACTTTTAAAAATTAACCTGTTTCTTGAGAGGAAAGGCTTATAATAATTTAAGCTGTAACAAAGTTTCTAGATTAATATAGAATATTTGCTCTTATTTTTTACAAATCTGAGAACATGAAAAGGAATGTAGGGACAGCAAACTCAAAAGGATTTTCCAGCTTCCCTTCTGTTTTTAAATAGTTCCAATTTTCCACAGTCTGCTATATTTGATTGTGGGGATCATGCGTCCTATTCCCTCTGTGTTTATCAGTTTACTAAAACCAATATAGAAAATTCTAATATTCCTCATCTTATCTTCCTGCCAACTACCCATGAAGAGGACCAGTCAAGTAATTCCTGTATGAAGGGTTTATCACTGCTGCAGTGACTTGTAATCGAAAGCACGCGGTTTCTGTAAATTCAGGTAATTAAGTTGTGCTTGCTAAAAATTTCAGAATAGGAGGTTGACTTATTAGAAAGCTTAACGTAATAATCGAGTTATTAGTAATCATTATCCAAATGAAGTATATTATATTAGGAAAAGGATTTCCTTGCACCATTGCTTCTTAGGAACAATAAAAATATAACTTTATCATGCAAATGGGTGCACTTCTTCTCGTTGTCCTCCACTAGCTTTGCAAATGAAGAGGAAGCTCTGTAAAAACCACAGTCAGAGATTCTGGTGCGATGTAGACGTAGTAAAGGGGAGAGATGGCATCCAGGAATCAAAGAAAAGAAAGGGTAAGGCTTACTCAGAGTCATCAAATTCTATGTTTTAGGATCTTCACATAGAGATGAGATGAAACTAAAGGAAGAAATAGAAATAAGTGTTGCATTAAACGCTCTTTCCCCTGATCCTGGATGTATCATAACAGACTTGTGAATTATAATGGTTTTTTGGCTGTGGGAGATGTGAGTCCTTTAGAACACTGTTCGTCTTCATACTCTTGATAGGCCAGCCCATCCTTGGCTCTTATACCCCTACAATAGCTCTGTGTTATTTTCCATCATTGGTACCACATTTAGTGACAATGTAATGCATTCCTTACTAAACTACTCTTTAATTAAAAGCTATTTCCATTGCTTAAAATCAAATTTTGTAGGTAGCTTTTATTCTGTGTAGATAGTCATGGATTCAATACCTAGTTTTCCCTTCTTTCTTTATCTATCTATCTATCTATCTATCTATCCCTATCAATCACTATATCTATCTACCTACTTATATAGCTATTCCCTATCTATTTATCTATCTATCTATCTATCTGTCTATTCCCTATCTATCTATCTGGCTGTCATCTATCTAAGGAATCTTTCTGTCTATCTTGACTTTGGAAGTACCAAGGCTCAGGGGTGCCAGGAGTCCTGAGAAATACAGAGTTCTCCACACTGAAACACAGAAATTCAGTGAACAAAAACGTAGGGTAGTAGCTTTGAGATTTCAGGGTTCCACATAGTTTTCAACTTTAAGAAGATTTGGATTTTTCTATTCACACTGGACCTCTACTAGGTACTTACTTTTTAGCTGTACTGGCCATGCCTGGATTTCATGTGGTCTTATACTAAGGAAGAAAACTTCTATGTGGAAACCTCAATGCATTTACTACCCATCAGAATTAATTGGATGTGGTCAGTGAATTTCAGTACCTCAGAGCTCTGCACAGGGTCCAGTGGAAAAAGAAGATATCTTTGAAAGTTCAGTACCACTTGACAAGAAATCCATGTAAATGAAAACAGGGCAGGTACAGAATGATAGAAGAAATACGCTGCTTTTCCTGATCAAGAACACCCACGGGAAGCCCAGAAACATAATGGGAAAAGCTCAAAATCTACCAAGGGCTTTACTGCCTCAGTTATTCTCTCAACATTCTCCCCCCACGTGCTCACTTCCTCACCTGTTCACATCCTCACTGTGTGCCAAGAGTTTAATGTGAGTAAGCTCAAGATGTATGGAAAAACTGTGCTTAATTCAGTGGCTCTGCCTTTTAACATAGCACTTAAATGCATGCCAAAGTAGCAGTCCATCGTTTTATTTCTTTATAAGGATCTCGTGGTGGGAGCAGTCGTCTCCCCTTCCCTGTTGCGGTCACTCTTTTGAATAAAACATCTCTTTCCCTGTGCCCAGGTTGGTTTTTATCTGTCAACACAGGAATGTTTTCTATAGAAACTGAGCTGTGAGAAGAGGGTGCACACACTACGTGTGAGAAACACACCCAGCAGTGCTCGTGCAGAAGGTCAGCAAGTTTCAGTCCCAGCTCCTTGCAACCAGGAGTAGATTAGCGGGAGGGTGGCATTTAATGAGTCAGGCCTGCACTGTGAATGCAATGGTTGGTGTGTGGGCAGGAGAGGGGGAGAGCTCAGAGTGTCACACTGGCCTGGAGGAATTCCTTCAACCCCGCCACCACGCCACCCCAGACTTTCACACGCCCCCTCCCCCAGGTCCCCAAGGCCAGGGAATTTGTTTGTATCACTTCACACCTGCTCTGAAAAGCCCCGTGGGCCCTTCCCCTCTGCAACCACAGCCTTGGGTTGTGGGACCAGCAGAGGGCCTCAGCTCAGCATAGGTGGACGGGGCCTCTGGTCTGTCCTGGGTAAAAGCCCAGATGAGAAAATGAAACAGCTGAAGGGGAGGTGGAACAGTGGCTGAGATGTTGTGTCTAGGACTTGCTTGTTAATGGTCATACTCATGTCTGGTAAGATTGTAACGAAACTTCTCTTGTCAGACATCCTTTGGGAAAGACCCAGACCTAGAATTTCTTTGAGAGCCTCCAAGTTTACACTGCTCAAGAGCAAAATGTAATCATTCATCATTTTAAAAAAGCCAAAACTCAGGAGCTATTAAAACATTTTCCAAATAAATATTTTTGTCATTAAAACACAATTCTGTTGTTTAAGTGTAACATCGTCTTTTCATTCACAGTATAATTAATTCCTGCCTATAATGCATTGTGGCAGCAATGTTGATGTGAAAATTTGTTTAATTCCAAGAGTAGAGGGTGGTCTTTGGAGGACAGTGCTTAACTATTTAGGTATTTCTTGAGTTCAAATGTAAAATAATTTTTAATCTTTTGGATAAAAAATTATTTTGAGACTTTGTAGCAGATTTTAAGGATTTGTGAATGGTTTCTCCTCTTGACCACATATGTTGAATAAAGCATACCATTAACTGCAGGCAGTGAATGTAACAACAGGTAAGAAACAGTTTGAACTGGAAAGTTAGTCTTAGTTTGAATCAAGTCAAATTTTACAGTAATACATGGAAATAATTGTAGAGGTGCTCACAAAATTGTGGGTTACAGTCAAGATCAGTTCCTAACATCTTTCTGATAAATGTAACACCATAACTATTCTGGGATTTATACATGATGTCTAAACGTACATCTTCTCTTGTTTGTACTCATTTCTACTGTTCGTATTACAACCCTATACTCCATGGTATTTCTTAAAGGAATAAAAATAAATCCATTCATAGGGAAACAATTATATTAGCAGATCCTGCTCTCCAAAATTCCAATTAACTGCTTGGACAAATGGGAAGACAAAATCAATTTATTCAATATGCCCATATGGAGAGGAAACGTTTTCCTCAACTCTTTAGGGCCCCTGGCTGGGTCTGAAAATTACAGTGACAAAGACAGATGGGCAGGAGAAAAGCATACCTATTTATTTAAGTTTCACAGGACATGGGAGCCTCCACAAGGACATGAGCACCCGAAGAAACAGACCTGAGTGCTTTGATGCTGAGTGTGGTGAAGGGTGGGCAGTTGTGGAGGATGGAGGGGGTCAGGGAGGATGAGTGATGTAGTAACTGGGGGGTTAGCAGGGTCTACTTTTTGGGATTCTTCTTGGGTCCCTCTGTGTCTGGAGATGCAGGTGTTCTTTTCCTCTGGGTTTAGGGAGAGCACCTCTCACCTGAGGGTTTTGTGACCTGCCTCGGGGAGAATTGTGGGGGAAGGTCAGAGGGACCTTCATGCTTCTGCCATGTTCTCAAACTCCATCAGCTTAAAGTATTCAATATGCCCAGGCACCATATTTTGGGGTATTATGTTCTGAACCCCATCACCAGTGACCATGTAAAGTTTTTATCTCTTTTATCATTACTAGCTCGACCTGCATCTAAATTTTTATCTCCCGATGTGCTCAGTGGTAGTTTCAACTTGTTACCAAACTGCACGTTGTAATGTGATCCTTTAAGTCTCCCTGACGACATCTTCAATTTTTAGCTCAGGTCAAGGTTTGCTACTCCAGAGGCTGCAGCCAGATTCTGCAGAATAAAATTTTCGTGCACTTAGTAATGGAAAGGATATAAACAACTCTCATGGTGGAAATTTAGAGACAGCTCTTCCAACAAGGTTTGATCTGGGGACTAAAATAATACCACCAAGTACCCAGCTGTCCCTTTCCCTCGGATCTGGTTACTGCAGCGCCAGCCTCATGTTGGCTCTTCCTGGTGGCCCCGTGCAGCTCTTCGAACATTCTTTTCGTATAACATTCAGATGGAAGAAGAAATCCGTCTTCTGACACTTACTGTGGGATGCGATGAAGCTTGTCTTTCTCCTGAAGTCTCCTTTGACATTGTGTTATTTCTTATTGGAGATGGAAACAAACACTATCGTGTATGTCTGAAAGAAGTCAATTTCACGTGATTCTCACATGTAATGAGGAGGTAGGCGTGTTAATTTCTTAAAGGAAGACAGGGCAGGTAGCCGAAGGAAGCCCACCGGGGTCCCAGGCACCCATCTCCAATGTCCTTTCTCCTGTCCTAGCTGGTCCCTGCCAGCCACTCTCCCCACTGTGAGCTCAGCCCTGGCAGCGAGAATGCTCTTCCCCAGCTGCCTCTGTGGTCCCACCCTCACTGCGTCATGGGAGGGGCACTTCAGTGAGGTCCACATCGAGGTCTTTGTAGAAACTGCAGCCTCCCCCAGCCTTCTCGTTTCTGTTCTGTCTGGCTGAGTGCTTGGTTTGCCTTTTTAAGAGAACTTGTATACCGTATACAGGTACACATCTATATACACATATAGGTACACATATGCACATGTGCATACTACATACGTGTATTCATCTCAGTGTCTGTCTCACTCTACACCCCCCATCCCCCGCCGCTTACCAGACACACACACACACACAAGAAAACAAACACCACACAGACAAATATTTGGGGCCATTTTGTCCATTGCAGAGTCTCCAGTATTTTGTACAGTACCATACAATAGGCTGCACTCCATAAATAGTTTTTGAACAAATAATTCCAATTTGCTGTTTCTGGTGTTAACAGAGATAATGTTTGACGTACTGATAAGGTTATGATGAAGCCATTTCACACATTCTTTTGGGAACGTCAGATCTAGCTGAACTGTCGTCCTCTAATAAATAAATCGGTATAAAAATCATCATGTTGACTTGTAACCTTGTTGGCATCCAGCTGAGTTCTTTCTCCCTTCAAATTGTCGCGGTGAAGCTGGGGTAGATTTTAGCTCTTAACTGGGAAACTACTGCAGATTCGTGTCCCGGGTTCATTCTTTACCTCCCTCTGTTCCCACTTTGGAAATGACATCACGGAGAGGCAAGTGTTAACGGGGCAGGGGTGGGATGCAGTCCTGGCAGCTGGGTGGATCTGGGGCTGAGATTCCCGGAAAGTGGGGCACAGACCGAGGAATGGCCCTCTCGGCATCAGGAAATTAACACGGGAGGATGCGGGCGGCACGTCAGTGCGCGTGTTAACGCGCCGTCTCTGCGGTTTATATGGGGATCTTAAAAAATTGACTCAGAGGAGCCTTATTATGAGCTGCGCACTATTGTCAAATGTGTCTCCGGAGCATTTTTCCTGGCAGCGTCTCATGTTTTTGAAAACGTAATGGATTCAACAGGGCCTTCTCTTCTGCCATCTGTTATGTTAAGCATCATTCACATCTTGAGCAATTAAGTTTCTCTTCAGGGATGAAGACTTAGGAAGTGTATAGGCAAACGCTAGTGAGGGGAAAATGCTATGAGAATCGAGAAGATTTATCTCTGGAAATACATCTTACCTAGTGTCTCCTGTCATTTTTCTCTACAGAATGTCAAGATAAGTGTTCATAGCAAAACAAACAGCGAATAAAGATGATGACACATAAGACTAATATAAACACAATTTTATTATAATGTCTTGTTCATGTATTTTCCATTTCGTTTGTGCAAAATAACATAAAAAAGTTGGAGACCACAGTTTAAGAAAATAGAGATTGCAAAAGAGATTGGTGGACTTTCTTATCTTAAAAGAATAAAGGAATATTTTATTGGAGGGTAGGGATAAGACTATTCCCAAACATTTCTGAAGCAAATTAAACAGAAGGTGCTATGAGATTAAACTTAATGCTACAAGATTACCTGGTTAATATACATGGGAGGGATGCTGTTATAAGGTAAAGGAAATAATTTTATAGTTAGGTGGTAATTCGTATGATTCACATCAACTCAAAAGTCTGGTGGATTATGTTTAATAAGTATCTGACAGACATGTTTGAAACTAATTCGTTAGAAATTTAAGACATGTATCTAGATAAATATGTAAAGAATTAAATAATAATAAATATACATTACATAGCCTGTGTCAAGAAATGCCACCCTACAATTTATACTGTATTGTAGCCCATGCTTTTCCACGTAGGAAATAATAATAATATAGGAGAGTTTCCATTTATTCCTAAGATTCTAGTATGTAAGTAACATCAATATATTTTAATTTCAGAGGAAGGAGGTATAACTAGAGGTAAAATGAAGTCTGTTCAGAAAGACTCAAAAGAAAAATACGAATGATTTAATCTGGGCTTTGTGGATTTTTTAAGCAGTCAGAAATATTTTAGCTTATGGAAGGAAAGTTTTGAGACTAGGGGAAAATGGATAAAATAAAGCTGCAGGAAGAAAGAAGTGTTCAGGGAGAGGGCAAACCCGGGGCTGGTGGGGGGGATGCATCTCCCGGGTTGAAGGCTGGGAGGGCTGCAGGAGGCGGCGGAACCAGCCACGCACAGTAACGGGCAGGGGCAGCTCCAGGGTGTAGGGAACCGAGCCTCCCCCCGCCCCGCCTGTGCTAGAACCCTGTGTGCTGGTGGTCTTTGCCTCCTGCTCCTTGCAGCAGCTCCCTCCAACTCAGGCAGCCCATTCCCAGCACAAAAGCAACTTAGAGAACATGAAGGAGAACTTATCATGGGAGGCGTTCCTTTTTGCTACTTAGAATTGAGTAATTTTCTTAGCGTTTGAGATAAATATGTAAAATTTACAAAAACACTATTCAACAAAGCAATTGGCAAAGAATCTCTCCTTGACCAAACTCGAGTCGGGCTCCTCTGAGCCGTTTTCAGTCAGACCTCATGCTTGGCATGTCCTTAAGAGCCCCATTTAAAAAAATTTTTTTATTTTATATTGAAGTATAGTTGATTTACAATGGTGTGTTAGTTTCAGGTGTAGAGCAAAGTGATTCAGTTATATATATACATGCCTCTATTCTTTTTCAAATTCTTTTCCCATTTAGGTTATTACAGAATATTGAGTAGAGTTCCCTGTTCTGTACGATAGGTCCTTGTTGGTTATCTATTCTATATATAGCAGTGTGTACATGTCAATCATAATCTCCTGTCAACTACAGATTGGCATTTTCCATTGGCACTTGCCATCTACCTCTACAAGGGTTAAATCATGAGCCACTGCGGCTGCTGACCTTCAGCACCCCCTGAAAGGAGTTCAGGGTGGAGAGCAGGAAGGAGGCAGGCACTCTGGGCTCTGGGGGAAACTGGCAGAACAAGTCTTCAGATAGTTACACATTTTCAGGAGCCAATTTTATGAGCCTAATTCTTGCATCTCCTCATATCTAGAAAAGCACTAAAAATCTTTCTTGGTGACGTCTGCTCCTCGTGACGAGCAGTAACCTGCACGAGACGAGCAGAAACCTTCTGCAAAAAAATGTGTTCTTGATTGCATGTACTCCCCCTTCGCCAAAATCACATCTGTACTGACCTTCCCACCTCTTTGGAGCAGTTTCTCAGAGCTCTCTGAAATGCTGTCTCCAGGGCTGCAGTCCTCATTTTGCCCCAAACAAAACTTAACTTGCAATTCTCACGTTGTGCTTGTTTTTTTTTTTTTTTAAGTCAACACAATGTTGTGTTAGTTTCAGGTGTACAGCAAAGTGATTCAGTTATACGTCCACAGGCACCTATTCTTTTTCAAATTCTTTTCCCGTTGAGGTTGTTACTGAATACTGAGCAGAGTTCCCTGAGCTGTACAGTAGGTCCCGGATGGTTATCTGCTCTCTATATAGCAGTGCGTACATGTCAATCCCCAGCTCCCAGTCTGTCCCTCCCCCCACCCCACTGTCCCACCCTTAATTTCAACCCTGCTAGTCAGTTCAGCCAGAACCCCCCATCCCCAATATCTGATCACTGCCCGTCTGCACAGTTCCCAGCCCCCGCCCCCCAGGTGACACGTGAGCGCCCAGCCTGCCTGCAGGAGGAACCCTGTAGGTTGTTTCAGCTAGAACAGCCCACACACACACACACACACACTTACCCCTGATGTTTCCTTTTAGTAAATTTCCACCCACCGATGTCCCCACCCTGTGCTCCTTGGCCACAAACTCCCACTTTTCCTGGTCACGTTTCAGTCGAGTTCAATCTCTCTCACTGCAAAACCCCACTGCAGTAGCACGTGTACCTGTCACCTAGTCCTGAATCAGGTCTGCCTTGCTGTTTTAACAGGTATCACGAATAATATTTCCTTTGACACGAGCTTAGTTTGAAATGAGAGAAAAGGAAATTATGAAAAAGGGAAAACTCGCTGATAGAATGTGTATCACACTGATAACCACGTTTACCTGTGGGAGAGGGATGGGGATTTGAGTGGTGGGTTACAGATCATTTCCGTGATTCTGTAACTTGAGATGGTCCTCCGTGAAAGTGTATTTGCATATTCATGTGCTAATGTGTTGTTTCTGTAAACGGAAAAGAAAAAACAGGAAAAAAAGCCAAGTCTTTGGTTTGGTTGTTCTCCTTACTGTACTTTTCACAGGCCTGTGCTGTTGAAAGCATCACACAAATAGCTGTGATTTTTAAATGTAATGTTAACATGGCAACAACAGCAGAGGTGACTTAAGATGTTCCGCCGTACAAGTGCCATAATTAATATCAAGGAGGATAAATTTAATGCAGCCTCTTTCCACTTAGATCATCCAGCAGAGAATGAAACAGGTGCTTAGGAAGCTTTGCTGGGTAATATTAAAGGAAGATTTTTCTTTCAGAGCTTTTTGCCAGAGATTTGTGTGGGATCTCTGCTTAGCAGAACCCTTAGTGAATGTCTGCATATGTAAAAGTAGCCCCAGAGCTGAGTCTGCCGAAGGGAAATAGTTCTTCATAAAAGAGTGTGAGAAATGTTCCACTTCAAAGAGACTGGGGGTGGGGAATGGAGGGGGCTGGAGAAGGCAGGGTGAGACCTCTAAAAACCAATTATTATTATTAAATCACGTGCTGCCCTGTGCTAGAGTACTTTGTTTTGCCTCACAGTTTCAGGAAAGGTCTGCCCTGCACAGCTACCTTTGGTGAGCTGTTACTATGAAAATCAAAGTAAAAAAGCTTCGTTTCCAGTTTTAATCCTTGCAGAGGGGAAAGTGAAGCTTAGATGCTCAGAGCAAATGATCTTTAGGAGACCTCAGAGCAGTACTGGAGCAGGGGGAAACACTGGAGTCTCCTTTTTTGGAAATTAAAATATTGAAATTAAAGGTGCCCATTGTTCAGGTGATGCATAAAAACACAGTTAATCTTTGAATTGTTAAAAGAAAATTTCACAGACACTTAATTTTTGATGTAGTGGCTTGTATTTAAGGATTCATGAGCCAGGAAGCATCCAGTCCAGAAAAGACAAAGGGAGCTCCAAAGAGTTGTAAAGTGAGAGAGTTTTATAGACCAAAGTGAGCAGTGACGGAAGAAATGTTCGCATATTGAGGGTGGGGAAGTCATTCTGGCTTATACGCGGTTTAACTTAAACTGGAACAACTGTCTTGTGGCCTGTCAAACGGGCATCATGCATCTGCTTCCAGCATTGAAGAAAAGAGTGCTTTTAAAAATTGAAATGGAGTCACCGTGGTTTAGGCATCCAAAACGGAGTTGGGTGGCCTTTGTGGATGTGGTTTCAGACACATTCCTGCATCCCTGAGAACCTGAATTTTCTCTAAACCGTATCAAACTCAAGGACACCACTGGCCTTTCTCAAAACAGTATCTGCAGCAGCTGCCAGCTGCACCCTTATGGTCCCGAGGTCTCCCCTTGTAACTGTGCAACCGATTCACACCCCAACCAATCCCTGCTTAACAAGCACCCTTAATTCTTGCAGCTCCGATCCTAATTCATGATAAACAGCTTATATAACTTCATAGTTTTTTTGCCTTGATAAGCTTACCCCTTGTAGCCTGGAGGAAAACAATTCAAGTGCTTCTTGAATCTGCATTTCCTGAGCTAGAGTCCTCAGTTTGGCTCAAAACTCTTTGCTATTCCTGTTATAGATTGTTTATTGATCATTTCCATCTACAGTGGGAACAGGAAGTTACACTGTGTGTTTGCTGACTGGAAAAGCAGAGTCACTTTCCTCATATGGAGCAAGGGGAAGTCCCGGGGTAGGTCAGGTGACTTGTGCTGAACAGCAGATGTGACTGGTTGGCCTGGGACTCCCTTTTCTGGGAGAGCCCAGCATAGAAATAGGTAAATTTCCATCTGCAGACATGGAGCTTAGCATCAGCGACTCCATGTTGCAGTCTGGACGCTTTGACAGGGTCTAATTTTTTCTTAACAAGAGGAAGGAAGAGACAGGGTGACTACCTACCAACTCTTGCTGGTTCAGTCTGTGGAGAACCACCTAGGGAGTCCTACCCACACCTGTGACAGGTGTCAAATAAAAAACACATCCAGACTTAGTAAGGAGAGACTTTATCCTGATGGGGTTCAGGACATGATACCCCAAATACGGCGCCTTGGGATGTGGATATTTTAAGTTGACGGAGTTTGAGAAAATGGCAGAAGCATGAGGGTCCCTCTGAGCTTCCCCCACCGCTCTCCCCTGAAGCAGGTCACAAAGCCCTCAGGTGACAGGTGCCCTCTGCACACCCGGAGGAAAAGAACATCTGCATCTCCACACACGGAGGGAACCAAGAAGAGTCCCGACAAGCGGGCCTTGCCGACCCCCAGTTACTACATCACCCATCCTCCCCGAGCCCCGCCGTCCTCCACGACTGCCCGCTCTGCACCACACCCAGCATCACGTGCTCAGGTCTGTTCCTTTGGGTCCTCGTGTCCTTATGGAGGCGCCCGGGTCACGGGAAACTTGTATTAGTAAATACGTAGGCTTTTCTCCTGTCCATCTGCCTTCGCCAGTGTAATCTTCAGACCCAGCCAGGAGCCCTAAGGTGCTGAGGAAAACGTTTCTTTCCAGCAATTTGAAAGGACTGTTGTGTGTGCTGGTGGGTGGAGGTGCCCTATTACAAGGGGTGGGGGGAGGATATTGTATTTGGGAGAACACTCTAGGGGACAGAAAGTAATTTTCCCTCTACCCTTTTAGGTTCTTGGTTGAGACAACAGTAGAAAACCAAACGTAAGCTTGATAAGTATACCTCCTGTATACATGGGGAGATCCAGTAAAACTGAGTAACTCTGAAATGGCCCAAGTCATCACCTTAAATATCATATCCAACTAAAGGCAAAAAATTATTGACGGGAGTCGCGGGGCCACTGCTGGGAGGTTATCCGGAAACAAGTGTGAGGCTGTGATGCAGATTTAAGCTGATGCCTTCCCCACTGATGAGAGTTCCTGGGGATTACCCTCCTCTTGCTGGTACTGGAGACACTCTTACAGACGGAGATTTCCCTTGTAAACGCCTCTTACAAAAGGGTGACTTCTACTTGGTTTTCTGAGCTTTCCCCGCATCTGCTGTGTCTTAAAAACAATCAGCCTAAAGTCATCCTGATGCCAAGAAGGACAAATTCTGCTCCCCTTCAACACGGTGACCATAAGATCTGCAAGGTCAAGAATCAGGGCAAAAGTGGTTTTCTTTTAAGAGAAGTGTAGAAAGGCTAGAAAGACTGAGAGTGGAGACATGGGCTGAGAGGCGGGGTTGGGGTCATGGCCACCTTGAGGCCAATCTGCTCCGGGAGGGGTCCTCAGGGAGTCGAGGGGGGCCGTCTGCTGGCTCGGGCTGCGAGGGGACCCAGGTGTAGGGCCTGGGGGAAGAACAGATGCTTAACCAAAGTTTGCTTAGCAAGCGTTTTGTTCCCATGGATCATCGGGTACAAGACAGTCCAGCTAATCTGTTAGAAGACAGCAAAGAACGGGGATTTGGACAGGTTGTGTCCGGCACGGTCACAGGTGAACGAGGGGGTTGTGCCTGAGTGCTACCTGGTCTCGGGGAGATTCTTCACCCTAGGCTGGTCCCTGGAACCCAGAAGGGGTGAGGACAGGATTCCTTCAACCTTCCCCACTTTCCAGGAACCCAGGGCTCAGGTCAAACTCAGCTGGTCACAGGATAACTCTTCCTCGGTCAATGCACCAGGGTATATTGTTTGTATAGAGTATATATGCACTATTTATTGTGTAAATAAGCAATTTTCAAGGACAAGTTATGAAACCATAGAAGGTTTTACATGATGCACACAATACAAACACAAATCTTAATGCTGTTAAAAGACACGTTGAGGCATATTAAAAACTTAAGAACTTATTTAGCTCAAGTCAGGCAAGGCCACGGCGGGAGTGGTTGGGAGGCCCCGCCGCCAGGAGCTGGGGGCCAGGCTTTTATAGAGAAGACACAGAAGCAAAGCAGGGAAATTCTGTGATTGGCTACAGCTTAAGTGGTGCCTTATTAGGGAAGATTGGTCGTCTGTTTGGATTTCTTAATCTTGAGGCGCGAGGAGGGCTGGCTCGCTCACACAGGCTGCCTCTGCGGAATGGCCTCCGTGTTTAATTAGCATTAGGAAACCATTGCTTGTCCAAGCTCAAGGCCACCTAGCGCTTACCGTGGACCAGGCACTGTCTGAGCACACTGACTGTCTCCTCTGAATTAGTTCTCAGACAAAATGGTGAGGAATTTATTATTAATACAGTCACTTTACAGAAGAGAGAGTAAAACCAAAGAGAGCTAAGAAACAGTGTCCAAGGTCACAGAGTCCAAGGGCAGACCCATTTCTTATTGGTGAAGCGTTTCCCTCTTTTCTGACAGTCATGCTACTTCAGGCACTGCATGGGTTCTCGCCAGCTCCCTGGTCAAGTTCGAGGTGAAGGGCAGATTCACAGGCCTAGAGGCTGAAGAGTTAAGTGATACAAAGCAGTGTGACTCTGAGTCTTCCTGGGGCTCTAGGGCCCAAGTGAGTAGAAACACAACTTGGACCAAATTCTGTTTTTATAGATGTGGCCATTTTTACAATAGATCATTACCTGCCAGACATGACTTTTCCTTTTATTGTTTTAAAATGTTTTTGGAGTATAGTTGATTTACAATGTTGTGTTAGTTTCAGGTGTACAGCAAAGTGAATCAGTTATACATATACATGTTCCTATTCTTTCTCAGATTCTTTATCCATATAGGTTAATACAGAATATTGAGTCGAGTTCCCTGTGCTATACTGTAGGTCCTTGCTGCTTATCTATTCTATACATAGTAGTGTGTGTATATTAATCCCAAGCTGCTAATTTATCCCTCCCCCCACTTACCCCTGTGTAACCATAAGTTTGTTTTTGAACTCGGTGAGTCTGTTTCTCTTTTGTAAATACATTCGTTTGTATCATTTTTTAAATTAGATTCCACATATGAGTGATATCATATGATATTTGTCTTTCTCTGTCTGACTTACTTCACTTAGTAGGACAATCTCCAGGTCCATCCATGTTGCTGCGAATGGCATTATTTCATTCTTTTTTATGGTTGAGTCATATTACATTATGTATATGTACCACATATTCTTTATCCATTCCTCTGTTGATGGATATTTAGGTTGCTTCCATGTCTTGGCTATTGTAAATAGTGCTGCAATGAACATTGGGGTGCATGTATCTTTTCAACGTATGATTTTCTCCAGATATACGTCCAGGAGTGGGATTGCTGCATCATATGGTAGCTCTATTTTTAGTTTTTATTTTTTCTTTTTAAAATTTATTTCTTTATTTATTTTTGGCTGTGTTGGGTCTTCGTTTCTGTGCGAGGGCTTTCTCTAGTTGCGGCGAGCGGGGGCCACTCTTCATCGCGGTGCGCTGGCCTCTCACTATCGCGGCCTCTCCCGTTGCGGAGCATGGACTCCAGACGCGCAGGCTCAGCAGTTGTGGCTCACGGGCCTAGTTGCTCCGCGGCATGTGGCATCTTCCCAGACCAGGGCACGAACCCGTGTCCCCTGCATTGGCAGGCAGATTTTCAACCACTGTGCCACCAGGGAAGCCCCCTATTTTTAGTTTTTTGACTTTTCCTTTTTAAAGAACTCCAGATCCTTTAAAAACAATTGTTCTTGACAATCAGTGCTTCTTTTAGATAAATTTAGAAGACCATAAGATGCGAAATGTTTGAACTATGTATTTAAATTTTTGTCTCAACAGTTAAATATATGTAAACTATCTACTTATCTTCATATAACTATTATAAGAATTTATATGAATTATGAATTTACTAGATGAGAAAAACAGTGTTTCTGTAAAGAATAAATCACCAATAAAGAAGAAAACTCAGGGACTTCCCTGGCGGTCCATTGGTTAGGACTCAGTGCTTTCACTGCAGGGGGCACAGGTTCCATCCCTGGTTGGGGAACTAAGATCCTGTATGCTGCGTGGTGCAGCCAAAAAAAAAAAAAAAAAAAAAAGGTAACAAAATTCATATAAAGCATTTGATAAAATAACTAATATAATTAAGTAAACTTTTTCTTTCAGAAGTTCAGACTATGTTTGTCCACAACTCTGCTTTACAAACCAGGTGTGAAATTCAGTGAATAGCCACTACTTCTTTATATTAACATGTTATTTGGAGATGCTAATTAGCTTATTCATGAAGGCTAAGTACAGGGGGATTTCACATTCAGAAAGTTATTTTGGGATTTTATTTCCTCTTCAATAAAAAGCCCTATGTTATCAAATCAGGCTTTTCATCCCTTGTATAATAAAATAGATAAAAGGAAAATGAGGTCATTTTGTTGGAATAAAATCAAACGGGTAATCAGGAAAAAGATTAGAGAACATTTTACAGTAACATGGTGGGTTCCCTTGGAGTATTAGAAATCATCACACTTGCAACATCTGTTAATAAAATATTAGAAATTATAAAAAGATCTGCATATAATTTTATGTATAAATGTCTGTCTGTGCTATATTATGTAAAGTGAATTAGCAAATTGCCAAGTAAAATTCCGATATGGGCAGAAGCCATGCTCGTTTGCATATCAAATTAAGGTATGATGAGGAAAGAACAGATGATGGCTGTTTTCTGTTTTGATTTTAAATGTTTGCAAATGTGCGGTTCTATATTGCTTCTTATTTCTGTGTATTTTCGATGGATTTAAACTTAGAAATAAAGCATTGAATGAGGACATCTAATGAAGGCAAAAGAAAGTCTAATTTCTAAAAATCCAACCTGCTTATGCAGGATAAATATTCAACATGGGTTATTTTGGCTAACGCATTCTTCTTTGAGGAAATATAGGCTTGGAATCCCTTTTACCCTGATCTTAGAATTTATTCTTTTTATTCTGTTCTGTGGCTCTCAGTGTCTTTGTGCAGCCACTTAACACATCAATATTTGTTGAACTCCCACCATAGCCAGACATTGCATTGTCTGCTGGAAAATCTTATGCAAAGGTTAGAGCGGAGCAATGTCTTACTGTTTCTTGGCCGTTCGATGTACTGCTTTGGTGTGTGAGTCCTGCAAGGGTGGGCGGTTGAACGGACAAGCCCGGGGCCTGGAGCAAACACTTGCTGTGCGACTTCCAAAGAGCCAGCTGTGCACAGTTGTGCCTGGAGCGGCCGTGGCATCTCTCCTGAGAGCAGACCTCCGCGCTGCCTTTGTAGGGCTCGCTCTGCACAGAGCCCTTGAAGCTCCTGCAAGCTGTAGTCTCTCAACAACACATGAGCCACTCATTCATTTATTCATGTCTGCATTTATTTATCCTCTAAATCTTTATCAATCCTTATCTGTTCTGTTTTAGGAATTTTGCTAGGGCTTGGAATCCATGTCATTATTGATCACAGCCTTGAGTCAGAAACACAGACTTTGAGCAAATAATTTGAAGCGTAAAAGAGTATTACAAAAGCTCAAATAACCTTGAGGGAAAAACCAACTGAGACCTGAAAAAAAAGTTGGATTTGGCTGGAGGAGACTGGCGGGTGTCGGGGGTGATCGTGCAGAAAGGGCCGTCCAAAGAGGGCCGCCTAGAAAAGCCTGGAAGCCAGGAAAGAGGGGGCCTAAAGGAAGGTCATTTACATGTCATGTTGAGCAAAATGGGGACAGGAAAAGCCCAGACAGGCAGGCTGGGGCCGGGTCACAGGAAGTGCTCTTCCTGTCCATGGAGAGGACGGTGCCCCTCTGGTTTGCCACCTGGCACAGTCCCCAGCCAGTGGCGAGAGCACCATCATTTCTGTTAAGTGAGAAATAAATGCACTTCCAGTATTATTTGAACTAAGCCACAATTTTTAAATTGAAGTAATTAATCCCTAGAGGCTTATCTATGGGCATAGAGGTTATCTGCCTACAAAGACTGGCCTTGACATCTAGTTTCTGCTTTGGTTCAATAATCTTCCACTTTCTTCACTTGTACATTTTTTTAAATTTATTTTTATCTTTAAAAAATTTTATTGGAGTATAGTTGATTTACAATGTTGTGCTGGTTTCGGGTGTCCAGCAAAGTGATTCAGTTATACATATACATGTATTCATTCTTTTTCAGATTCTTTACCCATATAGGCTATTACAGAGTACTGAGTAGAGTTCTCTGTGCTATACAGTAGGTCCTTGTTGGTTATCTATTTTATATATAGTAGTGTGTGTATGTTAATCCCAAACTCTTAATTTATCCCTCCCCAGCCATGTTTCCTCCTTGGTAACTGTAAGTTTGTTTTTGAAATCTGTAAGTCTGTGTCTGTCTTGTAAATAAGTCCATTTGTATCCTTTTTAAAACTTAGATTCCACATATGAGTGATTTCATATGATATTTGTCTTTCGCTGTCTGACTTACTTCTCTTAGTATGATCATCTCTACGTCTTCACTTGTAAATTTGCTTTTTATGTTGCTGTAATAACTCTTGGATGGAATTAAGAGATCTGTCTTAATTTTTATTAAATAAATATATTAAAAATCTGATCCACATAGATTTCTATTTAAAATATCCCTAGCTATATTTTCTTTGTTATATTTATAAACTATTTAGTAAATGGTTTGCTCCCAATCACATCCAATTACAAGGTGAAAAATTATTGTCCTGCAAACAGCCCGCCTCCACATTTTAAAGCTGTTAGTACCATTTGATGTCCCCCATCACGTAACCAACATGTGTCCTGCCTTTTAAATGTTACGTTTGTTTTGTGTATAAAAATTTTGTACACATTTTTGAGACCGTATGCAGCACTGTGCTTACTTTCACAATTGTTCTCATTTAAGGTTGTAGAAACACTTTTGCCATTACAGAATTATTAATAGCCTGTAATAGTTGCCAGAGTTTAAGTGCCTAGAAAAAATATCAATTCTTAACCTATGATTGCTTGGTGGGCTTCAGCGTGTGAATGACCCCATGATATTTTTGTGAAATACTGAAGGTCTGTGTGTGCATGCATTTTATGGCCAGTAGGGAGAGCTACCATATCTTTTACCATATTCTCTGATGGGCCTGTCACCTTTCACTAAAAGTTCAGACCCACAGTTGTAAAGCGAGACGTTTTCTCTAGGGTTTTATAGAAGCACAAAACTTCGCTTTAGAGAGTGCCCACCTCACCCCAGCAGCTCATTCTTGAAACTCATTTCTCACTAGGACCAAGCAAAGCAAGATGAGTTTGAACCAGCTGATTGCACATTTGGGGGGCCATCAATTGTGTTGCTTTGGTAACATAAAAAAGCTTTCATCCCTTTTTTTTTTTTTTTTTTTGGCCACGTGCAAGACATGTGGGATCCTAGTTCCCTGACCAGGGGTGGAACACACGCCCCCTGCCCTGGAAGCATGGAGTCTTGGCCCCTGGACCGCCAGGGAATTTCCATCCCTTTGGTTTTTAATTAATATCATGTTCCAATGCAGGCAGAGAACAGTGGTCTTTAACCAGATGTTTTTAGGCAGATGACTGGCATCAGCTTATCCCCATCCCCATGGGGCCATAACCACACGAAGTCATTAGTCCTCACCTGTCAGGTCCACTTAAGGCCGGCTTAGTAATCAACAAGGCATCACCCTGGCAGAGCTGTCTCTTCAGTGTCTGGATAACACATCTCTGCACTTTGGTTGGTTCCTTTTCTTTCTCTTGGTTCCCTAGACCGTCTTTTTTTTTTTTTTTTTAAACAATGCTAGGCATCCTGCTATTATCCTTTTTGGCAAAGGCTTTCAGAACCTTTTAGAAAGCTACGTGGCTGTCGATTACCCTCAGAGCTGTCCTCTGCTGTCTCAGGTACAAAGTGAGTTTGAGCACAGGGCCCAGGGAGAGAGCAGCCTGCTTTTGCTCCCCCTGCATTTCTGGGGGGTCCAAACTTGACCCCTGCAGACAGAGTGCGGGACAGAGGCAGAGGGTCCCTAACACAGCGTCCATACGTGCTAATAGGATTTCACAGTCATCGTTTAGTAGGGGCTTTCCGCTGTCTGAAGTATTTTTATAAACACAAATGACCTGTTAGCCCTTCTGATCTGAAAACCTTCGGCCTCCTGCCTGTTCAGGGGCTCCTTATAAACTAAAGTATTTACTTGGGAAGATTCTGTAAGGACGGGGCCACCACAGGTCTCCACTGGCTGAGGTGTTTCAACCATTACTTGTAAAGCAAACTATTAAGTAGAATTCTTTGAATTCCTCACCACGATTAAAATAGATAGATGTGAAAGAAGGAAAAAAATGTGTACCATAAAATCAAGTCAGTAATTCTGTGCTGGTCCAGACCAGTGATCACCATCTAATCGCAGAATATTTGGCATCTTTCTTTTTTCTTCAAATGTGAACTACCTTTTAAAATTTTAAGAATCATAAAACAAAAGGCACCCAAATTAGTATAATGTAAGAAAGTTTAATGTGTTGTTATAATAATACACCCCCAGATTTAATAGTTTTTAAACTTTATCATCTTTTGTCTTTTTAAAAAATGGAATCATGCTAAACAATTAGTTCTGGTTTTGTTTTCTTTCTTTTTTGGTTGCGTTGGGTCTTCGTTGCTACGTGTGGGCTTTCTCTAGTTGAAGCGAGCAGGGGCTACTCTTCTTTGCAGTGTGCGGGCTTCTCATTGCGGTGGCTTCTCTTGTTGCGGAGCACGGGCTCTAGAGCGCAGGCTCAGTAATTGTGGCTCACGGGCTTAGCTGCTCCACGGCATGTGGGATCTTCCTGGACCAGGGATCGAACCCATGGCTCCTGCATTGGCAGGTGGATTCTTAACCACTCTGCCACCAGAGAAGTCCCTTGTTTTCTTTTTAATAAACTTTATCTTTTAGAAAATTTCGGGTTTAGTTCCTTTTTTTTTTTTTTTTAACATGGACAGTACAGAGTAGCCATAAACCCGTTTCCCCTATTGTGCATGCTTTACATTAGTAGGTGCACTTGTTGTAATTAATGAGCCAATGTTGATGCATTATTATTAACTCAAGCCCATACTTTTATTCAGATTTCTTCAGCTTTTACCAAATGTCCTTCTACTTTTCCCAGAACCCCATCCAGGTACCACATGACATTTACTTGTCCTGTCTCCTGAGGCTGCCCTTGGCTGTGATACTTGCTCAGACTTTCCTTTATTCTGATGACCTTGACAGTTTTGAGGATGGACTGGTTGGGATTTTTGTAACATGTCCTTGTATTGAGATTTATCTGCTGTTGTCTTATGATGAGAATAGGATTTGCGGTTTGGGGGAGAAGATCACAGAGGTGAAGTACTATTCCCATCACGTCACTTCAAGGGCACTTGCCGTCACCAGGATTTGTCGGCAGTGACCTCACCCTTGACTGCGTGGGGAGGGGTATTTATCAGGGTTCTCCTCCGTGACGTTGCTCGCTCTCCCCTTCTGTCCAGTCCCCTTGGGAGCCAGCGCCCCTGTGCAGTTTCCCCTGGGGAGTTATGTTCCCTCCATGAGCGCAGAGCGTCTATGTAAATTCCTTCCAAATTTCCTGCAGATGAGATTTGTCTCTTCTGTTCTTATATTTATGCAAGCCATCATTTTTTATACCAGTCTGCAGTCGTGGATATTTATTTTATATTTTGGGTTGTAATCCAAAACCACTTTAGTTGGTTGCTCACGTTATTCAAGCTTTGGACAGTGGGAGCTTACAGTTTGTTTCTGTGTTCCCTCATACGACCTCATGATTATGGCTTTTTAAAAAAGCACTTTCTTATCAACTGGCACTACACAACATTCCAGGATCATTTTATATTTATCTTGAGCTAGTCCTGAAATCAGTCATTTCCCCAAGTAGTCCTAATTCTCTTTTCTTTATTCATCAATTTGTTTTTAAGACATAGCACATGTTGATTCATGCAGATCCAATGTATTTGTTTTACCTGTCATGTAGTATTCCAGTTTACATAATATTCTGTGAATATGTAATATTCCAGGATATGTAATGTTCTATGTATTCCTTTGTCTTACAATGTTTATGGTATCAAGAAATAATACTGCAATGACTAGCCTTGAAAATAAGAGTTTGAGTGGGCGTGAGAGACTTTCTCCAAGTTCTAAATCTAGGAGAGAAATTACTGAGTCATGAGGTCTGGCCATTTTTAAGTCTCCTAGAAACTGTGTCATTGCAGAAAGATTCTACCCATGTTTCCTCCTGCTAGCAGAGTCCTAAGACTTCATTCTTATGAATCCTTGGCATTTCTCGACTTTTTTGGGAATCTGAAGTGTGAAAAAGGGAATCGTTGTTTCTTTTACATTTCCTTAATTGCTGAGTGTTCTGCATCTCTGTGACGTATTTTAACTGTTCCTGTCTTCCCTCTTTCAATTGCTTGTTTATTTTCTTAGCAATTTTTTCAATGAGCTCTTTTCTGTCACAAATTTATATTAGTGTACACATTGCAAAACTCTTCCTGTTGGTTACTTACATTTTTACTTCTTTTGTTGTCTCTTTGTGAACTTATAATAGCAATGTGGTGAGATTTAATAAGCTGTTTTCTTCATGTGTATGATTTTTTTCTTGGAGGACAAGTGGAGTGGGTTAAGAAACTATTGTCCTGTCCCATGGAGATCATATAGTTTATCTACATTTTCCCTAAGAGTTCTAAAATTTTGTTTTTAAAATGCAGATATTTAAAATATCTAGAAATTAGTGTTATGTGTGGCATGAGGTTGCAATCATTTTATTTTTTCACTGTGGAAATCCAGTTCTCTCAATGCTATTTATTTTATAATTGATGCTTTTCTCACTTATCCCCACGCTGATTCTGCACAGACCAGGTTTCCATATCCGTGTTTGTCTCTCTGGGGGACTTTGCAAGGGTACATCAATATATTTATCTACCATTCCAATACAATAATTTTAATTATTACAGCTTTACGATAAATCTTGATAACTGGAAGATTTTTTCCCCCTCCAATTATTTTACTAGTTCCTAGAACTTCCCTCTATTTTTTATCTTTATTTTTTATAAATTCCTGAACTTTATTTATTTATTTTGCTTTTAGTTGTTTATTTATTTATTTATTTGTGATCATATTTTTAAATCTATAAGAATTCATTCTTGCTTTCGATGACTACTTTCTTTCTTTTTTTTTTTTTTAAATCAGTCATCAATTTTATACACATCACTGTATACATGTCAATCCCAATCGCCCAATTCAGCACACCACCATCCCCACCCCACTGCAGTTTTCCCCCCTTGGTGTCCACACGTTTGTTCTCTACATCTGTGTCTCAACTTCTGCCCTGCAAACCGGTTCATCTGTACCATTTTTCTAGGTTCCACATACATGCGTTAATATACGATATTTGTTTTTCTCTTTCTGACTTACTTCACTCTGTATGACAATCTCTAGATCCATCCACGTCTCAACAAATGACTCAATTTCGTTCCTTTTTATGGCTGAGTAATACTCCATTGTATATATGTACCACAACTTCTTTATCCATTTGTCTGTCGATGGGCATTTAGGTTGCTTCCATGACCTGGCTATTGTAAATAGTGCTGCAATGAACATTCGGGTGCATGTGTCTTTTTGAATTACGGTTTTCTCTGGGTATATGCCCAGTAGTGGGATTGCTGGGTCATATGGTTATTCTATTTTTAGTTTTTTAAGGAACCTCCATATTGTTCTCCATAGTGGCTGTATCAATTTACATTCCCACCAACAGTGCAAGAGGGTTCCCTTTTCTCCACACCCTCTCCAGCATTTGTTGTTTGTAGATTTTCTGATGATGCCCATTCTAACTGGTGTGAGGTGATACCTCATTGTAGTTTTGATTTGCATTTCTCTAATGATTAGTGATGTTGAGCCTCTTTTCATGTGCTTCTTGGCCGTCTGTATGTCTTCTTTGGAGAAATGTCTATTTAGGTCTTCTGCCCATTTTTGGATTGGGTTGTTTGTTTCTTTAATATTGAGCTGCATGAGCTGTTTATATATTTTGGAGATTAATCCTTTGTCCGTTGATTCGCAAATATTTTCTCCCATTCTGAGGGTTGTCTTTTCGTCTTGTTTATGGTTTCCTTTGCTGTGCAAAAGCTTTGAAGTTTCATTAGGTCCCATTTATTTATTTTTGTTTTTATTTCCATTACTCTAGGAGGTGGATCAAAAAAGATCTTGCTGTGATTTATGTCAGAGTTGAACTTTATTTTTTTAACTTTTATTTTATATTGGAATATAGTTGATTTACAGTGTTGTGTTAGTTTCAGGTGTACAGCAAAGTGATTCAGTTATACATATACATGTAATCTATTCTTTTTCAGATTCTTTTCCCATATTTCCATGTATTTTTTAGAATTAACTTTGTCAAGTTCTATTAACTTATATACTTGCATTTCAGCTGGTGCGGCAGCCTCATGAGGAGATGTGAGTGGGAATATCGTTCTTAGAATATTGTATTGTGTTAGTTATTTACTGTTACACAACAGATCACCGCTAACTCAGCACTTGAAAGCGACACCCTTTATTTGCTCCCAGTTCTGCAGGTCAGAAATCAGCATGGCCAGGGTGGGTTCCTGCTCAGGGCACCTTGAGACTGAAATTAAGGCCTTGGTCAGGCTGACTTCCTGTCTGCAGGCTCTGGGGGAAATCTGCTGTGAGTTTAACGGAAGGCTAAAGAGGAATGTAAAAGATGTATGGTAAGCGAAATATGGAAATCACCTCAGTGCCTGGCACCCTTTTCAGGCTTCACGTTCCTGATGTCACGGTTTTGACCTCTGGACCCAGACTTAAAGGGTGCACGTGATTGCCCATCTGGAAAATCTCCCTACTTTGAGGTCACCAGATTTGGGTCCTTAACTGCCTCTGAAGACTTTCTTCTCATTCCTAAGTTGTATCTGGTCCTGATGAGGCTGGCCTAGTTCAAGTGGATACGTCCACACTGTTGACCCGATACTCCAGGAGCTCAGAGTCCTCTGATCACTCCTACGGAGGTGGGAACATGCACGGACACACACGCATGCATGCACACACACTACACACACGCAGACCCCACACACTATTGAAGCGTTGGAGGGATGGCTCTGCTTACTGTTAGGATTTGTCCCTGTCGTCCCAGAGCATGAGGTCAGGTGACTGGTCTGTCCTCATCCCTCACAAAACATAAGGGCAGCAGAACTCCGGAGCACTTAACCTCAGAAAGCATTTGTCCTGACCCTGCATTTGCGTCCACGGATGGGACCCGCTGCTCCCCGGGTAGGACTAGGTGCTCTGAATAAAGCACCTCTGCACACCTTCCTCTGCTCCCTCTCTTCCCTTTGGGACCCAAGAGCAGGAAGTCGGGAGGCGGCGGAGGCATGTGGAGGGTCCCGCCTTTCCTCCTTCCCTTCAGCCTGGCTCGCTCTGGCGTTTGGAAGCACTGGACTTTATCCTGCACTGAAGGGCAGATGAGGGCAGCCTGAAGGCGCCGCCTTCTCCTGCCTGTCAACCGCGGCTCCGGCCCGAGGCTACACTGATTCCGTTACCACCACATCTCTTGTGATCCTTCATTTCCAAATCCAGACTCTGACCCATGGGCACTAGGCAGGTTGCCATCCCTCTGGTGTCGGTACACAATAAAGGAATTCCGACAATCAGAAACCACGTGGGTGGGGAATGTGGCCCCGATCCTGGGTGCCCGCCAAGGTGACCACTCGGGGGGTGATCCAGAAGCTGCAGTGCTTCAAGAAGTAGATGTTTGCCAGAAACCACAGGAGTGAGAGTTGTACATATTAGCTCTCTTGTGTTTGGATTCTCCCAGGAAGACTGTCACCCGGGTGACTCTGGGTTCGTTGATGTGTCCTCACAGAGGCTGACTTTTTCTACTGATATTTTGTGATGCTGTGTCTTCTTTAGACAGTGAGTGACTCAGGGAAGAGCGGTGGCCATTCCCTAATCCTCTAAAGACCCAACTCTACTTCTAGATCTTACCAGCTTCCTGGTACTCTGATGGGTGGTATTGCCCTTTCCTGTGAATCAAACCAGTGCCAACAACAGACTTCAGATCTCTAAACAAGCATCCGTGTTGGACAGGTCCCCCACTATACTGGATGACCAGAATTTCCTAGATTTTGGAGGAAGTTTGGGGGAATTTGGCAGACACTGATCACTCATCCATTCCAGGTTGAAATTTTTCATGAGTGCCCTCTGGCCTCAGTGTAAAAAAGCAAACTTCCCATGAGGTAGTAGTCACAGGACTACATTATCTCAGACATGGACTTATCAGGTGAGCCTCAGGTGTCAATCATCATCTTCCTTTCTCTGTGCATCAACCCTCCACCCTCCTGGGTCTCCTGCAGCATCTCAGAACTAGCCTTGCTGCTCTAAAGGGTGGAGATGGTGGGGGTGACTGAGCAGGCTGGGATGCAGAGTCCACCAGTCATAGAAGGGCGATGGGCTGAAAGGTCATGGTTAATCTATCCAAAATGACACTCTTGCACGCTGGCATCTGTGAAAGTGTTTGCGCCCTTACAGAGGAAAACAATTTGGGAACTCAAACTTGCTTTACAGAAATCAGCTAAAGCCAAGTGCTGAAGTCACTCATCCTGGTGGAATGCTGACGTGGGGCTCGGGGCAGAAGCTGTTTGTCCCTGTCACAGCACAGCTGCAACCTCGGGCCTTGGGCTGCAGCCCCTGGATGCCCAAGAAAGGGGCTGGTGCATCCCAACCAAACTGCTAAACCCAGGACAAGGATGGAGGCCCAGCTCCCTCCACACCCCCCATCTGGGAGGATGCAGCTACAGCCAGCAGGAAGCTCGGTCAGGCTCAGGGACTGGCCTGTGTTACCCGCAGTCATGCAGTTTACAGACCTCCACGGCCCGAAGGCTAATGCCCCTCGCCTAAATTCTGACATCCAGAACTGATCGGTCCCGATCGGTTCTCAGTTCATTGCATCGTAGTCAGGAAACAGGGTCTGATAACCGGTATCTTTTGGAGATTTCTGAACATTGGTCGAAACCACACACCTGCCACTGCTTCTCCTCTGAAAAATTCCTCATGCTTTTGGGTCACTCTTATCTTTTTAAAAAAGGATATGCTGATATTTCATTTAGGATTTTTCATCTATTTTCACACAGTGTTACTTCCTGATTTTCTTATACTGTCTTTAACAAATGTTAATTTTAGTGTCCTAGATAGGTTATTAAGATGACTTGGATAGCCCTCCGAACACCTGGAAAAATCTGCAGAAGAAGAAACTAGTGCTCTTGGTATTTTTGCCAAAACTCTCTCAAAACACCATCTAGGATTCATGACATTATTTTAAATTACTAATATAATTAATATATTGGTTGCTGATATATTCACATTTTGGTAATTTATTTATCATATAACATCTATTGCATCTGTTTTAAAAATTTTTGGCGTATATTGCTTCAAAACATTTTATGATCTTTCAAAATCTCTACTAAATGTAAATTTTGTCACTTTCAAAATTTCAAATATTGTTTATTAATGACTTTCTTATTGAGTCTATCCAGACCTATGGCTATTTCGTTTGTATTTTAAAAGAGCTAATATTTAATTTTGTTCATCACTTCTTTTTCCTTTACTTGTTTGTTTCCTATTTCATTAATGTTGACTTGGACCTTTAGTTTTGCTATCTTTTCTTTGAATTTACTAATTTAATTTTTTTTTCATGTTCTAGCTTCTTGCTTTAAGTGTTTGGCTCATTTATTTTCAATGGGATTGGACTTCAACTGATGTTTCAAGGTTATAACTTTTCCTCTAAATATTATTTGAAAATGTATTTTCTGTGCTTTTGGTAGATAATACTTTTGTTGATTTTCAATTCTAAATATTTCATAATTTCCATTGGATTTTCTTCTTTAATACAAGAGTTAAAAGTGATTAATTTTTAAATCTTTTGGATTTGATTTTTAATTTTATTGCATTGTGGTCATAGAACAGGGTCTTATGATCTGTATCTTTTGGAATTTTGAGTATTTTTGTGTTTTGTATTGGTTCAGTTCAAAAATAATGTTTAATAGAACTAAAAACAAATGCTTATTCTATTTGGGGGAAGTTCAGATTTTATATACATACACACTCAAAGTTTGTTAATTATCTCATTTATAAGTTTGGCAAGCTGGCTAATTTTTGTCATTTTTTATCTGTCAGTTTTAGAGTGAGAAGTATTAAAATTATTTTACTGTTATGGAGAACTGCCCAATTTCTTCTTAAAATCTTGTGATTTTTGTTACACATTTGGGATCATGCTTTTAAGTGTGGGGAATTTTTTTTTTAATTTGTATTCTTGGACCTCAAAAGCTGGACTGACTGAAGAATTCCAGTAGGTCAAGGTTAGGTATCTACACTTTTATGTTTCCAAATGAAAAAAGAACTCAAGATCTAATTGTTGTAGATTAGGGTTGTTTTTTTTAAGCTTCCTCCCTAGATGGTCTTATTCATGGGCATGATGTTAAGCTGTGCTGTGGGTATTTACCCCTCCCCCCAGGTCTTCCACATTCAGTAAAGAGCATTACAGACACAGAGCAGCTCAAGAGAGAGGCCTGAGGGTCCGCTTTGTTTTCCCATCTCCTTTAGCCATTCCCACCATTTAAGAGAGAGTATCAGTGTTTATTCCTCTAAAATACATCACATCTTCCCGGTGTCTTCATTCACAATCCCATCACAGAATAATTCTTCCTTAGGACTCTTGTGGTAGCTTCACGCTTGTCTCCTAAATTCCTTTTTTATTTTTGGTCTGTGCTGCGCGGCATGCAGGATCTTAGTTCCTGTCCAGGGATGGAACCTGTGCCCCCTGCAGTGGAAGTGCAGAGTCCTAACAACTGGACCTCCAGGGAAGTCCCGTGGTCTCCTCAATTCTGAGAAATAAATGTTTGATAATATAATTTGTACATTTTTAGTCCTCTCTGTGTAGTCCTCGGGTGAATTCTCACTCCAGTGCCCTTCCTGGGGCCCCGGCCCTGGGTTCTCCTCCTAACAATCAGTCACGGGCCCCTTTCATTCTCCGCTCTTGAAGCCAAGGGCTCGCTCCTGGCTGGAATATCTTTTCTCTCATCTTACTCTTTACCCTTGGCAGCTGTGGCCCCAACCCTCTGTCTCTACATCCCTTTTGTGTAAAACTAAATTCCTTCCTGCAAACCTCCCCTCCCCCTTCACTACATGCTTTTCCTTGTTTAAAGATGGTGAAAAGTCTGA
This sequence comes from Balaenoptera acutorostrata, assembly GCF_949987535.1. Taxonomy (NCBI): domain Eukaryota; kingdom Metazoa; phylum Chordata; class Mammalia; order Artiodactyla; family Balaenopteridae; genus Balaenoptera; species Balaenoptera acutorostrata. The sequence continues at coordinate 1,154,675 of NC_080069.1, forward strand.
ACTTCTCCTTCACACGAGTCCTGGCCCTTGTAATTACTTATTCAATCTTGTGTCGCACATGAAGCCCTGAGATCCAGGAGGGCAGTTCCATTTATCCAAATCAGTGCCCTATTTTCATTGTCCGTCCGCATGCCTGGTGCACAGTAGGTCATCAACAAACAAAAAAAAACGAGATGAATAAGCAGTAAGAGTTTTCAAGTGTTAGATGCATGTCTGAAGCTGTTGGAGAGAATATAGAGGTCTGAGGGTGGTGGAAAAAGCCGGTGCCTCAACTTCTTATAAGTAACACACAATGTGTGTTACACCTGCACCAGGTGTACACCTATAATGTATTCACCTGCACCAGGTGTACACCTATAATGTATTCACCTGCACCAGGTGTGCACGTGTTATGTATGTGCATACGTATGCATGCAGATATTTCAAATAAATAAAAATGTTAACCTGGTATATTATAAATATTCATACACACATCTATTGCGTGTGTCTGTGTTCAAAGAAAGAGGCAGAAAGATAGAAACAGAGATAGAGAAAAAGGAAGAGAGACAGAGACAGAGAGAGAGATCTGTAGAGCTTTTTCAAAAAAACTACCAGGAGATAAAATTACTATGTATGTCTTTAATTTTTTTCCATGAAACTACATTTCACATGTGCAATTATTAGACCAAAAGATACAAGATTCTGGCACTCAGTGACGAATCACATTTCCAGAATGTTAACATTTTGCACTTTCCATTAGCAATATGTGATTGGACCCCAAATGAAGACTCTGTATTTAATTTTCACATTTAAAGATCGTTGCTGAGTAGGTGAAAAATACTACTCTATTCTTACTTTAAAATTTCTTTGATGAATTGAAGGTTGAACGCATTTTTAATATTCTTTGGAATTTCCTACTTCTTTTGAGAAGTTTTTTAATTCTCTTTTTAAAAATTTTGGACACTCACTGTTTCTTAAGGATATTTAAGAATTCTCTAGTATATATTAAGGTTATTTAAATATTTTGATTATCATACATGTTTTAAATTCCTTTCTAGTTTTCTGGTAAACTTTATTTCTACTGGGTAGACTTTTTATTATATGTAAAAAAAATCTATTTTTTCTTTATGATTTCATACTCTCTTTTAAATTTAGAATGTGCAGCCTTAGTTCAAGATGAAATGTTCTTGTTTTCTTCTAATTCTTTTAATGCTCCTATTTATTCATTTATTTGACTTTTATACCTTATTTAGTGATACTGAAAAACAATGACAAATTCTATTAAAACTAGGAATTTGAATGTTGATATGGGCCAGCTAGTAAAAAGGCACTATTTTCTTTCAAAATATGTTGAGAAAATAATGATACCGAAGTAAATCTGAGCTCTTGAACTACACCAAAGAAAAATAATGTGGTATTTGTGATACAGGTGCTTAAAGACTTGATGTAAAGTTGATCATTCTAAGCAGAGGGATTCTGTAGATGTGACGGTGGATTTATTATACCTGTATCTTTGAACAACTACCTACATTCTTCTGAGCTTATCTCTTTTATTACTAAAATACGTTTCTCGGCTTATCATTTGCTTTTAGATGGTAGGTGGTTGAACAAGAAATAAAGAAACATTCACTTATTTGTTGGTAGGTTTAGAGGGAAGACGCACAGCTATTTTGAAATATGATAAAAGTCACTTTAAAATTCAAGGACTAACATGGATAGTTCAGAAATCCTCCAGATACCTTTGAACAGTTGCCTTGTAACTTTGTTCCTGGAGAATATTCTAAAATTTCTAAAATTTTATATAAAAAAGACAATTGTCATTTAATATATTTACTGGAATTTCTAATATAATTTCATACTCACCTTTCCTTTCTCTTATGACCCCCTATTTGCCAGTTCTTCACAATGCTATGGATTATTGTGACTGCCTTATTCAAAATAATAGATTCAGTTTATCTGGTAAAAGCAGATGCTAAGGTAGATTCCGTAATTATCACGTAAAATGGAGCAATACATATGTATGACTTTATCAGGTAATACCAGGCACTGAATATTCATCCCTCAAGCCACAATGGCTTTGCATCATAAATTTATGACTTGATATTCACTACACAGGCTGCTTCCAGCATTCTTAAATCAGCAAACCCCACCTCTCTTTTTCTTCTGGGGTTACGATGGATATTTTTATAGGTGTGTACGTACCTATATATCGTGTATACATTTATACGGCTTTCAGAATGTAAACCACAACTAATCACAGAACGATGATCCTGCATTTAAGAAAAAATGCTCTCTAAAACGGCATAAAATTGAAGATATTCCTGCCAGAGAATCACTGGTGTCCAGAGGTTAACAAGCATGCAAATTAAAAATGCTGAACGGAGGCATGCAGCACCTCTACAGATAATAAGATTGCTTGGCAGTGACCTTGAGGCTTAGTGTCTTAAATAGTTTATGCATTTTTCTTCCAGGGGATCAACTTTGGTAAAACTTGTAGAATCTTACATAAAATGTGCTAGGGCCTCTTTATATTTACAAAGGGCAAAATAGTTTGCCTTCTTTAGGAAGAAGTTCTTTTTTCAAAATTGAAGTATAGCTGATTTACAATGTGTCAGTTCAGGTGTACAGCAAAGTGAATCAGTTATACATACATATATATATATATATATATATATATATATATATATATATATATGTATATTCTTTTCCATTGTAGCTTATTACAAGATACGGAATATAGTTCCCTGTGGGATCTTGTTGTTTACCTGTTTTATGTATATTAGTGTGTATCTTCTAATCCTCATCTCCTAATTTATCCCTCCCCACCCTTTCTCCTCTGGTAACCATAAGTTCGTTTTCGATGTCTGTGAGTCTGTTTCCGTTTTGTAAATAGGTTTATTTGTGTCATATTTTAGATTCCATGTATAAGTGATATCAAATGATATTTGTCTTTCTCTGAAGGAAGAAGTTTTTTGAAAATACAAATACAGACACTCTGCTCTGTGATATCTACTTTTGGAATGAACTCTATAAACAGTGACTATTCGTAGGGTACAGAAGGGACTTAGAAACACTTGGGACAAGGCATTCTCACCTGTCAGCCGCCTTTGTACCAGCCAGGGGGGATTCAGTGTAGCCAAAGAGAGATGACTACTGCTCATTTTTCTTCCCTCCTTAAAATCGGTACACATGCCCCTTGCCTGCCTTCAGAGTATGACCTGATGCCCTCTCTCCCTGAGAAAGCTGAAGCCAGCAGGGACCAGCCTCTCACCTTTTATCCAACCCACCCTGCTCTGGGCCGGACACTCTGCCTTCTGTCCTGTCCCCTCGGAACTTAGATGACGTTCCCTCTGCCCACCCAGTGGTCTGTCCTCCTGCTGTGGCACGAACTTTCCTCTTTCTAACAATTACATGCTGTCGTTTCTTCCACCTTGAAAAATGCCTCTCTTGAGCCTGTTTCTCTCATCAGCATCACCCCTTTTTCCTCCTTCCATTTCCAGAAATTTTCTGAGTTACCCCTTCCCACTAGGCCCTGTTCTCCCCTGGACTCTCTCCTAAAGCCGCTCTGGTCAGACTTTAGCCTACACCCGGTCCAGAGGAGTTTGACTCCCCATCTGGAGTTTTGTGGGCAGCTTTGATGCCTTACCCCTCTCCCCCACATCTGGGCAAGCTGATGAGAAAGCCTGCCTGCTGCCTTTTTCTACAAGGATGAATTGCAGACCTTGCAAACAGGGGTTCCTCACTCTGGTCCCACCTCCGAGCCACAACAAAACCCTAAGCCATCCTCCTTTCTCTGGTCTCTGCAGCCATTTGGGACCAGTTAGGGAAGCTGCTCTGCTCTCCGCAGAAGCCTCGTTCTGGATAATAGGCGGTTTCACGCCCTTTCCACGTGTGTGTGTGTGTGTGTGTGGCGGGGGGAGGGTGTCATCAGGTACCACATGCTCCTGTTCCTTCTGAGCCCTCTGACTGCCCTTCTCCGTCCGCCTTGCTGGTCCGTCCCTTGCCTCTGTGGTGAACTGGGCCCAGACCCGGGGCTCAGACCTCAGATGGCCCGTCTTTTCTGTCTGCGTTCACTTCCTCATGATGTCATTCAGAGTTAATAAAAAGCATCTCTGTGGATGACTCTCAAATTCATAACTCTACCCCACATCCCTCCCCTAAAAGTCAGGCTCAGACATTCAAGTCACTCTTCTCAGAACATTTGATTGAAAGTTTAAAATTATTTTTAGTTTGGAAGTAAAACTTGTGAAATTTCAGCTTCACAACTGAGTCTTGGCAATGATATCTAAATTCAAGGTTTTTTGGATCACTTTCCTTTTGCAGTAATCTTTGGATTTTGGAATAATCTTCATAAATGTTCCTTCACATATGACCCTTAAGATTTCAGGGCCTCTACAGTTTCATGTACTGATACTTTCAGGTTCTTTAAAAATAGGTGACATTCATTAACCAGGGAATGAAGCACATGATCCTATTAAAATTAAGTTGGCAGCCACTTTGGAAGGCAGTTGGCGGTTTCTCACAAAACTAAACATACTCTTGTCATACAATCCAGCAATCGCACTCCTTAGTATTTACCCAAACGAGTTGAAAACTTGTATCCACACAAAAACCTGCACACAGATGTTTATAGCAACCAAGCTATAAACATGAAGCAACCGTTATCCTTCAGTAGGTGATGGATAAATAAACTGTGGTCCCTCCAGACAATGGAGTATGACTCAAGCTAAAAAGAAATGAGCTTCCAAGCCATGAAAAGACGTGGAGGAGCCTTAAGTGCATATCACGAAGTGAAGGAAGCCAGTCGATTCCAACCGTATGACATTCTGGAAAAGGCAGAACTACGGAGACAGAAAAAGGGTCAGTGGTTTCAGGGGCTGAGGGGTCTGGGCAGGGAATGATGCAGAGGCAGAGCACAGGGGATTTTTAGGGTCATGAAATGCTCTGTGTGATGCTATAATCGTGGATACAGGTCGTTATATATTTGTGCAAACCCATGAATGTGCAACGCTAAGAGGGAACCATAATGTAAACTATGGATATGGGGAGATAATGACATGTCGATGTAGGTTCATCAGTTTTAACAAGGTACCACTGGTGGGGATGTAATGATGTGTTGAGAGAAGGCTGTGCATGTTGGGGAGATAAGGGGTTTAGGGGAAGTCTCTGTACCTTCTGCTAAATTGTGCCATGAACCTAAAACTGCTATAAAAAGTCTTAATTTTTAAAAAGCAAGAGAGAAAAACTGCAGTTAGGTCAGGTTGCCCCTGGGCTCAGTGTCCTGTGATGGCTCACCACCCCCGTCAGTGTGGAAGTGGAAGTCTGTCCCCATAAAGATCCCAGAATCGCTGACGGTCAGTGGTCCTGACACCCGGCCCTGTCACGTCCTTTACTCTCCCGCTCCCGGACACGGCCGGCCTCCTCCTGCGCCCGGGCCTCTACGCTCGGCTCTGTGCGCCCCTCACACCCACTCCTTTATGCCTCATCCTAACACCACCGTGGAGGGCATGCTGGTTCCTCTGCAGGCTCTCCACTGTCACCTCCGTGTCCCTGGTTCATCTTTCCTGTTCATCATGCTCATACTTCACGTATTTAGCCCATCGTTTTATATATATAATTACTTATAAATTAACTTATTAATGTATCCACATACGTTATTTTTCTGTTTTCTTCACAAGAATTTAATCTCCATGAAGTCTGTGATTTTGTTTTGTTCGCTGCTGTGTTCCACTGCCTTGCACACTGCATTCAATAAATATTTGTTAAAGGTACTCAGTGCATTTTTGTTAAATGAGTTAAAGAACTTCAATTAACAAAAGTTTAAAAAATGTGGGAGGGTAAACTAAGTGGAGACTTCAAAAGTCTGCAATATTTTAAAGAATTAATTCTGTGGGACTATATGGAACTAAACATATTTTAAGCTGTGAAATATCATTTGGGATATGAGTAACACTTAATTTTAGGTCTCTTTATTTGCCTTATAAGTCAATAAGTTATGTTTGAAAAATCTTTAGGATAGTCCTAGGAGGTTTGTAGACAAACATAGTATAAGTTGTAGAGGATTTTTTTCTCTCCCTCTGGAAGTGATAAGTGCAGAATTTAACTATTAACTGTTTTTCTGATAATGTTCAATACCCAGAACCCCCTCTCTGTTACCCAGATAGGGAGAAGACAAAAGAACACACTTATATTTGGGCATATGTCAGCTCTACAGTTTAGGTTATTTTGGAAGAACATTTTTCTTCTTTACTAAATTAAAGTCTTTTTTTCTCCTGGCCTGTTACTATGAAAACCATCCAACCATACTTCAGCAATGAGGGTTTTTCGTTTTCATCCTGGACCACTAAAAAATTAGAAGACACAACTTAAATATAAGCCTTTAGGTATAAATCACAAAATATTTGTCTTATAACATCCATAACCGTAACCTGACAATAATGTGCTGACCGAAATGAAGTACATAGAATTGCGTTCGTCTGAGGAATGATGAGTACCCTCACTTTATTATATATCAAAGCTGGTAAAAAGGTACACTTTTGCTAAAATATACGTTTTCAAGATAGCTTCACGGTATTACTAAAAATCAAACTAAAAGTATGGAGCAGAGGCAGTACTTTGACTTCTCAGCTGTACCTTCAGGGAGTGCTTCACAGAACCTGTTTATTTCCTGGGTTAGCCATTCAAAATCCTACCTTCTGTCCCCCAGGTCTGACCCTACCTTTAGAAAAGGCTTTCTCTGACAGGGTACACAGCCCTCCTTGGGTACCCGCAGAGGGTTGGTCCAGGACCCCGTGGACACCAGAACCCGAGGATGCTCAAGTCCCTTACATAAAATGGCCTAGTATTCGCATGTAACCTACATGCACTTTAAATCATCGCTAGATGGCCTATAATACCTAATACTACAGTGTTAATACTATGTACGTATTTGCCAGCTCCGGGCAGATTTAACTTTTGCTTTTTGGAACTTTCTGGAATTTAAAAAAATATGAATTACCATCATCTTCAAAACACCACCCCTGTGCTCCCCCGTCATCAAAAGTGTCCTCACCCGTCACTGATGTTTAGGGCCCTGACTGAGGAGCGGGTGGTCCCCTGTTGTCTTTGACATCACCCCTCCCCGTTCTCTTCCATGTTTTCATGGTTGAACTACACCTGCTAGTTGGGGTACATATTATATCTTCGTCTTAATTCTGCAAATAACTGTCCTTTTCATGCTTGTTACCACTGTGAGGTTCCTGTCTACATATCCCCTCGTGAGGATTCGCAGCCTTTCACGTCCAGAGCATTTTGTCTGTTATTTGAAAGTCACTTTTTCTGGATATGAAACCTTTGGATCCCATTTTCTTTCACTGAATTTCTTAAGTATGCTACTTTTCCTGCTGACGTAAGCATTTCTGCAGAAAATCTAATTTTAATTTTCCTTGTAAGTCACCCTATCTCTTTGCCTACATGCCCAGAAGACTATTTTCTTCCCTTTAAAATACGGCAATATTGTTTGAATATTTTGCTGTTGGTCCTTCTGGATCAATACTACGTGTGAATTCTTTTCGAATACGCAACTTCAAATTATTTAAAAATTTTATTTAGGAAAGCTTTTATTTTAATTATTGTATTTAATGTTTATCTCTGTTCCTTTTTTTGGTTTTCATCTTCAGGATTGATATTATGTTGGATATTCTTTGCCTCATTTTAATACTTAACGTTTTTTTCCAAATTATTTGAGACATATTTTATTTATTTTGATTATATTTTTTCAACTTCACTCCTCTTAAGGAATTAACTGTTCTTTTACTTGTTCTCATGTTCCTTCTAATTTAATCTTTATTTTTGTAATAACCTTTAATTTTATTTCTAATTCTTTCTAAGTTCTTTTACTCTAAGTTTTTTTTTAAATCTTTGTCATTTTTTTTCAGGTTATATCATTCTCGTGTCTTTCAGTTAATTTTAAAAGAGTAAGCTATCATTTTTATATGTTTTGTTGATATGCTTTCTGGAATTATTTCATGGTCAAAGGAATGTTATTCTGTTCCTTATTCTATTTTGTTTTCTTCCTTACAGAAATTTTGCATAGGATTTGAACTCGATTCTGTTCTACATTTTGTTTTTATCTGAGATTTGTATTTCCAAGTTTTGGAGTTCTGATTTAGTTAGAAAGCGTGGCAAAGGAGTCAGGTAATCTAACTTCTTAGAGGTTTGTTTCTGCTGTTTAGAGTTAAAAACTGGTGGCTTGTATTCCGAGATGTTCTGATTCAGTCTCTCTCTGCCCCTTGACCCTGCTTTCTTCCTTTGACTCTGTCGTCCTCGACTCAGATTTGATTCTGTTCTGAGCAGCTCCCACTGAGTGCAGACTTGGGGTGTGGAACTCCTGGCTGCTCAGTGTCAGGAGTTCCTGTGGGTCCACAACCTCTCCCCACTAACTCCTTACTCTGGACGGTGTCAGCTCCTGTCTACATGTTGCCTCCAGGTGGGTATGCTCGTGGATCTGTCACAAACCCTCTGGGCTCTTTGATTCTTCCTCTTGTGCTGATTCAGACACACACAGGTCTTCTGGGTTTAGTGCTTTGTCCCCACTTGTTTGTATTTGGGCGTCTGCAGAGGTAACTGGTCATTTAGTGTTGTTGTCAATATTGTCTATGGGTTTTTGGCTTTCCTGTTTCACTGCCAGCTGTATTTTTGTGAGGGGATCCAGAAAGATTGAAAAACTACCCTGATGCCATAGTTTTGAAGAATCTATAATTCTGAAGAATCTAAATTTGGCAAAATATTTTTTAAAATCATAAATACAAATAAATTACTTGACATTATTTTACCATAATATCATTAAAGAAAAGCACTCTGGATGGAGAAAAAAAAACTATATCTACAAATTCTGTATATTTCAATTAAAAAATAGAGGTGCAAATAGCCTCCATTCAGCAGAATTCATTCTCAGTTTCCCAGAATCCCAGCACATGAGAAATATTTTTCTCAATGCAAAATGGTATATTCTAAAGAGAAACTTCAGTTGAAAGGGTTAACTACTTCAAATTTGTTAAGCAAAAAATGCAACTTTGAAGAAAACTAGAATCAACTTTATTTAAAAATAAATAAATTCTTCAGGAAAAATACAGGATTTTAGAAATAGGTATGTCTAGGAAACTGTTTAAAATATGTGAATCTGTAGCATATAATAATTATGCAGTTGATTACATTTCAGCAATACTTTTTTAATGTTCAGAGGCTCGATATAATATTAAAAATTTTTGCTTTAAAATAAATAAACCTATACTATTTTTACATTAAAAAACTATTGTATAGGTCCATCAATGTAATAAAACCTATTTGTTGGTTAATAAACAAACATGTCAACTAATTAGATAATTTTGATTATTTTGAATGTTCCTTTCATTTTGTGATGAATTGGGAGATTGGGATTGACATATATACACTAATATGTATAAAATGGATAACTAATAAGAACCTGCTGTATAAAAAAATAAGTACAATTAAATTTAAAAAAAAGGTTTCTTGGTTTGGAAGGTCACTTGTATGATTCTGGCAGTAATGGACGTTGCAAAACTAGTAGGGTCAACATATGAGAGCCCGTAATAAGATGAAGTATAGCTATTAGAACAAGAAATATGGGGGTGTTATCAGAGAGGAATTTACTTGGGGTTGAGATTTTGGTAATTATGTAGTTATTGATAGCGACCATGACTTGGGTATAAGCATGAGAATAGGTGGGCTAACCCTGGGAAAGACAATATTTTGGAGGCGAGGGGATGACAAACTTTAAACCTAGGAGGTGGTACTGATGTTGGTAGGAAGAAGGACTAAAAATCAGAGACAGGAGGCACGCCTCATCCTTCTGATGCATGAGAAGGAATAAGAGATTGTGCACAAAGACTGTACATTGTAGTCTCATGGCACGTACTTCACTGGATATTATTTGTCCTCTCAAAGTGAACACATTTATCACACATAAAGTTATCTAAATTTCTCATATCAACTCTTACTGGACTACATGTGTTTTGGAGGCTGTAAATCACAAAAGACAAAACGGAACCGTGAGACCACAGGATCCACATAACCTTAGATGTTGAAATGCAACAGAAAAACTTCCATCCATGAGGATAAAGTGTAAAGAAGCAGGTCAAACTAGATTTAGAAAGCTCTCTCCCTTAATTGGGGTATCTAATACAGGTCCTCCAATTTCTTAAGACTCCGTCACAAAAAGTAGTCTATATTTTTATCTATTAATCATATTAAACTTTCGTTAAGCATGTTAAGCACATGTGCCAAAACTTTACATTACTTAATTAACACAATAATTCAGTGGAATAATTTGGCCACTGCTTTATAAGAGGACTGAGGTTTACAGTGACTGGGAAATCTGTCCCGTGTCATGTTGTTAGTAGAAGTTAGAACTTGCATTAAAATTCTCATATATTAGAGAATGAACTCTTTTCATTATGTCATGTTGCCTACCACTTTACATTTTTGTGCAACTTTTAAAAATTTTAATCCTTCTAATGTCAACATTTCTACGTGTACATGACAAATATTCCCCCATTTTCCGTCATTGAGATATAAGGACTAGTAATATGAACTCAGCACATTAAAATATTTGTAATGGCATGAGAAGTAACAGGTTCCCTAAAATTTCCAAAATATGAGTTATTCATTAAAGAATTATAAGAGAATATCAATGATTGATTGTCACAAATATTGATATTTAATATATACATTCATGTGCAATAAAATATCCTAGGTTTTGTGTGGAAAATTAACTGTAGGATCACAAAGTTCAAAACCCAAATATATTATAAGCCAGACAGTGGAGACAAAAAAGGGGGACCATAAATGTAAACGTGTAAATACAGCAGCATGTCGCTCTTGCAGAATTTATTACGTGTGCAAATGTGTGTAATGTCAAACGCAGATAAAATATATATGTTATATGTAGATTATTCTTCCACGTCAATTTTGTAGGCAAGTAGAAAAGTGTATATTGGGCGATGATGCAGACAAACGAACTCATAATGAGTTCAGTCACTTACCCCCAAGTGAGTCTCGTTAACTGAGAACTGTAATAAATACAAGTCTGCAGAAGTGGATTGCGTTGACTTTGAAAATGAGTTAGTTATTACCCATCACTGAAATTGAGGTCCAAAGTGATTATTTAATGGGTAGTCCACATGTAAATGTAAAACGTGTAAATGGGACTCCATAAATGTGATTCTCGTACGTCCAGTTCTTTTTCCAAGTGATTTGCATTGAATGTTTTGAAGACTTCTTACCCATCCTCACCCACCAGAATACTAATGCCACAGTGATATCTACTGTAAAAGGTACATTTAAATAGCATCTCTTAAGATCAGTCTTGACTCAGAAAATTTTGCACAAAGACAGTACTGAGACGTGGCAGATGAGAAGAAGTTCCTGAACTTGGTGGGCCACGTGGATGGCATCTGACAAAAAACACAGAGAAGTGGATTGGGCAAAGGATAGGAATAAAAATGGGAGTAGGTTATTGTAAAGTCTGATGAATTTTTTCACAACCTTTCCTGAATTTCTCATGAGATGGGGTAGCTGTGCAGCCAACTGCTTCTAAAGAAAAAACACTAAAAATGATGACTGTCTTTGTGTAGCCAGGGCTTAGAAGGTCACGTCTCTTTTATTCTTATTTTGTTGAGACTTTGCATTACGGAAAGGTGTTGGAATTGTCAAATGATTTTTCTGAATCTATTGAGATGATCGGTGGGGTTTTCCCCTTTATTTTATTCATATGCTGTATTGCATTAATTGATTTTGAGCTGCTAAACAAACCTTGTGTTCCTGGGATAAATCCCTTTTTGTATACTGCTGAATTCAGCCTAGTTGTATTTTGTTTAGGATTTGTGCCTCTTTATTCATAAAGTGTTGGTTTACTGTTTGCCTGTGATGTTCATGTCTGGCTTCCTTCCTCTGACCTTCTTCTGGAACTTCCATTACACATACTTTCATTCTTCTCTCTTTGTGTTCTTCAGACTAGATAATCTCCGTTGATCGGTTTTCAAGTCACTGATTGTTTGTTCTGTCTTCTCAAATCTGCTGTTGAGCACCTCTGTTGAATTTTTCATATTGGTTATTGTATTTTTCAACCCGAGAATTCCTATTTAAACTTTTCATCTTTTCTTTCTCTTTGACATTCTCGACTGGTTGAAACATTATTCTAATACTTTATTTTGCTTCTTTAGACGTTGTTTCCTTAGCTCCTTGGATGTATTTTGTAAACAGCTGAGCTACAGTTCTTATCTAGACCTTCCTCAGGGACATTTGTGTTCATGTCTTCTCTTCTCCTCTGTGTATGAGCCATACTTTCTTTTTGCTTTGCATACCTCGTACTTTGGCATTGAAGACTAGACATTGTGAATAGTTTGTTTTGGCAAGTCTGGAAATCAGATGCTCTCTCTGAGAGTTTTTAAAGTATTTATAAACTTCTCGTTTCACAGACGTTCCTCTCTAGATTTCAGTTAGTCTGTTGTTTGCCCTAGCTGTTCCCTAGGACCTCAGGCAGCGGCAACTAAAACATTTGGCTGTAAGTGTTTTCAACACATGCCACCACCCCCCTTCCAGCTGGGTGGCAGCTTTGGCACTGGGCAAGCTCTGAGTCGGGGGCATAAAGACGGGCCTTTTGAGCCAGGCTTCTGTTGAGCCACCGGACAGGTCCAAACAAGGAATTACACATCCTTGTAAATGGGGTCTGTTCGGCTCCTTACGCTACTACTGGGAATGTGGGCTGGTATTTTCAAAGCCACCATGAAGTTGGGAAACAGAAGATGGGAAGGAGGCAAGTTAAAATGCCACAAATGTCACTGTTCTCACCAAGATTCAGTTGTTTTTTCTTGAGTAAGCACAATCTAGGTTGCTGAAAGCCTTTCAGTACTCTCAAATATTGATACTAACGGGCTTTTCCAGTTATTTTGTTGCTTGTTTGGAAGGGACAGTTTCAGAGTTCCTTACTCTGCCATTTTGCTGATGACTCTATGGTTTTTAAGTTGTAACTTTTAAATCATAATTTAATCAACTAAGAAATTATTATAACTTGTGCAGCTAATACTTTATTTGATAGGTCTATAGACTTTTAGAAAAACATATTAAGTGTTAATGTACTATGTCTAAACAAAACTTGTATAAGGAAGGTCTCCATCATTTTAAAACAGGTATTTAATTTTTACTTTCCTGGGGATATTTATGTGCAGTATCTTTCAAGGCATAGATATATCCTATAAGATTTCCAGTCCTGTAAACGTATACCAAAAAATATATAAAAAATTATTACAGGACTCTTCTTTGCTAGTTCTTTTGTGTTTAATATAATGATTAAATAGGAAGAAGTATCAGCATATTTTAAAAAATGACTATTGAACAGGAGAATTAATGTTTTTTTGTCTCTTCTGAAGCGTAACAGGTAGTTACGCTGTAGACACATGAAAAAGTGGAAGGAAAAAATGACAAGCAGATAGGAACCAGGCATGAAAAATACAGAGTAATTAGTTTATCACATGTTGAAATTTTATGTTTAAGAAAGAGGAAACATTTATTTTGGCAGAGACTGTGAGATGAACGATTTCCAATTTGATGCTAAAATGAACAAAAGATCATTTCTCAAGGGTGGCTGATGGAAGTGTGGTTGCTTCTAAATGTGGGGATGACTCAGAAACCCTCGTCCTGTAATAAAGTCATAATCGCCTGGAATTACGATACTCTCAAGTAACTAGTGAACAGTATTTTACACAGGAGAAACGGCAAATCCACTGCATTAAAAATAACTCCAAAAAGCTAATCCTTTTATTCCCACTGTCAGAGTGGAAAGAATGAATCAGTTTGAATAGGTCCTATTGAATACCCTGTTTAAATGAATACAGCAAATAATGTAAATGCTCCATGGCTTTCTTTTTATTATTAAAAAAAGTCATCTAGATAATAGGCAATTTCATTATGTCAGCTCAACCAGTGTGCATTTTTATATCTTAAAAAGAAGACTTTAGAGCACATATTTTTGTAAAATCACCTTTTCCTTGTTTGGAAAAACAACATGTCAACGTGACTTTATACTATTCTGAGTATAGAATAGTCTAAGCTGATTAGATGGTCAAACGTTCCCTACATGGTTAACTCAGAACCTTTGAATTTCTCCTTATCAATCACCAAGTATCAGAAAATAAAGGGACTATGAAATTATTTATGCTGTCAGAGTAATATAATACTGAACACACACACACAAATGAGACATCATTAAGATCCCAATGGGAGCACAATTAGAGAACATTTAAAAGGAATTTATTACTTTCTACAAAATGTGGTTTCTATATTTTCCTAAACAAGTCTTTTTTGAGAAGAATATTAAATAAGTACTTGTACTTAACAGATGCTTATATATAAGATAGTGGGAGAAAAGTTAAGTTAGAATGAGCAGCTGAATGCTGTTTTCCGTGTAATAGAAAGTGTTACAAAACACTGAGGAGACCCTGGGACTTAGAGGGTCAGGCTGTGCCGTTTCCCGTACGGTGTGTCTGGGTATCAGCGGCCTCACCCCGGCCCAGGCGGGGCTGACCTGCCACACGCTCGCCAAGCCTTTCCAGGTGCTGGTCGCCTGCAGAGAGGAAAAGCCAAGGAAAAACATGTGCCTAGCACTGGTTCTGTTACAATACTGAGCAACGTATATTTTAAACAATCTACTGGTTTGTTCTCTGGGATTGATCTATAACTTACATCATCTTAGTCATTTAAAAGTAAATAAGGCCATTTATGACCCATAAGCAAGATGACAGGCATTAAATTCATTTTTAAAAAATTGCTCGTGTGACATATTATTGGTATTTAATATTAATATCTGTGCCAGGTTTTTAGTCCTAAAAATTTGTAACGGTGTCTCCTAAAAATGAAAATCCCTCTTTTGGTTTGAAAACATGAGATTCTGATTTTCACTGAAAGAAGCATGTGGAAAAAGCAAACGAATGCATTAAACGAAGTGACACAAAGATTAAAGAACAGGACGTATCATACACTTAACAGAAGACTCCAATATTTAAATTTATTAACAACATCCACATACTATTATTTTTGTCTCTATGGTTATATTTCTTGGGTAACTTTTGACTTTTAATTTAAAAATTCTGTGTTCAAACTTTTATATTAGTGATGGATTCCATAAATTTTAATGTTTAATAAAATCATATTGAGAGGAGGTAATTTTGAACACCTTGAATAAATGCAAAGATTTTTAAAATAAAGGTCAAATGTTTTATTATAAATTTTAATGTTATTTTAATCTTCATTTCATTTTCTTATTCAAGTGTCACTTTTAAATTTATTTGATTTCATAAGTACATAGAAATATTTTATATTACAACTTATTACCTCTTCAGTAATGATCAGTAGCAGAAGTGCATCATTATAACAAATATTTTATTTTGAATGTGCAAATGCACCTATTAAATGTGAACCACGTAGACTGAAAATCTATCCTTGAATATATAAAAGTTTGAAACCACACCTCTTGTGTACATTTCTGATCAGGAAAATTTAGAATAAAAACTTTTAAAACATAGATTCATATGCAGAATAAGACTCCATGGATGTTAAAAAGTGGAAGACAAAGAGATAAACTGATTATTTGCACATTTATCATAGACAAGGCAGTATTGTGAATAGTTTTGATGAAATAAAAGTAAGGTATTTACATTGTGCTCATGGAACTTATCCTCCAAGAAAATGGAAATACAAAAGAAGCAGCACGTTTCCTCCTTAAAGATATTTCAAATATGTTTGAAGCAAAGCGTCCTGGACAGTTTTTTTGGTTTGTTTTCTTGATTTGATTTTTCAGCCTGAAAATGTAAGTAACTTTTATTGATATGACAACCCATAGCTCTCTTGTTTATACTTTGGGAACTTCATTCATGGTGAGAATCTATGAAGCAAATAAATAATCCTTTTTCTCCTCCTTAATTCGGAACCATTGGGAAATGTGATGGCAAGACAGATGTAGCCCAACCCCCTGCTCATTAGCAAGAAAGCAGACTGAGAGCGTGACTTCCTCTCTGTGGACACAGGGACTTGCTCAGGACCCGCCCAAGTCAGGCGGACACCCTTAGCCCACAGGCCTCGCCCATGGGGCAGAGACCACCTGACTGCAAGTGTGTGGGATCGAGCACCAGAGCACCTTTGACAGACGGGCTGCATCCAAAATGCAAACCGAAAGAGCCTACGCCTGACCTTCAGTCTCTTCTAACACACTCATCTCTTAGGTAGGTCGCTGCTCCCTGAGGCCTGGGGAGGGAAGAGGCAGCAGGAGCGGCTGGAATGTTTCTCGTATTTGCTTCTCCCGGCGGTGAGTTCTTGGGTGGCAACAGGAGGATGGAAGGTACAGCCCATCACACCTGTACAGTGCCCCCCCCCCCGAGTTCTGGGGACTCTCAGAGCCCTTCTTCCTGTCCCAGCTCTGTAGGGACAGCAGCTGTGGTCTCCCGTAGACTGGGAAAAAGGGTGGTAAATTTATACTCAACTGTTAGAAGATGTGAACTTTGCTTGGAAGCCAGATCAAAGCGGGTTTGCGGCCCACGTGGGACAGAAAGCATTTAATAGATGTCAGGATGTCACATTTGGATATTGCTTTATTTAATATCTGCATTAGAACACTTCATACTTTTCAATTCTATTGCGAAAACCAGTTTACATCAACGAGCGTAAACATGACAGGTATCTGTTTTAAAATAAACATTACTGATAATTGTTCCTTTGGTGTAACGTAAAACAAAGCTTCTGTCACCACGTTGTATAAGCCATCTTCCAGTCTGAAAAGAGTCTAATATTAGTTCTTAAAATGCAGAAAGCAGCTTCCTTCGAAGGATTACTGAAACCTGGAGTTGGAAGAAATATTAAGACCACCTGGTTCAAATCCTTTATTTATTTATTTTTTTACCATTGAAATCCAGAAGCCCACACAAGTCAGCTGGTTTTCAGATGTAAGCTCATGATAGTTAGGACCAGAACTCCATTTTCCTCATCCGAGTCCAGTGGTCCTTCTAATTTACGATGATGCAATCTGTATATTTTCAAATGAACTACGTTATTGAAGAATAAATTATAGAGAGGAGTGCACAAATCGTAAGTATCCAGCTCCACGTGTTTTCACAGGGTGAGCACAGCCCTGTGATCCCCACAAATCAGGAACCGTTAGCTCCTCCTGCACCTCAACTCACACCCCACTACACCCTGTGGAGGTGAAGCCTCTCTGGGTGTCTGTCACCAAAGTAATCCTCCCCCCTTATTTCATCTGAGTTCAACCACGGAGTCAGCACTCTTCATGTCTGGTCTCTCAATGCCACGTGGCGAGAGTCTTCCGTGTTTTTTGCACGTGGCCTGTGTTTGTTGACATACGGTGCAGGCTGCTATCTCTTGTGCGGTTCCTGTGTGCACAGATCACAACAGTCCCCGACAACACGGTTCAAGTTTCAGTGTCCGTGACTATGAATTGTGAGTATTTGCATGAACTGGAACCTTCCATGCTCGACATCTGTCCACAAATCACTGATGCACAGCAGGCCACCGACCGTTCCTGTCCTTCCTTCTGAGCACCTCGACCGTCGCCGTGCGTCTGGCATCTGGTTCGTGCACAGACAGCCAAGTGTGCAGCTGTGCTTGGGTGACGAACCACATGGCATCCTACAGAAAGAATGATCAAGAGAGGACACTGTCCCATCAAAGACAGAAGTGCAGCAAAGAAAGGTGAGAATGTGACAGTGAGGTGGGTTGTGAGGAGAAGATTTGGGAACGGCAAAGGCAAAGCAGCAATCGGAGGAGACCCAGGCCTGCGTGAAATGATGGCCTAGACCACACTGAGGAAGGGTCACAAATACAAACAATAAAAAAGCAAAGTCTCTCTAACATTTTTTCATTTTCTTACCCTAGGATGGAAAGCTGCTTATGGTAGAAATGGAGTGTTTACTTCTCGTGGTCAGTGGAATAATGGCCCCCAAAGATGTCCCTGCCCCAATCCCTGGAGCGTGTGACGTGCAGCTGACATGGCAGAGGGGTTTTGCAGTCGAGATTAAGTCAAGGGTCTTGAGACGGAGAGCATGCCCTGGATCACTTCCTGGGTCCAGAGTCATCACAGGGTCTTCAGGAGGGTCAGAGTCAACAAGGGATTATGCAGGTGGGCCCGATCTCATCACGTGCGTCCTCAAAAGTGGATAAAAAGTTGATAGAGGCGAATATGACTGTGGAAGAACCGTCAGAGAGAGGCAATGCTGCCAGTTCAAAGGCAGAGGAACGGGGCTGAAAGCAAGGAATATTCACAGCTTCTAGAAGCTGAGAAAGGCAAGTGAACAGACCCTCTTCTAGAGGTTCCAGAAAGGAACCCAGCCCTGCGGACATCTGGATTTTAACCGAGCCACACCTGTGTCCGGCTTCTAACCGAGAGAACTGAAGACAATCATGTTGCACTAAGCGGGTGATGATTTGTTACTGTGGGCAATATAAAACTAAGACACTGCTACTGTGAATTGCATGCCGTCTGGCAGAAATTCTTCCTGTTTGGGGAAGATAACTTTGCAGAATTGAAATAGGCTTTAAGTGGGTTTGTAGGTAAAATAGCTGGCTGGAAAATGTTGGCGCTGCTGGCATTGCAGCCACAGGAACTTGATAAAGGCAAACATTGATGTAAATGAGGAAAACGGTTGTGAGAGGACCGAGACGACCCAGAGAAAGGGGCAGAGGAAAGTTCTCAAATAAAGGAAAGCTCAGAGAGAGTTCACGATACTGCACACTTCATGATAACCTCGACTTCAGGGAAATGACAACTTCTGCTGTGTGGAAGACAATATTCACAGAAGACCAGCCACAGACTAGGACAAAATACTTGCAAAAGACACATCTGACAAAGGGGTGTTATCCAGATTATACAGAGAACCCTTTAAACCCCCAAGTAAGAAAACTAACAACCCAATTAAAAATGGATCAGGGACTCGAACAGACTCCGGCAAAGATGTCCCAATGGCAAAAAGCACCTGAAGAGATGTCATCAGGGATTTATGTGGCTTTTCCGTGGGCAAAAAGCTCTTTAGAAAAGACAAGGATGTTTCTAACAGCCACGTCTGAGTCAGTGCGGACAGGCCGACGGGGGAATGAGCAAACAGGGAAGCGGCCCGCGCGGCAGGGCCTGGGCTGCTGCAGCTGCAGGTGGGCAGACATGCTAACAGGCACTTCAACAGAGAGAACTTCTAGATCACTTAAGTCTCCAAGCCGAATTGCAGTAACATTTTTTACACCTGTGTTACTTTTGTTTTTCGGCCAGGTCTTCAAAGGAACCAAGTTGCACGTGGGTTAAATTGGGTCCGAGGAGGAAGTCAGCACCTTGGCTGAGGCCGGCGTCCTGCTAAACGCTCCCGACGGGAGGACGAAACTCCACGACCTCCCGCTTCCCCTGGGCCGTTCACCAGGTTTGCAGTACCTCTGTTTTTTTCTGTCATTATTATAATTTGTTTCACTCTGTGAATGTTACTGAATGGTTTTGCAATACTTAGGTGGGCTTGTGTTAAAAATGATCAAATACTCTACGTACGCAGTGATACACAGGCATCTTCTCAGATGTACACACCCTGTGAAGGTGGATTCGCTTACACGACACATCATGCTCTGGCCCGTTTCCCTCTGTGATGGTCTGAACTCTTAACAAAGCTGCTTCCTAAGTCCTGGGTGATGCCAGGTAGTGGCCTGGTGATGGTGGCTGTGAGATGAGCACAGGGGGTGGTGATTTGAGGTGATGGATCCAGCTGGGGTTTGCAATTGAGGCTGTTCAGTTCCCATTTTGTCTATGGAAAAAAAGAATTGAATTGATTCTAGTAGAGCTTGTCGGAGAGCTTCAAGTGTCTTTCCTTCCACTGTAAGGGGGAAAGGACCAGTTGTGATGGGCAACCTTTTCCTCAAGGCAGAACTTGGCTCAATGCCCCATCCATGGTTCACGCCCAGGACAGTCCTGCCTTACATTCGGATCAAAAATTGTTCCTAAATCAAACTTTGAATTGATGCCCCAGCTCTGAGGTTTGCTGACTGTGTCACCTGGGAAGTCACGTGATGTATGTAGACCTGAGCTTCCCTTCATTTAAAATCAAGGTGGTTAATGGAGGCAAAGATCAGATTAGCAATTGACAGGGATGGGGGGAGGGGGATGGAAAGTATCTGGTCAGTGGGTATGGGGAATTTTGGCGGGGGTAATGGTGATGAAAATGATCTGGGGCTAGAGAGCCGTGCTGGTTGTCCAACACTGTGAAGGTACTAAAAGCTACTCAGCTGTACACTTTAACATTGTTAAAGTGGTGAATTTTATATTATGAGAATTTTATCTCAAAATATATAAGGTGGCTGTACTGCACGATATTCAAGATCCCTGAAAAAAACTTCTCCCCGCACTTTGGCACACGAAGACCTTTGTCCTCGGTCGCATCTGATGCTTTAGCACACAGGACGGGAGTCCCCGCATCTGGCTGAAGTCTACCTGGTTTTATAAATTTTGGCCGCCAAATTTGGGGCATTGGCTTGAATTTGGTTTAGGTTTACTGACACGCCTTTGAGGAGCATTGAAGTAAGTCTGCCATGAGCTGGATTCAGTCCCAAGAGGATGGAAACAATCCTTCCTGCCCCCGGGACTCTGACTGTGCCCTTCGTCTTGCCCGTGGGGCCTGAGGAGTGGGACGGCAGCCCCCGGACTCAGGGAGCCAAGGGTCTGCACGGTGGCCTCGCGGTCCGACAGTGGGGACGCCTGAGTGGGTAAAATTAAGTAAAGTGAGTAGTCACAGCCGCCTCTTTATTCTTTCTTTGCTAAAGCTTACTTCGTGTTTATTTTTCAAAAATTCAGTGAATATATCAGTATATTTTGTTTATCCTGCATAGCCCTTCTTTGCACACTTACTTAGGAAAGGCACAAGCGTGTCGCTGTGTTAGC
Organism: Balaenoptera acutorostrata; assembly: GCF_949987535.1. Taxonomy (NCBI): domain Eukaryota; kingdom Metazoa; phylum Chordata; class Mammalia; order Artiodactyla; family Balaenopteridae; genus Balaenoptera; species Balaenoptera acutorostrata. Next base: position 1,175,622 of record NC_080069.1, read on the forward strand.
TCACTTTCCAGAACCCAGCTCTCCTGAGGCCAATGCTATACCTTCCAACTAATATTGGCCATTGTCTCTACGTCCAGACTGGGCCCAGGGGACCAAGCAAATCAGTATATATGCTAATGCATATTTGAAATGCAAAGTTTTTATTTATATTAAAGGTTATTATATATACGTCCCTATACACACACACGTAATGTTTACGATTGTTTGTATATGAAGAATATTTTCTGTGGTTTGCCATCATGGTTTCTGTATAGCGTTATCTTTTCAGACATCAGAGAACACCCTGCATGTAATATACAGGCAGGAAATGCTTTTTGAAAGACTGGCTGAAAGAAAATCCTTGAGTTGCTTCAATCAATTTTAAACCAAAAGAAATATTGTAGTTTCTGTGAGAGAGCCTGTGTGTGAGTCTGTGTGTGTGTGTGTGTGTGTGTGGACACTCAGTTGAGTGATTACGGATGTACCTTGTGGAGACCACCCCCTGGACTCGCATGGTCCACCGTGTTCCGTATCTTTCCTGTTTCGTTTCCATAAAGGTCTCTTCACACTCTCACCGGCTGGGTCCCTCGTCTGACATGAGGAGCCTCACTTTCTTTTCAAGCAGTTTCTCCCATCTCTGTTGCTGCATTTTGTCAGCTTTATGCCACAGTTGCCATTGCAAATAATGAGAGGAGTGTGGAGCACAGGAGAGTCTGAGAGTCTGCTCGGGGTGTGCACGGTTCTTTTATAGAATCACAGTGAGTTAGTTCAGGCGTAATCAACAGGCTGTAATATGAATGCTTTGATTATTTTTTTAATTAATTAATTTATTTATTTATTTTTGGCTGTGTTGGGTCTTCGTTTCTGCGCGAGGGCTTTCTCTAGTTGCGGCAAGCGGGGGCCACTCTTCATCACGGTGCGCGGGCCTCTCACTGTCGCGGCCTCTCTTGTTGCGGAGCACAGGCTCCAGATGCGCAGGCTCAGTAGTTGTGGCTCACGGGCCCAGTCGCTCCGTGGCATGTGGGATCTTCCCGGACCGGGGCTCGAACCCATGTCCCCTGCATTAGCAGGCGGATTCTTAACCACTGCGCCACCAGAGAAGCCCCTGATTATTATTTAATGTTTATTTCTAGAAGGTGTAATACTCGATGGCCTGTCTTTAAAAATCAGTGAAGAGATAGAAGGGTATAAATACTCCTTTCGGTCTTCTCTCATTGTGTGTGAGTCGAGGTTTTATTTTTCCTTTTAGAACGCCAAATAGTTTTCAGTTTAGCATACAACATACTGCATTTTAATGAAAACTTGAGAAACGCTGCATATTTGTAGAAAGACTTACCTTGCTTTTTCTCTGTGCCGTGTGTATGACTGGCTTTATCTTCATTTCTGGCAGCAAGCAGACCCACACCCGACCGGGAGTGATCTGATGGAAAGGGCTTTATGCCACCGGTTACTAAACCACAGTCCTCTTCCCACCCCCAGAGGGTTTTTGTTTTGTTTTTACTTTTTCCCCACAAATATTAATAATGATACGTCTCGTTTCTATCTGGCTCTTATTTAATTATAACTTAAGATTTGATCTGTCCCTTAAGTTCTCACAAGATGGATGCCCTGTAGGGATAGGCTGTAAGCAACAAGCCCCAGGTTCCCATCCAGACTCAGTTACATAATTGGAACAGTGACTTTGGTTCAGTCACTTAATTTTCAAAAAACTCAATATTCTCACCTGTGGTATAATTAAAATGACACCCACCTCAAAATTTTTTTCAAGTTTATATAGCATAATGTCTGTAATAACTTTTACGTGTCATAAACTGGATCCAATTCAAGCTGACTGTTCATCCTAACCACTGAAAGGGGCATTGCACCAAGATCCATATCTGAAAGATCAGGGCAAACGGTATCAGGGGAAGGCCTAACACAGCATTGGCTGGCGTTACACTGCCTCTTCTGTAACCTTAGACCATTTAAGGCTTTTTAAAACATTTTAAAAAAATTTTATTGAAGTATAGTTGATTTACAATGTTGTGTTAATGTCTGCTGTACAACATAAGTCTTAATATCTTTATCTGTAAAGAGAGAGATGATAAAGCTCAACTTACAGGGCTATCGTTAGGATTAAATGAGATAAATCCTAGCACAGCTTGGCATATGCTAAGTGGTCAGTACAGTGAAGCGATTACTTTTCTGTTTCCTGAGCTGTGGGTGTCCAGGCTCTGCTCTCTGCCAATCTCCAGACGAAGGAATACTGCCAATCCAGGGATCTGCGTGTGACTACAAAACCGGTGTTTGCTGCGGTTATAGATGCTCTTCTGTTCCCCAAGACCACATTTTCTGGTCTGTATAAACCACTGGCAAAAGGAAGCAGCCGGAGTGCTGAGGTCATCCAAGTGATTGGACATATTAGAAACACATCTAAATCTCAAAAGCTGGTAATAATTGCTTGTGAATGATCAAAGTGGTCTACATTATTCCATCATTCTAAGGGGAATCTGGTCATATTCTCCTCAGTTGCTTTAACTAGCTTTAACTAGGCTGACAGCACTGTCCCAGAGCTTGTTTAAGACTTCAGTTCTATAATAACTTGGTACTTAAGGACTTAAAAATATCCAAGTATATTTTTAATTAGCATACCAGTGTTAAATGTTCATTAAGTGCTCGAAAACAGTTATTAAGTGTTTCAAACTTTTGTCTGAAATACATAAGTTTGAGTTGAAATGTATTTGATAATGAAAATGAAATACCAGTACCCTTCTATCCAATTGCCCATGATATATCAATGATGTAACAAAAATGATTACACCTCCATGGCTTAAAGGGAACAAAGATTTTAGTTTCTTACTCAGTTGGAATTTTCTAAGGGTATTCTACAGTTCTTAATATGGCAAAATAATAACGAAAAAGCAGGAGCTTACTATCTCTATTTTGTATTTATGGAATTGTAGGTTTTTATTCAGAATCCAAAGGCACTTTGGAGGATTAAGATCTGTTTGCTTTTGGTGAGCTAAATTAAAGTGGTGATAAAAATCAGTTATCATGCAAATGTTTTTTTGCTGTTTAAAAATATCATTTTTCTATTTTTGTGAAAGTTTAATTATAAACTATAAATCTATGGAAAAGCTGACTTTATTAACTCTAAGAAATGCCAACTAGAAAATTATAGTCTCAACATTCAGGAGAACTAAGCTATCACATTAGCCATGTATTGTGAGAGTAAAGTTAGTCCCTCTTCATCTGCATGTTGTGTGTATTAGGACTGATTAAAGCATCTTTCTAAATCTTTCACCTAATTTAGAGTCAATTAAAAAATTACAACTTCCTGCTTAATCTCCAGTTGTTTTAAATATCATTTTGATCCAGTTGAAATTGTGGAATTAGCTTATTTGACAAATTAATATTTTTATCATACTGTATTATTAATTTGAAGATAGATATCCTTAATTAAGCCAATCATGTATGAGTAACGAAGTATTAAGGCTGCAACACTGTATATTTATTTATTTATTTTTTAACATTTTTATTGATTTGCTTTACAAAGGTGTGTTAGTTTCTGCTTTATAACAAAGTGAATCAGTTATACATATACATATATCCCGATATTTCTTCCCTCTTGCGTCTCCCTCCCTCCCACCCTCCCACCCTCCCTATCCCACCCTTCTAGCTGGTCACAAAGCACCGAGCTGATCTCCCTGAGCTATATGACTGCTTCCCACTAGCTATCTATTTTACATTTGGTAGTGTATATATGTCCATGACACTCTCTCACCCTGTCACATCTCACCCGTCCCCCTCCCCATGTCCTCAAGTCCATTCTCTAGTAGGTCTGCGTCTTTATTCCCATCTTGCCCCTAGGTTCTTCATGGCCTTTTTTTTTTCCCTTAGATTCCATATATATGTGTTAGCATACTGTATTTGTTTTTCTCTTTCTGACTTACTTCACTCTTTATGACAGACTAACTCCATCCACCTCATTACAAATACCTCCATTTCATTTCTTTTTATGGCTGAGTAATATTCCATTGTATACATGTGCCACATCTTCTTTATCCATTCATCTGTCGATGGACACTTAGGTTGCTTCCATGTCCTGGCTATTGTAAATAGAGCTGCAATGAACATTGTGGTACATGACTCTTTTTTTTTTTTTTTTAAACATCTTTATTGAAGTATAATTGCTTTACAATGGTGTGTTAGTTTCTGCTTTATAACAAAGTGAATCAGTTATACATATACATATGTTCCCATATCTCTTCCCTCTTGCATCTCCCTCCCTCCCACCCTCCCTATCCCACCCCTCTAGGTGGTCACAAAGCACCGAGCTGATCTCCCTGTGCTATGCGACGGCTTCCCACTAGCTATCTATTTTACATTTGGTAGTGTATATATGTCCATGCCACTCTCTCACTTTGTCACAGCTTACCCTTCCCCCTCCCCATGTCCTCAAGTCCATTCTCTAGTAGGTCTGTGTCTTTATTCCCGTCTTGCCACTAGGTTCTTCACGACCCTTTTTTTTTTCCTTAGATTCCATATATATGTGTTAGCATACTGTATTTGTTTTTCTCTTTCTGACTTACTTCACTCTGTATGACAGACTCTAACTCCATCCACCTCATTACAGATACCTCCATTTCATTTCTTTTTATGGCTGAGTGATATTCCATTGTATATATGTCCACATCTTCTTTATCCATTCATCCGATGATGGACCCTTAGGTTGCTTCCATGTCCTGGCTATTGTAAATAGAGCTGCAGTGAACATTTTGGTACATGACTCTTTTTGAATTATGGTTTTCTCAGGGTATATGCCCAGTAGTGGGATTGCTGGGTCGTGTGGTAGTTCTATTTTTAGTTTTTTAAGGAACCTCCATACTGTTCTCCATAGTGGCTGTATCAGTTTACATTCCCACCAACAGTGCAAGAGGGTCCCCTTTTCTCCACACCCTCTCCAGCATTTATTGTTCGTAGATGTTTTGATGATGGCCATTCTGACCAGTGTGAGATGATACCGCATTGTAATTTTGATTTGCATTTCTCTAATGATTAATGATGTTGAGCATCCTTTCATGTGTTTGTTAGCAATCTGTATATCTTCTTTGGAGAAATGCCTATTTAGGTCTTCTGCCCATTTTGAATTGGGTTGTTTGTTTTTTTGATATTGACCTGCATGAGCTGCTTGTAAATTTTGGAGATTAATCCTTTGTCAGTTGCTTCATGTGCAAATATTTTCTGCCATTCTGAGGGTTGTCTTTTGGTCTTGTTTATGGTTTCCTTTGCTGTGCAAAAGCTTTTCAGTTTCGTTACGTCCCCTTTGTTTATTTTTGTTTTTATTTCCATTTCTCTAGGAGGTGGGTCAAAAAGGATCTTGCTGTGATTGATGTCATAGAGTGTTCTGCCTATGTTCTCCTCTAAGAGTTTTATAGTGTCTGGCCTTACATTTAGGTCTTTTATCCATTTTGAGTTTATTTTTGTGTATGGTGTTAGGGAGTGTTCTAATTTCACTCTTTTCCATGTAGCTGTCCAGTTTTCCCAGCACCACTTATTGAAGAGGCTGTCTTTTCTCCATTGTATATTCTTGCCTCCTTTATCAAAGATAAGGTGACCATATGTGCGTGGGTTTATCTCTGGGCTTTCTCTCCAATTCCATTGATTCATATTTCTGTTTTTGTACCAGTACCATACTGTCTTGATTACTGTAGCTTTGTAGTATAGTCTGAAGTCTGGGAGCCTGATTCCTCCAGCTCCGTTTTTCTTTCTCAAGATTGCTTTGGCTATTCGGGGTCTTTTGTGTTTCCATACAGATTGTGAAATTTTTTGTTCTAGTTCTGTGAAAAATGCCATTGGTAGTTTGGTAGGGATTGCATTGAATCTGTAGATTGCTTTGGGTGGTATAGTCATTTTCAAAGTGTTGATTCTTCCAATCCAAGAACATGGTATATCTCTCCAACTATTTTTATCATCTTTAATTTCTTTCATCAGTGTCTTATAATTTTCTGCATACAGGTCTTTTGTCTCCCTAGGTAGGTTTATTCCTAGGTATTTTATTCTTTTTGTTGCAATGGTAAATGGGAGTGTTTTCTTAATTTCACTTTCAGATTTTTCATCGTTAGTGTATAGGAATGCCAGAGGATTTCTGTGCATTAATTTTGTATCCTGCTACTTTACCAAATTCATTGATTAGCTCTAGTAGTTTTCTGCTAGTGTCTTTAGGATTCTCTATGTATAGTATCATGTCATCTGCAAACAGTGACAGCTTTACTTCTTCTTTTCCAATTTGGATTCCTTTTATTTCTTTTTCTTTTCTGATTGCTGTGGCTAAAGCTTCCAAAACTATCTTGAATAATAGTGGTGTAAGTGGGCAACCTTGTCTTGTTCCTCATCTTAGTGGAAACGGTTTCAGTTTTTCACCATCAAGAGCGATGTTGGCTGAGGGTTTGTCATATATGGCCTTTATTATGTTCAGGTAAGTTCCCTCTATGCCTCCTTTCTGGAGGGATTTTATCATAAATGGGTGTTGAATTTTGTTGAAGGCCTTTTCTGCATCTATTGAGATTATCATATGTTTTTTATCCTTCAGTTTGTTAATATGGTTATCACATTGATTGATTTGCATATACTGAAGAATCCTTGCAATCCTGGGATAAACCCCACTTGATCATGGTGTATGGTCCTTTTAATGTGCTGTGTTTCTTCTTGGGTTTATCCTGTATAGGACTCTCTGCGCCTCCTGGGCTTGATTAACTATTTCCTTTCCCATATTAGGGAAGTTTTCAACTATAATCTCTTCAGATATTTTCTCAGTCTCTTTCTTTTTCTCTTCTTCTGGGACCCCTATAATTCGAATGTTGGTGTGTTTACTGTTGTCCCAGAGGTGTCTGAGACTGTCCTTAATTCTTTTCATTCTTTTTTCTTTATTCTGCTCTGTGGTAGTTATTTCCAGTATTTTATCTTTCAAGTCACTTATCCGTTCTTCTGCTGCAGTTATTCTGCTATTGATTCCTTCTAGAGAGTTTTTAATTTCATTTATTGTGTTTTTCATCATTGTTTGTTTGCTCTTTAGTTCTTCTAGGTCCTTGTTAAATGTTTCTTGTATTTTCTCCATTGTATTTCCAAGATTTTCGATCACCTTTACTATCATTACTGTGAATCCTTTTTCATGTAGACTTCCTATTTCCTGCTCATTTGTTTGGCCTGGTGTGTTTTTACTTCGCTCTTTCAGCTGCTGCATATTCCTCTGTCTTCTAATTTTGCTCCTGAGGCTGCACAGAGAAATTTCCCTCTCTCTTCTTTGTTCACACAGCTCCTGCGGGTCAGTTGTGGATTTGGCCCCATCTCTGCATATAGGTCACCTGAGGGCATCTGTTCCTGCTCACACAGGACGGGGTTAAAGGAGCGGCTGATTAGGGGCCTCTGGCTCACTCAGGCCGGTGGGTGGGAGGCGTGCAGAATGCAGGGTGAGCCTGTGGTGGGAGAGGCCAGTGCGACGTTTCACCACCCCGAGGTGCGCCGTGTGTTCTTCCGGGGAGGTTGTCCCTGGATCATGGGACCCAGGCAGTGGCGGGCTGCACAGGCTCCTGGGAGGAGAGGTGTGGATAGTGACCTGTGCTTGCACACAGGCTTCTTGGTGGCGGCAGTAGCAGCCTTAGCGTGTCATGTCTATCTTTGGGGTCCGTGCTGATAGCCACGGCTGGCACCCGTCTCTGGAGCTCGTTTAGGTGGTGCTCTGAACCCCTCTCCTCGCGCACCCCGAAACAATGGTCTCTTGCCTCTTAGGCAGGTCCAGACTTTCTCCCGGACTCCCTCCCGGCTAGCTGTGGCGCACTAACCCCTTCAGGCTGTGTTCATGCCGCCAGCCCCAGTCCTGTCCCTGGGGTCTGACCTCCGAAGCCTGAGCCTCAGCTCCCAGCCCCCGTCCACCCTGGCGGGTGAGCAGACAAGCCTCTCAGGCTGGTGAGTGCTGATCTGCACCGATCCTCTGTACGGGAGTCTCTCCGCTTTGCCCTCTGCACCCCTGTGGCTGCGCTCTCCTCCGTGGCTCCGAAGCTTCCCCCCTCTGCCACCCGCAGTCTCCGCCCGCGAAGGGGCTTCCTAGTGTGTGGAAAGTTTTCCTCCTTCACAGCTCCCTCCCAGAGGTGCATGTCCCATCCCTTTCCTTTTGTCTCTGTTTTTTCTTTTTCCTTTTGCCCTACTCAGGTACGTGGGGAGTTTCTTGCCTTTTGGGAAGTCTGAGGTCTTCTGCCAGCATTCAGTAGGTGTTCTGTACGTGTTCCACATGTAGATGTATTTCTGATGTATTTGTGGGGAGGAAAGTAATCTGCGTGTCTTACTCCTCTGCCATCTTGAAGGTCCATCTTTCCTCTGATTTTGATTGTTTTCCAAATTGAGTGTCATTTCTTGAGCCAAAAATATAAAATAAATACTGTATACACAATGAGGAGTAAGAACAGAAAATATATAGCCTCTCTAATAATCCCTTCTTTCTCAAAAAATACAATACAAATAACCTTAGAAGAACTGAATAAAAACATCTTAACTTTTAAACAGGGTAATTTAACTATGGCATTTTAGATAAGTTAGCACATGTCAAATGTATTTTTATACTGCTGATATTATAGGTTGATACAGGTTCATAAAATGTTATGAAAGTTATTTAAGTCACAAAATGTCACTAACAGCTTTCAATCCATGAAAGAACAGCTCATCCACATATAATATGCCAAAACTGAGAAATACAACAACCTGATGTAGGGAAATTACTGATAATTTTCCTAATAATAATACAGTTATGGTACACTGCCAAGTTAATGAATTATTTTACTGTTGCTATGGTTACTCAGTTATTCCACTCTGATACACGTAGTTACACACAAGTGAAAGTAGAAAAATCCTTGAAAAGCTGCTGTGTAGATTTTCATATTTTCATGGCAGATTGGTGGGGAAAAAAATGTTCAGTGATGTTTAAATACTAAACTTAAGAAAAAATTGTGCATATTAGTATTCAAACACAATAGGAACTATTAGTTTCACGAGTTAGAATTAAAGAAGAGAACACTACTCTTCTGAGGTACATTTAAAAATAATATATATAATGATATCATATATGTATAATTCTGGCTCTACCCTTTAAAAATACTCCAACAAAATTATTATAAATTATTATTATTATGAATAATAACCATTTTGTTGGAGTATTTTTAAAGGGTATAGCCAGAATTTTTAATATATTTACTATAAAATATATAAATATAAAACTTTACATATATAAATTTTGAATGTACCTGAAAAAGAATTCTGTATGTATAACTTGAGATTTGTAAGGTAGACACATCTCTGATTCCAGTTATTTGATGTGAAATGCCAATTTTTTCCCCTTATGGTTGGAAAAGTGAGAAGATGTATCTTTCAAACAAATTCAAGGCATAGCTTTGATCTTTGCTTTTTGTGATGCCAAGTTGAGGAGAAAATAAAGAGTCAAAAAATGCAAAAATATTTTGCTTAACTTTTTCCCCCAAAGAAAAATAAGAAATGACTTGTTCATGAAAACTCCTCTTAGTTTTATTTGAAAACTTTAACAATCACCTTTTGGTTTTATATTAATAAGATTGAAAATGGTTTTCCATTTTGACAATTTTTTCTGAATTTCTATTGCATTGACGGATTAATGGATGTAATGGTCTTCATTTGTGTGGATTTTTGATACATTTTGTTTGACTCCAGTTTAATGATCATGCGGTATAAGGTGACAGTAGTGATTTAAATTCCTATGTATTTATGAATTTTCATGATTGTATTTTTAAAATTAATTTATTTTTATTTTTGGCTGTGTTGGGTCTTCGTTTCTGTGCGAGGGCTTTCTCTAGTTGAGGCGAGCGGGGGCCACTCTTCATTGCGATGCATGGGCCTCTCACTGTCGTGGCCTCTCTTGTTGTGGAGCACAGGCTCTGGACACGCAGGCTCAGTAGTTGTGACTCAAGGGCTCAGTAGCTCCACGGCATGTGGGATCTTCCCAGACCAGGGCTCGAACCAGTGTCCCCTGCATTGGCAGGCAGATTCTCAACCACTGCGCCACCAGGGAAGCCCCCATGATTGTATTTTTTAAAAGTATTTAAGATTCTACCAAATTTACCTACAAGACAGTTTATTGTGTTGCTTGGAAATGTGAACTCCGAGGCAATCTCTCTGACTCCAGTTAATAACTGTGACAGTTTTTGTCTTATGTTCTCTGTGCCTCAGTTTTCTAATCTGTACAGTGAAGATAATAGTATCAGAAAAAGCACTTAGAGGAAACTCTGGCATTTAATATGCACCCAATAAATATAATTAGTTTATTAAAAATGATAAAAATAAAACTATCTATTTACATTTATTTTTGTATTCTTTTTTTTTCATTTTTATTGGAATGTAGTTGATTTACAGTGTTCTGTTAGTTTCTGCTGTACAGCAAAATGAATCAGTTATACACATACCTATATTCACTCTTTAGATTATTTTTCCATACAGGTCATAACGGAGTACTGAGTAGAGTTCCCTGTGCTATACAGTGAGTCCTTATTAGTTATCTATTTTATATATAGTAGCATGTATATGTCAATACCAATCTCCCATTTATCCCTCCCTCCTCTTTTCCCCCTTGTAACCATAAGATTGTTTTCTACATCTGTGCCTCTATTTCTGTTTTGTAAATAAGTTCATTTGTAACTTTTTTTTAGATTTCACAAGTAAGTGATATCATATGATATTTGTCTTTCTCTGTCTGACTTACTTCACTCAATATGACAATCTCTAGGTTTATCCATGTTGCTGCAAATGACATTATTTCATTCTTTTTTAAGGCTGAGTCATAGTCCATTGTATATATGTACCACATCTTCTTTATCCATTCCTCTGTCCATGGACACAGTTTGCTTCTATATCCTGGCTATTGTAACTAGTGCTTCAGTAACATGGGGGTGCATGTGTCTTTTCAAATTATGGTTTTCTCTGGGTATATGACCAGGAGTGAAATTTCTGAATCATATGGTAGTTCTATATCTAGTTTTTAAAGGAGTCTCCATACTGTTCTCCATAATGGTTGTACTAATTTACATTCCCACCAACAGTGTAGGAGGGTTCTCTTTTCTCCACATCCTCTCTAGTATTTATTGTTTGTAGATTTTTTGATGATGGCCATTCTGATCAGTTTGAGGTGATACGTCATTGTAGTTTTGATTTGCATTTCTCTAATCATTAGTTACGTTGAGCATTTTTTCATGTGCTTTTGGAACATCTGTATGTCTTCTTTGGAGAAATGTCTATTTAGATCTTTTGCCCATTTTTTGAGTGTTTTGGTTTTTTTGGATATGGAGCTGCATGAGCTGTTTGTATATTTTGGAGATTAATCACTTATCAGTTGCATAATTTGCAAACATTTTCTCCCGTTCTGTGGGTCATCTTTTTGTTTTGTTTATGGTTTTCTTTTCTGTGCAAAAGCTTTTAATTTTAACTAGGTCCCATTTGTTTATTTTTGTTTTTATTTTCATTACTTATGAGGTGGACCCAAAAAGATGTTGCTGAGAGTTATGTCAGTGTTTTGCCTAGGTTTTCCTCTAAGATTTTGATGGGGTCTGGCCTTACATTTAGGTCTTTAATCCATTTTGAGTTTATTTTTGTGTATGGTGTTAGGGAGTGTTCTAATTTCATTCTTTTACATGTAGCTGTCCAGTTTTCCCAGCACCACTTATTGAAGACGCTGTCTTTTCTCCACTCTATATTCTTGCCTCCTTTATCAAAGATAAGGTGACCATATGTGCGTGGGTTTATCTCTGGGCTTTCTATCCTGTTTCATTGATCTGTATTTCTGTTTCTGTGCCAGTACCATTCTGTCTTGATTACTGTAGCTTTGTAGTATAGTCTGAAGTCAGGGAGCCTGATTCCTCCAGCTCCGTTTTTCTTTCTCAAGATTGCTTTGCCTATTCAGGGTCTTTTGTGTTTCTGTACAAACTATGCCATTTTTTGTTCTAGTTCTGTGAAAACTGCCCTTGGTAGTTTGATAGGGATTGCATTGAATCTGCAGATTGCTTTGGGTAGTATAGTCATTTTTCACAATGTTGATTCTGCCAATCCAAAAACATGGTATATCTCTCTATCTGTTGGTGTCCTTTTTGATTTCTTTCATCAGCATCTTATAGTTTTCAGAGTACAGGTCTTTTGCCTCCTTAGCTAGATTTATTTCTAGGTATTTTATTCTTTTTGATGCTATGGTAAGTCAGATTGCTTCCTTAATTTCTCTTTCTGATCTTTTGTTGTTAGTGTATAGAAATGCAACATATTTCTGTGTATTAATTTTGTATCCTGCAACTTTACCAAATTCATTGATGTGCTGTAGTAGTTTTCTGGTGGCATCTTTAGGATTATCTATGGTATAGTGTCATGTCATCTGCAAACAGTGACTGTTTTACTTCTTCTTTTCCAATTTGGATTCCTCTTATTTCTTTTTCTTCTCTGATTACTGTGGCTAGAACTTCTAAAACTATGTTGAATAAAAGTGGCAAGAGCGGACATCCTTGTCTTCTTCCTGATTTTAGAGGAAATGCTTTCAGTTTTTCACCAGTGAGAATGATGTAAGCTGTGGGTTTGTCGTATATGGCCTTTATTATGTTGAGGTAGGTTCCTTCTATGCCCACTTTCTGAAGAATTTTTATCATAAATGGGTGTTGGATTTTTTAAAGATTTTTTGATGTGGACCTTTTTAAAAAGTCTTTATTGGATTTGTTACAATATTGCTTCTGTTTTATATTTTGTTTTTTTGGACGTGAGACATGTGGGATCTTAGCTCCCTGACCAGGGATCAAACCTACACCTCCTGCATTGGAAGGCGATATCTTAACCCCTGGACTGCCAGGGAAGTTCCATAGGTGTTGGATTTTGTCAAAATCTTTTTCTGCCTCTGTTGACATGATCATATGGTTGTTATGCTTCAGTTGGTTGATGTGGTGTATCACATTGATTGATTTGTGTATATCAAAGACTCCTTGAATCCTTGGGATAAATCCCACTTTATCGTGGTGTATGATCCTTTCAGTGTGTTGTTGGATTCTGTTTCCTAGTGTTTTGTTGAGGATTTTTGCATCTGTGTTAATCAGTAATACTGGCCAGTCATTTTTTTTTTTTTTTTTTTTGGTATCTTTGGTTTTGGTATCAGAGTGGTGGTGGCCTCATAGAATGAGCTTGGACGTGTTCCTTTGCCATTTTTTGGAAGAGTTTCAAAAGGATAGGTGTTAGCTCTTCACTAAATGTTTGATGGAATTCACCTGTGAAACCATCTGCTCCCGGACTTTTGTTGGTGGAACTTTTAAAATCACAGTTTCAGTACTTGTGATTGGTCTGTTCATATTTTCTATTTCTTCCTGGTTCAGTCTTGGAAGGTTGTACCTTTCTAAGAATTTGTCAGTTTCTTCTAGATTGTTCATTTTATTGGTGTATAGTTGCTTGTAGTAGTCTCTATTGATCCTTTATATTTCTGTGGTGTTCATTGTCACTTCTCCTTTTTCATTTCTAATTTTATTGGTTTGAGCCCTCTCCCTTTTTTCCTGATGACACTAGCTAAATGTTTATGAATTTTGTTTATCTTTTTAAAGAACCAGCTTTTAGTTTCATTGATCTTTTCTGCTGTTCTCTTTGTTTCTATTTTATATATTTCTGCTCTCATCTTTGTGATTTTTCCCCCTTCTATTCACTTTGGATTTTGTTTTTTCTTCTTTTTCTAGTTGCATTAGGTGCAAGGTTAGGTTGTTTGAGATTTTTCTTATTTCCTGAGGTAAGATTGTATTGCTGTAAACTCCCATCTTAAAGCTGCTTTTGCCACATCCCATAGGTTTTGGATTGTTGTTTTTTTGTTGTCATTTTTCTATAGATATTATGTGATTTCCTCTTTGATTGCTTCAGTGATCCATTGGTTGTTTAGTAACATTGTTTAGCCTCCATGTGTTTGTGGGTTTTTTTACAGTTTTTCTTCCTAGAATTTATTTCTAATCTCATAGAATTGTGGTCAGAAAAGATGCTTGATATGATTTCAGTTTTCTTAAATTTACTGAGTCTTGATTTGTGACCCAAGATGTGATCTATCCTGGAGAATGTTTCATGTGCATTTGAGAAGCTAGTGTATTCTGCTGCTTTCAGATGGAGTGTCCTATAGATATCAGTTAAGTCTGTCTGGTGAAATGTGTCATTTAAGGCTCATGTTTCCTTATTAATTTTCTGTCAGGATGATCTGTCTCTTGGTATAAGTGGGGTGTTAAATCCCCCCACTATTATTGTGTTACTGTTGATTTCCCCTTTTATGGCTGTTAGTATTTGCCTTATATATTGAGGTGCACCTGTGTTGGGTGCATATATATTTACAATTGTTATGTCTTCTTCTTGGATTGATCCCTTGATAATTATGTAGCATCCTTCCTTTTCCCTTTAACAGTCTTTATTTTAAAGTCTATTTTGTCTGATATGAGAAATGCTACTCCAGCTTTCTTGTGATTTCCATTGGCCTGGAATATCTTATTCCATCCCCTCACTTTCAGTCTGTATGTGTCCCTAGGCCTGAAGTGGGTCTCTTGTAGACAGCATATATATAGATCTTGTTTTTATATCCATTCAACCAGTCTGTGTCTTTTGGTTGGAGCATTTAATCCACTTAACACCTAAGGTAGTTATTGATATGTATGTTCTTAGTGCCATTTTCTTAATTGTTTTGGATTTGTTTTTGTCAGTCTTTCTTCCCTTCTTCTTTTGTTCTCTTCTTCTGTGTTTTGATGACTATCTTATTGTTGTGTTTGGGTTGCCTTTTCTTTTTTGTGTGTGTATCTATTGCAGTTTTTTCGTTTGCAGTTCCCATGATGTTTTGATATAGGAGTCCATATGTATACAAGGTTGTTTTAAGTTGCTGGTCTTTTAATTTCAAATGCAATTCCCATTTCCTGCCTTTGTACTCTCCACTTCTCATAGTTGCTAGTTCTGATATCATATCTGTGTGTGGATGATTTCCTACTATTACTTTATGTTTGCCTTTACTGGTGAGCTTTCCCATTTGTGATTTTCTTGCCTCTAGTTGTGGCCTCTTTTCTTTTTTTCCCCTGCCTAGAAAAGTTCCTTCAGCATTTGTTGTAAGGCTGGTTTTGTGGTGCTGAATTCTCTTAGCTTTTACTTATCTGTAAAGCTTTTCGTTTATCTGTGAAATCTGAATGAGAGCCTTGATGATTAGAGTATTCTTAGTTGTAGGTTTTCCCCTTCATCTCTTTAAATATACTGTACCACTCTCTTCTGGCCTGCAGAGTTTCTGCTGAAAAATTAGCTGATAACCTTATGGGGATTCCCTTGTATGTTATCTGTTGCTTTTCCCTTGTTGCTTTTAATATTTTTTCTTTGTATTTAATTTTTGTCAGTTTGATTAGTATGTGCCTCGCAGGTGTGTGTGTAATCTGTGGTTTGTGCAGCTGCGAGGAGAGACTTCAGCTCTTCTTCCTTAGTTGCATGGTTCCTGGGGCTCAGCTGTGGTTTCAGCCCCACATCTGCGTGTGGGCCACCCACACTGGCATCTGCACCTGAGGCTGGCCTGGAGCACACATTGCCTCATGGCCATAAAAATGCAGTACTTCTTTCCCCTGCTGGCACGTGTCCTAGCTTAACAGACAGTTAAGTCTGTTAACAGTTTAACAGACTTGTTACACCAGATTTAAATAGGACCCAGATTCTCATTCCATAACATCCCAAATCTCCAGAATAGAATGTAAAATCACTCATCAAGTCATGCACCAGAAAAATCCTAATTGAATGAGAAAAGACAATCAACAGATGTCCACAGTGATGTAGCACAGATGTGAGAATTATCTGCAAAGAATTTTAAAGTAGCCTTCAGAAAAAGTGCTTCAGTGTGCAATTATGAACATGTTTGAAGTAAATGAAAAAATGGAAGGTCTCAGCAAAGAAATAAAAAGTCTCAGAAAATAAATAGAAGTAGAAAGAAGAAGCAAATGGACAATTTTTAGAACTGAAAAATACAGTAATCAAATAAAAATATAAATGGATAGACTTAACAGCAGAATGAAGAGGACAGAGAAAAGAATCAGTGAACTTGCAGATAGAGCAACAGAGGGAAAATAGACTTTATAAAAGAATGAACAGAGCCCCAGTGACCTATGAGACTATCTCAAAATATCTCACATTTGTATCACTGAAATCACAGAAGGAGAGGAGGAAAAGGGTAAGGCTGAAAATTTCCTAAATTTACCAACAGACAAAAATCTACACATTTGAGAAGCTGAGCAAAATCAAAGAGGGTAAATCCAGTGAAGTCCATATCAACATTCATCATAATTAAACTTCTGAAAACTAATGACGAAGAAAAAAATCTTGAAAGAAATGAAAGAGATATAGTACCTTATCCAGAGGGTGAAGCAATTCAAATGATAGCAGATATTTCATCAGAAACCATGTAGATCAGAAGAAAGTGACATGACATTTGTCAAGTGCTGAAAGAAAAGAACTGTAAATTCAGAATTATATCTATAGTAAAGATACCCTTTATGAATACAGAAGAAAGGCATTCTCAGATAAATAAAAAGTAAGGGAGTTTGTTCCACTATATGTGCCCTAAATGAATGGATGAAGGAAGTTCTTGCAACAGAATAGAAGTGATAAAAAAGTATATTGGGAAAAACAGGAAAGAAGAAAACATGTAGGAAAAAATAAAAGTATAGGTAAATACAATAGACTTAACTGAAAAGAAAAAAGTGAGCTGACCCAGTGGTATGCTATGGTGGTAAACATTTAACAATGGGCTCTTCATAGACGGGGGAACCTTAACTTACAGCATTTGATAATTGCTGTGGCATAAATATTAGTATAAATGCTAATTTAAACTACCAGTATGGAGCATCAGCTAACAGAGTTGGGAAGAGATGCGCACAATTGACTCGAATGGGGGCCGCCCATCCCTGGGTGGACCCTAAATTAGGCAACACTGAAAACAATGCTTTAGCCATGGTGAACTTGCAACATAATTGTTTTTAATGTAAATATTTATTTTTGATGAATTTTTGTTAAAATCATTTGCATTATTCATAGTCACTTTGAACAAAAATCCACGTGACAAAGTAGCATTCACTTTACTGAAGCAAGTGCACACATCACACCTGAGAACTCTGGCAGTGTGGGCCCCTGATATCATACCTGGAAGGGGCAAGTTAGACTCCAGGCCATGCTGGTTCTGCCAGATGATAAAACTCAAACAAAGGCCCCCTGCCTTTTGGAAAAAAAGAGCCACAGTTGGGGAGCTGTCTATTGTCTGTCAACATTAGTTATAACTTTACTTACTCTGAATAACTAGATAAAGCTCGGTGCTAGTATCTTGCTCATTATGGAAGAGAAAAATTAAATGGACTGGGGTAACTCCCATTAACACCGAGATTATCAGTATAAACTGAAGTTTAGCAGCTGTGGATCCTAAGGTGTAATGATCACAGTGCTCTTATGACTGACTACAGAACTTAACTAGGTCAATTCTCAGCTTGTGACAGCAGCGGGACATCATCTCTAGTTGAGAAAATAAAGAAGCCATTATAGAAATTTACAAAACAACCGCTAGACTTAGAATCACAGGGCAGAAATCACCATTTATTGAAGAGAAATGTGTAACTCCTCTTCCTCTCTCTCCCTCTTTCTTTGCTCACACAAATACACACACATGCACAGACATAAACGTACTATCACTACTATCACTAAAGAATAGACGTAGTCAAGGATCCCTATATCATAGGGTCATAGAATTTGTTTATAATTTTGGGGGAGAAGTGGTAGCATTTCTGAATGCATTACTTAAGCTTTTAGAACCTAAGTAAAGAATTCAGGATAAATACTCAATCTTCTATGAATGCCCCCTAAGACAATTTTTAGCATCATTTTCTCCATGAAAGTTAATGATTGGAATTCACATGATTCATAGTGCACCTTCCCCCTCCCAAAAAAATATTATGATTAATTTTCAGATCACATGCTAGAAAATTGCCTTGCCAAATTCACATTTGTAGAATAATTCTAAAAAATATTCATCCTCATATATATTGACAATACATTATCTACTTCTTAAATATTTATATCAAAATTTTCTAAGTTCAAATTTACTTATAATTTACTTCAAAAGTAACACATGACAGTTTTTGCCTTTCATTGTTAGTTGTATATATTTGTTATAACTTTGTTTCATGCAAAAATGTTTTCAATGTTGGAGTCATACTAATCATTTCAATTTTAATAGAAACAATTTAAAATCAGTAAACCTATGCTAGTCAGGCTTAGTCATAGGTATACATTTTCTCTTTTTTACTACTATATTTATAATTTAATTTGAATGTATTTAAAATATGCTGTATAAATTCTACAGTCTTACAATTTATCCTTCTAAATTTGTTATTCTACTTTATGCATTATTGAAGAATATTTTTTCCTCTTTTAGAGACGGACCCAGGTCATATCCCTAGAAATGAATTCCAGTGCACTGACCTCCACATTTCCTAGGGAGGGTCCTTCGTTCATTGCACCCTTCTGTTCTCTGAGGGTGATCTTGGTTCCAGTGTCTCTGTTGCTCATGGCTTGGCCTTCTGTGTCCTTTCATCTTAGAAGCAAATAGCTGTGATGAGTTTATGCACAGGGACAAATTCCCTGTCTGTAAAACCAAGGTATTAAAAGAGAACAGAAGTCAGCATCATATAGCAGAGTTGAGTAGTTACAACAGGGGCCACACAGCCCACAAAACCTAAGTGCTTACAGTCTGGCCTCTACAGGCCACGTTAAGCCACACAATGTTCGGTGTCTTGTTACATAACAAAAGCTATGTAATGCAAATGACGAGAGGAAAACATGGGTAACTCCCTCTACTGGAAGTGGGAAAATGTTCTAACTCTTATTAAAATTCCAGAGAATATAAGGGAAGTGAGTGATAATTTTGATGACATAGAAGTAAAAATATTTCTCATGAAAAACAACAGATGATAAAATAGGAAAACATATGTGCAAATGATATCACTGATCAAGGGTTAATATCTCCTCTATATAAAGAGATTCTGAAAGTAGAGAAGGAAAAGACCAATAAGTTCTAGGAGAAAAAAATAGCAGGAGATGTAAATACTCTGGTGAAAACATTATCCTTAAGCATACTAATGATTATCAACCTTGCATGTCATAAAAGAAATATAGATTAGAAGTGCACTGAGATACTATTTCTCACCTATCAGGTTACCCATTTGTCTCTATATTCTTGTGATGTTCTGGCCGACAGCCCCACGTAAGGTCTCGGCCAACAGCCACCATTAACCACCACCAGTCTTTGGGTGATGCCAGCTCTCAGCATCCTGCACCCTAACTCAGATCCCAGACACTAACTTAGTTTCTCTTTTAGTCAACTCTAACCAACTCATGGTGAGAAGATTCTGGAAAAAACACAGTTCAAGTCTTAACCAAGTTGAAGACAGTATCCAGCACACGCTGGGATGTTTCCATTTTTAGTATTTATATCTATTATACATTTGGAATATATTTTAGGGTGTGGTGTAAGGAATTGGATAATTTTATATTTTTGGATGTAATTATCTATTTGAAAATATCTTTTTGCCACCAATTTGAGATGCTATCTACATTACATACTATATTTTCATTATTTGGGGATTTAAAAATTTTTTTCAATTGGTACACCCATCTATTGATAAGTCAATGCCACAATGTTTTACTTACAGAGTGTTATTGTGTGTTTTAATATCTGTTAATGCTAGCTCCTATATTCAAACACACACAGGGGCTCTTTGAATCCACATTCTGAATTCAGGTTACTTGCTTTTAGCCCTCTCGTGACAGGGCACTTAACCACCAGACACAATGAGCATGAAAATCTAAGCTTGAGTAAAGTGACAGAAAGAAATTTGGTCCTCTGTCTCAAGCTCCAACAGGGTATTCACAGGCAAAATAAAATGGAAGAAGAAGGTTAGGAATGAGATTTCAGGTATGGTTTAGCTTACTGAGCGCTTGCCAGTCTTACAAGAAGCAGTGATCAGTAAGGGACCAATACAAGTCTGATGTTCCTCAGTCAGACACTAACTATACTAACTCTATCAACTTAGTCTAGAAGTACCTGAAATGACTCTGAATGTCCTCCATAATACTTACAATTTTCTCATTTCAAAATAGTTATTTTCTAAGTTTTGCAAGATTGTTCCATTTCTTAGCTTCTTCTCTGCCTTTATTTAATCCATCATCTTGAATCTTTGCTTGGATCAATAAAATCCAACCCTAAATGGAAGACAGCCTATGTTTATTTTCCAGCCTAGTACTTTTACTGTTTCTCTGGGATATTCAAACCCTAGAAAAGGTTGAAGCAATTTTTCTAAGCTTCTAACTCACTATTCATCAGTAACGTGAAGCCCATGAAAAACAGTTAAAATCAGTTTCCTCAATTCCCTCCATTGTCTCCCCTTCTTTTGTCAGTCTCCCATGTGATCTGAGTTGTTTTTAATGGAACTGGGATAATTTATGTGATGAAAATAATTGCCTAAAACTTAGACACTCTGAAGAATTTAGATCTGGCTCAGATGTGTGGGGAGAGTGTTTAGACATGAGTTCAACCCTAGCTCCCCACATAAGAGGGCATCACAGTGACCACTGGTTCTATGCTGTGGTTATTTGTCTCTAGGGAACAGGGAATCAGTCTGACTGAATCCACTGAAATTCAGTAGGATTCTGCCCATGTGTGGAAACATGCTGAAGAGCCACTGGGCAAGCAGAATTATTATTATTTATTTTTAACATCTTTATTGGAGTATAATTGCTTTACAATGGTGTGTTAGTTTCTGCTGTATAACAAAGTGAATCAGCTATACGTACACATATATCCCCATACCCCTCCCTCTTGTGTCTCCCTCCCACCCTCCCTATCCCACCCCTCTAGGTGGTCACAGAGCATGAGCTGATCTCCCTGTGCTATGCGGCTGCTTCCCACTAGCTATCTATTTTACATTTAGTAGTGTGTATATGTCCATGCCACTCTCTCACTTTGTCCCAGCTTCCCCTTCCCCTTCCCTGTGACCTCAAGTCCATTCTCTACATCTGTATCTTTATTCCTGTCCTACCTCTAGGTTCTTCAGAACCCTTTTTTTTTTTTTAGATTCCATTTATATGTGTTAGCATATGGTATTTGTTTTTCTCTTTCTGACTTACTTCACTCTGTATGACAGTCTCTAGGTCCATCCACCTCACTACAAATAACTCAATTTCATTTCTTTTTATGGCTGAGTAATATTCCATTGTATATATGTGCCACATCTTCTTATCCAAAGCAGAATTATTTTAAAAGACAATTACGTACATTGATAAGCCTCAGCAGGACCTAGAGTCATGCCTGGTAGAAAGTAATGGATTATTAAAACATTTGCAGCACACACACACACAAAATACTTGAAGCATAGTTGGGGCTGACTCTTAAAGGCTGTCCTCAGCAGATGGGTTTTGGTATCTTTAGTTTGCTTTTGATCTTATAGAACTTGACTTTCACTTATGACTTGGGCCATTTTTGGAATCCTTGATTAAGGCAGCCTAGCAAAATATGCAGCTGCAATTATGTTAACATTTAATGTGTTTTGATTACAACAGATTGTAGAACACCAAAATGTCCTCAAGTATATTTATAGAAACATTTCTACACATGACTCAAAGTCCAATTGTGTGTGTGTGTGTGTGTGTGTGTCCTTAGCAAGTTAAAACTTCAAATAAATAAATAGGGATGCAGTTATTTACTGGAATTCTAAAATATGGGCCAAAGAGCTTAATACACCTGCATCTGGCTGATATGCACTTCCGAAAAAAGTAGCCTTGAAGGAATAGGCTGAAAAATGTATTCAAATTTTACGGTAAATGAAGGGTAAATCTAAGTATTTCACACACATGCACAATCAGGTTTCTGAAAAGATAAAGGTCAAAATAATTAAATTGCAATTCTAAAAATAGGCATGCCTTTTATTTTGCTGACAATGCTTTAATTCTATGAAGTAAATATTAAATCAACTGATAGAATTTTCTATTCAACAACACATTTCATCAAAGTATTAGCCATGTAATTAGATTGGGGAGCTATTGCAATGTTGCCATACACTTAAATTAGAATTTTAGCCTTAGACTGAATCTAAGACGCTTTAAACATGTTGCTGATTTCACAATGCCATTTAAATTTCCAGATTTTCGAGCATGTGGTATTTTTAGAGAGCAATGGGCATGCAAATTCTAAAGGCTTAAAAGAGAATTACAAATCTAAACTTTGTAATAGCAGTTACAAATCGAGAATTACTCCTCATGTCTCCTCCTGCATTATTCTGCCCTCAGAAAGCGTGCATTGGCCATGAGCAAAGAATATTAGAGAAAATTAACAGATGTCCTTCCTAAACACTTAGTGCCCTTGGCCTCCTATTTTATGTTTAAATTACCCTAGAGACATTTGCTGCTTATTTTATCCTATTTTGTACCCATGATACTATTTTTACCTAATTGTTGTCAGATTAATTGCATAATAATATGAATAGCATCACCGTGATGACAAAACTTGCGAGGAGGTGTGGGGATTGGGGTAACGTGTTGTAGAGGTTTTACAGGTGAAATGAGGACAGTCCTTGGACGTGTGAAGTCTGTGATGATAGTTGAATGTAGCTGCCAACTTCCAGTAAAAAAAAATCTATGGGATAAACTCTGGTTCTTCTCATCATTCCTCTCTCTGCTCAAGCAGCCCCCTCTCGGTGAGTCGGCCATCACTCTCTACACCCATCTTTCTCTGTTTTCATGATAGCAGTGAACACTACCTGAAATTTCATTATGTGGTCTCTTTCTCTGAGTGCCTCTTACTAGGACGTAGGCTCCTTGAAGGTGAGGGACGCTGTCTTCTGCCATGTTCTCAGAACCTGGAACAGTATTTGGAACGTGGAAAGCACTCAATAAGTACTTGTTGAATAGATGCATGAGTGAATACATAAATTCAGACGTTACTTCAGGTCACCTCAACAATTTGCTTGGAACAAGACTCTTCCCTCACACCTGGAGTTTGCCCACAAGTGAGAGTCAACACTTTAGGCAAGGACATGGATCTTGCCTCTAAAGTGGAAGGTTGGTTGTTCTGGATTTTTTTTTTTTTTTAATGTGTCCTTCAGAGCAGAGAGAATGGCCACTTGTGATATGCAATTTTAATTATGTTACCAGTTTTTGGCAAGTTTAATGATCAGGTTTCTATATTCTAACAGCAATATTACATAGTGATCAAGCACTGGAAAGATATTTCTCAGAGTAATTTAGTTACCACCCCATGTTCCATTTCTGCAGTCTATGTTTACAGACTGTCTTACCAAAATGATGCTTACAAATCTTAGTTTTGCTTATTTAAAAGAGATAATCATAAATATTTGCTAACTCTGTTTACTTCTTAATGAGAAAGAACAAACTATTAATGGTGCAGTGAGTTATGGGGAAGTTTCAGGCTCATAAATGAAAACTTATCTCACATTGCCGTATCTTCCATAATCATGTCCATGAATAAACAAATAGATAAACCCCCTCTTTTTCTTTGGAATTATTGTCCAGCCCAGAAGTTAAAACATTGTTTAAGTCATACAAGAAAAGAAACCTATTATGATTTTTAAAAAGTATTTCTCTATCTTAAAAAATTTTTTATTTTATTTATTTTTGGCTGCGCTGGGTCTTCATTGCTGCGCTTGGGCTTTCTCTAGTTGCGGTGAGCAGGGGCTACTCTTCATTGCGGTGCGCGGGCTTCTCATTGCAGTGGCTTCTCTTGTTGCAGAGCACGGTCTCTAGGTGCGTGGGCTTCAGTAGTTGTGGCACATGGGTGTCAGTAGTTGCAGCACGTGGGCTCAGTAGTTGTGGCTCGCGGGCTCTAGAGCACAGGCTCAGTAGTTGTAGTGCACGGGCTTAGTTGCTCCACGGCATGTGGGATCTTCCCAGACCAGGGCTCAAACCCACATCCCCTGCATTGGCAGGTGGATTCTTAACCACTGCGCCACCAGGGAAGTCCCTACCTATCATGATTTTAAGAACACAGGTATTTAATGTTAACACAGAATGTAATAAAAACTGTAAGAAATAGAAATTCTTCAAAATCATGTAAACCTTTCCCATTTTCTCCAGGGATTACATATTTACCTACAGAATTTTGAGTGGATGTATATTTTCATTTCTCTTAGGTAAAAACCTAGGAGAGAGATTCCTAGGTAACATAGTAAATATGTTTAACTATATAAGAAATTGCAAAACTGTTTTCCAAAGCGATAGTAAACTTTGCATTTTGCACCAACAATGCTTGAGGGTCATACTTTCTCTACATCCTCACTAGTAAGTAATG